>NC_091392.1:121856604-122484854 GCF_032191515.1 Phaenicophaeus curvirostris | reverse complement strand
TGTAGAACCCTTTTCTTTTGCCTACAAAGAAAATAAAACAAATTTGGCTGCTTAATATCAGGAAATAGAAAACACTATATGTAACTCAAATCTTATATTACACCTGTTGTTTTCTACTTCACAAGTTCACGACAACAGTGAGACTATTACTGTATATTGTGCACATGCAGCTTCAGCTTCCCAATATGAAATAAAGGTATTTGTGAAACTAACTGGATACATAGTTGGGAGACAATTTGGTACCTGGACATTTTTTTTTCAGTCAGTGAATCATTCAAATTTATATAAAATCAGATAATTCTGGATTGTTTTTATTATGATTAATTTTCTTCTCCATGGCATAATTTAGGAATGTTACTATGACAACCAAAGAGATAAGTATCAGTTTGTTTAGTATTTATTTACAAATATAGTCTCTCTGGATTTTGATTTGCAAACTCCCAGTCTGCTTCACTACTCATGTATAAGAAATTTTCAGAGACAGATCTCAAGCTCACAGAATTCAAGCAGGAGCACAAGAAAGGATGTTCAAAGATATATGTGATGTGTGGCTTTGTTATTAACAGGTTCATAAGAGAAAGCTGTTCTCTCTTTTCAGACATATATGACTCCAATACACAAACTGTGTGAAATTTATTAGCAAAACATTAGAAGTTTACACAATAAATTGTATTCCTTGTATTTGCCACAAACATCCACTGATAAATAATTTCTGAATTCCAGGTAAAATCTAAATATCTATATGAATTCTCTATGCTACACTTCCTTAATAAGTGTATACAACAAAGTAGAGCATTTTCATTTCAAATATACACCTAGCAAAGAGCTACTATCCATTGCATCTCTCAATACCAATGTTTCTTTGATTTCAAATGAAAGTAAAAAATATTCAAACCCCTAAAAAATAGTTTCTGCAGGCCCTCTTCAATGATGGAAATTAATGAACACTATTTACTACAACTATCAAGACTTCAATGAACACTAAATGCGTTAATATACACATACAAGTTTTTGGCCTGTAAGGCATTCCAGGAGCTCCAGAAGTCTTCGTCCATCTCGAAAATCATTAAAAAGATCTTCAATATAACGTCTTCCAAACTGAAATGAAAGAACGGCTTTAGTTAGTACAAAGACAGGATTCTTTTGCATACATCTACTTTTCTGTTCTTTTGCATAGATAGAGAGGGAGATTGGTGTCTAGCAAGAGAGATTGATGCCTAGCTTATTTCAGGTATTTTTCTTATGGTGAGGAATGTACATTCTTTATTCCCTCTTAAAATTATACTGTTGATACAATTTATGAGAAACTGCTGCAGATCAAATAATTTATAATTTGTGTACATACCATTAATTTAAACTACGAAGCTAGGATTGAATATGAATGAAAATAGAACAAAATTCTCAGCAATTTAGGTGCACTTCAGGAGAAAATTACAAAAAATTATTTGCCACATTTAAAAAAAAAAAAGCAACAAAAAAGCCAGACACTGAGAGATACACATTAAGTGTCTAGTAATCACTCTTTCATATGGCAGAAACAAACTTGGAATTACACAGAGAGAGATAAGTCTCAGGCTTATTCTAGGGAAGATCTAAGAAACATTTCTGTATTAATAGGTCATACTTGGAATTCTACTTTATCACGGCCTCATTACAGTAAGTGGCTAAATGACAATTAATATTTTATATATAGAATCAGTACAAAATGAAAGGATTTTCCCCCATGTCAGTGGTAGTAGATGATTTTTCCTTTCTAAAATTCAAGTCAAGTTTCTGATATGATGATTTGACTAATTAATTACATTTTAAATATATAGAAATATAATTTTGTATAGTTTGGTCACTGTCCAATATTTATGTGCACCTATGAATTTTGACATTTTTGTATGTCTGAGAGCTATTGAGAACCACATTTAAAAACAGGGATTATTTTGTTCAGTGTCAAGTAGATCCACATTTCCACATTATTTTTATTTTGTGAAATTTCATAGATGCTTTGATTGATTTGAGAGAAAGCATTTGTACTTTAATTTGCTAGAATTGACACCATGCTGAACTACATTCCACATCTACTTTTATTACAAAGCAATGTAAAACTGGGAATCCATATCACACAGAGAAAAGATTTGCTTTCCTGTCAGAAGCATTGTTCTAGTACTAATAAGTATTGCCATACTCATTAGAGCTAGTTGGGAATTTTATGACAAACACTTTTTGTCAGAAAGTATCAATTCCTTTGGATGGCTTCTTAAGCAGGACAGAATTAAGGACAGTTTCCAGCGCTAGGCTAATTTTTTCCATGATCAATAAATATTTATGTGTATAGTACAAACTTCATTGCTATTGGCTATTCTGGCATGACTCTCTCTCCCTTTTCCTTTCTCTCTGACTGCTCCTCTGAGTCAAGAGCTCCCTTCAATTCCATAAGTTTTGGGGTTTTGTTGTAAGGTCTTTTTTCTGTTTCACAGAACAAACAAATCCAAAACATCAAACATTTTCTACAGCAGTGGGAATCCTTGTTTTCTAGCCAGTTTCCACACCGTGCACTATGCATTCTAATTAAAGTTATTTTTAGTTAACGCAAGTGCTGCCACTAGACTACCTAAAATATCTGAAAACCAGTACTGAATATATTTCATATATGATTTACTCACCCTGCTCAAGCCCTCGAGTTATCTGTTTAACTAACAATACCCAGCAACTCTATTTCTTGCTTTGCATTTAGTATGTAAAATAGTTCTGATAAAATATTTTAAATTATGGTATGAACAGTCATGTTGTTATGCAAGTCAAGGCATGCACAGTATTCCTGAATTTGCCTATTACTTACACTATACAGTGCAAATTTTAAATTAAAAGATATGACTAAATTAAAGAGACTTTATTTTATTCCCTAATTTTGCAGAACAAAAGTCATTTTTACAGAGGGGAAGCATAAGACCTGCAGACTTCTAAGAGAATGTTTTAACATTCTTTAGAAACTTGAAGTGATCAATAGGTCCTTCTGTAACACTATGGAAGAGTTGTGCCTGTAATGTCACTGAATAACCCTGGGCATATAAGCACAATAACATTTTGATAACAGAACATAATTATATTGCTTCATATCCTAAGGAAAAAAATAGAATTAGACTTCATAACTTTCTGTGTCTGTCTTCCTTTTCTCAGTATTTAAGTTATTCATAAAGTTTAGATTGAAATCCGTCTAGGACAGCCAAAAATTCTGCTTGATAAAACATTAAATGAGGGTTTTTTTCAGGCTTTCAAAAAGAAAATATAGACATAGAATGGCAGTATCCCAGAAGGGCATATTTATTACAGATGTATTACAAGTAAACCTTAAAACAAAACAATTTTTTAGGGTCTTGGAAGTATACCTTCCATGAATCAGCAACTAAAAATACCTTAAGACACCTTGTACTACTGCCACACATATCATCCTTAACCTGAAGAAGGTTGCTGTTTTTCTGGCAACTGGGTAAGTAAGTCTTCTTTCTCAAATAGATTGAATGTCTTCACTTGATCAGCATTGCAGTAAGTCTTCAGAAACAATGAACTTAAAGATGCATCAAAGAAATTCATTGTGTCATTGAAAAGTGTATGTTAAGTTGTATGAAGCTTGGAAAGAACAAGTGCGGCAAGTCAAAGACTTGCCAAAACAAATGCTAGTCCTTTATTATAAATTCTTATTGAAAATATCCTTGTTTAAAACTTTTTTTAAGGTTGTGACCGATAGCCACTACCCTTCATCTACAGAGGAATGAAAATGTTCAGAAGAATCTCCTGTGCCATTTGTATGTATGTTGATTTATCACTCCCCCTGTATTGCAATCTTATTCAAAACTTAATTTTTTAAAATGCCCAAAGCAGCTGCGTGATGGATTGTTGGTTTCCACTTAGTTTTTCTTCTTAAAAAACAAAGTGATGGAAAAGGTGGGGGAAACAAGAGAGTACAGGACAGAGGAAAGAGTGTTGATACCATACGGGAAACACAAGCAGACTTATCATCAGTGCTGTACTAATTTCCCAACTGATAGTTTTATTACCAGAAATATGAAACTTGAGATAATTGTATGATATTAATCAATATATAAGCTATCTATAACATTAGTTGAGTATATCAGCAAAGTAATGAACATCTCCCTCTTCCTTACTTGTTTATTTCAGGGAAACCAACAATTAATGGAGGGGACTGGAAGCAGGGATGAAAAGGACAATGATAAAAAATACACCAAATAAAGAAAAAGAAGGAATAACTAAAATTGAAATTAAAAAATTTTAAAAAAAGAAATAAGCATAAGTTACTTTCTGTAAGTCAAACAAACAAAGGAAAAATCTAAAATAGGAATTTGTTAGAAGTTTCATGACTAGAAAGACTCTAGGGATTTAAGTGTACAATAGTTTTACATATTATTTTAACCTACTGTCTTCATGTTAAACAAAGGTCAAAATACAGACAATTTCCTTGGCTTAGCAGATAAAGCTGTTGGCTGCAACTGCTGATCTTTACATAACATAAGGGGACTTGAAGGAAATCCAAGAGTTTTATTTCAAAATAAAATAATCAGAAAATGTGATACAGGAAGGAAGATAAGATTCCTGGTTTATCATGGATGAAATTAATCCTCCACCTTACATAAGGACTGAGGAAAGAAATTCACAAAATACATTTCTATGGAAAAAAAAAAACCCTACACTACCATGGTCAGGTACAGAAGCCCAGGTCTTAGAAGATTTATGGGGTAATGTACAATTAACAACTCAGGAAAATGGGAACTTGAAGCAGAATCTTCCCCCCCAGTGTTACAAGCAAATGATGCATACTTAAGAGTGTTCCATATACTAACTCAACTGCATGTACATATTCTAGAGTGCTCATAGAATTAATTAAACTGAAGTAATATGTAAAGCATATTAATTTTCCAAACTCAGACAGGAACTTATGCCAATCTTATGCCAAAGGATGTTATCTAAAATGAAAAAAAACCAGATGTGAAAAAAAGAAAACAGAAAATCAAGAGACAGACTGAAAGTAAGTGTTGATAGATAAATGTAGTAGCAAGCTTTTTGGTGTGAATATATATAGAAATCTTAAAACATCAAGCTCCATCATACTTATCTCACTACTAGTACTTCCATTGTAATTTCTGTGTTATTCTTTCCAAGGAGTCTATGTTAGCCCTCATTCTCTCTATGTAAATTTAACAAATAAATGCTATCAAATAAGTAAATTACTTAATCAGCTCCTTCATCAGATACATTATGGAAGAAGTTAATATTGTGGGAAGTATTACATGAAAAGCTGCTATTCTATGAAAAGCTCTTTGTTCAGAGCTATGTGAAAGCTACTAATTGTGAAAGCAATACAGAGAAGAACATCATATAATTGAAAACTATCTTGCCCAGAGAACATACAAAGAAATCAGTTCGTGAATATTGCCCCTCCTGTTGCCTAGTGCTCAAAAACTATAAGTCAAAGCTCCAAAAATTCTCATGAGCATAAAACAGCATCTTGTTTTAGAATAAATTAGCATAGGTAAATCCTACAATAAGGGAAAATAGAGCAAAGGGAAACAAAATGGTAAGGGGAAGAGGCTAGGAAGGATGAGGAAAGGAAAATAGGTGAAAAGGATGAAAAACAAGTCATAACTTAAATTTAGTTCTACAAGCTCAAAGGGTAGAAATGTACTTCTATTTCCTGAGATTCATAAACACACAAAATTTCAAACAACGAGTCCATCAAAGTACATGATGACAGAATACTGTAACATGGCTATCATTTGAGGTTCTTTAATATATAGATTTTTTTCCTGTTTTATAAAAATGCCATATGATGGATACTTTTTCCCATTTTTTTCAGAAAAATTATAAACAGAAAAAACTTGGCTGAGGAAGAGATCTTAGACTTTTCATTTCCTTTCACAGACAAGTATGCATGTAGATTACACTTTTAATTTGAAAACAGACGAGGTAGTAAGATTATTACAGAAGGACAAGTTGGTTGCTATTTCTTATGCATTTTACAGTATTATTGGCTTATTATTATCAGTTAGTCTGGGAAATGTATCAACCAAAACTATCAACAGATGAAGAGAGACAGAAAATAAATTAAAGGAGAAAAGGCACTCTGAAGATATAGAATTCAATATTAGGCATGACAATAGACAGAAGATTTAAGGTTATATTAGGCATAAGTAGGAAAAATCAGCTTACAATAAAAATAGAGAACACAGAATTTCTTCAGGCTGCTGGGACAGGTAAGTAACTGAGTCCATAGGTTGGGACAAGAGCTGTGCCTCTAGAATGGGTAGGAAACCTGGACTGCAGAACCTGGAAAGCAGCTGTAGTGCAGACCAGTCGTGCTCACAATGTGCAGAGCTGTGGAACAAAGAGCCAGAGGTGCCCTGCAGTTTGGCAGGGACCTCAGGCTGCTGATTGATTACAAAAAAAGACAAGATGCAATCCATAAAGGCAAAAGGACATAAGCCATAAGTCTTGCATAACTTTTCAAGCAATTGTCTCAAGGTCACTGTAAATCTGTAAGGTTTGCTGAATAGATGTCAGTAAGAAAGAAATAAAAACTTGCTTAGCTTACAGATGTTACAATTAGTAAGACTAAAGAATCACCCTTTTCTTGCAGTCAAAATATTTGAAGCTTCTCTCCGTGAAAGAGTAAGAAAAGCCACTCAGCTGATCTCAATAGATCTTCTAAGTCAATTTTAATAAAAGAGGGATTAAAAATACTTGCTCTTACTCTGTTAAATGTATTAAAGGTTCAATTTCTCTACCCAGCATCCTCACTTACAGTTTGTGCAGTTCTGCTGGGAAGTTCTATGAAAGTGACTGACATTTGCTTTCATTGATGCTGGGTTACTGTTACAGTAGCAAAAGATATTGCCCAGTCATGAACGAAGAAAGATGCACTGGACACAGCTTAATTAGGCTATAGCTTTACTGACTCATGGGAAGCACTGAGCAATAACTTAAGCCACAAAAGCCATCCTTTCTCCCTTCATCGTTTTCTCCTGCTAGAGCATGGGATACCCATTCTGCTGCAAGTGGACCTCTACAACGACAAGCTGGAAGTTAAATGCTGTACAAGCAGTTTCCTTCTCTACTGTCAAGGCTCCAGTCTTTTTCCCAGCCTTTGTGGTAGAAATCTTTTTTTTGCAGTCTAGCATCAGCTTTCAAGGAATTACACAGAGGAGTAACTGATGAATACCAGTATTTTAAAAATTACTACTACTGACCAGCTGAGAGGAAGGTGTAAAAATCCTTCTCTAAAGGTGCCACACTCTTCTCACAGGCAATTAAGCAAATATTACCACACATTTCAAGAAAGTAGCTATCAAATGCCTGGCAGGCCCAGAACACTCAACTCTACCCTTAAAGAGCGATCTAGGGGCTAGTCTTATCAGTTGTCTGAAGGAACTTCATATTTTGGGGACAGGACACATATTCCCAATATATGAGCTGGTTTCATACCTAGACACTGATGTTCAGTGTCCTGGCATTTCTATTCAGTTCTTATAAAATGATATTTTCCCCTAAGCACACGGAGTCATTCTAATTTTCTAGTGCCATTTGAGAGAAGGAAGCTTATACACTCCTAAATTTCTGAAGAATATCTTGTTATTTCCATTTTAAGATAAATCAGAAAATCTCAGAGCAGGGGCTGCACATATCCAGAATAGAAATACGGATGTATTGACAGACACCATTATTATGTTAGTGTAGTAACCACTGTTTTTCTTAGCTCACAGAAATTTGTGTCTAAACTAAATGTAAACCAAAGAATAAACAAATAATTTTTTACAGTAACTCATATCTCACCTTTGCTTTACCCTCTCCTACTGCTTCCCCAAGAAGGATACAGAGGTGCAGAAAGTTCTGACATCAAAGAAGTAGGAGAGCTAATCAACGAGTGAAGAGCAGTCAGCACAGTCTCTAATTATTGCACAGGCTCTACAAATAATCTATATTACCTCCTCAGTACACTTAATTGTGCTCGTTCGAAGCCAGTACATAAGGCCTTCTGAGACCCAATATGCAAAAATATTTTCTTTGTAGAATATTCTAATTTACCTTTCCTTTGCTGAATTTTACTGTAAGATTAATTACGTGATAATTAAAATATTGGAAGTTTCACCATGCGTAACAGAACTTCCTAAATTTATGTTGAAATGCTCCCCATCCCTGAGATCACTGAAATTCATGAAACTGAATTATATTCTCTGCTCTGAAAGCAAAAGGAATCCATTATTTATTAATTAGACATATAGCCTATTAAAAGCCAAAGCCAAAATAGTTATTAGCTCTCCTATTTTCATATAAAATTATTCAATACCACTGGAATTCACTTTAATTAGACATTCTCTCTTATCTATTTGATAATCAGTAGTAGTTGATTAAAAATAAATGCATTCTGAAATTTGCCTAGCGTCTTGGTCCCTTACAGGTCTCCTCTTACAGGGGTCCACAAAGCCAACAACAATTGAAACACATTAGTGTCTTGGATTTTCCAATGAACGGGAATAATCGGTAACAGCTAAAGAGAGTCCAAATGGCAAAAATGAAAGCAGACAGTCTATTGGAGTTCCACATATGCACTGCAGATCTTACCCTCTTCCAAAACTAGCATCAGTTTCTGAAACTGAGAAAAGAGTGTTCCCAAAGATATCCCTAAACGCATAAATCAAAGAAGTGTAAGATGAAAGACATGAGACAATTCTATTTTACCTTTCAACCTGTTCAGTCCAACAATTTACCGAAAGAAAAGGAATCTGCTTTGACATAAAGCAGTCTTAGAAAAAAAAGAATTTTAAACAAAGAGTAGGAGAATTCTGGGCAACATCACCTGCAGATGGCAGTAGTCCTTTAATTGCCCTACATGAAGAGAAACCTCTGTAACATGGGTATTCTCTTTGGCTTGCCTGGATGAGGTTTCCAACAGATGGACTTGAACACCCTGCAGGGACACACAGCATTTCTGCATGGATTAATATAAAACAGGATGCTATGTTTAAGTAGACTCTTCAAAGAATTACTGCACTTTTGAGTAGCTATGCAAATGTCAGCAAAATGTGTATGGACATAGAATCGTAGAATCACTAAGTTGGAAAAGACCTTCGAAATCACCAAGTCCAAATGTACCTGTCCACTACTAAATTGTCTTCCTAAGCACTTAATCTACCCATCTTTTAAATAACTCTATGGACGGTGACTCAACCACCTATTTGGGCAGCCAGTTCCAGTGCTTGATAACCCTCTTGGTGAAGAAATTTTTCCTAATGTCCACTCTGAACCTCCACTGGCACAGTTTGAGGCCATTCCCTCTCATCCTACCACCTATCACTTGGGTGAAGACACCATCACTCAGCTCTCTAAAACCCCCTTTCAGGTAGTTCGAGACAGAGATAAGGTCTCCCCTCAGCTTCCTCTTCACTAGGCTAAACAACCCCAGTTCCCTCAGCTGCTCCTCGTAAGGCTTATTCTCCAGCCTCTTCACCACCTTCATTGCTCTTCTCCGGACACACTACAGGATCTCACTGTCTTTCCTGTAGTGAGGGGTCCAAAACTGAACACAGTATTCAAGGTGTGGCCTCACCAGTGCTACGTGAGGGGCAGAATCTTGATGTATGTAATACTGAGAGGAAACAGACTACATAATGCATGGATTTATACAGTTCATGGAGTTTAACCTCAACTGCTCCTATGTATGCTAATGAGATACTCAGTTTCCAATTCACATCAGCACTAATTAGAAAGTGTTATTTACTGTAGAGTGTAGGCTTGCTCGGGCAACTGCATGACAATTATTCTTTGAATGCTGGAACTTAAACCATAAAATGAAAAAGATCTCTGAGCAATGCTGGTTTTGTTTAGTGTCACACAGTGTTAAATCAATGAGGACTATAATGAGCTTTTATTCAGATACTCAGAAAAAAACCCATCTTTTTCACTGAAGTTTGTTATTGCTTCCAAAATTTGCTATTACTCTCAAAGCTAGGAAAGATTTCATACAAGTAACAGGAAATTTAGGTATTTTACTCCTACTAAATGATTCAAGCCCCAAAGAGTGATGTACATTGTGATCTGGAAAGAAATGTCACCTTCAGATTTTAATTTTCCTGGAATAGAAACAAATTTTGTGCAGATTCTGAAGTATTTACAGCATTTTTAATAATTTTGAGCACGCTGATGCTTCCACTTTAAAGCTCTTTTATATGATGTTAGATGTTTTAACAGTGCCTGTAGCAACAGGACAGGGGTAATGGTTTTAAAATAAAAGAGGGTAGATTCAGACTAGATATAAAGAAGAACTTTACACTGAGGGTGGTGAAACACTGGAACAAGTTGCCCAGGGAGGCGGTAGATGCCCCATCCCTGGAAACATTCAAGTTCAGGTTGGATGGGGCTGTGAGCGACCTGACCTAACTGAAGATGTCTCTGCTTACTGCAAGGTTTTGGACTAGATGGCTTTTAGAGGTCCCTTCCAACCCAAACCATAATATGATTCTATAGCATTAGAACAACCTGAACAAAAGTCTCATCCTAGACGGAGCTCTGCTATGAGAGTCCAAGATGAAGCCTTCAGCAAGCTACACAGACTGAAAACAGTTTGAAATCCCACAAGGATGCTTTTCACTGAATCTCAAACATCCTCACTTCACTGAACTTTCATGTGCTGTAGTTCTAAATAAATTCTGTGAAAACTTGAACAGAAATATTTAAAATAGGCATCACAGTCAGTATTTTTCAGTTCTATTCAAAACAATATAAATTTATGTAACAACAAATCAAAATTTCTAAAATGTATAAAAATTAAATTAAATACAATAATTAAATAAGAAAACTGAGGTTATATAGAATGTTGCAGTAGAAACATGAATGTTTCCTTTTTTAAAGACATTTTAATGTCCTTTTAATTAGCTTAAATACATGTACAGCAAACTGAAAAGATATCAATAATCAAGTATGCATTGTAAAATGCAGGAGGTGTTTTGACTAATAGCTTACTATTCATTCAAAGGGCTGCTCTCTATCATATATTTCTTAGTTCACTGACATTTTAGAGAAACCGTGTGTCTCCAGAGCTCCAGTAAAAAGTAACTGATTTTGAGTTGACTGTAAATAATCTTAAACATGCACATTTAAATGCATGGGAATCAAACATTGTGCAATAATGTACCTTAGGTTAATTAAGTCCTCCTTAAAAGGACTATAGCATTTATGATCAAAGATTTTCAAGATGGAATGGTCCATATGTGCCGCCTCGGTTGAAAAATAATGCCGAGTATATTTCTACATAGATGTCTATGAGACTACATAATGCTCCAAACTCTTAGGAGTATCTTTCTTTACAGAGTGAAGCATAATGTCAAGACCTCCTTAATGTCCATGTGGTTTCACACTCACACAGAAAGCATGCTAAGATTCATTTCATTGAAAGTGGAGAGAGGATAACTAAGCACCCTAAGAGAACAGAATTACTGTTCTGAAACCGCATGTAAATTTCATGCCCTAGGTTAAAATAGTAACTGTGTTTAAACTAGAGTCTTGAGGACTAAGGGAATGTTAAAGTCAGGTGCAGCTCCTGCAAACATGACCATAAGATCCTGAGAAAAGTGAACAGGACAAATAAAAGAACTACAGTGCCGGTTTTGAGGAATGCAAAGTTAGTCTTGTACAGGGATTCCTGGAGATATTCATGACTTGAGTGGACAAGGTACTAAGCAACCTGATCTAATTTGAACCTGTATTGAGCTCCAGAGATTCCTTCTAACCACAACTACTCCATGATTTTTATGATCTTGCGCCTTTTTTGATAAAATTATTTTAAGTCAGTGCTGCATGCTGCCTATAAAATAAATCAGGTTCCTAACTCCTATTTGGTGGGAACACATTCCTTGGAGCAAGTCAGTTAATGCATCATATAGCAAATAATTTTTTAAATAAAAATTGTATTAAAGTGTCAGTTTCACCTGAAAAATTACTACCAGCCTGGATCTTGGGGCTGGAATATTTCAGATTTATGACGAAAGAAGTAATACAAAGGTCCTCCTACATGTTAAACATTGGTCTACAAATAACTTACAAAATTTTACATGGATAAATAACTGGTATAGTCACCGTGGAGTAACTTAAAAGAAGAAAACAACTATTTTAGGGCTCTTCTAAAATAGGTGATTAATAAAGCGGGGTTAAGAAGGAGTGATAAACAAGCCTGAAGACTCCTAAGAAAATTCTAAATGTAAAGAGATGTATCTAAGACCCTCTGGTTTCACATTCTGCATAAGAACTCTTCCAACAAACTCAAAATACAAATACTGATTCGTAACAGCACTAATTTTGAAAGAATTCTGGTATTATTTCTCCTATAGGTGCTACAAAACACTGAATTAAATCCATGAATAATCAAACCAGATTTCTATTTCATCATAAATCAAATCACCCTTTTGTGGGTAGACTACACTTTGCAACAAATTATCTTGAATGACAGCACAATCCCCAACACAATGAAAGGCAACTTCCAGGGACAGATGCACAGATCACTCTGCCAGATTATGGACTTCATAGTGAGATTTAAAGACTGAACCAGCAGAACAAATTGCTGGTCAGTCACCATCCTACAGGAGAAAAGGTAAGTAGTTCAGGGCTGTAGTATTTTTAAAAGATCTGTGCAGTCATAAGTGATGTCATGAGCAAACCAGTGTTTTAATCGCATGTTGTTTCATGCACTAAAAGAAACTAGGCAGGCTGAGGCATGAAGCTGGCAGGTGGCAGCTGCAGCAGAAACAGAAGGACATGATTCTTCACCCAGTACTTAGAAAAGCTGTGGAAGCCTTTGCCAACAGAAGGCTGCAGATGGTAAAGCTGACCTGAATTTAAGGAATTACTAAGGAAGTTCACAGAAGAGAAATTCACTTAAAGTTATTAAGCCCCAAAAGCCATTTCTGGATTGGAAGGTCCTTGAGTTGCAAAGGTTGGAGACTGAAAGTTTAAAGGAAAAAATAAATCCTGATATGTTTGCTCTGCTGATATATTTTCCTTGATCTTCTGCTTTTAGACACTACTGGAGACTGGATACTCAGCTCCATGACCTTTGTTTGTAGTATAGGGCTTTTCTATATTTGTAAAGGATTTTTTCTGTATTTGTAAACTAAACCTGCAGCTGTCTGTAGTTTTCAGCTATGGGGCCTGACCTGGTTTTGACGCGACATAACTTACATCCATGTCCTTACAACTGCCCTCTAGGATTTCACATTTAGGGACCATATGTAGTGTATCCAATATATATGCTAGGGTCCCAGCAAAATCCATCTTGTATATTGCATTCACTCTGACAAATATCTACACTGTCAGAACTTCTAACTTGATCACATTCTTTTATACGAAGCAAAAGAAGTAAGAAAAATAAAAAACTTATTTGAAAATTTTATACCTTAGTAGTCCAGTAAAGCTCTGTGCCAGCCTCCTTTTGACACCAGGATCTTAAAACTTGGGGTATTAAGTAGCTTAAAAGTATAAACAGAGAAAACCCTGAATTGACTATGTAATCTCTTCCATCCTGAAATTACCTCACATATGATGGTATCTGAATATCTGTTCCATTCAGTAATCACTCAGAGAAAAGGAGGCTGTGAAAGAGGTTTATTTCATTGATTGTATGAGTTCTAACAACTTAGTATTA
Source organism: Phaenicophaeus curvirostris (assembly GCF_032191515.1). NCBI lineage: Eukaryota > Metazoa > Chordata > Aves > Cuculiformes > Cuculidae > Phaenicophaeus > Phaenicophaeus curvirostris. Next base: position 122,471,161 of record NC_091392.1, on the reverse strand, counting down.
CCTATCGTGAGGCTTTGAAGAATATGATTATAAATTCTAAACGTTTGTGCCAATGACTCTTGAAAAGAAATTTCCTCACAGCTTATAATTGGCAATATCAAAGTGCTTCTGAAGAAAGCAAACTCAACACTTTTATACAAAGCACTCTCATCCCAAGAAACCACCTACATATCACAGTGCTTGTCAATCAGTGAAAAATAAATATATAGCCTGCCAGCACTCTAATTTCTGTAAGAAGGACCAAAATGCAACAGCCAAACAAAAATGTGGAAGAAAAGAAGGGATCAAGACAGTTTGAATTGTTTGAAAAATACTACTGTTGAGGAAAATCTCCTGGGGGCAGTGTGATACCTTTCTGACAGATCAATCTACTAGCTCTGTAAGGACTTTACTTACAGATATGGTGCTACGTATATTATAAATTTTACTAAGCTTTATTAGTATTAGCATTTGCATCTAAATACACAAAACCCATATTTTACTATGCTTAGAACATGAGCATAGCCCAAAACCTAATTTTGAATAACATGTAAGTTCCCCAATGGCTTACTCTCTTTAATGAAAGCGTATGTTTCTGAAAGCCAAGTTTTGTCTTTATGTTCCTGTCAGCACCGAGAACTCTGTTTGCAAGTAAGAGGCATACTGTGATGACCATGATGACTGCAAGACAGATGCATCAAATATCCCATCTCCATAACTGCAAGAAATCAGGATGTTTTCTCTTGAATAGGAACTCCCTCCACTTTGAAGTCCCAAGCTTGTATAAAGTATCAGTATATGAGTTGTTTTTTTAACTCAGTCTGCAGCAAATATTTCATTCAAATCTGAAGACAACAATGCAGTCTCACTGATGTTCCTCTCATATTTTCTACAGAAACACAAATAACATATAAAAGTTTTAACCCTGCAAAACACGTTACACTGGTTTAAACCGCACAATTGCCTATACAGGAAAAGTTGTAGTTGTCTTTAGAATCAGAAACTCTAACAAAGGCTACTTTCCTGTTTGACAGGCAAAATAATATCAAGTTTTTATACTAGGTTCAGTAGTAAGGGCTCATAATAAGCTCTGATTTATTTTTTTAATCTACATTGCTTCTGTCTAAAGTGCTTTCTGATATATTCCACATCCCACAGTCTAATAAAAATTGATTACACAGCACAGATTAAATGTGGTTCATTCTCTTTTTTTTGGGTTTGGTGGTTTTTTTTGTTTTCAGCATTTTGTTTTATGAGTCTTTTGCTGGTTCTTTTGATTGCAAAGTGGGTCTATACTATTTTTATGGGACGCAAATGAAAATCAGAGATACAAACTACAGTCTGAAATTTTATTTTTGGTCTGATTTCTTTTTTCCAAATGTTTGGTAACTTCTTAGTAATGCTACTAAGACAGGACAGTATTGTCTCATTCATCAGTTTATTGAGAGTAGATTCAAAAAGCAATGATGGGTTAAATAAAAATCCGAAATGCCCAAGAATTCCATAGATTCTTCTTTGCCTTAAATTCGCATTTTTATGGTTAGACATTAAAATGCAAATAATACCTATTTATGTCTTATAATACAGAATTAAGACCCACCAGGGCATATCTTGGAAGAATGTAAGACTACACTTCAGATGCACTGAAAGCCTCCTTGGGTCATCAGCATCTGCAGAGTGCATTAAAGAACTACTAAATCACATCTCAGACAGTCCTAATAATATTAAAATATATCTATTTACAGGGAAAGTGTGCTAAACACAGACAAAAGCATACTCCTATAACTAGAGCCAATTCTCATATCAATGGAAACTAGCATAACCTTTTCAGGTTAGGTTTTATTTTATAAATGGAAAGTGACACCTACCCTTCCCCTTATGCAGTGTTCTGAAGATAAGATACAATTCACTCTCACATACAGCACTAATCTGTAAATTACATACTAAGTCTTCATATGGCTGAGAATCTTAATATCATTTCTATGTAGCTAATCATAGAATCATAGAATCACTAGGTTGGAAAGGACCCACTGGATCATTGAGCCCAACCATTCCCATCAATTACTAAACCATGCCCCTCAGCACCTCATCCACCCATCTTTTAAACACCTCCAGGGAAGAGGACTCAACCACCTTCCTGGGCAGCCTGTTCCAGTGCTCAGTGACCCTTTCCGTGAAAAACTTTTTCCTGATGTCAAGCCTGAACCTCCCCTGGTGGAGTTTGAGGCCATTCCCTCTTGTCCTGTCCTCGGTCACTTGGGAGAAGAGGCCAGCTCTCCTCTCCACAACTTCCTTTCAAGTAGTTGTAAAGAGCAATGAGGTCTCCCCTCAGCCTCCTCTTCTCCAGGCTAAACCAGCTCTCTCAGCTGCTCCTTGTAATAAAGCTGAGAGTCTAAAAGCTCTGTGTATTGTTCCCCAGCAGAGGCTTATGAGGATAAGATGGAAATGCAGCTGAGTTGTAGAGTCCCCCACATGCTGGGGATCTGAGTGATTCCAAAGTCCCAAGCTAATGTCCTCTTCTACCACATACCTATCATAGTCCCTGGAGCCAGACTTGAACTCTTTGGCAGCTCAGACTCATAATCTGGCAGTCCTGTTTTAGATAGCAGAATATAGAATGAAAAAATAAAATGGCAGTGGATGTGAAGATAAAATAAAAATATTTTTGGGTTACCATGAAAAGTGGAAAAAGAAAGAGATGTATGTAAATGAACAAAATGTTTGTAAGCTGTAGCGTTTTAAAATACTTGGAAATTAAGTATCGCAGGAGTTTTTAAAATGTAAGAGAGTGTTTCTGGATCATTTCCTTCCAGTGTTTACGAAATTTTTGAGAAAAAGAATTAACGCTCTGAATATTGTTTCATCCTCTGTTCTCATCCATGACAACAGTTTATGAAGGAAATATCCATTACATGAATACTCTGCTTCCCAGTAATTCAAAATGCTTTAAAATTCCTTCTGTGCAAAACCTGGAGGCAATGAGACCTTTAAATTCAGGCCTTAAAATCTCAGCAAATAGAAATTATGAACATTTTTTACTGAATGACGCAAAGGCATTTTTCCTTATTATTTAGCTGAATCAAACCCTTTTCATAATAGTGACAAAGTTTCTTAGAAAAATATCTTAAGAATATCCCCCAGCCCTCCCCTATACACTGCACTTGTCAATTTCAGCCTGGCCTGTTTCAGACATCATAACCTGAAAATCTAACTGAACAGTAAACATCTACCAAGACAACTAATATAAGCTTATTTTTCTTTAAAGAGATAATAAAATGATAAAAGTCAGTTGATTGAGAAATTATATAGAACACAACAGCCTTTTCTTTGTAAGTACGAGGTGGTGGTGGTGATAAGTAGTACAGGGTTTACAGCAGGTACAGAGTATTTGTGTCAATCTCAAGGTTCTTTATTTTTTCCTAACTTGTACAGTTGTTGTCCCCTCTACCACTAGACAAGTTCCAGTAACAACACAATTTTTGAGAATGGAAAAAAAACCAAACAAAACAGTTCTGGCTGGTTACTCAGCACATCACAGCTCACTGAACAAACCTAAGAGATGTGAAAAGAGAAGGCTTCAGGAAACAGTCTGATTTTTTTAGTTAAAGGCCTTTAATATTTCATTAAAAATACTAGAGTGTGGTTTACACATGCACACGTGATGTAATCTCTTGAGTGGTTATCTTTGCCATAGGCAAGATTAAACCCATTCACTTGAAAATCATTGTGACATTATCAGGAAAAATTCCTATCTTTCAACAAAGTCAGTCAGTATAATACAGCTGTAGATCAACTGTTCCTTAATTATGACGCAATCTAGAGTGAAAAAAAAATAGCTTAAGTATCGTGAAACCCTTTATTTTGAAGTCTTGTTTCCTAAGTTTAAATCTTACTTTCTCTGTTGGATTTCTTTTTATAGGGGAGTAGGAAAAGCTCTTTGAAAGGCTTAGTCTTAATACAAATTCACATGCCTCTGAGGTATTCAGATTGGACTGTGTCAGTGGTTAATATTTTAAAGGTCCTTAATGAAACAAAGACTCTAGAAACTGCTTTTGCAAACTATGTAGCCCGGATACAACGACTCAGCTTCATTAATTCAAATGTTAGAGTTCTTTCATGTTTTAATGGGCAAATCTCAATGGAAACATTTCCAAAAGAATGGAATGAAAAGGATTTATTTTAATAAGACACGTCACTGGTATTGCTAGAGGTCATAGATAATCAGTGAGAAAGTACACCACTAACACTATTTTCAGGGACTGCTGTAATGGTATAACTCAAAAACCTGTGCTGGAAACACACCAGAGCCTCAGGCAAAAATCCTTATTGAGGCACTGTGATACCGAATATGGGTTCAGGATAAAAAGATTTAGGTGACAACTTCTGGGAAGCCCATGGAACATCTGTCAGGAAAGGAACAGATCTGGCACTGCTTCATGACACAAATGTGAAAGTCTTTCCCCAAAAAGATCACAGGCAATTTCATTTGACCACATTGAAGAAGTCCATGAAAAGAAAATGAGTATGCTTCAGCCAAGATAATTTTTTTAAAGAAAGTTCGGAAAGACTCATGAAAATACAAATGACACTGGAACCACTAATAGCCTCCTGTAACATTGGAAGCTAGGCACAGGAGTCATGAGCACTAGCTGGCATCTCAAACCTGCAGTAGATGCTCCAGGCTTCTCTGAGTATGGATGACTATTGATGTGTAATACTTGCCAAGAGACAATTTCTTTCTTTTCTTTTTGGTATGTGAATCACTTGAGCATATAATCAAATACTGTGCACTACTGAAGATGAAGAAAACTAAACCATCCACCTAGCAATTAGTAATGTTTAGATCTTTTTCCTCATGATTTTCTGTCTTTTTTACCAAAGAAAGCCTAGTTTCAGGTGTTCAGCTTAACGTTATCATGATAATATCCCAATTCCTTACTCTAACAAATGCACTCCAGTTATCAACTGGACAAGTTATTTGGTCTTATGAAATTACATTTTATTGTCTAACACAATGAATCCTCTCTCTTTCTCTGTATGTGTATATATTCCAATGTAATGGACAACTCACCAACCATTATTTCACTATGAACACTCTGACTCAAGCAACTAGACAAAAAAAAAATACTTTTCTGGTAACAATCTTCTCTGCCTTTGAGTACTGAAAGCCCTATGTTGTAAAGAATTACAAATAAGTCTTAACCAGCTATTCAGTCAACACATGGAGACAAATTTTTTAACTATCTTTTCTGAAGCGTATAGCAGTTAGCTTTCAATGAACACTCCCACTCAATATATAATCAATAACTCCACTTCCTCACTACTTTGTACCAGTTTCAGTCGTGCAGATGACATGCTAAGTACTGCCTTTTAATTTTAAAGTCTTTAATAAAATGACATTCAAATACCCCAAATTAAACTGTTGTTTCCACAATTTAACAAAAGCATCTCAGCTAATATTTTCAAAAATTGGAAGAGTAAATTGGTTCTGCAGTACTATTCCACCAGCCAAGTTTCCACCCACAGAAATTGAAATGTCTGGATTATAATTAAAGCTCTCTGGAAAAAAATATATGTCACAACACTGTGTAGCAGAAGAACTGTCATTATGCCAGTTTTCTCAAATGCTAAGCTACCTAAAGCACCTTAGGGATGACTTCCGCTTTGGCAACAAATAATACAAAACAGGCAACTCTGAGTGTCTGTATCTATAATATTTCTATATTATTATATATTTCTATTATATATCTTACTATGGTATTGTTTTATATTATTGCATTACACATGCATCTCCTACATATTGTACTTATTTACTTTTATTACTGTATTTATTATATGAATTTTACTGTGGGCACCCAAATATTTGGTGCTCCTGCCAGCAGAGAAAATTCTGCTGACCACGTAGTCAACACTGAGAAATTAGTCAAGAGGCCCAGTATGCCTGTAGGCACAAATGCTTTACTGGTATAGGATCAAATTATTCTGTGGTACAGAAACTGTGCAGAGCACAGGCTATAGATACAAAGAAGCAAAAGCCCTAATTTCATATCTATGGCCAGAGAAGCCCTGGGAACAAAAGCAATTGTTTCAGTAAAACTGTATTTTCTACAGATATTGTTAGGCTCACTCAGGAAGAACAGTTTTCTACACCAACGTGGACCAGACCTTTGCCAGACAAGCAGCTATATTTTTAGAATATTAAAACTCTAAGCATGAACTCGGCAATTTCTTTGGCCATTACGCAGAATTAGAAACAATAAGCCTTTGGAGTTAATGCAGTCAAACTTTGTGAGAACATCTGACCACACAGATGGGATGGATACGAGTATTTGAGTTGCATTTCAAGACAAAAATCCAAACCAAACCAACACTTTGATTGGATACAATATTTAGCTTTGGGTTTGGTTTTTTTTCTTATTCTTTGACATTTAAGACAGGCATCTGAAAGTTCAGTGGAGGTGAAAGAGGCCTGACTTTCAAGGAATTATTTCTTTCAGGCTTGCAGATACTGTGCATATTGTTCTTTTCCTGAGTGCAGTTCTATAGATCAGACTGTGTTCACAAAAAGAGAGCATGTATTTAACTTGAGTGTGACAAGCAGTAATGTATGCAGAATAATACACTTACCTAATATACTTAATTTAAAATGCACAACACTGGAAGGAAAACGCAAAACACTTTGAAAGCAAATCAAAGCTATTCATATTTAATACTTTAAACAAGAGGTCTAAAGTGTTGCAGAGGTGACAACATCACAGAAAATGTCAGCATTTAGACTTGTCAAATTATAAAATAATAAGCTTCTTTTTTCGATTCCCTGAAAAGGCAATTAATGGTGAAACTATGTCACAAAAGAACTGCGTGCCTCTGTCAGAACTCAATAAGCAAGTGCTTAACCATAAACTGCAGGGTTTTCAGTGATGGCTTCTTTTCAGTTCGAACAGATAGTGTAAGTAAGCTCAAATACTTTATCCACCATCCATTAAGAAATACAGTGAAAATACCATCATAGTTATCTCCTCCGGAGCATCATAATCATGTTCTCTAGATTTGACTCTCAGATCTGTATCAACTTATCTTCCTTTATTATGCATAGGGGAAAATGTAGGTAAAAATATGTAGTGTCAACAACACATATATAATAAGACATTTTTGTGTATTGACACATTAAAATATATGGTTTTAAACAACACATACATAATAAGACATTTTTGTGTATTTGCACATCAAAATATATGGTTTTGAATGTCTCCAAACATGATGCACTAATTATATCAACTTGAATAATAATTTTCACAACCTGATCAAATTCCTGTTAATCAAGAGGTTTTCTTTCTTGGAAACCTAAGATACCATAGCCTCTATTAATTGCTCTGTGAATGAATAACTTCTTAAAATGTTTGCAGCTCTCTACACAGTTGCTGCATCTCTGTGATCTCATGATTCTGTGATCTTGATTACTCACACACAAAGTAGTAGGAGGGTCACATGAGGTTTCCTATGGGATGAGATTCCACAACAATAACAACCTGAACCAGGTACAGCAAATTCAACTGAACATGCTAGACCCATAAGTAAAGCATAAGGGAATCTCTGATATTTATCCGAGAATTTTCATATAGTAAACTCTGAATCTGAGGAAAATGAGAGTATTTGATTGTACTATGCCCATGAAGACAAAATCCTTTCAGAATTATTTATGGTTTAGTCTACTGGTTGATTTTGCCTCTGAGGAGAATATAAAATAACTGCAGATGAAAATCACAAGTGATCAAATCATTTACATAGTGGAAAACACTAAGCCAGATTAAATCTAATATTAAAATCCAGCATAAAATAAAACTAAAATAATTTATTAAATTTTAGTCATAATTTTAGCTACAAGGTAGTCACCTAATCTAGTTTGCTAGTATCGTGGACTTTTTTCAGAAATGTGTATTTTAACATAGCCAGCAAGGTCACATACCTAGGAAACAGAAATTAAATTCTTGTATTTACAAAATGGAAGACAGAACTGAGAAATGTAGGGACATTAAAAATGTATTTAGGATTCACAGCATACATGTAATTCCTACATCGTGCTACAGCTAAGACAGTGAATATGATCCCTGACATTATACATGGCATAATAACGAGGAATAAAGAAATTCTATTACATCTGCATACATTATTAAGACTATAATGGGACCATAAATGATGGATTTACTAAGTGATCTACTGTCTTTTCTCCTTCATTTTAGCTGTACACTCCTAGATGTGTAGATGAAGAGAACCTTTATAGATGCCACATCTGGGATGCATCTGTCTGTATAAGGCTCCAAATTCATGACCTTTTCAGAAAAAAATTCCACTGTCAAATTGGAAAACGATCTCACTTCTCTCCCATCATGAATATTTTTGCTTCAAGGTGCTTCCTCTTTTTCTCCACCATAGTCAATATTGTGATTATAAGAATTATAAAATTCTTAATCTTAGTTTCATTCTCCACCTTACTCTTGTCAGCTTTCTTCATACATTATACACATTGCACCTGCACAGTTCTTGTGCAGGTATGTAGGTATCCACTTTGTAGGTATCCATGTAGGTATCCAATGTAGGTATCCACTTTGGAAGAGAGAGTTGTATTGGTACTTTTAATCTCAGTTAGGAGATAAAATACATGTATCAGGCAGAAAAAAAATACCATCCTATATGTCAATATTTTTCATATTTTGGAACTTTTTTAACCAGTGTTACTTCAGTCAGACCTGTTGAACATGGAAAGAAGTAAGAATCCGTAAGAACAAGAGCTGAGTAAAGGAAGTGGTAAATTGATGCCATCACAGACATGCATCCAATAAATAGCCACCTTAAACATTAGATCATGCTATGTATTAGTTTCAGGCTATTGCATCACATTACCCACAGGTTATTCCTGTGAGAGAAAGAAATTCAGTTAGGAGAACCTGTTAGTTCCCTTTTTTCCTTAAGTCAACTACCTTATTTTTCTAGGAAAAGGACAAATCTAATAGCTGAGAAAATGGAATAAAGGCAAGAGAAAGACCAAGAGTCATCCATTTTGCAGTGGAGGACTGTAATGGGATTCAGTGGCTTACACTAACCTCAGTCAAATTTTCTTCTTTCTGCCAGAAAGAGCATAGGCAATATGCCCAGTATGAAGTGCCTTTATCATATGAACTACCTCACTCTATTTGGGACCATAAATAGCAACATATTCAGAGTCATTTGTATAGTGTGGGAGCATTAGAGCTACATAAAACGTGGAGAACAACATGAATTGCACAGGAAAACTGTAACACAGATCCACATGCAATGTTATGCAACTGAAGTGGTGGAATCTTTATAAAGATGCTAATAAGATGCTAACCTTTCTAGCTATACTTTTTCAAATTTTTCTCCTATATTTTAGTCTGAAAAAAAAGATGCAACTCTAGGCCTGTATACTGACAGTGCATTGTTTGGATCTGCCCCTCCCATGACAGTATTTTAAATATGACTAGAATTGCTCTAAATTATTTTGAAGTAACAACTTTCCTGACAGTTTAAGAAACTAATCTTTAATAATGAAGATTTTTAGCATACTAAGAGTAAACATTTTAGGTATGCAAACCTGAAAAAAACTCTAAAACAAATCCCATGAAACAGGGGGTAAGGCAGCCCTTGGGTTTTTTTCTCCTTTAATGTTATAGTATCATCTCAGTAAGATATTTTCTTAAAAACACCATTTTTTTCTTCATGAAAATTTAAAACTTGTCAGCCAATATTCAGGACTGAAATGGATCACTTCATTGAGATAATTTTCAATGAACACATAACTTGCAGTCAGTCAACAAAATTATAATTATCAAATAAATAATGTCCTACATACCTAGTATAAATTACTTTGGCATCGAAGTCACTAAAAGCAGGAGCTTGAGCACAACAGAGTATCTTTCAGATTTATACAAATAAAGTTCCTGAGATTGCCACAAGGAGCAAGTAAAATAAATAAATAAACAACAGAAGTGTTTACTTTTTTGTAAACATATGCAAATACAAAATGTTTTGATATTTAGTGGTCTGAGTCCTAAAAATATCAAAGGTTTTCATATGAGCTTATATTCAATTTTTCTGTCTCACTATGTTTTTTCTTATATGAGGTAGTGCTTCCCCTCTGCCTAAGTCCTAATAATGCATGCTTGGCAGATGTTATTTGTCAGCTCGCAGTTCAAGAGCTAAAGTTCAAATCTTCATAATGTGTGGTTTCACTGAATTCATGTAATGGTAAGCACTAGCAGATCTCCAGTTATACGCAAAGGGCAGTAGGGTGGGAGAAAGCAGCTTTCCACTTTTCATTTCAGTGCCTTTTGCTGGGTGCAATTCAGAGCAATACAATTTTTTAAAGAGTTAATGTGAGCCAGTTTGCTGATATCAGCAGAGAAATACAAGACAACAGGGGTTCAGTTCAGTATTTACAACCATATATTCACAACTTTGCCCATGCAGACGGAAAGAAGAACATAGCAAAAGGTTAGAGAGGGGAAATCAAGCATATTCTTTAAGAAGATACTTCTCAAGCTAGCATTGTACATCCACAATGTGTTTAGTAGCACTTGTCAGACCTTCAGTCTTTACAGTTATCTATATTTAGCATATTTTTCATATAGAAAAATGCATTCAGGAACAATGGTGGCAATGATTTAAATATGTGGTGATTATAAAATTATGGTTTTATTAAATCTGCCTTAATTATTTTCTGAAGTGTTTCCTTCTTCTGATGCTGTAGGAAAGACTGAATAATTTTCTCTTATCATATTTTCTGTAATTTGTGTGGTTTCATAGACTTTGATGATATTTCCCTTTCTTGGATATTTCTTTTTCTTGGAAAGACTCCCAGTCCTCTCCTGTACAGACTCTCCTATAGAATCTGTTCCATGACTGTGGTCACCCTCATATAGAAAGTGTTACACTGCCCTTCCCCCACCTTTTCTGTCTTAAGAAACATTTTTACCATCCTTCGTGGTTTGCTTTTATTTTGAATACTCTTAATAACTTTCTATCAGCAGAACACTTTGTCACTGAAATGCTCTTCCAGGACTTTTACTAATATGCTGAATAATGCCGGTAATGTACAAGACATCTGGTGAACCCAGATGTCTCTTCCACTTGCAAAACAACTAGCCCCTTTCTTTGTAATCAACATCTGCTAACTGTAAATTAATAATCTCAATAAAGACCTTCCTTCTTATGACAAATTTCTTCAGCATTTTTAGTGATGGACCTTGTTGAAAGTATTATAAAGCTATAAGTGTGGATATAAAGTAAAATTAAAAAAATACTTATCTCTTTTTATCAATAGATTAAAAGAATTAGAGGTATGGTCCCTACAGTTACACTCTCCACAGTTTAAAAGTTTTATTTAATGTAAGATTCAAACTAGTGCCCCCAGACTGAACAGGCCCACCAAAATGGTTTAAAAGGATCTGTAAGACCTAATATGGCTTTGGACTTATGATTTCTCCTCACCATCTTGGGTGCTACCTGAAGTGGAGCTTCACATATGCTCCAAATTGAAATCCAAATTAAAACCTCCAAACCCATTCTTTGAGCACAATCAAGAAGCAGTAAATAAGTAGCATGAAGAAATTCTTTAAAATAGTACTGCTGCTCCAAAGCAAAAAACTAATGAAGATGTAGACACACCTGCTTGGAATCCTGCTATACATTTGTATAGCTATACATTTGTATAGCAGGATTTGTTCAACGATTCCTTGAAAGAATCTGAACAGAGTAATGAGGCATAGCTTCCTTCTGCTAAAACTGTATTGCTTCTTCTATAATCACGTATTACCATTAATTTACTCAAACCCTCAAGTTTTTATTATAGTTTCTTTTGGTTTTCTAGAAGTCAGAAAAGTACTATATAACTTTTTGATTCACACTTGGAGCTATTTTAAAAAATACCTTAGCATCTCATTTACCACCCCACGGTCAATTTAGTTATACATTACACAGCACACCTTGCAGTTAGCAATTTCATATTTGAGTTCCTTTAGAATTTTGGGGTGAATACCAATGATCTGGAGTGGAAAGACTAGAAGTACTATTGCTGATTTATTATTATTAATGTTATGAATTCTGTTATAAAATATCTTGGCGTTTTCTTATTTGAGAAATCCTCAGATTCGTACCCCGCAGAGAAAGGCGCTCCTAAGCTGTTCACAGAGAATTCAAAATGGTTCATTAAACATAATCGATTTTCAAGATTCAGATGCAATGGACATAATCACTTCCTCAGCCCAGTACTGTGTACTTAGCTTAGCTTCTCCTCTCAGGCTTTCCTTCACTGCTTTCTAAAGCATTGCTGAAGTACATGAATATCAGATTTGCACCAGGCTAACTTACAGACAGCACAAAGACAAGCATAGAGATTCTACTCATATCGTGAGAAGGAGGCAGACAACTGGTCCAAGGATTGCTGGTATACAAAACAATGTTTCCTTTATTACATAGCAGTTTAAAAATGCATGAAGTCTTAATTTCTCGTAATAGCAAACAAAGACCACACATTGTTATTTGCAAGTGGATTATATCTGCAAAGAGAAATTGAGAGAATTAAAAATCTGCTTAGAAATTAAAGCTACTAAATAACAAACTTTTGTATTCAAACAGTAGAATTACAATTACCAACATCAGCAAAGGAAAAAATAGGAATTTATAGTTGTTGTTGATAAAATATCAGTTCTTACTCATTCACAGTGTGTCAGAAAGGAGCCAACTCCAGTGAGTGACAACATTGATAAGTTGGTGAGGCACCAACTGAAGAGAGAGGCATGAAAAATCTGGCAGCTGATTAATAATACTCACTGTTTGATATAAGGAAAGTGATTATGTATGAGTCATGGCTTTTTGGGGGTGATGGTGGTGTCAGTCATGTGATGGAGAGGAGTCATAGCAGCAGGCTGAGAAAGCGTGTACCTTCTCTCAGCTTTGTTCATCTTCTCTCCCAAGGAGATATAAGCTGTTGAAGCTTAACACTAACATCACTCTTCCACACTGGGATGTCATGCAAAGCAGGTTCAGGAACACCAAAGAGACACTACGTGGTGCCACTTTCTGAGGAACAGTGTCTCCAGAGTGCAGGAGATCGCAGTGGAGGCCAGATGAGCACTTCTCATGAACAATGCAGGAGACATGGGAATTCTGCCTTTCTCATCTCAAAAAAAATCCTTTTCATCTATATCTGATGCAAAGAACTGTACTCTCACATGAGCTGATGAACCTGGCTAAGCTACAGTAAAATATGTTTTTACAATTCATAGAATCATAGAATAACCTGGTTGGAAGAGACCCACCAGATCATCAAGTCCAACAATTCCTATCAAACACTAAACCATGCCCCTTAGCACCTCTTGGCCACCTGGGCACACTGCTGGCTCGTGTTCAGTCGGCTGTCATCTGGTTATGAATATTTCCACATTTTAGATCACTGCCTGTTTTACTGCAAGTCAGTTACATGAACAAACAAGACATCCTACCAATTCCAGCATTACGAGAAATTTGTGTTTTGTCTCCTTAGTGCAAACGCTGTCTGTATTTGATCATCTTTCTATTCTTACAAATTTAACTTACGTCAGCGTGCCACTACACCACTGCTTGCTGACACCCACCCACCTCCTTTCCTCCTCTTTTGGCACTCAGTGCTTTTTGGGGAGTTATTGTACAACATTATTCAAAGCCTCCAGTTAGGATGAAAGGTTTCCCTGATCAGCAGGTAGAAAGTGGGAAAAAAATATCAAAAAAAGGAACGAAAAAAAGGGAACCTTTGTAGTACCAAAGTGAAAGAGGTGTTACTTAGAAATAATACAGAGTTTCATTACGAGTCAATCAAAGAGTTTTACAATTAGTTCAGTCTCTTACAGGAAACATAACAACCCTTTTAAACGAGCCTCGTGTTTCTGTTGATATACTTCAGAGCAATGTTGGCCTTGAGATCTCTTAATGCGTTCTAAGAAAGCACACAGAAGGCATAAAAAAAATTAAAAGTTCATTTAAATACACTTTAAAAGATTTCAATTTGTACATGTTAAGGAGTAAATTATGTATAACGCGTTAAAGTTCTGAGGTTTGTTATTTCTAAAATGATGCAATTAGCCTCCAAGGTCAAACACAATGTTACATAATAACTATTTTTAGCAACTAAAAAATCACTTTACATCTACAGTTAATTGCAGTTAATTTGGCCTTTGAAATGTACCAGTATGAAAGCAATAATGGTTTTAATAACAACGACAGTAAGAAAAGGATAAACTACTGAGAAAAAATGAAACATTCACAGAGTCTTAAGAGTGTTCATCCACACACTGTCTGGAGAAGAGAAGGCTCTGGGGAAAGTCTAATGCAGCCTTTCAGTCATTAGGAGGAGTCTTAGAAGAAAGATGAGGCAAACATTTTAGCCGGGCCTGTTGCGATACGACAAAGGATTACGTTTTAAACTAGAAGGAGTAGATTCAGACTAGGTAGAAGGAAGGAATTTTTTACAATGAGGGTGGTGAAACACCGGAACAGGTTGCCCAGAGAGGTGATAGAAGCCCCATTCCTGGGAACATTCAAGGTCATGTTGGATGGGGCTCTGAGCAACCTAATTGAGTTGAACATGACCCTGCTTACTGCAGGGGGCTTGGACTAGATGTCCTTTAAAGGTGCCTTCCAACCTAAACTATTTTATGATTCTAAGAGTTCTTTATACTTCTAATCAAATTACACTGCAGAAATATGTTTTAGATCAATGTATGAAGTAAAGATGAAAATACAGAAAGGATCCTTTCAGCCTCTTTAATTTTTCTTTCTTACTCTTCTTGCAGTCAGTGAAATATGTATCAAGGTAAAAGTAAAACAGTTTTCAACAGTACAAGTTTGTTTGGTAATCAGTGAGGTGAACTAGTCAGTCATTAGTCTCCACAAGCACATACATCTTTAAAGTAACACTATTACACATGTAGCAACTAGCTGGACAAGACGACCTCCAGAGATCCCTTCCAATCTCAACCACACTGGGATATCCAGCGTGAATTCTCCTTTCATCTTTTATAGTGTGCAATTCTCTTTTTTCTCCATTTAGGAGAAAACACAAGGCTAAAAACTAAATAAATTCCTCAGGAGGAGGACAAAACCACACTCCTCTGGAGAAGAAATGTCCAAGCTTTTGTAACTCCACTTATTACAACTTACGCAAATTATTGCATAAGCTAACTATTTAAACAAGCATTCAAACAGTTCATCAGAAGAGGCTATGCAACAGCCATCACTCAAAGTCTTCAAAATTATATTGACTACCAACCCAAACCACCAAAGACAAACGTGCTTTTGGGACAAATTTCAGACGGAAGTACATTATGACACAAATTGGATATTTATCCTTTAATTCTGCATGTGTAGAATTAATCATCTCTTTTTGAAATTCTCTTTAAGAACAATGGAACAGTAGAATTCCTGTTTCTGTCATCAACATGGTCATGGAATGAACAAGTCTCCAGGCAAACGTGTTCAGAGCTCCTGTCACCGGTCTTTAAAACTGCTCTGAATACAATAGGATTTTTCAAAAAAATTATAGAATGTCCTAAGTTGGAAGGGACCCTCAAGAATTATCAAGTTCAGCTCCTGTCCTTGCACAGGACAACCCCAACATTCACACCATGTGTCTGAGGGCATGGCCCAAGTGCTCCTTGAATACTGCCAGACTTAGTGCTATTATTGCTTTCCTGGGAAGCCTGTCTCAGTGCTCCACCACTGCTCTCTATGTGAAGAACCTTTACCTAATATCCAGCCTAAACCTCCCCTGGCACATCTTTCTGCCATTCCCTTGGGTCCTATTGTTGGTCGCCAGAGAGAAGAGATCAGTTCCTGCTCCTCCTCCTTCCTTTGTGAGGAAGCAGTAAACTGTGATAAGGTCTGCCCACAGTCTCTTCTCCAGGTTGAACAGACCAAGTGACTTTAGCCACTTCTCATACAATTTCCCCTGTAAATTTTTCAGTGACTTTGCGGCCCTCCTCTGGATGTTCTCCAGTAGCTTCATACCTTTTTTAATACTGTGGGATCCAAAGCTGCACACAGTACCATGTGTAAATTTATATCCCTCCCTTTGACCCCTACCTCCATACCACATGCACATTACTCCGTGTTCTGGATTTGGGAAGTAGAAGGGACTGGCTGTCATTTTATTGTATTATTTACTCCCCTGGATCACAGCTTCCAGGTATTAGAGGCTAGCCTTAGTTAGGGCAATACACTGGATGGCGGGGGTGAAGTGCATCTAATATTTCCCATCAGCCGTTACTTATTTTTATTGGGGAAACAAAAATGGTGCAAACTTGAAAGAATGCTTAATGCAATAAGGTAAATATATAAATAAGTAACAAGATATTTACAAATAATTGTTGAATACTTGCAGATTCTAAAATACAAATTATTAAATTGAAGTGTATATAAACAGTGGAAGTCATGCTTGCTGATCAAGACTGGCGAAGCCAATCTAGTACAATGCTAAGGAAGCATTAGAAGAGCAGTTAATCACACAATATTATTTATAATTAAAATTATATTGGATTGAGTAATTATATTTTGGGATTACACGTTGTAATAAGAGCACTCTGTGATGGCTATATACTGAAAAGCAAACCAAGGCAGAAGAGAGTGCAAGCAGAATTCCTGTGTTAGCTAGAGCTCTGGGAAGGTAAAATGATATTGGTGTGTGTCCAGATTCATAACATTTTCACTGTTTTTTAATAAAATCAAAGTTTTCAAATATTTTTCTGGCTGCCCTATACAGGAGAAAAAGAATACTTATTAATAATTTGCTTGCAACAATATGTAAGGACAAAAGTCAAAAGAAAAAACAGATTTATGTGTAAAAATATGTTGAAAAAAACATTCTCTTCTATGGGAAATACTGATCCTTTTCAATCACTAGCTGAGTTAAAATCTAAAACCACATATTAGGATGACCAGTTATGTCCACAGAACTATGTACAACACACTAAATGAAAGATATTCTTGTCCTGACAGAAAAAAATAATTGCCTCCTACACTGAAGTGATTTCCTGTAAATTTCACCAGCAGCTTCCAGTTATACATTCCACTACCAATATTTTTTTTTCAGTACTGAGAATAATTTTATATTTCTGTTACATTTTTGCTCAGAATAGAAACATATATTCTTACAAAGTCAAATTCATCATAAAATACTTTTTGTCAGGGATGAGTTAACCATCTCTGACACCTTGAAAGTGTATAATCCACTTCTAGAATTCTCTGAAAAAATGTAAGACAATATAAGTAATATTAACGTAATTTTACTTCCAAGTGGTTTTCATTTTATGACTAAGGCCTAAAAGCAGAAAAAATTTAGTTCTTTAGCTATAAATTGCCAGAGGCTTAAAACTGTGTACTTTACAGGGTGGGTTAGTTGTTTTGTTGAATTTTCTTGGGGGGGGGGGTGGGGGAGGGGGGGACGAGGGAAGCGATGAGGTGCAGGAATTTTTTTTGGTTGGTTTTTGCTTTTTTCTTATATATTTGTCTATTCACTAGTCAGTGGCATACCAGTGTGTTTTATATCATTTAGCGTTAACTTGGAAGAGAGAAGATTAGGAAGGCATTAGGAAGAAATTCTTCACAATGAGGGTGGTGAGGCACTGGCACAGGTTGTCCGGGGAATCTGTGGTTGCCTGGAGGTTGCCATCCCTGGAGGTGTTCAAGGTCAGGTTGGATGGGGCCTTGAGCAGCCTGATCTAGTGAGATGTCCCTGCCCATGGCAGGGGGGTCGGAACTGGATGGGCTTTAAGGTCCCTTCCAACCCAAATCATTCTAGGATTCTTCCACTGCAGCTTATTCTAGTCAAGTTTTATTAGTAGTATAAAAAACGTGCAATATAAGTTCATACTCAATTTGTAAATTCCTCTAGGCTGAACTGGGTTTGTTAAGCATTTATGTAAAGATGTTCTTCAGCCAGTAGTTACTTGATAGGATGATTCATGTATGTGATCAGTTTGCAGCTTGAAAGAAAATGAGAATCATGTAACTGCATTTATTTATAACTTTTCTTCCTTTATGTTTTCTACATCAGTATATTTTCATTAACAACTGTGATACTTCTTACATGAATCTCACATAATGAGGAGGCAATTTCTGGTCATTTCTTGACAGTTATGGTAGTTGAGAACAGCCCCTGCAGAACTTCTTAACAATTATGATGTGTAGGAATTAGATATTGTGTTCAGAAATTTTAAAAAAAACTCTGGTTTTTGGCGATGAATACTTTTGTCCTTATTTTGTCAATCAAATGATCTGCTGGAATTGAATAATAATCTACAATGACTAAGGTAAATTAAAGTAGCTAATATTCAGCCACTGCTTTGACTCCAAATTGCTGAAATCGAGTTTCAGGAATACACACATATGCAATGTTTAAGAAGATTCAAAGAGACGGACAACTACTTAGTATGTATCTTTATATACATGCTAGCTGTCCTCCTGCTAAGTATTTGAAGTTTACCATCTAAAGCCAGATCTGGCCTCCATTGCCTCTTTTCCCTTCATAGAATTGTAGAATCATAGAACCATGCAATGCTTTGGGTGGGAAGGGACATTTAAAGGTCATCTAGTCCAAACCCCTTGCAGAGGCAGGGACATCTTTAACTAGATCAGGTTGCTCAGAGCCCCATTCAACCTGACCTTGAAGGTTTCAACGGATGGGGCCTCTACTACTTCCCTGGGTAATCTGTTCCTGTGTTTCACCAAGTTCATCTTACAAGATTCATACACTATGCTTGCAAAGTTTAGTAGCAATCTGCATGCAGCCTAAACTCAGACTTACACTAGATATCCTCAAAGCCTGACAGAGAAACCAGGTTGTATGCCACACTGGAATTTAGAATTCTGACAGATCCAGTGTGCCAGAAACATAATAACTATTTTATTTTTTGAATTGAAGCCAGATCTGCACGAAGATTCCCTTCTGTCATATTCTTCGTATCACCAGTTCTATTCCTGGAGTACTTGTAGCTTTTGAGTTTCGTACTGCAGGTCTTGTGCTAAGAATTGAGTTTTAGCAGTGCTATGTGTCTTGTGATAAGGTGTATGTACAGAATAAAGCCATTTTGACCTTTCCGTCTACCTTTTACTACAGTCTTGTCCTGGACCTGGAGAAGACTAGACTTCATATTTACGTTGATTCTTGACTGTTCCTCATTAATAGGTGTGTAAAAGAGATTAAGGGTTTGGCAGTTCATTGACAGTATCAAACTGACTACGTGATGAAAGGCAACAAGGATTGAATAGAGAAGAAAAGCAAAAGAAAGTGGATGCTTGCAGAGTGCCTGTCACTGAAGGTGACTGCAGGAAACAAAAGGTAAGGGTGAGGAAAGGTGAGAAGAGATGGATGGACATAACTCAAGGAACAGCAAGGTATGGAAGGTCATAGTCTTTGTTGGTGGGCTCACAGAGCTGTGACTGCAAAGGCAGACTGGTGTGAGAGAGTGCAGTGCTCAGGCAGCTTCCAAATATGAATGTCATGTAACCATATCACAAAATCATAGAATGGCTTGGATTGGAAGGTACTATGAAGGTCATCTAGTCCAAACCCCTGCAGTGAGCAGGGACATCTTCAGCTAGAACAGGTTGCTTAGAGCCCCGTTCAACCTGACCATGAAAGTTTCGATGAACGGGACATCCACCTCCTCTCTGGGTAACATGTTCTAGTGTTTCATCGCCCCCTAAAAAAAAAAAATCATCCTAATGTCTAGTCTAAACTTCTTTTGTAGTTTAAAACCACTACCCCTTGACCTTTTGCTATAGGCCCTGCTAAAAAGTTTTCCATCTTTCCTATAAGCCCCCTTTAAGTTTCCAAATGAAATATCAGGAAGAGTTACAATCTAACCAATTACACAGTAAATTATGATAGTTTTAATTAAAATCTACTCTTAAACTCAAAAGCTAATAATTAATCATTTGATGAACAAAGGCCAAATTTGAAGGGCCCAGGCCCTGGGCACAATGAATTTTAATTCATTGTTTATTATAAGAAAATATTCAAATTGTATTTTATAGCCAAAAACCAATTAAAGCAAGACATATGCTCATTATAGTTCTTCAAGTCTTTATTCTGGCATTATCACAGAGTTTAATAAGTAGTGGAAACAAATAATTACTACCAAAAGAACGAATGAGTGGGCAGACAGAGGCACGGAACAATTAATTAGATAGTTTTAGAAAATGTTTTGATGATTTTACATCATTAACTTGGTCAATATTTCATTTCTTACTAGCCTACACCCATCATCTGCCTTGTATTTCTAGAAAATCATTGGAGCATAGTTTAATTCTCTGATGTTTTATAGAATAGTAGATCATTAAATAAGAATATTTTTTTCGTGGTAATTTAAGGGATAAACACAGTCCACAGCCAAAGGAATGGGCCCTAGCAACTACGCAGGCATTTTGGGTCCTGATAATGAGCTCCAAAGTCAGATCCGCTTTCCTTTAAGAAGCAATTCCATTAAAAGAAAAGTGCACACAGAACAGAAACAGTTCTTTTATCTCATTTTCATCATCAACACCATCCAAAGCCACTTTTCTCTCTCCTTCTGGGCAGGCTATCTATAAAAAGACTTAATACTGTCAGAGGTAGTGAAATCCTGGGAGCTATGGATTTCTGCCCCCAGCTCTAAACTGTAGCAAAACAGTACACATTCCTGATGGGCAGACACATGCACACAAATACCCACGTGGCTTGCCATCCTGATCTAAGCAGACAGAGAGCAGCCCCTTTTCCAGCACACACACCAGCCCTCAGACGCCAGATCCCTTCACTTACTGGCCTCTGGACCTATGAGTCTCTAAGGTCTGTGGTCACACTCTAGCAGCTCGTACCACACCTGTGAATTAGTCAGACTTGAATTTCATCCCCCTTCACATATACACACTTAGAATGGAGAAGACACCTCCACAAAAGCTAGATTGCTGTGATCATGCATAGCGGTCAGTCAGGTAAGCATGCTGACCAGCTACTTCTTTAAACTCAACTTGCCCCTCCTTCTCCCTTTTTACACCACACACTGCTACCCTTAACTTTCACTGCTTTTGCTCCTTTCCTAAAACTTTCCATAATAATACTCATGCATTTCCACAATCCTCTTAAAATACTCGGCAAAATTCTCCTCTCTCTCACTTGCAACCCAAAGCCCTACAGCCCTCAAAGTCCTTAGCCTCCTTCAGTTCGCATGTCATCCTGGTGAGAGCTTCTTCTGTTGACTTATCTTGGTGGGTTTTCCTGGTTCCGGATACTAATAACCCTGTGATTTAAATATTTTTGTGTGTATATTATGTGATATGCTGTCTTTTAATCAGTATTTTTGATTTATGGTGGAAAAATGCTATGTGATTTATCATGAGTATGTTTGTAGGGATGTGCACGCACTTGTGGCTAAGACGCTTTTCACAGTTTTGTAACTATAAACAACACTGACTTAATCATGGAGTAATTGAACTAGATCCTAGACTGAGATTAAAACATTCTTTTTTTTAAAATCTTCTGTTATACATGTCATTAGTGTTATTGTGACATTCAGTTTTGGAAAAATGTCTCCACTGTTGTGTGCACAAGGACAAAAGAAAGACTGATGACATAAATGAGTAAATATTGTCAAAGGTAAAACTAAATTGGAGTGAGTGACTTGAGCACTTTCACAGCAATACTTCTAGAGGACATCCACACTTTGGGCTGTCTCCTCCAGGACATAGCTAAGGAACAATAGGCCCTTATGCTGTAGGAGCATTTGCATGCTGTGGTTTAACTTCAGGCTTTACCAGAAAGGTTTTTAAGCTTGACTGACTAACACATGGCAGAGGCCTTAAACTGAAAACAAGCTGACTCCTTTTGAATATTCTCAATAGAAAATTTCCATGTTTTTCCCCCTAAGGGCAACTTTTCAAATACATTATGATTATGTGATCTATTAATAGGACTATCAGTTAATCTGAAAAATCTTATTGTTGTATTCATTATTGCTACCTTTATCGAATAACTGCATTGTTGTATCTTTTGTTAGTTTTCAGAATCTGTACTAAATTTTCTTAGCTACATGCCTGAACAACTGCAAATTTACTTTCTCATTCTGTTTCATTAAAGGCTGTTTTATTCTATCAAATTACATGATTTGTGAATGCCGTACTCAGAAGTCATGTCAGGTAGGATGGCAGGCAGTCTGCAAAGGCTTTGCACTTATTTCTAAGTAAATACCAAAGAAGGGAAATTTAATTTAGCAAATACTGAAGAAGAAGTGGAAAACACTTGTGATGTTGTCTTAAGACTGCCATTAAAGCATGGCAACACTCTCTATTATTACTAGACATCTGTTAGCAATTCTAATAGAAAGTAATTAATTGAAAAAAAATAAAAAGAACATTCTTTCCAAAGTCATTATATTTATTACATTACTTTCCATTTGGTCCAATGTGGATATCAGTGAAGGGAAATTGTGGAGCTAATTACTAGTATGGTTACCAGAATCCAACAATACAATCATGTTTGACAATAAATAAAGAGAATTCATGCTTAAAGGGCAAAGTAATAACTGTTCTCCTTGTGCCTGAAGAGAGGAACTTGAGAACTCTGGAGTGATGACAAAGTAAATTGCACAAATAAAAATCAACATCAAATGGAAAGCAAGTTGTGTGAACTCCAGAAGAGAAAGCATGAGGAAAGAGACATCTCTGTTGACAAGGAAAGATATTAATTTTGCTGTCAGATATGGTGTTATTGCAGCTCAGGGAATAACTGAGGAAGAATGACTAGATGAAGTATCTAATTCTATTGAGAGTGAGTCTTTGCAAGTAATCATAAACTTCAGTAAGAAACAGTCAATCAAAATCATTGCTGTTATTTGCCTGGAGAGTGTTCACCCAAAATATAACATTAGTGAATTTGTAACAGGCCAGGTTGCCCAAGGTTGATAATAAAAACATTCTTCCAGCTCAAGTTTGGAACTGTAAGAGAGAGAGACAGCAAACATAACTCACTAGAACACATTCACACAAACAAGACACCTGAAGGCTTTTTCAGCAATTTCATACAAATAAAATTCGTGGATTCTTCTTGCATGGTCAAAAAAGAATGCAAAACAATCTTGCTTTAGTCTCATAAGAGGTCAGAACAATGAAGGTTCAGCCTAAGCATAAGTGAAAAATTCTTACAGATGTCAGTTAAACAGCATTTAAAAAGAGCTCTACATAAAATCTAAAGACAGTTCTGGAATAGTTCTGAGAGACTAAGAGCAAATGCAACTCATCAGCTTCTTCCACATAGAAGGATAAACAGAAATTCATTAAAACGAGTCACCTTAGTACCAGTAATACAAATTAAATGCTGCAAATACTTGGGCCATAAGTAAGGCCGTAGCCTAGCAACCTGTTGCATGTGAGTAGCTCTCTGGTCCTGTGTTCAAGCTCACTGATGTAACAACCTCTGAGAAAATGTAAACATTTCCAAGATTCAGGCTAAATGAATATTTAAATTAAAAAGCCATATTTTACAACTCTCACTCAGCAATCACATGTTAAAGTATTATGTTTCACTCTATCATTGCAGTAAGCGAAATAGACTTTCAAATGTGGGTCTGTGTACACCTGTGAGTTTTTGCCTCAGCTTTTTTTCCACATGGGACTGTGGTAAATACCACAGCGCTAAGTCAGAGTACATTTAGACGTCAAAACAATAAAGTGATAACACTTGGTTTATGACCACTGATATCAGGTTCTCTGTTTACTATTCTGAGCTCCATCAGTACTCAAAAGATCCATGCTGATTATATACACTTGAAGCATAAAAGCAACAAAACAACAACAAAAAAGGCAATGGCTGTAAACAAATGTGAAAATATACATATATATATATTTGCATGCAAGCATTGGTATGATAGTGTAATAAGAATAGTGATAAGGAGGAAGCAGATGTTTCATTGCTTCAGAGAATTATTTCAGCATGCCACCAAATGCTGCCAGGTGCAGTGTTACTGCAAACTTCACAGTACTTTATCAAGTGTATCCAAATTAATGCTTACATCTATGATTTATATACAGCTATTCCTTGCTTCCCCAAAAGCACCAATGTTACACCTAACTGCTGTGAAAAAGACCCAAGAAGAAAAGAAGTAATCATTCATACACAACCCCAGATGATAAAAATCTTTGTAAAGACAAACTACGTAAATATCTGCTAGAAAATAAAGAAAGAGATGACTGCTATTACAATCTCACAAAGACATTATGGCCAGTTAGGAGTCCTGAGAGCTGATTTGGCAAGCCAGTTTACTTAACACTAACAAAAATCATGAAACCACTGAACATTTGCTGTACTTGCTATACGTTTATAGTATTACAGTTATTGTGATGTCTTCGCCTCTGTAGCTTTCTGTTTTGGTCCTTTAACACAGTGACTTCTGTTGTAATACCTTATTCAGCATTGGTATAGGCGTGGAAAAAGTGTCATAGTTTCATCTTTATGACAACACTTCAAGAACAAAATAAAAGTTGTCAGCCTGAAAATCTACCTTAAAGGCTGTTACCCTTGGCTCTTCATAACAGTAGAATTAAAAACTGTATGAAATTTTTATTAGTTAGAATGGCCATTTCAGGTTATTACTGATAAATAATGAAAGTCGTTAAAAGTTCTTAGTTGATGTTTTGTTTGTAATAATAACACCCCTCCGTGGTGAAGCAGAGTACACCACCTGTGTGATGTCTTACAGAGAAGCAGAAAACCCACTGCCTCTGTAACACCTGCCCATAGAATCACACAGAATCACAGAATAAGCAGGTTGGAAGAGACCCACCGGATCATCGAGTCCAAGACACCATCACTTCTGTAAACTGCTATTTTGAGAGTGTAAAATACAGCAAGCTACAATTTCCATCTTTAGCACAGTGAAAAGTGACAAAAGTGGCTAGGTAGAATACAAGGAATTTGCTCTGACAGTTTCTGTGCAATTTTCCATTCAAATTATTTTCAGTTATTTCCTACTTTGATATAGCTGATTCCTAAGATAAATGAGAATTTGTAGGAGCAGACAGAGCACAAAGCTGTCTTTGCTCCAGATCACAATGTCATGCTTGCTATTATTACTTAATACTACTGCTACTAGAAGAACTTACATAGAGTTCATGTAAGAAGTAAATCTCAGTCCAATTTTCCTTTAATGGAGAAAATGGAGAAAAAATTCTTACCTGTCTGATAAAGGTACGGATTTCCCTTCTGAATATTAGATTTGAATAAGAAGCAAGTACAGGGCCAAAAAATATAAGAAAATATCCCATTTTCAGAAAATATTTAGACATAATTTTAAAAGGGGGATAGTTTTACACTTCAGTCTGTCTGTAGAAGAAAAACTTCAAAAGTTCTTTAGGTTTGAAATCTTACAGTTTCTTTTCCCATTTTATATCTCTCAAACTAATAAAGCATTTAAGAACATAAGGTTAAGATATATAGAATACCATTCTTTTGTTTGCTGGAACATGATGGCAGTTAAGTTTAGACTTCACCATGATAGGTATAGAAGATTTTTTTTTCCCAGAATATAGTAGCATAAAGAAGCTTTCAACGCTAGCAAGACTTACAAGCTCATATTTTTTCATTAGTGAATTCTGAAGCAGTCTGAAATGCATCTCTGTAATCTAGAAATTCATTTTTACTGATAGAATCATCTTTTAGGTTAGTGTTTCTAGTTTCAATTTGCTTAAATGAATAATAGCTGCTCTGTGGGAGCTTTCAATGTCACAATCCTTACAACACCAAAATATATTTTCCTACTTGTATGTTACATTACTCTATTAGATCATGAGGGTGTGATCGAAACTATTTTATATTTATATGTGGCTGGCTCAGAAAGTAGTAATTTTTTATTTTCATGTTACAAATTGTGTCTTAATGCTTTTAGATCTAAGCTTCTTTTCAGTTTTGAAAGTTCACTAAAGCTTTTAAGAAGTGACATGATTTTACTTCTCTTTGAATATATTTAAAGCATGTGATCAGAACTATTAATCTTTTTATTTTTATTTGGCATTCAATTTAAAAGTATGAGTTATTTTATTGCTTGAAAACTTATACACTGTAACATTGCATTATTTCTAGTATCATAATTTATTCAAATCTTTTTCAATCACAGCTGACAAAAGGCAAGAACAGTGCTTCTGTGTCCAGAAATGTAAATCTCACATTAGAATTCATTAACTGATAAACAGAAAGTAGTAAAAAGAACTCTGAAAATTATGTAGAATTTTTTCCATATTTCTGTCAGAGGACTATGTACATACTAACTCAGAATAGAAACAGTACTTATAAAATGCTAGCCCTTAATGAAAAAAACTTAATGAAGAAAAAGTGGTATTTAAACAGAACATACTACTTTCCAAAGAAACATCAAAGCCTTTTAAAAAAATTAAATGTTCTAGAGACCACACTGAAATCACTTCCGTTTTCATTACCATGGTTTTTCAAATTGCTATGTCTATCTTTGTGGGACTCAGATCTTGGCATTCATGAAACAATTTTGTTCTTCAGTATGATGCATATTAAAAAAAAAAAAAAAACACACAACCAAAAACCAACCAAACCAACCAAACCAACCAAACCAAAACCAACCAAACCAACCAAACCAAAACCAAAACCACAAACAGTCTTAGTTTCAAGTGTAAAACTATTTATCTCTAATCTAATCATTACTGCCTAGGAACAAGATCCAGGAGTTATAATACAAAATAATGTAGGATCTCAATTCTGACTAGTGATCACAACAGCAGATCAGTTTTTAGAATAAGGAAGAACGAAGAACAAAAGACAGAATATTCTCTTACTTTAGAGCTCCATAGTGTGAACCTGCTTATTAAATGTCATGAGGAATTCTCACTCCCTTTGTGTCAAATATTATACATTAGAACTAGGAAGAGACCAGCAGAGGACTGTAATGATGATCAAAGGTTTAGGAACAAACTGGCATGGCAGGACTCTTCATCACTGAAGAGAGAAAAAGGTATGAACAAGGCCTAGAAGATTATACAGTTTGGAGAAGAAAGGTGATTATTAAAGTTTACTGTTTCTCCTAAAACAGGAACTCCAGGCATCAAAAGAAACTATGAAACAACAGGCTTAAAACAAAACATAATGGGATCCTCACATAATGTGCATTTAGGTTGCTGAAATCCCTTGTTTCAGGACACCAGAGAAGCTAGGAATTTGCAAGAGACAGGCAGACAGAAGCATTTATCTCTTGTAGATTACTAACTACACAGAAACTAGCCCTGGATCAGCAACTACGTGATATAGAAACAAGTTCTGAAAATCTTAAATGGAAGATTCATACAATCATAAATAAATTTATGTTGGAATGGGCCATCAAATGTTCTCTGGGCCAAACTCTGTGCGCAGCTGGTATGACCAGGTTTCTCAGGGCTGTGTCCTGTCAAGTTCTAAGTATCTCCAAAGATAATGATCCCTTAGCCTTTCTGCACATGTTTCAGTATTTTACCACTTTCATTGAAAGAAATATTTTTCTCAGGTCTAAATAGAATTTCCTGTGTTCCAACTTGTCCTTCTTAAGGTACCTCAAATTAGGTAGTTTTAGACAGCAATAAACTATTCACCTTCTCTTCTGAAGAAGGAACCAGCCCACATTTGTTAGCCTCTCCTTGTGTTGTATGATTCAGTTTCTAATTCACCTTGGTAGTCTCCCCACTGGATTTGCTTCAGTATGTCCATGTCTTTCTGTATCAGGGAGCCCACACTGGACCTAACACTCTAGATGTAATTTTATAAGTGTTGAAGAGAGGGAATTACTTACCTCAATTTGATAGCTATAGTGTTTAATGTCTGTGGAAGTTATTGACCTCGATTTCAGTAAAGCCTTTGACACTGTATCCCACAGCGTTCTCCTAAAGAAGCTCTCCCATGGCTTAGAGAATCATAGAATCATAGAATAACCAGGTTGGAAGAGACCCACCGGATCATCGAGTCCAACCATTAAGAGAGGTGTACTCTTCACTCAGTGAAAAAAATGGCTGGCTAGCTGAGCCCAAAGAGTTGTGATGAATAGATCTAAATCTAGTTGGTGGACAGTTACAAGCGGTGTTCCCCAGGGCTCAGTCTTTAGGTCAATCTTGCTTAATATCTTTATCAATGATCTGGATGAGGAGATTGAATGCCCCCTTAGTAATTTTGCAGATGACACCAAATTAGTCAGAAGCGCCAATCTGTTTCAGGGCAGGAAAGCTCTGCAGAGGGACCTGGACAGGCTAGATTGACAGGCTGAGGCCAACTGTATGAGATTCAACAAGGCCAAGTACTGGGTTTTGCACTTTGGTCATAACAACCCCATTCAATGATACAGGCTTGGGGAAGGATGGCTAGAAAGTTGCCCAGTGGAAAATGACCTAGGGATGCTGGTCGACAGACAGCTGAACATGAACCAGCACTATGCCCTGGTGTTCAAGAAGATCAACAGCATCTTGGCTTGTATAAAAAATGGTGAGGCCAGCAGGACCAGAGAAGTGATTGTGCCCCTATATTCAGTACTGGTGAGGGCTCACCGTGAATACTGTGTTCAGGTTTGGGCCCCTCACTACAAGAAAGCTCCCAATGAGGCTGGCGAAGGGTCTGTAGCACAAGTCCTGTGATGAGCAGCTGAGGGAAATGAGATTGTTTAGCCTGGAGAAAAGAAGTCTGAGGGGCAACCTTATTGTTCTCTACTACCTGAAAGGAGGTTCCAGTGAGGAGGGTGCTAGTCTCTTCAACCAAATAACAAGTAACACGATGAGAGGAAATGGCCTCAAGTTGCACTGGGGTGGTTTAGATTGGATATTATGAAAAAATTCTTTACTGAATGAGTAGTGAAGCACTGAAACAAGCTTCCCAGGGAAGTGGTGGAGTCACCAGCCCTGGAGGTGTTAAAAAAGTGTGTAGATGTGGTATTTTAGGACATGGTTTAGTAGGCATATTGGTATTATGTTGGAGGTTGGACTTGATGATCTTAGAGGTCTTTTTCAACCTTAACAATTCTATGATTCTATAACCAGGCCACAGAGGTGGCTAGGTTTCATTGCAGCAAAGGCAAAATGCTAGCTTACATTCCACTTCTTGCCCATGAAGGTTTCAACATCCTCTTCTGCAAAGATATTTCCTAGCTCTTCTGTCACCAGCCTGTTTTGCTGTATGGAGTTTTTTCAACATTTGTGCAGGACTTGACCTTCGCCTCTGCTGAGCTTCCATGAAATTTCTGTCACACCCTTTGTCCATCCATCAAGATCCCCTTGAATGGCTTGTTAAGCGTGTAATTCAGTCCACCAGGGCATTAATGAAGACTTTCAGCAGCACTGTCCCAAGTACCAATCTCTGAGAGATACTACTGATCCTGCCATCAGTCAGACTTTGAACTGTTGACCACTATCAACATTCCAATCATATCAGTTTCCACTCACATTACAGTCCAATTTTCCAGCCCATATCTTACCAATCTGGCTATTTCAACAGGGGAATCCAAACCAAAACCCTTCCTAAAATCAAACTAGACTACATCCATGACTACTGTCATTTTTGACAACTTCTCCTGTATTCATGTGCCAACAGGTAGAACTTAATAATATTATTAGGGCTTCAACACAGAAATAAAAAAGGCAGATTAAAAGATCAGAAAAACTTCCTAGGAAGAACTGCTAAAACCAATTGTAAGAGAAGCCAACACTTTGGACAGTAAAATTCTGTCCAGACATTTAAATGAGTACGACAAAAATACAGTAGAAGCAAGTGTATCACATACACTAGGATACAACTAGCCAACGCTGTGAAGATTTAAAAAAAATAAATTGAAAGTCACTAGAAGTTATTTTAAAGCTACAGGAAATAACCATATAGTTTTGGTTTTTAATGGAATACATGTTCAGGTACCTCAGTGGAAGTGGAAGGTCATGAGTTACTTGTATGCTAGAGTTCCAGAAACCCAAGTATTTCAGCTACTCAATCATGACAAAATAAAGGCATGAACATGCAATTTTAAATACTTGGTCTTTCTTGCTGGGTAACAAGTGCCTTTCTGATAGCTTTTTTTTAACTGATAAAACTAAGTGTAGGAGACAACACATATCACTGTAATTAGAAATGCAAATTTCAAAAGCCAATTAGACAAAAATGGATCATATTTTAAGAGGTCAGTGATACTTATTAGGAAATAAAATAAAAATGTTTAAATTTTTTATGTGACTTCTCTACTAAATAAATAAAGGAAATAAAAACATGGTGATGATTGAGCAAAAATAAGACTTATATTTGGCATTAAACTACCTGCTGCTGTGTTAATATGGTTTAGAAAAATTAGAAGGCAGGACTAAACTTTTTTCATTACGGATTTTGATATTAAATTAGCATATCTGCTGCTTTAAAACACAGCTGATATTCAGCAGATTAATTATTTCTGCTATTTTATTAGATGTTTATGCAATGAACAACATGTAATTCAGTAAGTGTACACTAACTAGAAGTTAAGGCATTTTAATGTTATTTGAGATGCCTGGAAGGATATGGCGCAGTTAGAGCAAGTCCAGAGGAGGGCCACCAAGATAATCAGAGGGCTGGAGCCCCTCCTATACAACTACAGGCTGAAAGAGTTGGGAGTGTTTAGCCTAGAGAAGAGAAGGCTCAGGGGAGTCCTTTTAGCTGCCTTCCACTGCTTAAAGAGGGCCTTACAGGAAAGCTGAGGAGGGGCTCTTTATGAGGGAGTGCAGGGGGCAGAGCAAGGGGGAATGATTTAAGACTGAAAGGAGAAATTTAGATTAGGTATGCGGAAGAGATTTTTTTTTTTACTGTGAGGGTGGTGAGGCACTGGAACAGTTTACCCAGAGAAGTACTGGATGAATGTCCAAACCTTGGAGGTGATCAAGACCAGGTTCAATGAGGCCATGAGTAACCTGGTCCATGGAAAGAGTTCCTGCCCATGGCAGGGGGTTGGTTCTTTAAGGTCCCTTCCAACCCAAGCCATTCCATGACTCTGATAAAATTATACTGCCCAAAATTTTGAAGAAAAGAGATAATTCTCATTTCCAGCTTATATATAATAACCGACCACAATCACAGTAACTGGAACCCATTATTTCTACATTTTTTGTCTTAACTATAGTCACCAAAGGAAATAAAATCAAACTTTCTTATATGGAGATTTCACTATAAGCAATAAAATTAAATAGATATGTGTGTGTATATACACATATACATATATATATATCCATGCAGGCTTGGTTGTCCTGAGAAATTATCTATCAATAAACTCACAAAGAGTTCTCAGAAAAACAAACAAACAATAAAACTTATACATTAAAGCAAAAATCATCCTCGGAAAGTACAGAAGAATATTAAAAAGCTTTGCATATTCTAAACTTGGCTGGATATGACCTTGAGCAGCATGATCTAATTTTGAAGTTAGATCCAGCCTTGAGGTTGTCCCCGCTGTGAGCAGGAGGCTGGACAGGCTGAACTCCAGAGGAATCTTCTAATCTAAATTATTCTGATTTTAGATTATTTCTGATTGGGAAATAGTACACAGGGGAAGAAAAAGATTTCAGAATTGTATTAGAAGAGAAAGTAATAATCTTATTAAGATTTCAACCAGAATATAACATGAATTTATAGCAATTTCTGAAAACATGAAATATTATGTACAGAGTGATTAAAGAGAATTATGCTAGAAATTAACTTTCAATAGTAGTTTCCATACAATATGGATTTCTCAGCATTAAGTTTATCACTTTTATTATGATCATCTCAGCAATGTATGACTGATGAAAAATCAGTTAGCTAAGTTAAGTAAAGATATCTGGGTCATGTGTCCTTTATTTGGGTGTGTTTTGTTTTTTTTTTTTACTTACAGCTAGAGGTTTTCTGGCACAAGGGTATATTTAAAATTCTCACACATGGACAGAGAAAGGAAACTCCCATTAAATGGAAATCACTTTGACATCATGAAAACAAAGACAAATTTCTGAAGTCTCAAACATCCAGCTACTTTAAATTGGTTTACTGAATCTACTGCAAATACAATAAAAATAAAATAATAAATTTATTAAAAACCTGAAGCGTGAACTAAAAAGAAAGGTTTTAACACCCTTCCACAAATTTACACAACAGAAATATATGCAAATGCTTTAAAAATATTTTAAAGCTTGCAATAATATCTATTTGATAAATTATTAATATTATTAAATAGGAAAGTTTTTATCAGTAAATAATTAAATTCTGGAATGCAACTGCATCAGTCAACATTAAAACAGTCTATATTGGTTACAATAGAGTGTTTGTTATTTTATCTGTAGACAAAATTCCTAACTGTCACAACATGAAGACTGGATATTCAGGATAGCCTCTACGTGTTGTAAAGAGTCATAATATTGACTCATTTAATTTTTTATTGTCTTCAGGCATGGTTTGCAGAAAGCCTGCCAACATGCCACCAAGTCCACTTCCATTGTAAAATTTCATTGAAAACTGAAACATTTAAGATAAGTTTGTTTTTTGATAGTTCTTCTATAAAGAGTGTTGTTCTTAATGTGCAGCCTAATTTCCACGTATTGCTGGACTAATAGCAAAACCTCATCAGCAGTGGTTTTAACAGCACTTTCCCCACTGCCCAATAATTATTTAATTTATTTAAGGATCTTATTTCTGTGAAAATCCATAAAACATCTTGTGTTGCATAGAAGCCCAAATGAACTATATCTATGAATTATTCTTAATCCATTTTGAACTGAAGTGATTCCTCAGGAGACTTGTATTTAGCTACTACTACCTTCAAGAAAACCACAATACTTTGCTTTTGTTCCATTACATTAATATAAATATTGTAGGACGTATATGAATGAATTGTTTAATTTCCAATACGTGATCTCCTGTTCACAAAAATGCAAGTCTTCATTTTTAATGATTAATGTCTTTTATGTGGACAAGACTACAGCATAAGACACAGTACCACAATGATAATGCTTCCTACTCCAGTTGACCACATCATAATATATGTTGAGAGTACCTTTTTTTATGTTTTAGCTCTCATTAGACAATGATTACCACACTGCTTTTTTCTCCTTGTATCCTGATAAACCTTGTTGACATAATCTCAGGTATTATAGGCAGATTGAATTTCAAATACTTAAAGAACATCAGTTTCTCCTCTTACTATGGCAAGCTCTGGCAAAACATCTTTTCTAAGATTAATTCAGAGGTGTTTCCATAAAGTTACTATATAGGTTGCCCTAAACTTTTGGCTTTTGCTTCTTTGTAGAAGTCAAAACAACTCATGGATGCACTTTCAGAGTTCTTATTTCAAATCTAATTAAATAATTTGGGGAGGTGGGACTATTTTTCCCTTTTTTTCATTTAGGAGTCTTAGATTTTAACTTGCATAAGCTCTGGTTCATCATGTGGCCTGGCTTCTACAGGTGTGTCAACCAAAAAAGGAAGGTAAAAGGAAGTGTACCGCCACAGATGGATGAAAATGGTAACCTTGTATAAAGGATGAGGAGAAGGCAGAGGTACTCAACAACATTTTGCCTCAGTCTTCACTGATAACTGCTCTCCTCACCCCTCCTGGGTCAATGGACAACGAGATGTGGACCAGGGGTGTAAAGCCCCTCCCACTGTTGGGGAGCATCAGGTTTGTGACCACCTGAGGAACCTGAACAGGTCCTCCCAGTCTATGGGACCTGATGAGATGCGTCCCAGAGTCCTGAGGGAATTGGCTGATGTGGTTGCCAAGACACTCTCCATGATATTTGAAAAGTCACAGCAATCAGGAGAATTTTTTGGTGACTGGAAGAAGGGTAACATTGTGCTCATTTTTAAAAAGGGTAGAAAAGATGACCCTGAGAACTACCAACCTGTCAGCCTCACGTCTGTGCCTGGGAAAATCATGGAACAGATCCTCCTAGAAGCTCTGCTAAAGCATGTGGAGGACAGAGAGGTGATTAGAGGCAGCCAGCACAGCTTCACCAAAGGCAAGTTCTGAATAACCAACCTAGTGACTTTCTATGATGGTGTAACCACAGCAGTGGACACAGGAAAAACAATGGATGTGAACTTCTGTAAAGCCTTTGTCTGTAAAGCCACAACATCCTTCTCTCTAAATTGGAGAGATATGGATTTGATGGGTGGGCTGCTTGGTGAATAACAAATTGTTTGGAAGGTCATATTCAGAGAGTAGTTGTCAACGGCTTGATGTCCAGATGGAGATCCCTGACAAGAGGTGTCCCTCAAGGGTCCGTACGGGGATCAGCGTTGTTTATAACCTCATCAACGATACAGACAGCAAGATCGATTGCACCCTCAGAAAATGTACAAGAATGAACTTGTATGAGGCCTACAAGAAAGCCAGAGAGGGACTTTTTACAAAGGCACTTTACTTATTTCCCCTCCTTGTCCTTCAGTCACAAACAAAAAACCAAAAACCTATTACAAATCACATTTCTTTTTGACAATTATAGGACATTTCAAATTATGAACTACGCATCACTAATTATGAACTCCTATCTTTTGCATAATTTCAATTATCATCTCCTTTTCTCTTAAAACATACACATTTTTTTCATTAAGATTCCTAATAGTTTACCACTTGCTTAGTTCCATTTGAAAAAAAAAGCAAATTTTCAATGGGAATCAAATTTGGTAGAACTGGCAAAGCATTTAGGAATAAAAAAACCCTATGATCAGAAACAGTGAATTTCACGTCACTTAAAACACATATAGGGAAATCCAGAATTTTTAATATAATTATTTTAAATTAGTAACATATGATTCCTTCAATGATGCCCAGGAAAGAAACAAGTATGCTGTCCACTCTCTGCTGTTGCTGCTGTCAGAGGACCATTCAATGGTAACGTGTCTCAGACACATGCCCTGAATGTAGAAGAAGAGTAAGATACAGCTTTTACACCTATGAAACACTTATATTGTTTAGTGGCCTCTCAGACTTTTAAAATCAGTGACTATTACTTTGACAAACAGGTAAGTAGTTTGTGCTTTGTTTCTTTGATGTGGTTACATTTCAGTGCTTAAAAGTGAAGTATTCATCAATTTTATCTTCTACAGTAAGATGGGAAACCCACACTAAAATATATAATAAATCTGTCACATTTATTGTTATTATTATGCCTTGAGACTTATTAAGTCAGGATGCTGCCTCAATTCTCAGGACTCATTCTAGGTCAAAGCAGCAACACACAATCTCACAGTCAGTCTAAATGCAGCATATGAGGGTTTGTGTTCTGTATAGCTATTTTATTACTTTTCTGAAGGTGGTGCTGGTGCCCCTTTGAGCATTTATATCTCATACATTATTCTACCAAAAGTATTCTGGGGGAACATATCCCTGAACACATACTTAGACTCTGTTGTTCTTGAGAACAATACTAAGAATAGCAGTGTCCCAGTTTTAAACTTTCCACATGTATCATGCCAGAGGATTTTTCAAATCTCAGCTACTACTTTGGAGATCCATCACTTCAATGTTATTCTAATCAACTTTCCTAGCTCTTTGATCAGCACATCAAAATACTCACATGACTTTGAGCTCTGACAAGAGTTCACAAGCAGAATATCATAGGTGTTTTCCAGAACCCTATTGACTGTGCTAGGTCAGGTATGATCTAGTTTTCAAGCAGCTTCCAAGTCACTCAGTGATGTTAGTCTAACTTGCATCTTGCTAAACTTGTTATTCAGATTATGTACCACCTGCAGACTCTGCCACATGACTGATCTCTAGCAGACAAAACTCATCTAAAATCTCCAATTGCACATGCTGATCATCTCTTCTTCAGTGGAATGTCACCTAAGCCTTCAATTTGTAGATGGCTTATTTTATATAGGTAATTTACAAACACTTGTGACCATGAAACCCTATTACTTTTTTATGACTACTCCATAGAATTTTTATATGAAATGCTTTAAAATGCAAAATTTTAAATGTCTGATAATTAATCAGTTACAAAAATCTATAAAAATAATCAGTGTTTCCCAGCTACATCAGTCTAAATCTTTTACTCTGGCATTAATATTTAATTTCCACTCATGAAAAATCTCTGTGTATCTGAAAGGCTTGTTGCACAGTTAAATATGACGATCTCCAGAAAAGCTGATTTTATAAATCTCACAGTTTAAAAAGAGTCTAGTATAGATTAGAAAAAAAAAATGTCTAATGCTAAAAGAAGGAGGGGCGCATCCTTGATTCATTTGTGCTTGATTTTTTATTTAAGAGGAAAACTAACATAATTAATCAATAGGATAACATTCAGGCTAAAGATATATAATTATCCCTGCAAACAGCTTAAATAAATGGGCTGTGCTCAGAAAATTTCCAATACATGCCAAGTTTGCGGAGAGTTGCTGCACAAGAAAGCAACTCTGCAAATTCAGGATTACAGTACACTCTAGAAAGTCAATTATAGCCCTAGATCCCCTGCTACTGTAACAAGTTCTCGTAGTTCAGAACTGCTATGAGTATTGACAATTATTGCATTTTTCTGAGAATTGTAATTCCTGGAATGATGTAATAACTGTGGCAGTCTTAGCTGCGTTTAAAGATTATAGTTTGCATAGTGAAAATGTGAAACATAAAAGCTAAAATAACAGAAGGCACAGATATATTAATAAAATATTACTATTTGCAAGTACATCTTGACTCAATCCAAACATGCACAAAGACACGATAAACTCCCAGGGAATAAAATGCTGTTATCGGTGGGAAATTACATTGCTTCTGTGAAAACTACTGAATTCTACTTTCTCACTGTTCCATCTGGGCAAGCCTTTTTACAATATTTTTTAGCTATGTGTAATGATACTGGAAACTCTTTTTATGTAATTGAATAATTACTACTACTACTTTTTAAAAAAAATAAATTAAAAAATCATAGGAAATATTAATAGTCAATCACACAACACTTTTCAGCTGAAAAATTACAGAAAGTGATTGAGATGTTCGTATTATTCATCATAATGGTATGAAAACATATCTTATTATCAAGAACTTTCAGACCACGTAAGAATCACAAAACACTAAATCTAGTATCAAAAATATACATTGACTTCCTAGAAACAGACAGAAACTTTGAAGGCTATAATTTTCAATTAAACAGAAACAATACTTCAAAATTTTCTTTTTTAATTTTAGCATACAGGAGAGAAGAAATAGATAGAAAATTATATGTAATAGTTTGCCAATAAGCTGTTGTTAAATACATTTCTTTATCACTAACATATAATGGTAACTGTGGAACAGTTTCTTTTCTTCTTCTTAGTATTTCTGTCATAATCACTTATCATGTCTGAGATAATGTTAGAAAAGACTCAAATCTTACTGTACTCAGCAGACCTGCTGAGCACTTCACAATTACTAAATACACACAGAAACCACAGATTTTATGAAGGTTGCAGAAGTGAAAACAGGACACTTACTAATCACTATTTAATAGAAAGTATTCAAAAATTCTCTACTATAATTTCACTGTAAAGCTTTGAACCGTGTGGCAACTGAGCCGAGCATAAACTACTGAAGATATAATTGATTTATTAGTCAACAAGCTGGAAAGCAGGAATTTCTTTTGATGATAAGTTCTTAAAAAGAGAGTCACTTTTTCATTAAACAAATTTAAAAGAGTAAAATGAAAATTATTTTTAAACTACAGTATCTCAAAGCCATCCTGATGCTGTGAATGGAACTCAGGTTTTAACAACTGAATAACCTTTTTATTTTATTACTACATAACATTTTCATTCAGATATAATCAAATATATTAAAAAAAGATCAACTTCTAGAAAGCTTTAACTTTAACATTTGTGTTCTAAATTAATTTTCACATTTCCCTAGAATAGCTTTTTCTTTTGTTTCTGGATAAACATAACAGACATCTGGAACTCCTACAATAATAAGTTTAGCTCTTTCATGTAAAGTTGTTACTGAATTAGTACAAACCTCCTATATTAGACCACTTATCCATTACTTTATCATGAGCAAAGTAGTTTGAGAATGCAACAAAATATGACTGCCATTGCTAGTAACTTTCATTTCACCTGAATTTGCTTGAAAAGGCCTTAAACAAGGTATATCAAGGGATGATAATAGCTTGCAGCTCAGATGGACATGGAAAGCACACAGTAAGCCTGTGGGCAAGGTTAAGGGAGAGCATGAGATCTCACAAAAGACAAAACAGTTTCAAAGTGCCTGTACAGAAATGCATGCAGACTGGAAAACAGGAGGAAGTGGAGCTTCATAAATGGACACAGAATTGCAGCATCATTGCCATAACTGAGACAGGGCAGACCAGCTCCCAGAACTGCAATGCTATGACGAACAGGTGCAGCCCTTGCAGAAAAAAAAAACAGGCAGAGAAGAAGGGAGGTGGGCTGCCTGCTGAAATACACGGAGCTCTTCTATAGCAGTCTGTTTGACAATTCATGTTGGGAGTTCGTTATGGTCCACCTGGTGAGCGTGAAGTGGATGAAACCTCATTTAAGAAACTTGAGAACAACTCCAGGTGACACACTTTACTCATTATGGGAGACTTTAAGCTCCCCTGACATCTGCCAGAAGGACAATATGGAGGGATGGAAGCAAGCCAGGATGCTTTTGGATGATATTCAGAGACAGCTTCTTAACACAGATGTTCAATGGGATAACCATACTTCCCTGGATATGCTAAGAGACAAGGGAAAAAAGGTTGCTGATATAAGCATCAATGATAGCCTTGGCTGTAATGACCATGAAGTAGCAGAGTTCAAGATCTTAACAGGTGTGAGGAAGACAAGTAGCAGGATACAACCTTTGAATTTAAGGACTTCAATCAGTTCTCCAGACTTCAATCAATTTGGCTATCCTGTAGGAAGGCAGTGCTGAAGGGCAAGCAGGCCATGAAAAAGTTTGCAGTTCTTCAAGGACAATGTCTTCCCCACACAAGAACAATCGATCCCTAGCCTCTGGCATATGAGCAGAAGTATCAGGAGTCTGGCTTGGCTGAATAGGGAACTCATGAAATCCAGCTGAATGAAAGAAGAAACAAGACCCTCTACCAAGGCAATTAAGCACTAGACCAAGAGGATCAATTCAATTAGACCACCCTGAGAAGCTGCAGAATCTGTCCTTTTAAAATTCTTAGGATCTGAGTGGGTAAAGCTTTAAGCAACCTGGTCTGAACTCAGTGTCTGACTTTCCCTCAAGCAGGAGGATAGAATAAAAATATTCTCAAGGACCCTATAGTCTGAATAAATCTATAAAATTGCATCTCAATATCATTTTTAACATTAACTATTTTCATAGAAATGCCTTAAAACCATTGTGAATGCCAAATCTTTATTAACACAGTTGATACTAGCTGACCTTATACAGTACGGCAAACAGACCAAACCCCTTATATTTCCTTTGACTGTTCTTTCAGTTGTCTACTTCTGAAACAATCAGAATTGCATTTAATTTTCACATTCTAACATTTCTATGAAAGATGTACAGTTTTAATGAAAAAGGTAACTTCAGGGGCAAGCAATTCTAAGACTCTTGTGACAATGCAGTAGAAGAAAGTTTGGGTTTATTTTTATTGTTTTTTATCTGCCACCTGTGAATTCCAATAGATTTCCAGAATAATTTTCTAAGCTATAAGAATACTGACTTCCCCACACAAATATCTTTATCTTAAAATATTTTTCCATTCAATTACCTGTGAAGCCAATATTTGCTCATTTTTAACACTAACATTTTGGTGTCTCTAATACTTTCCACGGCACAAGGTTCTTGAATCATGGATGCCAAAATACTTTAAAAATGTAAATAAAATAATGTAATAAGGAGAAACAGTAAAACCCAGAAGAACCAAATACAATTTTGAATATCAATATAGAAAAACAATACCTGAGAGAAAGGTAAATTAGCTGAGAAACACTTCATGCTCCAACTAGGGTTACAATGGGCTCTGAATCAGGGCACTGACAACAAAAGAACATAACCCCAAAAGCTGACTTCAGCACTGAATGGACAGGGTGAGGGATACAGAAACAAAGGCTCCCCTAGAAGAAGATCACAGAATTGTAGGGGTTGGAAAGAACCTCTGGAGATCATCTAGTCCAACCCACCTGCTAAAGAAGCTTCACCTAGAGTGGGATGCGCAGAAAGGTGTCCAGATAGTTTTTTAATATCTCCAGAGAAGAAGACTCCACAACCTCTCTGAGCAGCCTCTCCCAGTGCTCTGTTACCCTCACAGTAAAGAAGTTTTTCTTCATGTTCAGGTGGAACTTCCCGTATTCGAGTTTGCCCCTTGTCCTGTCATTGGGCACCACCAAGAAGAATCTGGACCCATCCATTTGACACCCTCCCCTTAGATATTTATAAGCATTGATAAGATCCCCTTTCAGTCTTCTCTTTTCCAGGCTGCGTGGACTGAGTTCACTCAGCTTCTCCTCATAAGAGAGATACTCTAGTCCCCTGATCATCCTCATGGCCCTAAGATGCACTAGCAGAGGATCTGGATTTTAGCTATTCACTCTGTTGACCATGGAACAATCCTCCTATATATTCTCCAGATCCTAGCTGACTACTCTATACCATTTCTCCATCTGGATTCTCTCAGTGTAAAATCTACTTTCAGAGACTTTCCATCAGACTTAAGTAGTTGTTACACTGGGCTCTGTGACACAAGGTTACAGTGTTAATTTCCTCTCTGCATATCAATTTTTCATGCAATACAGCTTCTCTCAACTGCTTTTCCCTAGCCACTTCCCTCGTCTCTTCATTAAGCTAGTAAGAGCCACCTTCATCTTCTTTGTGCCGCAATTTTCTCAGCAATCAGCCTAGTCTTCCTTCATCCGAGTCAATCAATTTCCATTTTTTTCCCCAGTCTGATCCCAATCTGAGTCTATCTCAACATTATTTCAGTTGGCATCCCAATCTCTTCCGTTCCATTTCTCATTGCATCTTCTGGTCCATATCTTGTTTGCTCAGTAACAAACAGTTCTTTTCTTTTTTTAAACTGATGTTTAGATTCACTATAAGTATAGAAAAGATATATGCCCACACTGACACAGTTTGCAGCTGTAGAGAGCTGCTATTATAAGCAAATTTCACCTGGAGTTTTTGTAAAGCTGTTATTATTTCAAGTGTTGAAGCAGTAAGAGGACTCATCTAAATTCCCTAGAATAACATCCTGTTCTTAAATTTTCATGACTATCGGTGCTATAAAATTAGGTGGTGTAGTTTTTCTGGGTATGGAGTCCCTTGTCCAGACTTTCAGCACTGCACTACAGAAATGAAACTTTCCTGCTTTTTTATCATTTTCAGGCCTCATAAACAAGCTGCTGGTTAGCTAAGTGAGACAAACCAGCCAGATGGCTGTACCTGCAAGCATCTTAATGTTGGTTACAGGTAGTAAGCAGTGCCAAGTTATCACCTAATTAGCTGAGCTCTTTACTCTCCCTGACATACATTTTGCACTCCATACAAAGAGCAGCTGCATTCCCATCTTTCAAACCACATCAAACAACTGTCCTTCTCTCTCTTATGCCTATATAATGGGTTTAGTTTTCAGCTGGTAATCTGCTCCTTTGTCATATGACCCTCAAAACAACCTGCACATCAATTGGGAACAACAGTAAAAGCTTTGGAACTTCCTGCATCCCATTTAGTGTTTCATGCTCACATATGGCAAAGCACTCTACGCAAAGGACATGTAGATATCACTCCTTGCCAGCCATAAAAAATAGACAGAGGGTAGAAATAAAAAATATTTAAAGGGAATAAAGTGGAAAAAAGTATGAGAATTTTATTGCTCACTGCATAGTGGATGTTCAGAAGATTTATACTTAATTTCAGGTAGGTCCATTTCAGTGAACTTCACTTCCTCAGATTTCAGTAAAACACTCTGATGTCCACTGGAACAAGAAAGGCCAGGGAATATCACAGCAGCTAGACTATGCAGTACAGACAGAGGCAATTTTAGACCTGTCAAAGCAGCTACTGCAGGCAGCTAGCCAATGAACTGAAAAAAAAACAAACCACAACTATTTTTCTCAGGTTATTGGTTTGACTGTGTTTTGGCCAGCTGCAAGAGAAAATCTAGCCGTTACGGGTGTCTTAACTGTTTTCATCTTTTTTTCTTCCCCTCCTGACTAGAGACCACTTTCACAGATAAACTTTCAATAACTGGGGCCTGGACACCTTAGCTATGGAATAAAGACAAAATCAAGCCGAGTCTCGGGTCTACAATTAAAAGCTGAGTGAGCTCAGCTGAAGTGCAGATTTCACAACACTAATATTTCATAAAATTGGAACCTATAAGTCAGGTCAGCTGATCTCTTAGGTTTTCTGCTGTAAATATCTACCTTTTCTTCTAATTCCAAGGTAGTCAGCATCTAGAAATGAGATAAATTCCAAGCAAAAATGTGAATTTACAGAATCCCTGGTAAATTTGAAACCAAATGTGCTTTGGTTGAGTTAAAATTAATCTCTGAAAAAATAAAGCATTTCAAAATATATTTAAGAATATCTTTAAAATTCAATGTGTATTTAACATGTAACAAAACCAAAACAAACAAAACCAACCAACCTACATTAATTTTTAAGCTTAAATAGAAGCAGAACTGGAAAAAAAAAATCAGCTTTGCTTTGCCATTCTGTTGCACTGGTTATGTTTCACCTTAACCTTCTTGAAGGGAATGCAATGTACCATGGAAAGGAGAAGAAGCCCCAAAGTGTACTGTATGATTTTGTTTGGAACACTACAAGAAAAAACCCCAAACAACAAAGCAGAAGTCAAACCATTTGCATTATATTATTTTCAATGCAACATTCAAAGACCAATTAGAAATAACAGAATCATAAACTTTCTATTTGGCTTTCCTGCATTCCTCAGGTTTGGCATATAAAGATACACTTCCTCTTTCCTTCTTCAGTCTTTGTCAATGCCAGATACCATGACATGGTGCATCTATTTGAAGAATGAAGTATATCAAAAAGAAACACTGCTATGAAGCTGCATGCTGACATTACTGTGCTCAAAGGTAGTATTTCTTTTCCAAGATGAAGGTAAGTTTTTAAATGATACAGATCAAACTGTTATTTGAAAGAAGCTTGTATAGTGGAAAATCCCATAGACTTTTCCACTCCCATATCTTGTACATACCTTAGTATCCCATGATTTACTACTCCATTTATGGTTAACATGATCTCAGATAAAAACTTCAACATTGTTACAGGAATACAGAGAGAAGTGGTCATTCTTAAGGCTATGTGATATTTCATGTTCTATTAATCTGGTTTTAAATGCTTATAGCTGCAACTATTTCTTCACCCATGTCTTCTGACCATTGTTAAGTTCTTTTGGTTTGGTTATTTGTTTGTTTTACTGTAAAGGAAATCTGAACAAAGCAAAAATGAAAGGGGAATTACTCTGCCAAACAGTTTTGCTGGTCTTGAGAAATATCTGGCATATGTTGAAAAATGTCTGGTGAACAGCTCTGCTGTTTCACTGATCCGGAGCAGGGAGATTAGGCAGCAAGGAGTTACAATCTTTTAATAGCGAATGTGGCTTTCCACATACCCATGAAAGTCTGGCACATTCGCCAGAGGTTCAAAATTGTAATTTTTACAGGCTTACTACATTTTTAAAACATAGTCAAGACAAGCACCTAAACTTCTCAAAAGTTCATTAACACCTTGCCTACCAGAAGCTAAAGGAACTAAATGCTTATTGGCCCAACACTCCAGGAGCCTAGCGAGGGTTTTCCTGGCATTTCTGAGTCCCTCCAGGCAGCTCTGAGCCAGATCAGAACTGGGCAAGAAACTGGGCAGAAAGCCTACTTTCTATCTATCTTTCAACATTCAGACTGAACTGAAAAGGGAGTTGCCTCATGCAACTGCCTGAGCCGAAAAAGACAGAAAAAAAGATGGGTTTGAGGAATATGGTGAGACAGGAATTTTGGGAAGAGAGGAAAGAGCTGCCTGCTATTTAAGAAAGAACCGAAAGGTATCAGTAGACCAAGTCCATAGTTCACATTGAAAACTGGGGACTGTAAAGATGATGACTAATTAACACTCGTGAACCACTCAGACCTAAAGTGATAACAACAGCAGAAAAGCCCAAAGGAAATTATTAATTTTGTCATCAGAGCATGCTTTGATTAGGGTGCAGTAAATAAAGCCTACGGTCACACACACAGTGAGAATGAAATAAAACAATGAAGGCAGCAATCATCAAGGAAGTATTATCCCTCCTGTGCACTGAATGAAGTGTAACTCCTAGGGGGAAAAAAGCCAGTATGTGATTCTCTAATTAAAGGCTGTGTCATTGTGCATAAGCATAGGGAGGCCCAAATTGCAATTATTAGAACAGTTTTAACTCTTGAATTTCACAACTTCTAAGCACTTCATTTCTCTGCTTCAACAGAATTCTTGGTAAAGCTTTTTGGATGCAATTTAGACACGCACACGTGATAACAGCTCCATGAATAAAGCAGACAAAAATAAAAGGCAGAAATTAAAAGCATTATTTAACCCCATGACACAGCTTGTGCAAGTGTTAGATCTAAGGAAACAAACGTCTCACTTTTTATTATGAAACAATACAAGCAATAACATGATACCATAGCACTGAAATATTGGAAAATCAGAATGATGCCTTGGTTTTTTGGTGCTATTACTATCTGACTTCCTACAAAAAGCATGAAAATGGATTTCGAGCACAACTGCTGTAATTCTCTGTAGTGAAATACAGTTTGATTGAACAAAAATGCACATGAACAAGCATATTAAGTTATGGGAATATCTATCCTATTTCTCTATTAAAATCATCTGTTCAAAATAACAAAGTATGATTATTTAGAAAAGACTGCTGTGAATCTGCAGAATCAAGATTTCTGTTCTTCTCAGGACTTTCAGAATTACTGTATAGACATGAAAAATATTTTCATATAAGGGGGCTA
This sequence comes from Phaenicophaeus curvirostris, assembly GCF_032191515.1. NCBI lineage: Eukaryota > Metazoa > Chordata > Aves > Cuculiformes > Cuculidae > Phaenicophaeus > Phaenicophaeus curvirostris. The sequence continues at coordinate 122,426,175 of NC_091392.1, read as the reverse complement.
GAGAGAGACCTGGTATATTATTACTAATTAGGGTGGGGGGTTTTGTTGCAAAGGTAGTTTATATAACTCTGAAAGTATTGTAAATGACTAGGGTTTATTGCCTTATGGCATAAGCCTAATTAAGTTTACTTTTTAATTATTTACTTAGCCTGTTACAGAAACATAGTAACTTCTCATATAAATAAAGTGACATACAGTATTATCTAAAGTTTCACATTAAAATAAGAGATACTTCTGTAAATCTACATATTAATCCAATTCCACTTTAGTTAGATTTTTATCCAAAGAAAACCTCATATTTGCAGAGCCATTAGGGCCTTGCTCATTGCAGCTTGTTTACAAAAGTTTCATTAAATTATTTAAGAAGTTACTCTATAACTTTTTCTGTAGAGTTTATGGGCTTTGCACCAGATGATCTTAATTATAATGCCAGTGGTTTTATATTTGGAAAATGTATGCTATTCATTACATTAATTCATTACATTCATTACATTGTCTATAGTCATTATGGTCAGCTCCTGAAAATCATTCATTTCTGCATTATGATTACTCCCTTAAGACCTTTTCCAGTAGTACTTGCAATTAAAACATCCATTATTCTATTATTAGATTCATCCTAACTTTTCTCAATTTAATCTGAAGAGCAATTATTTGGTGGTAGAGTTGGGGTGGGGTGCAAACCAATAAAAAGATAGTATAATGATAAAGCACCGTTGCCTTGTTTTGCAGCATGGAGACTACATATCCTCAGCTGTTGCCACAATCCATTCCTCTAGTCTTTTTAGAGTTGAGAGTCTGCACAGGGACTTAACACTGGGGTTGGTTCCCCATAAAGTATTGTTTAAAACACTCAGAGACAACAAGCACAACATCATAATAACAGAGAGCACTCCACCTGTTTGCCCAATGTAATAACTTAATTGGATCAAGAAAGAAGTCTCAACATTCTGGTAACATCTTGCTTTAAAGATATCTTGCTGGCGAGACTGATACACAACATTCATTCATGTATCATGAGAATCACAAGAATCAGCCTTTAAGAAGTGAAACAGGTACGAAGTGTTCTCATGTCTGTAATTACATGACAATTACCTATTATCTATCCCAGAAATATGCCTATAACATTAATATGAACAGATTCCAACACCTGGTCTTTTCCAAATGTTAGGATTTATCCAGAACTGCAAAATACCATTTTAAAAGCTTGAATAACCGTATGAAATTAAGTTTTTCTTTAAATCTTTTTATAAGCATTCTGTGCCACATTAGCAGACTACTAAGAGCTTTACCACAAATCAATTGTCCTTCCAAACAGCTTTTCTGCATTTGTTATCAGCAAAGACATGATGAGACAGGAAAGAAAATTGTGTATACATAGTAGCTATGTCAGTCTCATCCATTTGCTTAATGCCTAATGCTTATGATAATACCAGATTTCTTTGCTATTGAAATGGAACAACCTAAATATAAGTCTGTGGCATCACAGAAGCCATTAGAAAATGACAGCACTGGAGAGGAAAGCTACTTATAAAAAACCAAGATTTATCAGAAGCAATACATTAAACAACCAAACAACCTTTCCCTTCAAAGAAACTAAGCAGTTGCAAGCACCCTTACAAGTATTTTTAAAAAAGACTTTAAAGACTAGCAGTTTCATCATCTGTCAGATTAAGACAGAAATTCCTACACATTGCAAAGTGTATGGTTGTCTCTTGCGTTCAAGCTGGCCAACATTCTCCCAATATATCCTTCACTCAATTATATGGTAATATATTTGTATGCGACCACTGAGCTAAGAAAAATTTCAAAGAGCCTGCCCTCAGGCTGTTAATGACATCTGTGGACATCTATGAATGGGTCATCATAGAACTACATGGAACAACAAAAACAACAAACCACCCCTGACTCTGAAACCCTTTGTTTCTTATATTATATTAAAATTCAAACCAAAGCTTTAACTATAAAAGACATGTTTTAATTACCAAAAATGTTCATGACCTGAATATACTATTTTGCCTTTTAAACAGAGCATATTTTAGTCCAGTGTGAAAACTATTTAGTGAGACCATAAAAATACTACTAATCTGATTATTTTCAGATAAATATGAGGGATAGTATTAAAAATCTAAACAGCTGCAATGTCAGTGGATTTAATTAACAGTTAAAAATATGAACAACAGGGAGCAAGACAACAAGCTGTTTTTAAAGATGCGCAAAAGGAAGGTATCCTCTCCTTGTACCTGGAATATTGATGACCCAAATTTGCTTTAGCTGATTGCACAAAAGATATACACAAGCCTATTTCAAATTATTGAAAGGATATAACGGAATTCTCATTTATTTATCCTTTCAAAACACTTCAGAAGGCAGACATTGGTACTTGTTCTTACCCTCGTGAGCCTGCTTGAGCCGAGCTGACAGCTTGCCCTTTCTGAAGTTTTTCAAGATGACTGAAAAACAGCTACATCAGTCCTGGGGAAATAGACTGTGCCACAAGTTCGTTCAAAGGAAAACAATATAGCCTAGACTTATCCAATCAAGATCTGAAATTCATCCTTTGCTTCATTAACACAACCAAGTATTTACAAAGGTTTTCACTGCAAGAGTCCGTGCTTACTGATGTTGTATTTCATGATAGATAAATGTGCCAATGCAGATTATGATGAGAGTTATTCCTACCCCATCTCCTGACTGTTTTGATTAAAAGCCTAACGATTACAGAAAAATAAAAAAAAAAATCCTGTAGATTGTTCAGTTGCCATTCTCCCTGGATGATATATTTGTAGAAAAGTTTTCCAAGCTGAATGTACCTTGAATGTATTAAAAAAACTAGCTCTGCCCTGTTGTCCCTTCTTCACCATAATTCTTTTATTTTTCTTTTTGTTAAAGCCAGTAGGCTTAAAAAAGAAAGAACGTCTTAGCCGCTCTATTTGCTGGAAACTGAGATTAGGACAAATAGATCATGCTTTACTTTGCAGAAGAAAAAAAAATATCTGACATTTGCCACCTGCATAACACTGCTAAAACCTTTTTTCTTCCATATTTAAGAACCTGTGGAAAACTGGAATCAAAGCAGCTTCTGCTGAAGAGCTCAGTCTTCTAAAGTAGGCAATCAGAAAGCACCATATTTGCTTTTGTTCTGTGCCTTAGCAAATCCTGAGCCTATCTGCCAAGTTTCATGGTTTTAAGCAGAGCACACTTTTCATGTGGTACAGAATGCTCAGTCCCCCAGCTAAGTCATGATTACTGCTTTCATGTGTCCCAGTCTTCTTGAAATGACAGCCAGTTTGGACGGTCTGCTTTGCCTTCCTTGTGTCTGATAATACTGGGGACAGATGAATGGGAGGCTCACCCGGCTGTTCAAGCTGCCTGTCAACATAAGTAAAGACTGTGGGGCCTGATGATTATTTAGTGGTGGCAGACTTTGAAGAGAAATAAGCTTTAGGCAAATAAGGAAAAAAAAAATGGTGTGGTGTTTGGATTTTTTTTAGAATATTTCCCAAATAAATTCTGCATGAATTGGGGCTTTCACACTAACAAGAATTCTCCATACTCAATACCCACTTTAAACAGTTTAGATTAATATTTAAGGCAGTACAGACCTACTGGCTATTCAAGTATTAGGTATCCTGATGTGAAAATCAAAATTCAGCATTAAAACCCAGGACTGGCAATCTACTAAAAGGAGTTTCACAGTCTCAACTTATATTTAACTGAAGTCTTTGATGTGGTAAATCATCAATTAATATTAACTGGTAACTTGAAATCAAATTAGGTTTGACTGTAGTATATTGCTTCTTTGGCTTCTTCTGTGGTCAACACAAGCAGTTACTTCTAATGGTGTTAAAGCTCAGATGAAAATGTTAAATAGAGGAGTCAATTGAAAGGTCATTACTTTTTTTTTTCCAAAGTAATAAAAACAAAGTACTTTGTGCAATATACAATTACAGGTTAATGATACAGTCCTACAGAGTGGCTCAAAGGCCTTGTTCAATTTAAAACACTTATTTAAACAATTTCAAAGTATTATTTAAAAGATTAAGTGTTAACAAGAAGTGTTAGTCACAGTTATATGTTATAGCAAAGTTAACTCTTAATTAAAGAAAAAATAACATGAAAACATTTTAAATGCAAATATTACAATAAGAAAGCTATCTAAGCCAGTATGAAAAAAACACTCACTGAAACTAGATATTACAAAGGCAGATTGAGAGTAAATCTTGTAAAGCAGCATTTGCCTACTGATTCATCAGAGAACTTCCATGATATGAAAGATTTTTGCTGTAAGACAAAAAAAAACACTTGGGAAAATTTGCTGGTACCATCTTTGAAACCAATGTCACAATGCTACATGAAATTAACACTCAACAATATTGTTTTTAGAAACTTCTTTCTGCCCACTTTCTGACTCATTTTCATCACAAAGGCTCACTTTAAATCCCATTTCCACTATCTTCTACAGCAACCAAGTAGATAGCAGGATATGTTTCAAAGTGATTTTAACTCTCATCAAATTAAAAAACCCACCATTTCTTCCATGCCGCTGCACTAGCATTTCCCAAACAGGAAAATATCCCAAAGAATCATTTTAAATGAAAATATCAGCTTTCTGAGAAACAGAAAACTATGGATTATAAAAAGACAGAGATAATAAAGAACTTTGTACAAAGATTCTGCTGAAATTCATAGCCTTCAACCTCTGACTAGAGTTCTGAGTTAAAAGCAAATACTGAAAGAATGAGATTCAGGGTTTCTCTGGGCTAAGACTGAGTTTTGAGGCATCAGTAAGTATCCCTTAAGCCAAATCAGGAACAAACTCTGACCTGAGCATTTTATGCTGCATATTTAGAAGAGCATTTTACTGGGATAGCCAAGAGAGATCTTTTATGTACGTCATGTTTTTCACATTTACTTGAAGACTCAGAAACTTACAGATAAGAATGAGAAGCTGAGCACCTCTGGTGAGGAATATCATCCACAGACCTTACATTCTGTTAGCAACATCCAGCTCTATATCTGGACATACATTAATACTTATGTTTCAGAAGGACCCTGTCACGTCTAACATGATTCAAAACATCCTGGAAATTCCCCCACATCAAACTGAAAAGCAGTAAAGAAGTTGTTGCTTGTACACCCCCTCTGTACACTCCCCCTCTCTGCCCAGCCTCTGGTGTGAGGCTCTCCCCAGCCTCACTAAGGATTTAGGTACCTGAGCACCAAGGCCCCACAGGACAGCCCCGGTGTGGCACAGCTATGCTGCTTGGAATGAAACTACTAAGAAAAAACAAAGAGAACGTCAGCTAAAAGATAACAGAGGTAAAAAGTACAGACAGCATTAGGACTGCTCAGAGAGAAATTTAGTAGCTGAAGGAGTCAAAAGGTACAAAATCCTACAGGGGAAAATATACTGGAGGCAGGCTGGCAGTGGCCAGGGATGGTCAGGACTCATCAGGTCCAGCTGTTGCTTCTACCCATGCTAAGGGCACCAGAGGAAGATGCCAACCCAGCCTCACTGAGCAGCTGACTCTGGGAACCACAGGGGCAGACTCCTCCCCATCTGAATGATGTCTGCTGGGTCAGCATAAACTCTCTGAGACCTTGGCAGTGGTGCTTCTGCTTAGCCAAATGAATCCTATCCATCTTGCATGCTAGCCAATACGCAACTCCTCTATGTGTTAAACCCATATATACTCTGCTTTGCAGAGCCTCTCTGCATCTGGTGGAAGATGCCTGCAAACCAGGAAGTGTGGCCACTGAACATTATCTCCTGCACAGAAACACCTCATCCCAAACAGATTCCATCCACAGAGACCCTTCCAAAGCATACCCTCTTTGCTTCTACTCCCAGGAATCAACTTGAGTTCTTACAGTATAGCATGGCAATAGAACTGAATGTATGCAAGATCCTATGCTAAACCAAAACTGCCAAAAAAGAAATCTTCTAGCAAAAATGTTGGTCACTGCCAATCTGGATGGGGTGCCCAGCTGCCCATCCTCATAAACCTTAAGCAGCGGGAGATGTGCCTGTCAGAGCTTTCACAGAAATCCTGTTGGACAACGCAGTGTGAGTTGCATCCCAGGGAAAAAATAGATGGCTGTTAGCCACCACCTGGGATACTGGAGGATACACACAACATGGGGATGCACTTTTAGAACTAAGAGAGATTAGCCTGACATACAGATGGCCGTGCTACAGGCAAAATAGTTGTTCTATAAACCAATACAATAAAATAGTTGTAAAATTACTGAGGCTTCTATCCATACATTTTATTCATTCAGAACACAGTAGATATCATCAGATTTATATGTAAAACCACAAATGATTTTTTTCAGTCAAAACTATAACATAGATAAGCCCTCACAACTAGGAAGAACATAATTTTTTTTGCAAGTAATTGGGCAACTTCTACAATTTTTCCACCTTTCTAATCTCTTTGGTCTTTATTAGAAACAGACGTTGCACCTCCATTCATAGAATCATAGAATAACCAGGTTGGAAGAGACCCATCAGATCATTAAGTCCAACCATTCCTATCAATCACCAAACCATGCCCCTCAGTACCTCGTCCACCCGTGCCTTAAACACCTCCAGGGAAGGTGACTCAATCACCTCCCTGGGCAGCCTGTTCCAGTGCCCAATGACCCTTTCTGTGAAATTTTTTTTCCCTAATGTTCAGCCTAAACCTCCCCTGGAGGAGCTTGAGGCCATTCCCTCTTGTCCTGTCCCCCGTCACTTGGGAGAAGAGCCTTTTGTTTGGAAAAGACTGCTGAGATCAAGTCCAAATGTATCTGTCCACTAACAAACCATTTCTCTGAGAAATATAAGTACATAGCCCCCAATTCTTGTGACACAGCTAGACGGAGGAAAGTGGGGTTGGAAGTACACTGGGATGCAAGGCCTCTCCTTCCTCTCTACGCTCCTGCCATTTTATTTTTCTTCTTTCGTAATGTAAACATCAGGAAGGTCTCTTAAAACATAGAAACCACCGAAAAATTGCAGTTCAGAAGCAACAACAAAGACGTATCAGTCCTTCTGATCTCTTGATAAATAGTTCAAGAGAACCCGGTACTTTTAAAAATAGCAAGCTATAACTTTACTCCTTAATATATAAACAGAAAGTCTGACTCAAAGAGTGGAAGCCCCAAGGCCAGTACATACCTTTTACCACTGACAAGCAAAATACACTCTAGAAGATAATGTGAATTTTTAACAGATATCTATACCTATTTTTGACTTTTTACTGTCAGAAGAGCTAAATGACAAATACAAAAAACTTCAGTCTCTGCAGTAGAATAAAGAATCTCATCTCTGTCGCAAAATACCAAAGTACCCAAAGAAATATTCCTTTTGTAACAGAGTGTTCTTGCAGGGAGTTAAAACAGACTGCCAAACCATGTTTTTACTTACTTCGTCTTTTGATGCAGGTTTTTCTAACAGCTTTCATTTCTGTCCTTTGCCTTCAAGTAGCTAAATAAAATAGATGGTTTGGCGAAGGCTTATTTGGCATGCAGTCTCCTCACCTGGGTCAATTCCCTGAAGCAAATGTGTAAGAATCTGGTTCCCAAAACACACAAGGAACCTAACACATCTATGTTCTTTCTGAAACACAGCATCTCATGTGTCACTCTCAGACCACTGCAGAAAGCATTGTTTCCACATTATGTCTGTATGCATGTCCCAGAAGAGTCCAGAAAACTCTTTATGGACCTTCTGTCATCTTCTTTTAACTAATTATAGACAGAAAAGCATAGAAATCTCCTTTTCACTGAGTATGTACAGCAAGGTACGCAGCACATTGGAACAGAGACAAAACATGGTTTTACAGAGTGTTCTTTGTACCACCTTCAAGGCTAGAAGGACATTACAAGGAGTAACTGATTGCCACAGATTAAAAAAATCATAGGGAAGTGCCAGGTCACGTATTTGCAGCCTGGTTTTATCTACAGTCACTGAACAGCATCTACAAATATATATAAATAAATGGTATCTATAATCCTTTCTTTCAAGGATTAATCCTGATACCATCAATACACAAAATGTGACTCCTTATTCCTATCCCTGCATCACACCTCTTCCTGCTATACATCCCAGTGATACTTCCCTTCCACAGGAAACAGGGCACAGGCTCCCAGATGCCTTTTAACTTCCCAGTACCTGCCTGCCTGCCTTCCAGTCCAGGATGAGCTTTGTCCACTGCCTCCTCCCATCTCAGGACAGGGCAGCAGGTCCAAGGCCATGCCTCAGGAAGCCAACCACACTGCATCCTTATCATGGAACATGGCTGTTGAGGTGTTTTACAGAGAGTAGCAAAGATGTTTTCAATGAATGCATATGTACTTTCAAAGAGAGCTGCCAATACACATTCCAGTGACAACCTGACTTGCATCTCTGTGACAAAGTTGCCTCGTGTTTGCTTTGGGATACAGGCTGCACATCGAATTGCAAGACATTCCTCCCCTGTGCTTGTTTATTCCTAGTTAAGTTTGGTATTTAACACTAGTTTCTATTCAGTCTGTTTATTTCCAGCCATTGCTTCAACTGACAAAAATATCTTTCCTTCCAAATGTTATCCTACCTTCCAAATTCTTAGTTGCCACAATCTCCATAAATTCAGTGTCATTCAATACTGATATTCTCGATCTCCACTGTTCAAAACATGGTGAAAATTGAAAAATACATGCAAGCCTCATTCAGCATATTCATTGAAGCCCAACTGTGCCACGCAACTGGGCTATAAATTAAGGTTTGCATGCTAATCTCAGGTTCACCTAGCCCATGCCTTCCTAGCTTTCCAGGAAGAATATTATTTGAGACAAAGTAAAACAAGATACCAACATCAATATTTATAACTTCTACTACAAGTCATATAACAGCATTCATATGCAATTTAAAATTATAATCGGCATTGCCATAGTACATACAAATCGAACTTGGACCAGAAGGCCACTGGGCTGGGCAATGGATAAACATAAGGAAAAAGAAAAAACACCAGAGAGTTGCTGACCTTTACAGCTCACTACCTGAGTATTAATAAAGGTGTAATGGAAAAAAAAAAAAAAATCTTGCATACCTGAAAAGAATTATGGTAAAAGAAAAAAAAAAAGCAAACAAACATCAAATGCCTAAACATCTGAAGATGTACTTCAGAATTTAAGGAATGATAATCAAGTACACATATACGTGGAACTTTTCTGATATAAGAGATAAAAATGTTAGAGAAGAGAAATTTAACAAGTGGCTAGTAAAATCTGGCAGGATGAACTCATTATAGGCAGGAGTTCACTCCTGTTATTTGGAGGCCAGTTAGGGCAGAGAGAAGCTGCAAAGGGCTTTGGAAGAAAAGACTTGCAGTTTATATTTGATGCAACCAAGAAGAGGATCCACTAAAACTGTGCACAAAACCTTAACTGGGAAACATCTAGTTTTGCACAAGATTAGATATTCTTCAATCTAGTTGTCTTCTTGAAGTAACTCATATCACTTCTCACTAATTAATTCTTTCATTCTGACCCTATGTCATGTTTTGTTCTAACTACTAAGCACTTGGGACAGGAATATTAACTATTTCTGTAATTGGTTGAAACAGATATCTAACTCTGTTGTCATCCTGTGAACATAAAATAGCTAATTTCATCTTCCAATCCCATGTCCCACTCAAAAAAAAATCCAAACTAAAACACGTCTCCTGGTATGACTCTCTGGGATTCTCAGACCACACTGCTGCCCTACCATTGAAAGGGCTAGCGACATTAGTGGTGCCTCAGTCACGTTTATTTTCTGTCTGTTATACACCAAATTTAGATAGTGAAACAAAAGTGTTTTGTCTATAGCATTTAGTTCCATAAGGGTGACATTTAAATAGATACTACTTCTGTACTTTCAAGACCACTTAAGCATTTCTTTTTATTTTTCATTGCAATGCCTGAACATATTCAACAATTCTTCACATCTTTTTGATGAGCATCTAAATTGTCTTCTAAGAGCCTGAGGTTCAGTAACCACTATTATTTCAAAGGATATCTCAAAACACCTAGTAAATGAGTTTCCTGATGAACTGCAGGTCTCAAAATATGTGTTCATCATAGACAAATGTCACCTTCAAAATAATTGAGAAACACTTCTACACGTAAGAAATAATATCACCCAAGAGAGCTAAATAATGGCATCCAAGTGAAAAATCACTGTAAAACATTGTAATACACTTTAAAATCCTAATCCACCACACATTCTGCCTTTCACATGTAGAGAACTCTCACAGTTCAAGTATGTTTGCACAACCAAAACCGGCAGTATTACCAAGTTATATTCAGTCATAGTCTCAATTTACTTTTGATATTTTTCTCCTATGAAACTTTTGTTTGACTCCTTTTGGTAGTTGAAATAATTAATTTTGAAAATTCCTTGAAAGATTAAATATGGATGTGATGCAGGCATTTAATAGATTTATAAATATTTCACTTAAAAGTGAGATAATGAAAGACGACTCTTTCTGTGCTGGAATTGTGTTTCATATTTAAAGAAACTTTTAATTTTCATCAATTAACAGATCCCAAATATGTCTTTAGCAAATTATAAGTCACATTATAAAATCATACGAAACAACCATTCGAAACAGAGACCCATTACACTGTAAGATTAATGAGAACATGTTTTGTACTGTGGAGTTTATCAAGCATCATAAAATTATTTGACACAGACTAGAACAAGCCAGCCAGAAAGTAAACCGTAACACCATGAAATGATAAACCATGTTCCTTTCTCTTTCAGAAGTGTGAACTCTGCTATAATCATCTGAATTCATTGATTCTACAGATCTAAAAAAAAGTTATTTAACTTTATTATGGGAGAAACTAGCAATTACACAGGCCATTTTCCATGGTTTTGTTATTAGTTTGAGAGCTTCTTATATAGATCATATACGCTATCCAATGCACCAGTTGCAGAGCAGATCAAATATGCAATACATCATTTCTCTTCTGATATTTTCACAGTGTGATTTCAGATTATGGTATTAGGTTTTAGACTAACATAAAACTGCAATTACTTTGGCAAATTGGCCCACTACCATTTAGTAGACAAGATATGTAACAATGAGTGACAGTTTTCAGTTTAGATGAAGCATGTGATACCATTTTGAATTAAAATATTAGCATTTAATGGAACATTTGTATAGAGCAAGTAATGTAATTATATATTACTTAAACATTCCTTCTGTTTGTAATTAAAGGCAAATTAATGAATGTACAAGATCGTATTCTGCCACCAGTATATTCATTAGTAATACAAACAATAAGATAATTACTCACAAAATAATGTGTTCTTCACTGGCAATTAGCAGCAGAAGATTCCTACATTTATTTCCTAACGCTGCCATAGTTATCATAAGCTTTCAAAGTAACAAATTCCATCTAAAATGATATATTCATCTTTCTTCTCTATTCCACCATAGAACAATCTTAGGAAGACTAATTTGCTAACTTGTGCCCTACTTAGGTGAATTTACACATCCAGTGCCAGGTGGTATGGATATCTTCATAATTGCATGAAAGCCATTTGCAATTATCATAATGAAAAGTGCCTGTTGTGTCTGGCCCTGTCTATGCAATTACAATATGCATAAAAACCAGCCAATGTAGTGCCTTGTTCCAGGACAGCACGTAGGCACAGTTGTGTTGTGCCATACACTGCCTCACAACCGGCTTCATTGGACACAAAATAGCTTTGCAGCTTTGATTTCCATGTCTAGCATGACTGACCCCAGCTCAGAGATCTCTCTATAGTGCCCCACTGATCAATTCATCAAAGTCCATACTCAGAGATGGCAGAGTTGTCTCTCCAGGCTGCCTTTGCAACTACAGAAAGAAGCAGACATTTGCTAGAAATAAAAATACATGGACACATATTCAACATAATTTGTCTAACTGTACACCAAGAGAGACCTATATTGCATACCAAGACAGGCCCATGTCTCCAAATCAGATGCTGTCCTCCAGTATTCTCCTTCCAGAAAAAAAACAAAAAAAAACCCCTAAACCTAATAATAATTATAGATTATTGTAAACATGGATCTTTAAGTGACCTAAGAATTTTTTTCTTACACCTGAAATATACATAGCTTATATAGCAAAAAAAAAGAAAACAAACAAAACCAGAAACAAACAACAAAATTATGACAGGAAGTTTAATTGAAAAAAGGATAATTATCCAAAAGGAGAAGACAACCACCAAGCTAAAAATAGCTATTTTATTGGCCTAAGTGACCTAGATAATTTGAACAGCATATTCTAGCTTAATGAAAGGGGGTTAAAAGCTATCAGATGTAGTTTTCTTCTTTAGAGGTAAAAGAATAACATAAAGAGGCTAATTTTTTTTGTACTGAGGTATTTTGTTTATCATGTTACAGAACTGAAAAATGTAAGAATTAAAAGATGCTTGTAACCTATTTGACCTTCTTCGTATACCTTTCTTGTCAGCCCACAAACTGAATACGTCTTCAATCAACTAGAAAAACACAAGGGAAAAAAAAAAGCTTGTTTAACACCAGTTTCCTCCCTTTGGCTAATAGAGAAATCTAACTGAATGGCTTAGCGTGGTATAGAAGGTCACTGAACATAGCTTAGGGCTCTGAAACGTAGAGGTTTTCAAGTGAATTTCCATTATCTCCTGAGAAGTTAATACAAAGCATCTACTGTAATAACAAACAGAAAATACTAGTTACAGTGCCTCATATTCAAAGAACTTTTGTAAAAATCACATTCAACATAGGATTTATAAGTGCAAATAAGAAAATTAATTCCAAAAAGACAACCTCATCGCTCCAGATTCTCAGGAAAGACAGTTTGGTGCATTTTTATGAAGAAAGCACTTTCTGATTTGATGGTTTAACTTCCCTCACTCTAGTCCTTCCTTTTTTAATTTCTTATGAGTTTAAGCAAGCCTTTAATGTTTGGAGATATTTAGTCAAAGTTTACATAACAGGTCTCCAAACTAATTTAAAAAGCATTCTGGTACTGACTTTGGAGGAAGAATATTCAGGGCATTGCATGTATTCCCTGATGTACAAGGAGAGATCATTTTAGATTCCACTCCTAATTTCTACAGTATTTAGAGAAGGAAAAACAGAAAACTGATTTTGAACTAGTTACTTAAGGCAGGCTCAAGGACATGTTGAGTTGCATTTTTTGTTTTCTCTACCCTAAATCTCAGAAATCTCACTTTTCAGATTTCCATCACCACCAGATTTGTTTGCCATTGTTATGTGATCAGAATTATTGCAGCAACACTGGGGGTTTTTTGTTTGTTTTTCTATTTCTTTGTATTTTTATGCTCCATATGACAGGTAATACAATGAAAAAGGCCAAACTCAATAATCAATGCCAATTTGATCATTAAGCATGTATTGCTTTAATGAATAATACAACGTCAGACACACAGGGAATCATTTTGCCAGATGTGTGTGTCCATTGAGGCTGGTTACAGGACTTTTATACTGGTTAAACATACATATTCATATAGATTCATAGAAACACTGGTTGCATATTCTGGAAATATTGGTTAAACATACATAGAACTCATTATCATATTTTATCACCCACTCTCAAATGTACAACATAGTTCCTTTGTGTCTTCAGACTCCTCTGATGCTCTTTATCTTATCTCCTCATTGTGTCCTCTTGGTGAGCTCAGGTCTGTCCTTTGTCTCTGCTGACAGACTGTCCTTGTTTCAACTAGTAGACAAGCTAAACTCCTGTTACAATCACATTCTTGCTTACTGCAAGCTGGCCAATTCTTATTATTCTTAATGATTTATTCCTTCCTTCTCTGTTTTTTTAGTAGTGTATAGCTTCCACTACTTCTTTATGAAGTACCCTATCCAGGGCTATCATACCTTTGGGTTTTTGCTAGATACTGCCAGGTTTTCCATTCTGCACCTTAATTTGGAGAGAGTGCTTCATTAGGCACAGTCAACTTGAACACTCCATCCTGGGTCCTAAGGCTGGCAGAGACTTCTCAGTTTGAACATGAACCAAAACAGAGACTTGCATTATAGAATCTCTGTCTTAATTTATGCCAAAGGAGATGATGGATCTCTAAGCTTGGTTTGGTTTGGCTAGCAAAGAGTAGAGAGATGGCTAAGCTGATGAGGTCATGTGCAAGCAGCTTTGGGGCTGGGCCAACTGAAGGAGATTAATCATCACAGACCACTTCCCGGGTCAGTCATTTTGTAGCAGGACATTAGGTAGAAACAAAAGCATCTGCCCTTTGGGCTCTGCATTCGTTCCTTTCTCCTAAAACGTGGATTTCCCTCATTTGCCCAAAAGTGAGTTGAGGTATGTTCATTAATCTGTCACAGGAGGAAGTCTTAACCTAGCCCCCAGCTTTTTGGATTATTATTTCTGTGCCCGTGAAGGACATTTTTATGTTCTGCTAAATATAGTGTCATTAAAATCTCACTATGGGAAGTGATTCTCATTTCCTGGAAAAAAAAAATCTTGAATATTCTAATGCATAATTAGCATGAAATTATTATAAGAGAGTAAAATAAGAACTGCTATTTTGGGCAAACCAAGGGCTCTTCTAAGTTCATCCAACTCTGATAGTAGCCTTCACAGAATCCTTAAGAACAGAGAATAAGAAAGGACAAGTATAAATTCACATAGTGCTTCAGAATACTGCCTTAATTTATGTGACATTATGGTTACACGTTTCCAAAGACACAGCTCCGTTCCATAATATTCAGAATATATGAGATGGGCTTACATCTCATGCTGATGTGATTTGAACTTTTTCAATGAAAATATCAAAAACTAAATGAAATTTCTTTTGACTTTCATGGAAAAAGATGTGACACTATTCACAGCTCTCAGTAGCTCATTAAGGACATATATGATGAATAAAAAAGTAGTAATAATAGCTTTATCTTTTAAAGTATTTTTTTCATTTTGTAAACAAACCCTGTATATCATCTGCCATTTAATCACCTAGCCATTTAGTATGGTGTAATCCCTCTGCAAACCTTAGGTTATTTTATTCTGACCTGAATCATTTTGAACCATCAGCAGTTTTGCCACATCCTTGTATCAGATAATTATCATCTCAAAGGAAATTTGCATGCAACTCCACTACTAACATCCCTCTATTCTGTAAAGTTACTTAATACCTATCCTTTGTTTCCTGTCTCACAGCAGCTTTCTGAAACATGAGGCTTTTTTCATTACATTTTTTCGAAAGGAGAAATTTCAAAACATTTTCAGGTGCCCACTTCTTGTGTTTCAGTAATACGTATGTATTCACACAGATTCCTCTGAAGAAATAATTCAGGTGTGAGGTATGGCTTATTTGCAAAACTACAGTGACTCTTCTCCATTGTAACAGATTTATCCACATCTACTGATTTGCACCATTTCTACCAGACAGAGAAACAGACAAAAAAGTTTAAAAATATTAGCATTATCCAAATTAGTATTTGGATAGAAGGTTGAAATAAATTACAAACTGCAGACTGAATAATGGCTTACAGTTTCATATTTAAGTTTCTTCAGATGCATTGTTTGCTGCAATTTTACGTTTTAATTTCTTTTAGAAAAGGTGACTTCTAATACCACTGAAATTAAGACAGATCCTCAGAATCATGCTATGTAAAGAAAGGTATTAATGCAGGAGGCTTCCCAGGCTCCCTCACAGTGAGCAAAAGCAGAAAAAATTGTTTAGCTGCTAAGCTGTCACTTACACTTCCACCAACACTCCTGTGGAGAGCATACACAGACTTCCACCCCTTCTGGGTCATGGAACATGAAGATGGTGACCAAAGGTGTAAACCCCCTCCAACAGTAGAGGAGGATCAGGTTCGTGACCACCTGAGGAATTCAAAGTTTACATAACAGATCTCCAAACCAATTTAAAAAGCATTCTGGTACTGACTTTTGAGTGAGAATATTCAGGGCATTGCATATATTCCCTGATGTACAATAAGAGATCATTTCTTCACTAATTTCTACAGTATTTAGAGAAGGAAAAACAGAAAACTGATTTTGAACTGGTTACTTAAGGCAGGCTCAAGGACACATTGAGTTGCATTTTTTGTTTTAATGGTGAGTGGTTGAGTGGTACACTCCCAACAACAAAATGCACCTGTCAGCCTGTCAGGTAGTTTGTTTAACTCAAAAACATGCTGTCTGGTGGGACCCAATGACAACTTGATAATATCATGGCAAGACAAATGAGGAAATATTTGACTGAGACACCAGCCATGGGATTCATAGACCAGAGGTCACCAAAATAAGGACTACCTGTGGCAGATCACATTTGGAGACAGAAATGACCACAGCTGGAGCCAGCTACCAAGGCCAGAAGCTGCATGTGTGGAGCCTGGTCCAGCTCAGTAACAATGTACTTGGAAATCATCAGCACTCACCCAGCACCATTATCACCAGCTACAAAGGCATCCCCACTCCATCACCTGTCATACTGCATGGGAAACTATGACTGCCTACTGTCACCAGTGTCTGAAAAGGTGATGAGTCCTGTGCTAAAGGGTCAGTATACAAATGAGATGGTGTGTTTTGGTTTTCCATGACTATGAAGGTTGTCATCCTATTAGGTACGATGACAATTTTGTATGATTGAGACGTTAGTAATAAGAGCTATAACAATAACTGGAATATTGTTTCATGTGATAAAGGATAGTATAAGTCAATATGACTTGCATTAGTTGTCATGCAATTCAACCAATGGTCTGTCTGCAAATCAGCTTAAGGTGCAGTGCTTTAGTTGCCCTGCAACATATGTTTCCAACCTGATCATCTAGCAGCCTACTATGTGCTACCTGGTATGTTTCCTGCTTGTGAGGCACAGCAAAATGCTTCTTTAATTAATTTTTAAGCTCTTAGCACAAACACTTTCACACATCTCATGCCCTCAACAAAGCCACCAAACCCAGAGTTCAATGCTTTGGAATGCCTGATTATTGTTTTAATTGCAACTTTCCTGAGAAATTGTTTTCCTTATTTTTATATAATTCACACTTAGTGACTATTTCTAGTTCTAACTGCTTCCAGGAAATGGATCATTTAATTGTAATTCTTTTAATAGATGTAACCATTGCTCTCAATAGAGTACATAAAAATAATACATAATATTTCTTAAAGACAGAGTCCAGTAAGAATAAAACCACTAATTCAGCCTGTGCGAATAATTAGTAAAGACAACATAGATCAACTCAGTTCTACACTGACCTAAACAGAAGTTAAAAAATCACAAAATATCAAAAAAAAAAAAAAGATGTACTGGCTCTTTCCCATAGGCAAAAATATTACAAGCAATAGCTTGAATGTAACCACATTTTTCAAAAGCATATGAAATGAGATGGTAAAACATCATATCTGATAACTTTATATAAAGACATTTTATATTGTTAAGATTATTTTTTTTTAAAAGTGGTTTCCAGTACTGACGGTATAACACTGTACTTAAGCAAATTCTCTTCAGTAACTTCTTCCATGAAACTTGATGAACTTAGGTAAGTTTTTTGCCTTCATAGTTTATTTCTCTGTAAATGTTTCTTTGAGATATTCTGATAAAATTATACAACCAGCATTTCCATAGTTTTCATATATGCACATATCTTCATTGTTTTCTTCTGAAATTATTTACAGTGCATTACTGAGTTAAGGAAATTTGCTTTAATCTGTTTTTTTTTTCTTAAACAGATGTAGTTTTATGATTTTGATAGGTGATATGCCTTGATAGATGTATTCAATTCAGGACTTCTAAGATGCCTGTTAGTATAGAACACTTGGATTCTTCCTTTGAGTTCCTTTTTCACCTTCTTTTCAGCAGAGTTCATGTTTTTGAAGTTAAATCTTACCACGCAGATTTAATTTGTCTTGCTTTCTTCTATGGAGAAACTACTTCTGAATGCATATTTGTCAGAGTTAAGAAAATCGTACTGACTGCAAGAGTCTTGTGCGTTGCTCTGGTCTGAATCAAGACTTGCTTTCCTCTTGCTGTGAGCTCTGACAAGGTGCTTTAAAAATGGCTCCCTTACAAAGCTCTAAAAATTAGGGTTTATATTTTATGCATACATGGCATTTACAAAGCTGTGAGGCAGTGATTTTGATTTTTCAGTGCAGTCTGTCTGAGCTTCCTTTGCATTTTAGTCATTGCTTTCAGGGTGGCAAGATAATATTCCCTTATTTTGAGCATAGACTTTTAATGTTTGATGCATTACTTAAATAGAAACATATAGAATGTACATACTCTGTTTTGTGCACAGACAAAGTCTTACAGGTTGTTTTCTTCCTTGTCATAACTGTGGTAACCTGTGTCTATTAAATTATTATGATTTTCAACAGTTTTGAATTAATCAACTGGAATTACAACTTACTATTATTACTCTCACGGAGTAATGTCAGGGTGGGTTTGATTGTTGGTCTGGTTTTCTTAATGGAAAGGATTTTATTGTTTAGGATTTATAAGCTTAGGATTTTCAGTAACCTTAAATATACCATTTAAAAACTGCACCAGACTGAACAGAAGAAATTACTTGTTTTATCTTTTTTTTCCTCTGAAATCTTAATTTAAATAGAACCAATACTAAATACTTGAGCACACTAAAATCATCCTATTTCTAAGTCAGCAATATATATGCTCACATTAATATTACTGGGAAGTAGATGTGATGGGTTTAAACTGGCAAATCAATCAAACACACTATGAAAAGCAGATAGAAAAAAAATGGCTATTCTGTGTAATAACACCTGTCATGTAGATCTTTGAAAAAAGTGGAAGTATTAGCAAAGTCAGTGACACGAATATCAGTATTTAATCAGACTGGGATACTAAAACAGCAGGGAAAAAAAAAAAAAATTACAAGTTAGGTAGCCTTTCCAGAGCAGAAAAAAAGGAGATTTTTTTTTTAATTGCTAATTCTTTAAGCAAAGACTTATTAGGATGTTTATGTCAATTTTGCCGCTACTGTTGAGAAATAACTGCAGATATCACGTGCAAGGTGACAGTTTGCTCTTCAAATCAGCCCAAGCATGCCATCAGAGGAAGAAAAGAGGTAAGCAGCTGTAAAAATTCTTGAAGTGCTTGCCCAGAAATACCCCCAAGAACTGACTGAGCCCTTTTGTGTGTGAAGGCAGATATGCAAGATCTTGTGCAAATACATGTACAAATTAGGTTATTATTTCTAACAATGCCATAGGAAAATCATTCATAATATTATTTTTAATTTCTTCATGGCAAGGTAGGACCTAACATATGGGCACAGGGTTTAAAGAAATTAACCTCAATAAAAGTTGTGCTTGATGCAGGTGTAAAATCACGTTCACTGGCATGCCCTTTGAGAGAACAGAAAGTCTTTGTGCACAATACAGATATCTCAAAGCAAAATAAAGAAAATTATATGCAAGGGGTTTGTTTGTTTTCTTCTGAGGCATTTTATAAGAAAGTATTTTATGCATTTAAACATAGAGGAGGAATGGCTAAACTTCCTTATTTCAAAGGTAGCCTATAGAAAGAGCATGTACCTCTGAGAGGCACAAGATGTACCCACTACCTCAGGGCAAAGGGAAGTTTAAGAAGAGACACAGCAGCACAGTGGGGTAGTAGTTCACAAGGTCCTAACTGAGGGGTGCAGTCATGCCACTGGGTTAGTGATAGACAAGTTACCCATTACCCAATGACTTCCAGCCACGTGAATTAACATGACGCAACGCTGTTAATACAAGGAGATATGTTAGATCTGTTTAAGAGATGCAGAAACTCAAGACAGGTGCACCACTCCTAAGTGTACATGCTTGCATCTCCTCTTTTCCTCTCCATCAAACCTTAGGCATGTAACAGCTCTTTTGCAGATAAAGGGAATGGTCAGTATGATTTGGTTGGACTCTTATGTTTATGTAAGATGGAATTTATATAAGTGAGGACAGTAGCTCAAAAATGTTTTTTCTCCTGTTTTTATTTTTGAACTTTCAGTCTAAGTATAACATAAATCCACTAAAGCCTTATTTGCCTGTATGAAGGGTTTTGCTCTGGAGATTCTGAAGATGATTGGATGTAATGGTAATGAATTCCGAGCTTGGAAATGATGTCTACTGCCAGAAACAATCATGCAAATTTGTAAATGTTTACAAATTTGCAAGCTAGACATATGCACCACTGAGACCAATATTGTAGTGCTATATTTAGCTTGTTCCTAGTCCCCCCTCAGGACGCATATGCAATAATAACTTCAAGAGAACAGCATGTATTCTGTTTTCTTTTATCTGTTTTACTTAAAGAAAGTACAGCAAAAAAAGTCTGAGGGTTGGAACAAATGTCTCGGAGGCACAACTCCAAGCATGAGAAGGCAAAGGTGAAAGAGCTCAAGAGACTTCTTTTGACTTTTTTTTTTCCACAGTAAAACTACATCAGAAATGAAAGTGCAGTGCCCTCTATTGCCAATCGTAGCAATTGTTTTGCTTGCTTGGCATGTCTAATGCAACTGAGGGAAGGCCTTGTTATTCTGCAGAAACAGGCTATAAAACAGGAATGCAAAGACACATAATTTTAACATAATAAAAATGCATCTATGTTAGTCTAGCTTACTAATTTTACTGATCTACTCTGAAGTTTCAAATTAAAGGTCAGAGAAACTACATTATATTAGAAGTGTTTAAAATGAGTCTGTATTCACAGAGACATCTAATGGTGAAAGTGCTTTGTCATGTGGATGCTCATTGTTTGAGATAGTGTTCTTATATGGTTTTTTGAAGAGAAGTCACTTTCAGTAAACATTTTAAGCCTTCAAATTTGATTTGGAAAAGAAACATAAACTTTGCATGTGAAAACAAAGGATACAGAAAACATGACATAATTTTCAGTGACTACACTGCAGCAGTGACAGCTCTAATGCTTTCTGACTGGTGGGGTTTTCCCCATCAAGCATTGCTGTGCGCACAGGCAGGATGGCTATGGCACCAGGCCTGAAACTCCTGCAGGCACCTTAGCCTGGGAAGGGGATCAGGTTTGGAGAGGAGTATAAAGTTTTGGTGGAGGCAGACCCAGCTGTGTCTCTAAGGACAAGCTTTTCCTGAACCATAGCCAGTTTTGAATTTATGCTTGCTACGGCAAAGCAGAGAAAACATGTCACTGCTTGTGCAGTCAAGTGAGCAGACAGAAGCAAGTCCCACTTGTGAGAAAAAGGTCTTCTAAGAGACATGGCCATTTACCACAGCTCCAGCGAAAGTCATGCAGATAATTAAGTGGATGAATAAGTTTCACTTTTCATCAAGTGAAAATAAATCTGCTCTACAAAAGCTGCCTTGTTTAATTGCAATCACTTAGAAATTTTTGGGAAAAAAAACCAAAACCCCCAAAAAAACCCAAACCCCCAAAAAAACCCAAACCCCCAAACACGCAAAGCTGTAAAGTCTTCTGGAGATGAGAGAATGTTACAGAGAAAAAACATTGAGAATCCCATCCCCTCACGCACATTTAATAAAGGCTTCACTGTTTGAACATCAGCTTAAAAAAAAATGTGACAAAGTACAACATAGAGATAGTCCCATTAGCTTTTCAATAACCTCAGACGTCTATCTTTGTGTCTTTGAAGCATAACCAAATACATTTTTGTCCTTTCTAGGTTTTCAATGAAAGGGATTTTTTCTGTACTGACAGTTTTCAAGGCATCTCCAGCTGCGTGACTGCCACAGTGGGTCATACAGCTTGTGCTTCTGATGTTAGCAAGAACAGAGAAAATAGACAAGACCGCCCTCTTAAACAGTGCTTTGTTTTTTGTCATGCTGCATTGATACACCACCCAGCTTCTGGTGTTCCTTGCTTTTACAGTAAGTACAAAGAGATAGATCGCCTATTTTAACCCCTGCTAGCATCCAGGTCTCTACATTGGGCAGAGTTAAATTGATAAGAAAGACATGCCCTAAGTGTTTTGCCAACATTAAAAATACTTTGGAAGTGAAATATAAAAAGTCATAAAGTTCATATACTTGAAGGTGTGCACACAACATTGACATTCTGTACAAAACTCAAAGCATGAAAATATTTGTGTCTTTAAACTCTGCCTGTTTGTGTTTATGGTAATTGTCCATGGTAACTTTCTTGGTCATACAAAAAAATCTATAAAAAATGTATTAATATATAGGAGAAGTTCTAGAATGAAGTTTTTAGTTGAATTAATGACAATATTGCTTTTTTATTACCTTAAAAAGTAAAGTAAAAATAAAATTTAAATTAGTTTTTATTCCAAAGGAAATTTATTTGAAACATCATAAATAGTCACATGGCACATACCCCAGTTTACTGCATCATAAAAAAAAGAAAAAATATGCAGAATATGGAGACCTAATATGTAGTTCACTATATTTCATATCCTATATATCATATTCAATATATATAGTATATATCATATTCTGAGAATGTGTTTTGCCTGACACTTGCTTATGTATTCTGGAGATAGCCAAAAAAGGGAAAATCACTTAACAATGCAAATGTGTTTTCTATACCAGGTTTAAACATCATTTGGCTTCAAAAAAACAAAGGACAGAAAGCTTTTGCTTTAATAATACAGAACAGACATAATGGGTCTTTGGTGTGCTCTTGCAAGAGTATTATAAAAAAGTTATTGGCATAAGAAAACCTGGTATTTTAAAACAGTATGCATCCCAAGAGTAGTGTTGATCACACAGAGCTGGAAAGCAAAGTTAAGTACTATTAATCTTCAGTGAGAGTTCTGGTTATTTGCCACACTATAGCAGAGAAGAGTCATTAGGCTCCCACGTTAGTAAACTGCTTTTTCTCATCGCTTTCACTGTAGCACTTAAAAAGACTTGCAACAGAGACACAGGATGGATTAATTAGGTGTTTAGAATGTATGAATATCAATCATGTTGTCTAACCAACATCAAAAAATACCAACTATTTTTTTTTCAGGTTTATCACAACTGATATAATTTTAAATCTGTGTGATTATTCTGAACATTTTCTTTCAGAAAAAAAAAAGAAAATCTGAACCTGCTCCAAATGTACTATCAATGTTTAGTTAATGAATTGAGCTGACATCTACTATATTACCATATTCACTTTTAATATGCAGCCATTAAAGATTTGATCAGCGTTTTACCACAGACACAATTTCAAAATTTTACTAACAATCCATCTTTTATTTGTTCCAGAGTTGATGCTCTTACAAAATACCTGATACTCCTTGACATTTATCTCCCAATTAGTGCTCCTTAGATTAATAAAGTCCAACATTTTTTTTGGTGAAAATCAGCATACCTCTACTCAACCAACTTAGGAAACAGGTACAAACACAAAGCCAAAAGTTTTTCAACCAAGTCATAATGTGAATATGCAGTCTCAGCAGTAAAATCACAACACCTGCTACTTCATGACCTGGTAGATGCAATACTGGCTATTAGCGCACATTGGTTGCTCAGTTGTACTATTCCTCAAGGCTTGGACTAGGGTCAGCATTCAGACCTCATTTGCTTTGAGCACAATTGCTCATTCATGGAGAATTTCTCAGTAATTCTTTTTTCTTCTTAATATATATAAAAAAAAAAGCACTTTGCTTTTCTGTAATTGAGAATAATAATAAGTGCAAATGTGTCTACTTTGCATTTGGCAAAAAAACCCCAAAACAACAACAACAAACAAAACAAAAAAACTCCAAACAAGTTCAACTATTACCCACCTTTTTAAATTCTACCTTAACATACAACAGTTTGGGTATCCAGTAATGTAGGAAGAACTCAGTCTGACTTCTGTTTTTCAGCTGAAAACAGTGGTAAAGACTGGATGAATTACACAGTTTGAGAATACATCTACACTGCTGTGTCAGGTACTGGTTCAATATTCTGTAAAAATACATGGCTAGATGCAAATGCTTTTGATTGGGAATGACTGCAGGCTAATTTGTGGCAATATGTAAATAGCTAAAGCACCATAGCTATCTGAATGAACTTCTCCAAACTCTTCTACAATTATGTTGTTTTTCCCCACAAAGCCAGTGTTGATATACTCTCTAGGATCCAATTCTAAAACTGAAATCATACACCACCAGTGCACCCTACTAATTACTTTTATTACGTGAAATAGTTAGGGATCTTCTCTAGTCTTCTTGTAGACATGTTTATGCAACCACTGTTCTGCTTTTAGAAAATACAACACACAAGCAGATATCAGTGAAGCCTGATAAGATTTAATTCTAATTTTCCTACTGGTCACTCGCCCAGCTTTTTTCATTTGACCCTATAGATTAGTTGTCAATATAGCAGTTTGGGCAGAGCTAATAGAAAGCATTTTAATCTGGGTTTTGTGATTTGTTGCCAACTCCTCTCCCTCCAGCTCCAGACTATTCCATCTACAAGAAGAGTCGCAGGGAGGATCCAGGGAACTACAGGCCTGTCAGTCTGACCTCAGTGCCAGGGAAAGTCATGGAGCAGGTGATCTTGAGTGCTATCATGAAGCACATGCAAGAGAACTGGGTGATCAGGCCCAGTCAACATGGGTTCACAAAAGGCAGGTCTTGCCAAACTAACCTGATCGCCTTATATGACAAAGTGACTCGGCTGCTGGATGAGGGAAAGGCTGTGGATGTGGTCTTCTTGGACTTCAGTAAAGCCTTTGACACGGTTTCTCACAGCATTCTTCTTCGGAAACTGTCAGCCTCTGGCCTGGACAGGCGCACACTCTCCTGGGTGGAAAACTGGTTGGATGGCCGGGCCCAGAGAGTGGTGGGAAATGGTGTGAAATCCAGCTGGAGGCCAGTGACAAGTGGGGTTCCCCAGGGCTCAGTGCGGGGTCCAGCCCTGTTCAATGTCTTTATCAATGACCTGGATGAAGGCATTGAGTGCACCCTTAGCAAGTTTGCAGACGATACTAAGCTGGGTGGAAGTGTTGATCTGCTGGAGGGTAGGGAGGCTCTGCAAAGGGATCTGAACAGGCTGGACTGCTGGGCAGAGTCCAATGGCATGAGGTTTAACAAGGCCAAATGCCGGGTCCTGCACTTGGGGCACAACAACCCTGTGCAGTGCTACAGACTAGGAGAAGCCTGTCTAGAAAGCTGCCTGGAGGAGAGGGACCTGGGGGTGTTGGTTGACAGTGACTGAACACGAGCCAGCAGTGTGCCCAGGTGGCCAAGAAGGACAATGGCATCTTGGCTTGTATCAGAAACGGCGTGAGCAGCAGGTCCAGGGAGGTTATTCTCCCTCTGTACTCGGCACTGGTGAGACCGCTCCTCGAATCCTGTGTTCAGTTCTGGGCCCCTCACCACAAGAAGGATGTTGAGGCTCTGGATGAGTCCAGAGAAGAGCAACAAAGCTGGTGAAGGAGCTGGAGAACAGGCCTTATGAGGAGCGGCTGAGAGAGCTGGGGTTGTTTAGCCTGGAGAAGAGGAGGCTGACGGGAGACCTCATTGCTCTCTATAACTACCTGAAAGGAGGTTGTAGAGAGGAGGGTGCTGGCCTCTTCTCCCAAGTGACAGGGGACAGGACAAAAGGGAATGGCCTCAACTCCGCCAGGGGAGATTTAGGCTGGACATTAGGAAAAAATTCTTCACAGAAAGGGTCATTGGGCACTGGAACAGGCTGCCCAGGGAGGTGGTTGGTTCACCTTCCCTGGAGGTCTTTAAGGGACGGGTGGATGAGGTGCTAAGGGGCATGGTTTAGTTTTTGATAGGAATGGTTGGACTCGATGATCCGGTGGGTCTCTTCCAACATGGTTATTCTATGATTGTAGTCCAGAAATATTGCTAAAGAAATGGTACATCTGATCAAGTTTGATGTAATTAGTTACAGTGGTTAACAAATTTCCACAGAAGATAAATCTTAAAGAAACTTGACAAATGAAACTACTATTGTCTTCTCCACAAAGCTTCACTAGATTACCCTCCTCCCAGAGTCTGCAATAATTTGAATTCATTTTGCCATGAATGGCTTTTTAAATTTGTTTTAATTTGAAGTCATTGTGAATGACAGCACAGAAAAATGAGTGTGTGAGCAAAAGCAGCACTGCAAATTTCTCTGTCAGATGCCAGACTTATGGTAGTACAGTCTCTCTGTACCTCAAATATTTTACATACTTCCTTCAAAAGGTAGGTAAACATATATTTTAGTATTGTTTGTCATCTGATAGGCAGCAGGCATTTTATCTACAATTGCAACAGACCACTAAAGTCTTGAATAATTTCAGGTTGGTCAATGAAAAGGGGAAGGACTGAGACTACCACCACACCTTCTGTCATAGCTGGGCAATTAGGAAATTATTTCATCTGCCATATACTTTAACTAAAGTTGTAAGCAATGCCCCTTCTGTGTTCCTTTTATCCCTGCATATACCACTTGCCTGAACAACCTAGCTCCTATTCAAAACAACTTAATTAATAAAATCTGTATCTAACTTTGCTGACAGTTATACTACTAGCAACCTGTATCATAAATTTGGCTGTCAACTTTACCTTCTTTGGCACAGGCTGCGTCTTCACTACAGGAACAGGAATCTAATTCCACAGTCACCACACAAAAAACTGCCTTCTAGTATTTCCACCTACCTATAAAAAGCTGCCTTTTTCATAACTTAAATTGTCCATTAAAAGGGTTACTTACTGAAGGATCTTAGTTTTTGTAAAGTTAAATAATGAAATATTTGGTATCCCTAAATTTATTTTCATATTCTGCCTTCAACAATAACAAAAAGGGAGAAACCAAAGCGTGATATAGAGAAACCATACAAAAGTATGGTTTTCTTTTTCCTTTTCCCCTCAAATCCACCATTCTGACTCTTGCTTCTACCTGGTTAAATATAAATAATTTTGGCTTTTAATTTAAAAAGTATACTGTCATATATAAAGTCATCTTTAACTATGTAGTGGAATTTTCTACTATTTTTAGCAGAAACGTGGACAATCTGTTTAAACCTCTGAATTTACAAGCAATTTTATGAACAATTTTTTTTTTAATATTGAAGATTAAAACATTGTAAACCCATTCCCAAATTACTGTTCTTTATTTAAACCGACTTACAGGTTAAGCTCTTGACCTCAAGTTAGCCATGAGGGTATAGCCTAAAATTCAGGTTGCCAAAACTTAAATTATGAGCTGCTTGACTTTTCTGTACTCAGAACAGATATTTTTATTGCTGAGATTTGAATTGTCAGTACTTTGAGAAGCTGTTTTCCTAACGGGGTAACAAAATAAACTGCCAATATTTCTTTAGTCATAGAAGTGTGCTCTTCCCTTTTTGGGGTTGGGTGTTGGTTTTTTGTGCTCAAATTTTCAGCTTTCCATTTTAAAATTGTCATTTGCAAGCTCCTTTCTACATGCAATTAAAGAACATCACCATCTCCAGTAATGCTTTCTGCTCTGAAACCCATTATGCAGTGAACAACTGAAAATGTTTAACCAGTGAGGCAACATAAGCTTATTTAAAACGGGCTACAGGCATTGTTAACATCATCATTATGGCTGTTTCAAAGTTCTAGCATAGAGGTGCTACACTTGACAGCTTGTGATACTTTTGCATTCTCCCAAAACACATAGTTAAGATTCTGTGTTTCATTAATAAACAAAGGTTTCATTTATTTCAAATATAAAAATTAGAGATCTGAGCAAAAGCTATCCTATCCAGAACTAGATATATCTCTTGTGAAAGCTCTAATTATAGTTCTATTATTAAAAATAAGGTTACAATACATTTCTTCTCTATCATTACATACAACCTGCAGAACTTCATTATTTTATAAATAAATGTCTTCTGAGGACAAAAAAAAGCTCTTTCTGAATAAAATTATATTGAAGTAATATGCTCCACATTTTTAAGGTTGCTTTGAGTTTTAATTTATTGCATGTCAGTTAGATGGTAAACCAGGAAGGCATCACGAAAGAAAATCATACACAATGATTAGAAGGGGGAAAACCCAGAGGTCTCTTGGATTTCATTCTCCCATTTCTCCTGTACCTTTAATTTGAGAAGTGTTTTATCTCACAAAATTTAAAACCCAACTTTTGGCCTGTCTTAATGAAACAATGCTGAATTGCTTACAGATCAGTCACAGACTGTAATCTGCACAGTTTTTCTACATAATCCACTTTCTGGCTACTGAAAGGAGCAGGAATTAGAAAGAAACTTACTCTTTTGAGGAGTTATAAAAGACACCTGCAAGTACATTTTCCCCAGTTCTTACATTTAGAGCACCCCATTCAATCTGCCAAAAAAAGTTTGAAGACTGATATGGCCTCACTGCTAACAACTGTAATCATGCCAATAGTTTTGTTAGCTTTCCCTAGATACCTTTTCACAGACTTCTTGGTAGTACTCTAGAGGTTTCTAGGGTCTGTACATTACAGATGGAAAACTGCCAAGATGGTATGGCTGAGACTTTGGTACAGATTTCACGTTGGGTACTAGAGATAGCAGTTTTCATTGCTGAGCTCAAGGCATCTAAGTTCAAAATATCTGCACATGATCCAACTAAAATGTCTCTGCATGCATAACAGGAAGAAGGACTTCAACTTCCCCCCAGGCCTGTAACTCAAACAATATTTTTTTTCCTACAAATAAAACTTATACATGGGTTCTTAACTTATGCTTATGACAGAAATAAAAAAAAAATTTTCAGTAATGTACAGCTTTTGACAGTAAAAGCATTATTTGTATTTACATCAGTAGTCATGTGAAAGCAACTTGTAAATATGTTTTGAAGGCTTAGTCTGAGAATAAGCGTACTGAGACACAAGTACCCTACATACTGAATACCTAGAGAAGGAATACAGCTCTTCAGAGGGCAATGCCCTGTAGACCCAACAGAAATGAAGATATAGAATATTTTGAACTAAGCCTTTACTTCAATGGCATAAGTAGAGGGTTTTTTTAGTTATAGAGGGTTGTGGATGTGTGGGAATTGTATAAAATAATCTCATTAAACTCTAAATATTTTATAATTAATGACTGATCTGGATTCTACTACTCACAAATAAGATAAATGAGTGATGTAATATATTCCTCTATTTTGACTCTGACCCTGTAGGCTAATCTGCTCAAGACAGCACCTCCTGAGCACTACAGGAGCGAACACAAACCAGTTCTACAATGAAAGTAATTTACTTAACACTTTTACAAAGCTAACAATGATGAGAAATCACTAACCAGGAGCAGAACATTAACTGAAATCAATTCCACAGCTAGAAACAGAGATGGATTTGAACCACTGAAAACAAGTCAAGAGAAGGAGGGCGATAAACTGTAGATTTCACATGAAGATCCATTTTCATGTTTTGAAGATCACCTCTTCCAAAACATCTTGGTCTTTAGAAGAGGAAGAAAGATAGTTCTAGGAGAGTACACAGCTATTAACTATGACCACTCATATTACAGCAGAATACAGCCAGGGCCTCCTGTATTTCTGTCCTGAACACCCTCGAGAGAAATCTTGCATGGTACGTGACTGCACTAAACCATGCTTTCCACATCTGTACCACACAGGCAGCTAGCAGGTATTACTAAGCTTACTAGCCATACATGATTTCCAATTTCAGACCAACTGTTCTGGTACTGTACATAACAATTTTGTAAGATGAGTAATTTTTCCAAGATTTAAAGATCAAGAGGGGTTGCTGGATTGTTGAAATAAAAAGACCCTTTCCAAAACACAGGTGATGCATGAAGCAAAGAAAAACTTGATCCATAGTGTTTAGGAGGTTTCCCTCAGAGTCCAAATGAAGTAGAGGGAGATTAAAACTTCTCCAATATGTTTATGAATGCATATTTACATACAACTGAAAAGGTACTTATAGAACCGAAGTAAAAGGTAGACAAAATACCATTAAAATGCACCCAAGTGAACTAGAATTGGAGAACAGACATTTAGATCATTCAAATCACCGGGTCAAACCTACCATTAAAAATATCTGATGATAGGTAGTATTTTCTAAACCCTTCATAGTTCTTGTTGTTCTTTTATAGACTTTCCTCAGTAACTGCAAGCTTTGTTATTCCATAAAACAACAATTTCTGAGAATGCAACACCAGGAACATGACATTTTCTTTAGATATAGAAGCAACAGTTAGTCTTAGTTTTCTGTAACTAGATCTTTGACCATAACCAGGCCTAACAGGCAATACATTTCAAATTAGCTTGTATCATACAACTGCTGCTGGGGCTACTTCTTCATATATGGAACAAGAAGACACTAAATTACACAAGTGAAATTCCCACTATATCCAAGTAAAATAAAATAATTACATCTTTCACCTCTTGTCAAGTACTTCCATTATCACAAGCATAATAAATTTGCCTTTTTTTCCCCCCAACAGTACCATGCTGCTGACTCATTTTGTTTGTGATTCACTACACTTCCCAGAGTTTTTCTTTATTACTGCCAGCCCAGTTATCCCCCTTTCTGTATGCATACATTATACTGCTGTCCTAAATATAATAATTCACAGTTGTCTTGTAATTCATCAATCAGTTTGAGATCATTTGTTCAAGACTCTATTTCATCCTGATCCAGTCCTTCAAACTGCTGTATAGCTCTTCTGTAAAGATGCTGAACATAAATCTCTGTTGTCTAAATCACTTGAATCACTATATGCTCCAGACCATGGAAAAGTCCTGTGGGACTCCCTGCTGGACTGAACCACTGCTGAACATCGTTTTCAACATTAAGACAGTTGCATTCAGATTATCATACTCCTCCTTTTTAAAAAGGAGAATCAGATGGGACACAATTAAAAGTCAGACTAAACAGAAGACATATCACAGCTACTATTTCACTGCTGTCTCTTGCAAATTATTCTATAGCAGATAAAATGACAGATTATGGGACTGGATTAGTTTATCACTGGCAAATACAGTACAATAATTATCCTCCAGGAATTTAAAGAATGTTTAATCAAATTAATAGCATGAGCTCAATTTTTCCTGTGTAGTAAAGATAAAATTTTTATATACTGCCACAGGGTGTGGAGGATGTCCTTTATGCAAGTTAGTTATTTGCTCTTTTTTTCCAGTAGATCTTTACTATTCTCAAAGATAAATGTTTCAAAACATATCATAATTGACTTCCATAATTTGTTGACTGGATCACACCTCTTGTCTTCAACCTTTCTTCTCTGTGATTTATCTGGTTTTGTTAACTTTGTGATTGCAATTACAAACAAGAAAAGATAAGCTAAATAGAGGAAGCTCCTCTGTACATTAGGAGTCCAACAAATGGTAATACATCTGCATTACTAGTTTGAAAAATGACTAAGTAATTTGAGGCAGAGGACATTTTGAGAAAGGGAAGGTTTCTTAGATTTCATTCCCTACTGAAATCAAGGGAATAACACTTGGACATTTAAAAAAAAATTGCAAAACATATTTTGATTATAAATAAAAAAATTAAATACCTTAGCAAACTGTGCATTTATCCATTTTGTGAATGTTTTCTTTTGAACATCTTCTCGTTCATCTGCCAGAGAAAAGAAAGCACCTCATCAGAATTATTCAACCAAACAGTACAATATTATTGATTAAAATGGAAGTCTTGGCTTGTAGTAAAGCTAGTACCAATAATCTGAACACATTGAGGGCACCTATTTGGATCCTTGATAATTAAATCAATATATATTTGAAAGAGTACAGGTTCCCTTCATAGTCACGGTCCACACCTCTAGCTCATTTCACCCATCCTGTAGCTTGTTTCCTTCTGGAAGGAATCATATTGCAGTAGGATCTGAAATATCCCATTCAAATTTTTAATTTTGTATAAGTATAAATAAACATCTAACCCCTTGCTTTTTGGTAGCAGGAATGTCTTCCATAGCACTTTTAGAAAAGTGCTTGAAATAACAAGTTTATATGCGCATCCTCAAATTCCTTGAGGAAATGAAGCCTTCTGGACCTCAATGATGGTTCTCTGTTGGCAGCCCCTACCATGCCTTATGCCTTTTCTGTCTTGCAGCTACTTACCTGTCACAATTTGTTATACATTTTTCCACCAGTGAGGGAAGGAAAAAAACCCCACATTTGTTCAGCCATACAGGAAATGACTTCTCAACTCTTTAATATGAAAAGCATTGTAGAGGGAGATGATTATCATAGGCCTTGATTATTGTATCTAAGTTATAAGTGCAGTCTTGATGCAGAATGGAACTGGACACACAAAACTACAATTCTGATGTATTTTATGCAGGTGGAATGACAAAGATGCCTTCGACTCAGAACCAAATAAGCCATTGCTCAAAATGATCTATTAGGCATGATCACTGAAATAATACAGAAGGGCATATCTCCTCGTATTAGAAACCAAACTAGGATTAAAAGGAACACATGGAAAAGGCTACAGAATGCTGATGCTGAAGTAAAGCTCACACAATGCTGCCTTTGGGTTTGCAGTAAAATTCCTTCAACTTCTTAAATAAAAAGAGATATTAAATTCCCTCCTGAAATGTTCAGCAATTAGTAAAGCTAATGGATTCAGTTGAATTTGAAAGGCAGGTATGGATGAGCTACATGAGAAATGTACAGTGTTAATAACATGCTTTGCTTTCCATTCCTCCACCCCTCCAAGGAGAGAAGACAAAGTAAATTTTTTTGATAAAAGTATATCTTTTGTTCTTAAAGCCTCACCTCAACATCACTTTAAAAGGGCCTTTTCACAAGAATGCTTCCCATTCTCAACAATATACTAATGAAAAAAAAATAATGCTAGCATTTGTAAAGTTACTATTTCATTAATAAAAAACTTCTACACACCTGAAAGGAACATATTCTAAATGCTTTCAGAGTACCATCAGTGAAGAGTTTGGCAATGCAGTGGTACTACTGGAAATATGCCATAGAAGTCAAACATAATCGCTACTAATATATATTTGCTACAATAAACTTTCTGGTATTCTACTGCTGTCTATCCCAAGTAATGCTGCTTGCTTCATCCTTTGGCTGGAAGTAAAATTTGGATAGAGCTTAATCAAAACCAACAGCATGTGGAGGAGATGCATGCTTTTGATAATAAATGATGCTAAAGCTGTTAAAAATATTCTTTTACCCAACAAGCATTACTTGCCTTTTTGTTGACAGTTAGTAAGCTGTTTATTATAGGAGTTTTTACTTATTCCAGCCATGTGCAATACACAGAAGATGGGAGAAGGAAGATGAATTTTGTTGGAGGAAGATACTCATTTGATGTTATATTGCAAAATTCTGTAGCAACTTCACATAAAATATAAGTAACGATTTCTGTTTAATCATCTCTGATAAAAACGCAAAACACAACCTTAAAATGGGGTAGAACAGTATGCGATATTTAGCAGGGAAAAGGTAAGAGGCAAAAGTAACTCTCTTAAATGGTTCAAATTTGCAGTTTTCCACCCTAGACTACTCTCAGAGGAGATACAGGATGGCAGTAAGAGGGTTGTCCACAAAGATATATGCCAGAGATTTAACTGCTAGTCACCAATTAATTCATATTAATTCAGCTAATAAAATCCAGGCTCTCCTAAGGAAAAGAAGATTTAAATCCACAATTCCAATGTTTGAAGCTTAAACGAAGTTTAGGCAATGCTCTGCTACCTTTGCAAACACAAATCTATACCACTGCTGTTATGTTTACACAGAGTTCATTTCAAGCACTTTTATCTCTCGATGCTTGCTCTGACAAGTTTATACCACAGCAATTTGTTAGTAACAGCCTCCTAACCTAAAAGAAGCATCAATCTTTTGTTTATGCATGGCATGATTTCCCCACAGTAAGGATGATTTTTTTTCAAAAAAAATGTTCTCCTAACCCAGATTTACAGATTGAATGCTGGATGTGGAAGATGAATGACATCTCTCTGGGTGCTGTAGAAATGTGCCAAGAACACTCAGATGCTATTTTCATAGCATTGGGTTTATAACAGATCCTTCAGAAACAAGCCAATGAAAGTGCTTGCAGGTGTTTTTACTGCTAGTCAATAAGAATAATCAAATGCCTAGGCAGGTAATACTTTTGGCCATTCAAAGGTAATATAGTATGTTTGCTTCTTTTATTTCTAGCTGGAAGAATTGCAGGAGAGCATACTACCTCTTCTGGCTAAATCTAAACATGAAAGACTGCACAGATCCTGAATTCCTTTATTGCAATAATAATGCAATCACATCCCATAGCAAAATTACATTTTTTTTCAAAATACTGGACATTTAGTGGAACTGCCTTAACCTCCTTTCTGAAGGCTATCAACTCAGAAAATGAACACATTGAGGTCTATAGAAAGCCTTCAAAAAAAAAAAATATTGACTGGAAGATTTATCTTATTTCCATGCGCTAGACCAAGCCTCTAATACCCCTGCACAGACCTTATTTTAACTAGAACACATGCATAGATTTCTGATATATTTCTTGTAGGATAAGCACCCAGCCTTGCAACTGTGAGAGCAATCTTCTTGAATTGGCTTACTGCACATTTGACTTTAAAAGTATTATCCCAGGCTAGAGCTCAAAGGAAATTATGGCCAGGTACAATATTAATGGAGCCAATCATCTGACAAAGGACAGTTCTAAGATTCAATCAGGTGGCAAGGCTAATAGACAAGTGGTATACTGAAGAATGCTTAGGAACATGTAATCAGGATTCAACACAACAGAAGCACTATTATTAATGACAAGTGGTTACCAGACAACATTCCTAGATACTTAATTAAGTATTTCATCTTTGAAACGTACTTCTCAAACGAAATTCCCATTCATATTCCACAAAAGAGGCAGCACTGTGTCATCATTCCTTAGTAAAATACACTTCTTTTTTTTACCCCTACTAAACACCACAAAATACTTTAAATAAAAAATGACAACAGTAAAAAAATTACTTAAAAATGTCCAGTACACTCTAAATACTATTCTGAAAGCATACAGCAGTTTTAAGAAGTCATAAACCCCCAAACCTCTTAAACAATGTGAGCTGATGAAGACCAACCAGATTTTAAATGAACCGAGATTCAGAAACACACAGTATCAATGTCAATACATTAGTCTATTTGTATGATATAAGCCACTCTCTCACAGAAAACATGGACTGCGAGGAAAGAAGATTTCACTCTTTGGTAAATTATTGCCTATTTTTCTAGATGATCTTCACTGGCTCTTACTCAACACACCTGTGCAAATAACACTTTCACAGACTCATGGCCTGGTTGAGGTCATTTGGTCTAACCTTTCTGCTCAAAGTCACCTAGAGCCAGTTGCCTAGGATCACATCAAGTCTAGTTTTGAACATCTCCAAGGATGAAGACTCTATAGCTTTCCCTCCTATAGACTGCAACATCAAGACTGCATCTTTCCTACCATCTGCATTCTGCCTTCCATCAATGTGGGTGCTGATTTCCAATAGAAGTGCCTTAGGAAACTCTCCTCAAGAATAAGTACAACCCATTTCTGAAAATTAGAAGACATTCAACAGAAGCTTACTGAAAATTCAGTGACACAAGAAATGAACAACATCCTCAGATTAAAAGCTTTAATTTGAAACAAACAATCCATTGTCTTTAAGGTGCCGATAAAGACTACATAATATGTGTAGAATATTTGAATCATTGCAGAGATGGGCAGTGAGAGGAGGCTTGGTTTTATGACAGAAGTTTTTATGCAGTCTTCAGCAAGCAGTTCCATTCACAGGTTGGAACGCAAACAGGAAAGAAGGAGACTTGTCTTATTCTGTTACTCAGTGTTGCCTTGAGCTGAGTTGAACAACAACTGAATAGCTATGTTTAGTCTACCAGGACCTATCAGGAAGAAAAAAGAAAAAGAAAAAATAATTCTCTTATCCTAGCTGGAAACTTTGAAACAATGGTGATAAGGCAGGTGTCAATTCCTGCATTCATGGCAACTGCAGGTTAATCGGAACACTGCACTTTGGAGAATAAAATCATCAAAATTGCTATTTGATTTTCTAGCCGTCAAACAATGCAGATGTAGAATAGTCCAGGATTTGCTTTAGTGAGTGGGAGTGAGTACCAGCAATGGCAGGTGCACTAGGAACAAAAGAGGCCACAGATAGTCACATTATTGATACTCTGGCTCATTTGACTCGCTATTCCTAGAGATTCTCAGCACATTGTTACAATACTCTGCCAGTAACCACAACTGCTGAGAAATGTTCTCTTCCTTTTTCTTGCTTATCTGAAGAGGGGGGAAGAAATCAATGCAATACAATGACTGAATGATATTTCAGTGGCCCAGCTTTGATTTTTAGCCATTGAGGTCATCCAAGACATTCACAAGCTGACAGGAAATACAATAGACTGTTTTGACAGACAGCCAATGATTTTAAGTCTATTGCTCATGTAAGGCAATATGTAACATGCAATTCTTTGCCCATCTGCTATAAATATACTAAAGAGCGGTGTGTTGAATTTATCTGAATAATGTTAAAACTCCCTGTTCCCTGTGCTACCCCTTGAGACTTCAGCATGGAATCTGAGTCAAATTACCATAATCAGACCATCCCAGTCTTCTCAAAAGTGATGAACCTATTCAAAAGCTCAGTAGAAATAGGAGACTTCAGCATCCAGAAAACCCTCATTGACATATAAATAAACCAAACCAAAAAACATCCCCCACCCCAAACCACCTGAATCCTCCCCAAAATAGTATATCAACATTAACATTGTCTGAGGACATTAGAATGATTCAAGGCAAATTAAGGAAAGGAGCAGGGATATTAATATACAGAAAAGACTTAATCTCAACTCTGCTCCCTCCCAACACCTCCTTCAAACACAGGAATTCAGAGAGAGGGATTCCATTTGCTGCTCAGGGGACAGAAGAGAGAATGACTGTAAGACCCAACAGGTGTAAGGCCCAGGGAGGTGGTTGAGTCACCACCTCTGGAGGTCTTTAAAAGATGGGTGGACGAGGTGCTCAGGGGCATGGTTTAGTGGTTGATAGGAATGGTTGGACTCAATGATCTTGGAGGTCTTTTCCAACCTAGTGATTCTGTAACACTGACTGACTGGCAGGGCACCCACCTAAAACATTAGTGACCCACCCTTGGCTTAGGACTTGAACCATTTTTGAACCACACTCTACCAAAAATACCCTAGTTTACTAGTTATTGATGGCTTTACAAACACAGGCTTTGTTGGTTTTGTCTGTTATTTTTCTTTCACCCTTTTATAACCAGCAATTATTTTGGATCCAGGAAGATTTTCCAAAAGGGAGATCACTCCTAAAAATGATCCTAAAATCAACAGGTGTGCCTTTTGTGGTATAATTTACTACTGCTACTGCTATTATATATATATAACCTATTGTAACTCCACAATTTTCAGCACAGCTGATGGGATATACTCTTTAATTTCCCAAAGATAACTAAGGACTTGTAAGGTCCTTACCAGAAATCAGACTCTGATCAGAATAAGGAAGGAATTCAATTGCTGCTCAGCCCAGTTCTAGTTGTTCATCTGACTTGGACAACAGGGTAGAACCTAACTGACATTTTAAAGACATAGTTTTAACCTGTTTGAAGGAGTGACCAGACATGATAAACAGATAAAATATGTCTGGCTGTATTAACTCTGATCTCAGATATTCTTACTTTTAAGTTGTTTTTGTTCCTTCCCAGAGAAAATAGGAACTGTTAGCAGAAGAGAGAATTGGTATCAGCACATACATATTTTCATATGCTGCTCCTTGTGGAGAAAGGACTGCAGCGTTAGGATAGATTGCTAAATTCAGCCAGGTAGTATGGCAGCTGTCATCCTTCTGCAAATGCTAACGTAGAGTCAGCCCTGGGAAAATAGTCACCAGTTGAAGTCTAATAAAATTGATTTGTGTATACAGCACATTTAGTGATAACTCATAATAAGCATTGTTATTCCTCTGTACCAATGAACTAAGAATTCCTGAAACTAATTCAGGTTGAAAGAAAGTGCTCTCACCTCAGCTGCTGTTACCAAGACAGCCCAAAGCAAACCCCAGCATTATGAATGTTCCTGTCACCGCTATGGGAAAAGTCACATACTAGAGAACAGCAGCACTGGCAGATCTTGTATTTCAGCAATGTCACACACACAAAAAAAATCCTCACAAAATACGAAATGCATTTTTGAAAAAAACTTTAAATGGCTCTAGCCTTTATGGCTTTCACCAGTTGTTATATGCACTATGAGGCAGAAAACTGTAATAAAGGAGCTGTGGCCAACAGCAAACTTTTCTTGCCAGGATGTGGAGACTGTAGGTTTCTTGTGGTTCTTGGGTTTCACTTGTTTGTGGTTATTAAGCTTTGGAGGCTGGCATTTAGTTGACTAACAGGCAACCTCAGAGTAAGCTCTGACAGAGGTACTACATGGGAGTATTTCTATAACAGGGAATAATTATTAAAAATAAAAAAGTCAAGGCTATGTAACCAGATAAAATTACCCACAATTTTCATATTTATAACTTTCATGAAAAATACGCAATATTTTTTGTTTAGTTGTGGATACAATAGATAAATAGTTACTGTTAAACTGACCATGCCTTTCCTTAGCTGGAAATTTTTACAATCTCAGTTTCTATTTATGTTCAAGTACAAGCAATAAGGCCAAGGGACCTAGGATATTAAGGTTTATTCACGAGCCAGTCAGAGCAGTACACATCAAAAAGGGCAAATAGAAGCCCACAAACTTTCTAAATGATAGTCTGTGAACTAGTAACAAATGAAGCTGAAAGAAGCACCAGGATTTAAAACAGGTAATTAGAGACTAAAATACTACACTAATACCTAGTGTTCCACATAAGCTTCTTATATAAAAATGAAACTGCTATACTGTTTTCAGCAAATGCCACCTAGTGATACATAGTTGCAAAGCTTAGGAGCACTTTGACTCTTATGCATTTTCTCCCAGATTTTCTGATTTGATTTTATGAAAGCAAGTCAGACAAAAGTTTTACATGGTCACAGGCCATCAAAACTCATCAGACACACGCAGAACACAGACACAGGAGGATGGCTTAACCATACATGGGGGGCCAACGTTATATTTCAGTTTGTATTAAAATATTCATTGCAAATAACCATGTTAAGTATACAGTGGTGGCTGGCACACTATTTCAAGTTCCTTTTTTGTTTCTCTGTCAAAAGCAATTAGAGAACAGGCTGTTCTAGTCTGCTTGAGTGACTGCTGTCTACTTTATTTCATCTGACCCAATTAGTGTCTGAGTTAATTAGTAGAGGCTGCCACTGAGACATGTATCAGAGAAGTTTGTGATTAATGAGACCAAGATGTTAATATGCAATTGTTTACAATACATACACCCTGTTCTTATAGTGATGATAATGCCATAATAAAGCTGATTACATTTACAGGCCTTTAGGTAGGCTTCCATTATTATACACCATTTGTAGACCTCAGAAAGGAAAGAAAACATACCCCTAAGAATAACTATATAAAACACAAGTAAGTGATGATAAATGTGTCTAATTGTTATTTATTTCACTCAGAGAGAACTATTACAGATTACATGTTGTCAGGTCTTCGCTTCTTCTCATCATCACTAAACATCCCCCTTCTCTCAAGGGAAGAAAAAAAGGCTAGCCAAAAAGTAAGATAAAGCATTTAAAAATCTCCTGTTGATATTGATCAACTCAGGGGACGGGGAAGCTATAGAATAGAATTTAATTACTCTAAACCTCTTCCAATTTCACAGGTACTTCATACTCTTTGTAGTGGTTCAATTGTACAAGTGACTGAAGAATCTTAAATTTTCAGCAATACACACAATGGGTTCTGAATGTTCAATTAATTTGTATGCTAAATACACTTGTCTTTTATTATCCCATATTTGGGTAAACTACTACTGTTTCATACAGATGAAGGATAATACAGATTAGATAAATGTCTAAATATCAGCACTTGATATAAAACTTGCATGACATAGCATGCTAAAGGTGCATCCCCTACCTTCTAAAACTGAGAGGAAAGAGAAAGTCATTGCATTTCAAGGCAGCTCATAAGCAACACTTTGCAAACAGCCATATTTACTGTAAAATAAGTAGTTCTTCCTTCAGCTTATTTTCGAAGATTCTAATTTTCCACTTAATATCTTTAGTTGGGAAGTGACTGAAAGATTTCCAAATTGGAAGAATAATGGTGGAGGGAGGGTTGAAGGTTGCGTCCTGGGTGGACTATAGGGAGGAAGCAAGAACGTGCAGGGAAAAAATTAGGAGGACTAAGGCCCAACTAGAAATCAGATTGGCCAAGTCTGTGAAAGACAATAAAAAACCTTTCTACAAATATATCGACAGTAAAAGGAGGACTAGGGAGAATCTCCAGTCCCTATTAGATGCATAGGGAACAACAGTAACAGAGGATGAAGACAAGGCTGAAGTACTCAATGCCTACTTTGCTTCAGTCTTTAATAGTAAGGAAAGTTGTTCCCTCTGTGCACAACACCAGGGGTTGGAGGAGCAGAACGAGATTCCCACGATCCAAGAGGAAGTGGTTAGAGACTTGCTTGCCTGGCTAGACGTCTACAAGTCTATGGGGCTGGATGGAGTCCACTCAAGAGTTTTGAGGAAACTGGCGGATGTGCTTGCCAAACCCTTTCCATCATCTTCCAGCGGTCCTGGAAGACTGGGGAGGTACCACTGGACTGGAGGCTAGCTGATGTCATGCCCATCTATGAGAAGGGGCACAAGGCGGATCCGGGGAACTACAGGCCTGTCAGTCTGACCTCGGTGCCAGGGAAAGTCATGGAGCAGGTGATCTTGGGTGCTATCATGAAGCACATGCAAGAGAACCGGGTGATCAGGACCAGTCAACACGGGTTCACAAAAGGCAGGTCTTGCCAAACTAACCTGATAGCCTTCTACGACCAAGTGACTCGGCTGCTGGATGAGGGAAAGGCTGTGGATGTAGTCTCCTTGGACTTTAGTAAAGCCTTTGACACAGTTTCTCACCACATTATGCTTGAGAAACTGTCAGCCTCTGGCCTGGACAAGCACACATTCTCCTGGGTGGAAAACTGGTTGGATGGCCGGGCCCAGAGAGTGGTGGTAAATGGAGTTTACTCCAGCTGGAGGACAGTGACAAGTGGGGCTCCCCAGGGCTCAGTGCTCGGTCCAGCCCTGTTCAATGTCTTTATCAATGACCTGGATGAAGGCATTGAGTGCTCCCTTAGCAAGTTTGCAGATGACACTAAGCTGGGTGGAAGGGTGGATCTGCTGGAGGGTAGGAAGGCTCTGCAAAGGGATCTAAACAGGCTTGGACTGCTGGGCAGAGACCAAGGGCATGAGGTTTAACAAGGCCAAATGCCGGGTCCTGCACTTGGGACACAACAACCCTGTGCAGTGCTACAGACTGGGAGAAGCCTGGGTGGAAAGGCACCTGGAGGAGAGGGACCTGGGGGTGTTGGCTGACAGCCGACTGAACATGAGCCAGCAGTGTGCCCAGGTGGCCAAGAAGGCCAATGGCATCTTGGCTTGTATCAGAAACGGTGTGGCCAGCAGGTCCAGGGAGGTTATTCTCCCTCTGTACTCGGCACTGGTGAGACCGCTCCTTGAATCCTGTGTTCACTTCTGGTCCCCTCACCACAAGAAGGATGTTGAGGCTCTGGAGAGAGTCCAGAGAAGAGCAACAAAGCTGGTGAAGGGGCTGGAGAACAAGTCTTACAAGGAGCGGCTGAGAGAGCTGAGGTTGTTTAACCTGGAGAAGAGGAGGCTGAGGGGAGATGTTATTGCTCTCCACAACTACCTGAAGGGAGGTTGTGGAGAGGAGGGAGCTGGCCTCTTCTCCCAAGTGACAGGGGACAGGACAAGAGGGAATGGCCTCAAGCTCCGCCAGGGGAGGTTTAGGCTTGATATAAGGAAAAAATTCTTCACGGAAAGGGTCATTAGGCAATGTAACGGTCTGCCCAGGGAGGTGGTTGAGTCACCTTCCCTGGAGGTGTTTAAGGCACAGGTGGATGAGGTACTGAGGGGCAGGGTTTAGAGATTGGTGGGAAAGGTTGGACTCGATCATCTGGTGGGTCTCTTCCAACCTGGTTATTCTATGATTCTATGATTTATTTTATTATTAACATAGTTTAAAAAAAGGGTAACGCAACAGAAATCAGTTCTACTCTTGATCTTGAACATGGTGATCACCATTACAAAGATAATGCACTTTTTAGTATTTTTAAGACAAAATGTGTTAAAAGTTAAAATTCAGAAGTTTGTCCAGAGCCACCAACAGTTCTGACCCTTTTTTTGTCACAGAAACCAATAGGCAAAAAAATCAGTATACGGAACAGGCATTATAAGCTGTAGAAATTGTCATCAAGTTATAGAGTGGATAGCATGAGTTTCTGGTCCAATTTCTGTCCAACAAGTACTGCATTCAGAAGAAGGTGGCTTATGATACACAGATACTGGATGCATTTCTTTTGAAGCAGTCAGGCGTAGGTTCCACTTCAGAACATTTTAACGTCTATAGTAATACTGGAACAAAATACTTTGCTATGTGTTATTAAACATACCATTTACAACTCTTCAGATATTTCTTAGATTACTTTTAAATTGTCTAAGGAACTAACCAAAAGTAGTAAAGAATCCTGTCTGAAACCTGGCATTAGTATATTGGCATTTGTTCAATCTGAATATTCAGTTTGTGTCTGGACACAGAGCTTATGCACACCTAAGGATAAAGTGCATCATGTTCAGATTCTGTTGGGAAGGTGGAGTAGAAAAAATTGGTAAAAATAAGAGGAACAGAGACACAGAGACAGCAAGGAAGAAAGAGGAGATACACAAGTCCTTATCCATATATTGAACATTTTTTTCCATGCTGGGGAAGGGGGAGAAAGTAAAGGGGGGAAGCAATTTTTAGAAAGGTCAGATTATCTCCTTGAAATTAGTACCCCACATCAGGATATTTGAAGCACTAGTGAAATACTTGTTAAAATTTGATTTAAGTTTAGTACTGTTCATTTTCTCATTAACTGGACATTGTCTGATGAAGTTACAAAAATAATTGCAATAGCAAGATAGATTATCTATCTATTTATTTAATGCATACAAATATCATGCCCTCCCAAGTGAAACTAGGAATTTCTGGCTGCACCAGACATGAACATTTGCTGCCTGTATGTATTCTGTCCATTGATCAGGGATTTTTCATTTCATACATCATTCAGAACTGCTTGCAGTGAATGATTTCGTATCTGTAACATTAAGTGAAGATTAAGAAATATAAGTATTGATGTTAGGACAGTTACGTATTATAAACATTGATTTTTTTTCAGTTCAGTGCCAACTCATCAGCTCTGCTGAGAGGAGCTGCATCTCCTTAATATAGTTTCAGTATAGAAAAAGCAGAAAAACATCTATTTGTCATTCTTTTTAACAGCTGTTCTTTTCCAGTCTAGACAATTCAAGGCAAGTGTGACATTTAACAACATCATAAACTACATTCAAGAAACATGTTATTCTATTCCAACATTTTTGCAACAGTACAGAAAAATAATTTTCTTTGTAGCCTAATGCCTTCTATAGGCACTTTGATCAAACCAGATAGATATTTTGATCACATTCAGCCTAACAGAGAAACAGAAGTGAGTAGATATTTGAAAGTAAGTATTGGCTGCTGCCTTGAAGGATTGTACAAAAGACCAGTTGAAAACAGAGATATACAGGCAGGAAAACACTGAAGTTGGCAGAGGGAGGCAAGGGAGGAAGGAAAAACATCACTAAGACAGACACTACCGTCAGCTTCCCCCGCCTCTGGGAACCTAAACCAGTCCTATCAGACACCAGTAAAATGTTTTTCTTCACAGAGTAAACCAATGTTCCAGGC
The DNA here is from genome assembly GCF_032191515.1 of Phaenicophaeus curvirostris. Taxonomy (NCBI): domain Eukaryota; kingdom Metazoa; phylum Chordata; class Aves; order Cuculiformes; family Cuculidae; genus Phaenicophaeus; species Phaenicophaeus curvirostris. Next base: position 122,382,394 of record NC_091392.1, on the reverse strand, counting down.
AACTGCTCTTTCACTGTGCATCCCAAAGTCTCCCCATGCATTATGTTTATATCATAGTATTCCAAACATGCATCACAAACATTTCAGTTCAGGATATAGGTCTTATACCTACTGATTTCCACTAGGAAGTAGTTATTTTACTGCTTTGTTAGCATATACCTGCATAGAAATGTATCAATATTTTCCATAAAGTATTAATAGAAATAAAGAGATAATAGAAGCATAGAAAAGAGGACATGTATTATAATTTTAAAGATCTGAGCACGCACAATTACTACTGATGTCACATGAGAATAATCAAGTGTTATAAAGCTTTGAAATCAAAATCAAAATCAAATGAAATCAAAAATCAAAAAATGAAATCAAAATCAAAAGTGATAATACATTAGGATTTAATGGATGCTTTCCAAGACAGCTAAATTTCTTCAATTTATAACATACATAAGAAAATACACAAAATAATTAAAAGAAAAAAGCATATGTATATTATTAGTGAATTTTCATACCTCTTTTAAGTTCAGAATAAACATGACGTTGAACAATGCAAAATGAGATGGAAATGGGAATGCTATACTATCATAGAATCATTGAGTGGTTTGAGGTGGAAGGGATCTTAAAGATCATCCAGTTCCAAACCCCCTGCCATGGGCAGGGATACCTCTCATGAGATCAGGCTGCTCAAGGCCCCATCCAACCTGGCCTTGAACATCTCCAGGGATGGGGCAGTCACAGCTTCCCTGGGCAACATATGCTAGTGCCTCACCACTCTCATAGTGAATAAATTCCCCCTTATGCCTAGTCTAAATCTGCCCCTCTCTATTTTACAGCCATTCTCCTTAGTCCTAATTGTAAGCTTGACATCAGGAAAAAGTTTTTCATGGAAAGGGTCATTGGGCATTGGCACAGGCTGCCCAGGGAGGTGGTTGAGTCACCTTCCCTGGAGGTGTTTAAGGCACAGGTGGATGAGGTGCTCAGGGACATGGTTTAGTGATTGATGGGAATGGTTGGACTCGATGATCCTATAGGTCCTTTCCAACCTAGTGACTCTTTTATTAAGTTTTATGGCAATAAGTCACTAGGGCTGGTAGGCATACTCAGACTTCTGAAGGAATTCCAATAAGAAAGTGAAAAACAGATGGTCAAGTAACCTGTCATTACCAATGGCAGGTGAGCCAGTGTTTTAGTGAGTTGCCAGTGCAGAATCCATAAAAGGGCCCCAGAGAGGATCCTGGGAACTATAGACCAGCGTATTTGACTTTGATTACTATTAAGATGGAAGGGTCTTTAGTGAAGAGTAAGATCACTGGCTATGAGTCAGGCTGACTTCACAGGGAAATCCAGCCTGTGACCTGCTGGAGTTCAGTGATGCTATAAGGAGATGTGTGTTAGAGGACATTATACATACATTCCAGCAAAGCCTTTAGCAATGTTCCACGCCCAAGATTATTAAAGAAGTTCAATTTCTATACAATTGGAAGAATAGTTTCTTTATAGATGGAAAGCAGCTTAAAGAATACCTAGAAAAGTGTAAGGCTTAAGAGACCTCTCAAGATGAAGACAAGGCAGCAGCTGGGAATCTCAGGCACCCTAATGATGGAGAAAACAGAAGGCTTTGTCAGGCCATGAAGTGCCTGGAAATAGCTCATCCAGTGGTGAGGTTGTATGGGAAGCCCTCATAAAACACAGTAAGCCAGCCCAAAGATGTCCATTGACATGGAAAATGAAATGGTGCATCCAGGGAAAAGTGTTCTAAAACAATGCTACATGGGCTGAGGCCAACATGATGAGGTTAAGAAAGCTAAGTTCTGAGTCCTTTACTTGGGACACAACAACCCAATGCAACACCATAGGCTTAGGGAAGAGTGGCTTGAAAGCTGCCTGGCAGAGAAGGACTCAGGGATGTTCGTTGACAGCCATCTCAACATGAACCAGCAGTGTGCCCAGGTGGCCAAGAAGGCCAATAGCATCTTGGCTTGTATCAGAAACAGTGTGGCCAGCAGGTCCAGGGAGGTTATTCTCCCTCTATACTTGGCACTGGTGAGACCGCTCCTTGAATCTTGTGTTCAGTTCTGGGCCCCTCACCACAAGAAGGATGTTGAGGCTCTGGAGCGAGTTCAGAGAAGAGCAACAAAGCTGGTGAAGGGGCTGGAGAACAACTCTTATGAGGAGCGGCTGAGAGAGCTGGGGTTGTTTAGCCTGGAGAAGAGGAGGCTGAGGGAAGACCTCATCACTGTCTACAACTACCTGAAAGGAGGATGTAGAGAGGAGGGTGTTGTTCTCTGTGCCTGAGTGATAGGAGATATGACAAAAGGGAATGGTGTCAAGCCACACCAAGGGAGGTTCATATTGGACGTTAGGAAAAACTTCTTCACAGAAAAGGTTATCAAGCACTGGAACAGGCTGCCCTGGGAGGTGACTGAGTCACTGTCCCTGAAGGTAAAGACCAGTAGATAAAGTACTTAGGGATATGACTTAGTAGTAGACAGGTACAGTTGGACTGGATGATCTCAGAGGTCTTTTCCAACCTAAAGATTCTAAGATTCTACGAGGCTGAGCCCAGAACAGGCAACTATAAAAGAGGACCTGGATTCATCATTGACAGTTCACTGAAATCAGCATCTTAACATGCAAAGCACACAAAAAAAGCCAACCTACAAAGGACATCCCTACATGTGCAGTAAACAAAACAGAGGGGCTCATTTCATTGCTTATATGAGTTCGATGTGCTTATAACTGAAGGGCTGCATACAATTCTGGTCTCCATATCTCCAGGAGGATGCAGCAGAGTAAGAGAAAGGCAAGTAGAGAGAAGTGGGCGAAGTTGCTGCTTTGTGAGCAGATACTCCAGGAGCTGGGACTCTTCATTTTGGAGAGGAGACTCATAGGAGGTAAGATGAAGACATGAAAAGCATCAAATGAGTAGAGTTTATATTAAAAGCTCACTGTACAGGAACCGGGGGAAACAACAAAATAAGAACATGCCAGTTTAGAATGGATCAAAGAAAACACTTTACTCAAAAAGAGGATTTATAAAAACTAATGGTGGAAAGGTATTCAGATGGATCTGAACACAAATATCCTGAGGCAACCCTTAGTTTCAGTATCAATTAATTACTGATATTCAGAAGCTGTGAGGTATTATCTACCATGTAAAATATTCCTGTTTCACATTATTGGTAGATGGACCTTTAGGCTAATTCAGTGCAGATAGGATTAAGAAAATTAGAATGACTTCTGCATCTTGCTCCTTCTACTCAGCTCACAACAGAATTACTCTTTGGCCAACATAGGAACCGAAAAAGAAACTATATATTTAAGAATTCTGAGAAATAAGGAATAAGCTGGCCATTCCTCTAATATTTGCAATGCCTAACTAATTTAGCACATAAATAATGCCTATATTATTTTGGTATTTCGACATTAGTAACTGTCAGGCATTCTTCATCAGGATCGTCAGCTTGATCACAATGACACATAGAGGTTAAATCACTTGTTTATCTACTTAGCCATTAGAAACAATGCTTCTATGACATTCAGGCTCCACTTAACATCACAGAAGAATCCAGAGAGTTTATAACCAAATATTAGTTTTGTAAATTAAAAATACTGCCATTCTTATAATGGAACATGTAGAAAACCATGCATCAGACAGGTAGAGTAATAAAAGCAACAGGGTAAGGATTTCTAGTGAATGCAAAAAAAACTTGCAAAGCTCAAATTGACATGACTGTTACATTTCAATCAATGTAAATGGAACTCTTAAAAGTATCTCCTTCATATATATTTTATTTTCCTTGCAAAAAGAAAATGGAGTGCATTTCAAGTCTTTGACATTTTCCCTCCATTCACAAATGAATCCTGAACGGAGGAAGATCTTTGGCAATACACAGTTCTCCGTATTAAAATAACACCTGAGGAGACCATTGCACATTAAGAAAAAAAAGAATCAGTCCTTTTTAATTATTTCTGTTCAAACCATACTCAAATGTAATATTCAAAGATATGTAGAAAGCTTAAAATAGCTTCTAAAATTGTGTTTGTTTATATTATTGGGCAGATATTATGAAAAAGGATTAAATACAGATACTTGCCTCCCACTAGGTTTTATACATTGTAAGGAACTACCCAGAATGTAGACTGAACTTATGGACTAAACAGAGTGAAGCTGACTGCTAACTTAAGCATAAAAAAAATCCTACAGCAAATATATTGACAAAATTATTCACTGGAGCAGGGGAAGAAGCAAGAGAAAGGAAGCAATATGGATGCACAGTTTTAAAAGTATGACTATACTGCGGCTTAAATTATCTTTAAGAAAATAGTAGGAAATTACACTGAACAAAAAAAAATTACAGTAAATGGAAATATGACTTAATGTTTCAGTTTATCTTTATAGAAGTACATTAACACTGTAAGATAAAACTGTAAGGTATGATACATCTGGTTTTGTTCCCAAAGTTTTTTAAATCTTTATACAGCGTTAGATGGAAATTTGAGATTTTGAAATTCACCATTAATAGCAAATAATGTCAGAGAAATACATGCTAGCTGTTCTTATTTTTTATTAGCTTAATGCTCTTTCCTATGTTTTTGTGATTTTTTCACTGTCAGCATTGGCTTGTACCACATAAACCTTTCACAAAATATGAGAATGACTTTAATGACATAATATTCAACCAACCTGTATGACAGCTTATCTTCACAACCTAAGTATTTTATAAGCTGAAAATTTTTATAGTCTTTAAACAAAAACAGTTAACTTAATTCATCTTCCTTACAGCTGCTGATTTATTTAAATGCACTTGATTTAAGTGCAGGATGTAAGGGTTAGCTGATTTTTATTTTGAAATTAAACAGATGTGCACCTACTTCTCCATATACTGCACTGTCAAGTCATTCCCTACCACACTCCCATAGTTTAAGGCTCTGCTAGAAAATACACACACGTAGGAACCTGCTGTATATTTCAATGTCGAAAACCAAAATATAAAAAACATACTAGAGGGACAGAAACAAACAAAAACAAAGTAAAAAAAAAAAACCCCATAGCTTCCTATTTCACAGAGACCACAAGTCACCCTCCTAGTTGGAAAGAGGCCATTGCTTGAAACAATATATGTTGCTATATTACCACATATCATTAGTGAGGATTATAGTCTTGGCAGACTAAGCAACACAGATTGAAATAACTGCAACAAGTAAAATACTAATGGTTAGAAATATGCAAATGACTGAATGATTGCCCACCATCAGTTTGTAAAGCTTAATAGCTTTCTGAAGCTATTATTTTTCCATAAATCTTTACATATTTGAAAATGTTTCTATACTTTCCTATGTTAAACAGAGTAACTAAAATTACAGAGAAAGTAGAAGAGAAAAACACTAAAAGTTTGGCTTTGATTTTTACTGCAAGCCTTGAGAGAAACATTACAAGTTTAAGAATTGAGATTAGACACTACTTTGCAGAATGAATTATTACTGAGCTTAGATGCTGGTTTAGAGAATCAATTAATGCTGCCAAAAACATTCCAGGTACTAATGTTTTGCACAGCTACTTACACCATACGATGATACAAAGATGAAAAACTGGAGGTGAATTAATTTTAATTCTACAAAATTGGAATTCAGATAGACAAACTGTTTGTTAATTAACACAGACTTTCTATGCACTGTAAAAACAAATAGATCAAAGTGATTCAGAAGCAAATAAACAATTAAAGATATCATCATGATGTATTCTTCAAATGCATCCATATTCAAATTCTACAATATTTTTAAGAAGTGAAATGTATTTTAAGTGACTACCCAAGAAACATTTGTACACACACATATACATAGGCATACAACCCTAAAGTAGAGAAGCTTTCGCAGTGAGTTCTGACCTTCAGATGTCTAAGAGCACTGTGACTGACTGGTTGTGATAGAAGCAAATAATCATGCATATGATCTTCATTTGTGCACGTGTTCAAGCAGCCTTGTCTCTATAATGCTGATGTGCTAACATAGCTTTCCAAATATTTCTGAAAGATGGCACACACATCCAATGATGTTTGATGACTCATTATTAAATTTTTTAAGCAAGGAGTGTTCTCCTCTTTTCTAAGTATTTATGAAGATAGTTTTGAATTCCAATAACACTAAAGTGAGCATTAAATGTGGTTCTTGTTCCTTAATCCATGATTTAATCTAAGAAAATAAACTTTAATGTATATGTGTAAACAGCTCTTTTTAACTTTTATATTGTATATTTTATTGCAGCTGTCTTTTTTGCAGTGTTATTACTAACTGTCATCTTCACTTTATAAACAGCAATTAGGCTTGCTGGTTAAAATGCATGAACTATGTTTCTAAGAATTGTTATATGTAACAAAGGCCATAAAATGTGTATCTCCTACCTTTCCCATCACTGACTATTTTTTTGAAAACTACTATCCTCAACCACTGAGATTAACGAGTGTCTTTACATTTTTCTGCAAGATGTATTTACAAGGTATAGGAGTCTCATAATGAAATAGTCAAATATCAGTGAATATTTTGAGTAATAAACGCCACTAACAGGACTTTTGCATGACTTTGCAAATGTAAACTTGGCAGAAATTCTTGGAAAATGCCTATCTACCTGATAGCTTGTAACAATTAAGGAACATTTTATGCATAATTTTATTAACACATTTTAAGCTCTACCACCTTTAACACTTCTAAACTATGTATCTTGCCTTATATTTTGCACCTCTCTGAAAAGCTGCTGTTCTTGTAAGTGAGAAGCCATGTAAGCACTGCTGGCTCTGCAAATAAAACACTATGCACAGCGTTACAAAAACTCTCACCAGTCACTACGCATTTCAAATGCACACTGAAACATAGTTAACTTCGAAGTACTCAAAACAAGTCCACCCACTTTCATTCTGTACAAGGTGAGTCGGCATGCTGCCCTTCTCCCAAAACCTATACTTAAGTGCCAACAGAATCCAGAATGCTCCAAAATGACACCAATTATACTACTGACATTTACAAGTCATTAAATGACGAGAATATGGACAGAAACATGCCAAACCAAGAGAATAAACCAAGTAAGTACAAGAGTCTTAGTTATTTTCCTTTGTTCAACTATCTGAAAAGAAAACCAAAACAAAACCAAAAAAAAACCCCAAAAACCCAAACACAACACAACCCAAAAAACAACTCCTAATCTGTCTGACTGGGTATGTTACACTTTCTCCCAGGTTATGAAGGTCGTCTTTGGATACTGCTGCTGCTGAACTGCCTGCTGAAGCAGTAAGCCTGATGGCTATTGGTCCCATAGCTCCCTGATGTAGCCATTGTAGCCACTTATTTACATTTGAAGAAGTGAAAAATGCTTTTGTATTAATTGGAGAGAAGTACAAAAGGTATGTTTCTTTCTTTTTTCTTTCAGTTGGTTGTTTTTGTTGCTGTTTTCATTTGGTTTCTTTACTTAAAAATTAGATAAAGACAAGACGTTTTGTTCTTAATTTACATGAACAGTTATTAAGAGTTGTAAAAAAGACTAAGAGTATGCTAGTTCATTAATTAAATGCATAGAAACACCCCCAGTCAAAAAGAGAATCCATCCATAGAATTGCTATTACAGAAAGGAATTGCTGAAAATAAAATTTGTTCTTTTATAGCAAGTAAGAAAACCATGTATTAATTGAAATGTTATCTAGCATTTCAAATCATTGTTACATTTAATTGATACAATAGATTGCCCATTCTATTCTATTAGTTTCTTAATACAGTTAGAATGAGGAGTTAAATTTGTACTCTAAGCTTCTTACAAACAACAAAAGGAAATTAAGTAGTAGTGACATTTCTTGACATCATAAGGTATTTTTTCCTTTCTATTATATACTTCATTTTCTGTAATATTCCACTTCCTAAATATGTTGCTTCTCTCCTAGTTAATTCCAATATACTTTATATGCTAATAGCACCAGAGATAACTACTTTTTATCACATTAAAACACAACTATACTTGCAGTATCACTGTACTAGTTTCTCTACAAATAAAAATGTGAGACTGCACAAGCTTTCATAATAAAGCTCTTGCTTCCTTTGCAAAAAGTGTAAAGAAACTGTTAAGATATAAGGGCCATTACTTAACAGAATGAAAATGACTTCAACATGTTAAGTATACGTGCACATTTGTGCATGCACATTACATTTTACTAAATATGACAAGGCCCATTTCTGAAATCCTAAGAAATGGTACCAGAAAAATCTACCTATTTAAAATAGTTGTTTGCTTACTGTGATATGTGGTATATGCAAGAAAGCATTTTTTTTCCCATCTCTCTATAACTCTTTCTCTCTCTATATAAATATCTACATACACACATGCATGCACATATATGTGTATCAGGACAGTGCAAGGCAAAGGCACTGATTTGGTCTAATTTGCCATATTCAGATCTCCAACTAAATCTTCTCTAAGCTATGTGTGCTGAACTTCAATTCAGGCTAAAGCAGATAAGTTTATTACAGTATGCATTAACACATTATTCACAGGGAGATTTTCCTGCAGAACAACCAAGCAGAAAGCAAGGGGAGCAGGGGGACAGGAACAGCGACTCAGCTGTTGCTTTGCTCTCAAAGACGTTTTGCTTGAGGAGGCTAGGTGGGAAGACACCATTCCCTAGGCAGGAGCAAGTAACTGTCTTTACTTCACAGCAGTTTCACTTGCATATTCAGTTGAAAACAAAAGCCAGAGGCTTTCGTACAATGGGGTCTTAATCAACCAACAAATAGAAAATTGCTCACGATCTGCAGGCAGTTTGGTATTACTCTGAGATGCCACTAGATAGCATATCAATCAAGAAAGGAATGCTAATCACTAAAGTATCAGTCATACTGAAACAAGATAGATAAGTATTCACTCCAATTCAAGACTTCAATTTGATGAAGTATTTGTACTCCTAATACTTAGTCACTAGAGCTTTACCATGGCAAATGTTCCTGATGAAGTAATGTAAAAAATGCAATTTTATACTTTTTGTGTTTAAAACTCCAACTGAATTCTACAGCTTAAAATGTAGCACTGAAAACATAACTGGAAAGAAGTATTATACTGTTTAATTCAAAATCGATTTTGAGATGAGGATTTTGGTACTGGTAATTTCAAAATATGAATTGAGGTCTACAAATATTTTTAAATCTTCAATATGTTAATAATTATTCACTGAAATTTGAGTAATTGTGGATGATGAATGTGTTCTAGTGCGTTCATAAACAAAGACCTCCAAAAACTAAGTACAGCACTTTAAGCAGACGTATATAATTTAACAGTGCCCAAAATAGCAACCTTTAAACTAATCTCTTAGTAAATAGACATTTTTCCTTAACATAAAGCAATCCCATTAACTCATCCTTTCTGAAATGCATTTTTGAAGTAGACACAAACTTCATCGTTGCCTTATTTTGTCTGACTTTGCAATACATCTGAAACCACCTCACTGGAGCTAAGTGAATAACTTCAGTTCATGCCAACATGGAAAGGACAATAACATAAGGAGCCAAATTCTAAAAACTGACATACAATACCTTCAAAAATTAAGAACTATCATGGTAATTAATTTGCTGCACTGATTTACAACTAACAAATACATAGATATAATGCACCAGTAGGTACTGTATCACCAATAAACATATGATATCTTTTTTAAAGAAACAATTTTAAGAATTATGAAGCTACTCAGCCATCTGTGCTGTTAGGACTACAGGCTTTTAGCATCATTTAGAACAGACTAGCTAACACACATTCTTGATACGTAATTAAAACTTTGATCCCCCCATTGAACCTGGCCTTGAACACCTCCAGGGATGGGGCAGCCACAACTTCCCTGGGCAGCCTGTGTCAGTGCCTCACCACTCCCATGGTGAAGAAATTCTTCCTCATGTCTAGTCTAAATCTGCCCCTCTCCAGTTTATACCCATTGCCTCTGGTCCTATCACTACCTGCCTTTGTAAACAGTCCCTCATAAGCTTTCTTGCAGGCTCCCTCCAGGTACTGAAATGTTGCTATAAGGTCTCCAAGTTGAACAACCCTGACTCTCTCAGCCTGTCCTCATATGGGAGGTGGTCCAGTCCTCCAAATACTAAGAAACTGCTTTATTTTATGGAATTCAAGTATTTAGATAATTTTTTCAAAGATAATTTTGAGGTTAGAATTGAATAAATCTTTCAAAATATTAAAAATATAAAAAATAGAAAATACCTTTTGTGTCATTAATATAGTTTTGAAAAACAAACTTGGATTCATAAGACTTAAATTTCTAAAAAGAATCTTCCTACATAATGATTATACTTCAGAGAACTTAGTAGACATTCATATGAAAAAAAAATTGCATTTAAGTGTCTAGAAGACAAACAGGTTCTTATCGGTCTTCGAAATTACACTAAAAACATTTTGGTATGGACCTTAATGACTCCTTAGCAAATGTCTAGAGACCACTCTATTCTGAAAGCTCTCACCGAGTCTTAAGCTCTGGGTGCCTGAAGGAATCCAGACTCAGAAAAAAATAATTCAGTAGCAAAAAACAGATCCACATTTATTGTGACCTAATCTTGATATCACTTCTTCTATACAACTAAATGCAAGATCCTCAGATCTGATGATCATTACACAAATCTGTGCTCATTTTCTGTTCACTTCAAATCAATGTCATACCTACACAGGAGGAAATTGGAGGAAGTAAAGAAGAAAGCTGGAGATTAACTAGAACTCAAATGTCTACAGATCTGCTTATCTGAACAAACTACATATGAACCTCACTCCAAGTCCAGAAGTAGCCCCCCAAATCAGCTGTTTGCTCAAAGGTCTATTTTTTAAGGAACTGCCTTCTACTAAAACATATGTTTGGTGGGGGGAAAAAAGAGAAGTCCAAATATAAAGTCTGTTATCTCCACAACAGTATTATTCTATCTATGCTCTGCTCAATTCTATATTAAAGTCTTTGCCAATGAGGAAATCTTTCAAGACCCCTAGGTTATCTGTGGGACTATCAAAACTAGGGGGAAGTAGATTTCTATGCAGTGTAGTATCATCTCATAAATTTGTAATTCACATTCCCACAGGCTATCCTTGCCCATCTTGTGCCATTCTCCCATAAAGAAACAAGGTGAAGAAACATCTAAAAATGATGAGCAACCAAGCAGGTAGATTTCACAGATGTCTTGTGTTGCTTATTAAACTAAAAGTTGGTATGCTTACATCTCACAGGTCAAGTAATCTAAGATATTAAAAAGGAGTGGAAAAACAACAACAAAAAAGACACTGAGAAACAGATTGCCTTCGCTGTCTGTAACCTTTTGCTTCCAGCAATTCATGACTATACTTGCTAAAATTATGCATGTTTAGCATGTGTATTGCCATAGCAGCATCTCTCTGCTTCTTAGGTTTCTTTTGCAGAGCCGTATCAGAGTATGCTAAATAATTACGGTTTCTTTTTACCCTGTTCCCAAAGTGCTTCATTTTCCAGGCCTAATTAGAGCCAATATTCAATGTAATTAGTAGAATTTAGAAATTTTCTATGAAAAAAGGTTAACCTGAAGCATCCCACCAGCTTATATCATAGGGAAAAATAAAAAATCTGTGATAGTTAAATGTCAGTAATGTATTTTCAGCTTTTCCAAAGATATTTCTCCACAGTTAAAATAAAACAAAATTAATCAATCATTTGGAATAAAATTCAGGCTGCTTTACCTCTGTTGGAAAGGGGAGGAATCCCCAATAAATCCATAAGTGCATAAGACTCAACTGTGCAGAGAGAATTAATAAAACATCAGACAAGACATCATAACAAAAGATTTTGTTCATTTAAGGTCACATACACCTAATTCCTTAAACAAACATGCATTACAGATTAAAGAAATTCTGTTACCCTTGTAAAGAAAAAGTTTGAGACTTCAGATATGAGTTCTAAGGGTTCCTCTATAAATATGACTGGACTGAAATCCCCTCTTGAATCCATCTTCTTTTGAAATAACATTTTTGTAAACTTTTAGACACATAACTAACATTCTGTAAAGATGGTTTTTTTTTTGCTATAGTATAAAAGTGACACAAAAGAAAAAAATGTTGCCTTTTCCATGGCATTATAGTAATGATTATTCTATGTAGTAAATTATACTTTCCAGGAGCCTCAAGGCATTTATATTCATATTCTATAAATCATCTATGACCAAATCTCTTGTCAAAGTAGGCTCCAATGAAAGACATGTATCAACAAAATACATAAATATCAATAAATTATGTCTTCATGATATATAAAAATTAATAGGTATGTTTGAAACTATTTTTAAACATGCTAACATTCTTGCTTTTCCATTTTTCTGCAGCCATTTTACTGTTTAATCTAGATTTTATTTCAGTGCACAGCTTTCTATTTTTCCTTCTTTTATACTACCCACAGTTTTAACAAGTTTTTTCAGACTTGAAAATATATTTTTTTGCCCCTAAGAGGAAGGAACATTTGAACTAAAATTATAAAATTCATACGCAAGTCTTAATCGTGCTATGAAGAAAGGTCCATTAATTTTCTCCTAGGCATGGCTTGGCTGACTAAAACCTATCTAAATATGCAGGTGCATGAAGGCACAAAGCACTGAACAACATAGATGCATATTAATTGGGGAAATCTAAAATATATTAATAAGACTAGTAATTTTTCCTTCATCCACTGAACACATTTAATTAGATATGCATATTCTCCGAGCGAATGAGTGCTAGTACAATCCCATAGCAGGATGTATGAAAATAGTTTTATTTACTGCATTATCTTTCTGACTAGGATCATCAAAGGACGACTGTAGGACTGAAGACATTGTTCAGAATGTCTTGACAAAAAAAAAAAAAAAGGAAATTATAGTGTTATGTTTCTGCAGCCCCATTTTCTAGTTTTTTTTCTACATTATTGCCATATCAAAGAGGTACAGGTATACTTGGATGAATGGTAACCACCTCTTGTTATGCTCCACCATACAACAGTGGCCATGCCACGGCATGTTTCAGTGTCTAGAAACTTCCAGATGTTTCCCTCTCTCGTTTTAGGAAGATAACTAGTTACTGTCTTTTCATTCAATCTTCAACACACAACATCCATCACCAACAACTGTCATTCAGTGTTGGTTTTGTACCCCAACATCCACACTCCTCTGTCATGCCAGTGAAGGACTTGTATCCCTGTGAACTATCCTAGTGCAACAGTCCTGAGGAAGACTCAGGAAGATGATCCTGCTTGCTAGGCACTGGGCATGATTGAGTTCCTAAAGCACAGTAGGGGCCTGCAAGTGGTTCGTACATCTTAGAACATCCTTAGCACTTTCTGGTTTTAGTTCAACTTCCTCCTCCCCCTTTCAAAACTGAATCCTGGATCCAGGAAAAAAAGAAAACTTTAACCATGTTACCAGATGTAGTTGTTATTTATCCTAGATGTTCAGTAAACTGTCAATGATAGGAAAGGGGAGACAGTAAGCTTCCATCCCACTATCAGCGTAGCCACTCAGTTTCAGAAGAATACAAGAAACCCCTCTGCTGAAGTGAGCTGTGGCATGTGTGAACTTGGACCCAGTCATCTATGGGCTCAGCAGGCACTACTGCTACTATCTGCCCAAGTGTCCCATTTCCACCTGCCTCCTATGTAAACAATGTAATAAACCCAACAATTTTTAAAAGCAAAACACATACAGAAGATTCTTGTGTGTCTTTAGACACAATAATACTTTGAAAGTAATGCTTAGAGATGCAAACTAAAAACCTCATACAGTTTTGATGCAAGTGACTATTACATTGTTGCTCTGAATTGTATAAACAGAGACATCAGTATTTATAGTTCAGTATCTTGTTTGTACCTTATAGAAAGCAGCTTACTCAGTATTTTCATTCCAAAGTTTTATTACAATTTCTATATATCTGAGGCTACAGGAATCATTTCCTAAGTGGTATCTGGAAATTAATAAAGGAGTAGAATTGTGGGGTCACTCATTATGTTAAATGCAGACCCAAACTACACTTTATGGCAAAATTACTCATAATAAAAAAAACCCCAACAAGTTAGTGGGTTGGTTTGATTTTCAAATATCTGAAACACAGATTAAAGCTCTAGCATTTCTGGTGGTTTTTTTTTTTTGTTTTTGTCTTAGGACAAAACTAACTTATTATGTTAATCAAGTTTTCAGTGCCCTTGCACAACTGAGTATTTTATTCCAAAATACGAGCTCTGAAGTCAAGGAAGCTAATTGGTTTAACCTTGGAAAATAAGCCACTACCTCTGTGACCACCCTGACCTGGTTTGGAGTTCTCCCTCACTTGTAATAAAAGCCAACTTGTACTAATAGAAAATAGTTTTCTTATCCACTCAAAGTCTCTAAGCAAAACATGACATTGTAATGGCCAATTATAGCTCAACACCTGCTGTTGGGAGGAGAAACTCATTATTACCTAATTTGAAGAACAGCCATTTTAATGTTTTCTGAGAAATAAGTAATAGCTGAGCAGCCACTTAAGCAAGCCAGCTAACCCACAGGAAGTCTTTCCAAGGCTGGCCATAGAAGTCAGGCAAATATAAATGACTGCTTTGCCATCTGAAGAAAGGTCTGAAATCAAAATTTGTGTAGTTTTTATAAGAAAACAGAAGTAGCAGCTCTTGAGTCTCTTCCCTCTGGTTATACCAAATTCGTCCATCCTAAAGACTCTCTCTTAAATTTGTCATTTACTACTTGTTAATAAAAAAACATTAAGGAAAAAAAAAGACAAAAAAAAAAAAGACAAAACTAATCTAAACAGTCTTTTTTTCCAGGCTTTTGATTCAATGAAATTCTATTTCCAGTAATTTTCTCTCTATATAAACTAACACTAGCTACATTAACAGGCTGAATAAAAATGAAGAACATGAAGAAATGCACAGCAAGTCATATAATACTGGAAGTCTATGATAGCATCACTAGCATCCTAACAATGATTTTCTAACACCATCCAGCTGTATTAATTGTATAAATAAGAATGTAACTTCCCCCATCTAAACCACATACAAATCTTTTTGTGATATAGTCCATGAAGTAATAGTTGAAAGTGCTTCCAGTATTTCTGATGCAACAGTTGTTTAGAGCTAATGTTTTGACACCTATCAAGAAGTTTAACTATAAAATATACTAGCTAACATTAGCTACCTATCCCACTGCATGAGATATAGAAGAATTTTCCAATTCAAATTCCTCTTTTGCACCCACATAATTCGAGATGCTCTGTGGCAGTGCACTTTCCATGCTTGAAATGATCATAGGGATGCTAAAAGACTCATGCGAAAGACCAAAAGTATTGATTAAACAATAATATATATCCAAAGGCAGCATACAGGTTGGCTTACAAAAACTTACCTTCCAGTTAGTGTGGAACTACAAGTAATTGTAATGGAATAAAATTATTATGCCAGTTGTTTTTTTTTTCTTTCAGTTTAAAAAAAACCAACCCAAATCATAACATCTGAATTCTTTCTGCCACAATAGAGTACAAGCTAAGCCACTTAAATTCTGTGTTTCAGCTGCTGTGTCCAACTCAAAGCCAATGATGTTAGTCTTGATTTATTAGAATTATGACAGAGATTAAGATTCTCCTTTATAAAGCTATGAATGCACCACAAGTTTGACTGATGCGAGCAGGATTGATTGCATAAGACCTATTTAGAAATCACTATCATGGGGCTTGCATTCTATCTCTTCTATCAAACACATCCTAGTCAGGCTGAAACATACTTACAATTTCATGTCTGTTTTTATAAACTATAGTTAAGAAATGTTTAGCCATTTAGACTACAGAAAGAATTTTGCCTGTCAAAATCATTAATCTTATAGCTATTTTCTCAAGAGGCATCAATGTGTCCTTGGAGCTGCAGGGAAGTTCAATGTGCCTGGTTAGGACACTTCCTTCTTCATCCCTGTGAGAGGGGAGCGAGAGGAAGAAAATACCTAGAAATGGGAGAACGTGCAGATGTCAGTAGCAACTGTATTCAGGTTTTCGTTTTTTCATAATTTTTCCTGGCTGCTATTGCAGTGAACCCAGAAAGCAAAGCCCCTGTCCTTCTGCTATTTCTCTCTCCTAGCATGTCCTTCAAACACAAAGCAGTGTGGAACAAAAGGTGATAATGGTCCTGGAGGGTGAACTACAAATGAAAAAAAAATACCCTGAGAACCAGTGAAGAACTGAGGAACAAATAGCTTGCAAAACAGGCTAGGCCACCTGCCTCCCCCCTTACCACCCAAAAAAACCCACCCCAAAACCTAAAAAAAAATCCCTTAAATCAAAGCCACGTGGGTTTTCATGAAAATTAATTGAACTGTTGTTTGATGAAAATCCATGGAAGAGAAACTAAACTTCCTAAAGCAAGAATTTGGAGCAAGAACAACAACTGGTAAGCTGATGGATGTGTAGGCAGACCACCAAGAGGGGCTGGTGAGTGGAAGAGGGAAACACAGCAAAATCAGAAAAGCAAGGTCAAGCTCAGATTCTTGATCTCCTTATGCCCCCAACTGTGCTGTTTCTCCATTGTCAAACGTCCACAAAAAATTACCCTCACTGATATTTTTTGTCCATTCTAGTGGTTTGTGTATTGAGAGAGTGCCAAATTCTTATGAATTTCACCCCACTGGCAAAGATTACAAGCACAGCTGATAACAACATGCAGAGAGACATACCGCATCACATCTACCACAAAATTATGCCTTAAAACCATTTGAAGTCACAGCATTAATTGCTCTGAAAAACTCATTAGAGTTGCCTCTAAGAAGGATCACGAATTTAACCTATACATCTAACTTTGATAGCTCTTACTGTGTCTGCTTAATATCTCATCACTTTGTAAGCAGAATGAAAAAAAGACTGAACAAAGTTTGTGAAACATTGAGGTACGGGAATGAGCACCACTATGTCACCATGCACTTAAAAACTATATCAAAACGCACAGCAATAGTGGGAACATGATCAGTTGCACAATTATCATCAAATATAGCGTTTCCTGGTTGTTGGTATCACAAGTTCAAGACAAATTTGTGTTCATTTCTACAGGAAACACCAGATGACTAATAATATATAATAGCCTTCACATTTGGGGTGTCTTCTTAATTTAACCTTCAGTAGTTAAGTATAGACTTTCTTGAATTGTCACATTCAGAAGAAATGTTACAGAAGAGAAAGTTGCCATAGAGACACATACATTCATTTCAAGAATAGTTAGAGTCAATTAATTATTGATTTAATCACAGAACCATTTACACTTCCACATGAAATACTCCAGACAGATATTTTACAAGTACATTAAAAAAACCCCAAAACTTCAAATAGTAATAAATGGTTTCAGGAAAAGAAAGGTTAAATCATCAGAAATAATTTTGTTCACAAATTAGGTAAAATTTCAAGCAGTTAAGCTTGCATTTTAGGTAATTCTATGTTTTCTTATCACTTTCATATATGCAGAAGGTTTGGGAGGAAAACGAGTTGTTTTACATTTATTTTAAAAGCCTACAAAAAAAAAGAACAAAACTGATGCTTCATATGTAAAACTGAAATGTTACATGAATCTTTGCTTTAAAGAGACCATATAAAAATAAAGAATAAAATCGTCACACTTTTAATGGGAGTGAAACCAACACAATACTGATTAAAAGAATCTGGAGCTGTCATGCAGAATGCAATTGTCTTGATTGGCAGCTTTGACTTGGTAATACTGAGACCTTGTGCTATTTGATTAAAACAACATCAGGATGGAAAGATCTCTTCAGATTAGAGGTCAGAAACATCAGTCTGATTTTTCTGCAGTTGTCAGAAGTGATATGGGGTAATTAAGTCTGGAATAATGTCAGACAGGTGGTACTTTTGAATCAATTCATTAGGGAAGGCTTGTCACTTGTGACTTTTCCACATAAATGCTGGTGCTCAGCATCTTCTACAAATCGGTTTTAATTGCTCCCTCAAAAATGAAAATACTTTAAAGAAGACTACATAGTTATCTAATACAGTAGTTCAGAATTTCCTTTAGCAAATCATAAAGAAAAAAAACAAACCCCACACAAAGACCCCCAAAATACAACCAAACCACAAAAAAAATCCACAATGCCTAAACCTGATATGTAAGCAACAAGAATTTGCAAAGTGAAAAGACTCACAGAAAATAAAGCAGCTGCTATCAGCAAGGCAACCAGAAATAGCCTTGAGAGGCTGAACAGCAGACTTGGTCAGTGCACAACTGCCATTTGAATAATGTCTCCATCATATTATCAATTCTACCAGATTCCTATTGTTACTATGGTTATAACAACACATCAAAAAAGTTCAACAGCAGAAATATCATAGAATCATAGAATAACCAGGTTGGAAGAGACCCACCGGATCATCGAGTCCAACCATTCCTATCGAACACTAAACCATGCCCCTTAGCACCTCGTCCACCCGTGCCTTAAACACCTCCAGGGAAGGTGACTCAACCACCTCCCTGGGCAGCCTGTGCCAGTGCCCAATGACCCTTTCCGTGAAAAATTTTTTCCTAATGTTCAGCCTAAATATGATAGTATTCTATAATAACAGGGCATATAATTCTATTTTTTTTTTTACTCTATCAATAGACTTAAAATGAATCCTCTAAAAAAACCCAAGAAACTTGAAGATCATTCACCAAAACAGCTATCTTGTTTACATAAGCATCATGCACTGAAATGGTCAAATGTGAAAAGTGACCAATAGAACAAAAAGAGAAAGGACATGATGTCAAAGTAACCTCACTTTACACCTTTCAACTGAGTGTTGTCAAAGAAAAACAGATTTTATTTTTCAAAATTTTGTCATTTGTTTTATACTGAAAGGAAAAAAAAAAGCTAAAATGCAAGCCAAAAGCTCTAGAAAATGCATCCATGAAAATATAGCCTTTTAAGACTGCAGACATCTAGCTGAGGACACTCATTAAAAACATAAGAAGTACTGAACTGCCCTAAATAATTGATTGCCTCTAGTATCAATATTGTGCTATCCTGCAACCAAGCACACTGAAAGTCTCCATAGGATTATTGACTTGTTAGTTGGATAAAATAGGGTCAGGTTAGGGTCAGGTATGAATAAAGGCAGCCTCCTAGACTACCTTGCAGCAAGCTTATGCAAAAATTTACTCCTGCTGCTGCAGATATACATATTGGAACTATGATCATGAGGGTGAGGGTTTCCACAATATTTATTATAGCTCGAAAATTTTATTTCCTTTGATTTTCAATATTCACACAAATTTCTGGACAGAAAGGCCTGGGTGCCTTACCTGAAGTTGTGTCAATTGCTTAGGGTTAATTTATCTGGGAATTTTCAAAGAATGACAACGTCAAAGATTCAGAGGCCCTTAATTTATTAGCTAATATATTTTCTGGATTTATTCATTCATTAAAAAAATAATAAAAAAAAATCAGTGGCCATTATTTAGCACTTCTTTTCTCTACAAATAAGCGTTTTCGATAGTAAATTACTGCCATGCTAGCCAGGAAAGTCAAAGCTCTTAATTGCTATGTATAAATGGCTTTTTTGCTAAGAGAAGTCACTTCCATCATTTAGTGACTTTCTTTTCCTCAACTGACATTAACACCAGCCATCATTCTCTGTAGGAAAAAAATTCTGTCTCCCTGGAGCAACTACAGATTTTGGATTTAAGAAGGCCCTTAAATGTTTACTTTTAAGAATGGCAATCATTCTTGTGACCACATTTTTTCTTAAGTCTAACTAGCACTGTTATCTGCAAAGATATTGACAAGTAGCACTGCAGAAAAGCAGATAATTAATTTTGCTGTGAAAGAAAATATATTGAAGATATACAGCTATAGTCATTTTGGTTTCCAATGCAAATGAAACTGAAAATTAAAACAGCTTCTGGAGCTTGGTTCCATGACTGAAGCAACTTTGGTTCCCATGATTGCTTCAAATTCCCTACTTTAAATATTAACATAAACAATGTTTCAGCAATGATAACATTTACTTTCACCAGATCCCAAAGTAGCTTTATTAATCTGCACATGGAAAGACAGGTTAAAAACTGTGTTTACTTGTATCAGGGGACTAGGACAAATTGTATATGCTATATGCTGTGCCAATCACGTGTTTTGTAAAGAGTAAGCAGATGGCATGCAAAATGAACCATGTAAGGAGTAGTTACTTATCTTGTATCACACTAACTTCTGGTTTCCATGACAAATGAAAGATTGCAGCAGCAAATGTGACACATTTGGTTAGCTTTTAAGCCACCATAGCAGAACACCTACTGAGTGAGTTTCATTAAAGCAAGCCATAGAGAGTCAAGCCTGTTCTCAAGAGTAAGCCCCCTGTCTGAACCCTTGCATTTTCTTTCTTTGGAATCAGACTTCAGATTTAGCTGTCATTTTGGAGCATAAATTATTCCTGCTAACAAGCAGAGTATTTTCAAAAGAAAAGGTCATTGCAGATTGTGGGAAGTTACCATTTCTTTGACTGGATTCAAACAACAGTTTTTTTTCCCTGCCATTCCATGTTTGCATATTTATATTCTTTTAGGTTAACTTTATCCTACAGCTTTTTTCCCAGTAAATAAACTTTACAGAGGTCTTACTGAGAAGGCTTCCCACAGAAAGTGATGGAAATACTTTGAGGATCTCCATCCTAGCCTAACTGTAATTAAAAGTTGGTTAAAACAGCGGGTCAGGGCATCAACACAATGCTCAAAATAGTCATTTGCCTTATTTTCAAGTGTACCATTCTTGACCTTATAAGAATTTCCACTCAAAAGAAGAAAGCAGAGGGAGGACAAAGACAGATGAATCAACCAAAATAACCCTAGATTGTTTCAAGCTGGACAACCCTATAATATTCTAAATCTCACTCAGTTGAGAAGTTGCAGACTGCCAAATACGGGCATGTTAGCACATAAGTGAATGATCACCTCGATAGCCCTTGCACAGCAACAGCCATCACAGGCAGCTGCACACACAGCAATTTCATGGGAGGTGAACTTCTTCAAAGACAGATGATTCTTAAGACATCTTGATTTCCTTTCTACATGGTCTGTAAGTCAGGCCCGTTTCCCAGCAGCTCTAGTGCAGGTGTCAATTCTCTTTAGACAGCATATGGCAGCTACCTGCCCTCCACCCTAACCTGCCTGTGATTACTCCTACAGAACTGCTAGGGTCCTCACAAGGGGCCCTGACTTCACTCAGCTGTGCTACAGACTTGCATCGGCTTGAGAGTAAGAACTGTTTTCCAAAACAAGAGTTACACTGTGGACTTCTAGGCAACATACCAAGGATGTGCAGGAGGTGGATGTGTCTCACTGGCAAGGAAAAAATAATCCTGCTTTAAGTGGCATGCAGAAATAGGACCCACTGCTAAAGCCACCACCTCAGGCTAGGAAATCACCCATTTCAAAATTTAGGCAATAATGGAGTCTGCACTGCCTAAAACCTGAAACAGAGGAGTTTACCTGCTTTTAAAATATATTTTCATAGTCTCCTGATGAATTTCTTCAGGATTTTCTGCACTGCAACTTTTCAGGCATCAGAGCCCCTTACAAAGGCTAAGTTAAGTGCCTCAGGCCTGAAGCAACTATTAGCAACTGCATCTTAATTTCAGGACATTTTGATTTCTAATTCATTCTTCAGATAAAGCACAAATTCCTTTTCTACATGTTTGTGATATATAAACCTATATAGCTCCTGAACCTGAAATACAGTTTAAGCAGTTTCTATACTGCACTTTGTATTGTAGCACATCATGTATAAGTATTCCTCCAGTTATGACAACATCAGTAGACACTGGAAAAGCAATGGACGTAATCTATTTGGATTTCTGTAAAGCCTTTGACATGGTCCCCTCAACATCCTTCTCTCTAAATCGGAGAGATATGGTTTTGATGGGTGAATTGTTCTGTGGATAAGGAATTAGTTGGATGGTTGCATTCAGAGAGTAGTGTGTAATCATCTGACGTCCAGATGGAGATCCATGACAAGTGGTGTCCCTCAAGGGTCTGTACTGGGACCTCTGCTATTTAATATTTTTATCAATGATACAAACAGCAGAGTCTAGTGCACCCTCAGTAAGTTTGCAGATGACAGCAAACTGAGTGGTGCAGTTGTCACACCAGAAGGAGAGGGTGATATCCAGAGGGACCTGGAGAAGTAGGGCTGTGTGAACGTCATGAGGTTCAACAAGGTCAAATGCAAGGCCCTACATCAGAGTCAGGGCAATCTGCAGTTTCAAGGCAGGATGTGGGATGATGTGATTGACAGCAGCCCTGTGGAGAAGGACTTGGAGATACCGACTGAGAAGGAGCTTGACATGAGCTGGCAATGTCTGCTCACAGTCCAGAAGGCCAACCGTATCCTGGGTTGCATCAAAAGTAGTGTGGCCTGCAGGTCAAGGGAGGCGATTTACCCCCTCTACTCTGCTCTTGTGAGACCGTACCTGGAGTACTCTGTCTAGTTCTTGAATATCCAACATAAGAAGGATATGGAGCTGTTGGAACGGATCCAGAGGAAGGCTATGAAGATGATCAGAGGGCTGGAGCACCTCCCATACGATGACAGGCTGAGACAGTTGGGTTTGTTTAACCTGGAGAAGAGAAGGCTCCAAGGAGACCTTACAGTGGCTTTCCAGTACATGAAGAAGGCCTACAAGAAAGCTGGGGAGAGACTTTTTACAAAGGCGTGTAGTGATGGGGCAATGGCTATAAACTAGAGGGAAGCAGATTTAGACTAGATATAAGGAGGAAATTCTTCACAATGAGGGTGGTGAGGCACTGGAACAGGTTGCCAAGGGAAGTTGTGGCTGCCCCATCCCTGGAGGTGTTCAAGGCCATGCTGGATGGGGCCTTAAGCAGCCTGATCTTGAGGGATCTTGGTACTGGATGATTATTAAGGTCCCTTCCAATCCAAACTATTCCATGATTCCATGAATGCAGAATTGGTATGATACACTGATCCTTTTCAAAAATACTAAAGAACTTCAATAACAAATGAGTCAAAGCTAACAACTTCTCCTTGTTGTCTGGAGCCTAAGCCTGAGTGTCTTGCTCTTCTCAGTGAGCTTTTACTACCTGCATCTCTCAGAATGCATTTCTAGATCTTGGTGTTTTAACAGAAGTGTGGTAATAACTGCAGCCATAATCTGTTCTCCAACTCTTAACTTGTGATTTTTTATGCTTTCTACTACAGTGCATCAAAACTATTAGCTGCAAATCACACCTTGGTAGGTATGTATGCACACACCCAGTTGGATATAGTTTATGTTGTGTGCACTGAGACTGAATTTCTGTAGCTTTAGCAGAAATGAGAAGCAAAATGAAAAGACACATACATAGAATAACTGAGGGACAGACGCATTAACTGTTCCACCCAAATTCAGCCATGATCTGTGTAAAAAAATGGGAAAGGAATGTTCTCATTTTAAATCTTGGTATTGATCACAAACCTAGATCTCCAAGTACTGTGGATGCACTGCAAAAGATGCTAGCAGAACACAGGTTAACCAATCTGTAATGGATATCTACAGCGTTCCTCCTTAACATGGCTGGGAATCATTATTGGAAAGAAAAATTTTGCATCAAGCAACCATTAAAAAAATAGAAATACAATTGTTAGACTTGTACAATTTTGCCTGCTCAAAAAAATTCCACTAATTAAATCCATCACAGATAAAGTGAGTTATATGATTAAAAAAATCTCATAATGAACAGCTTGCCAGTTATGCACACAATGGATCTACTTCTGTTTCTGTAAACTCATTCCAGAAAAAACCAACTTATCAACTTAAAAACCAGCTTAGCTTCCCTACCTTCCCTACACAAAACTATATATCAACTTAACAATTACCAGTGCCAAACAAAATTAGGTATGATTAAACAGTTTTGTATTTTCCTTTAAGGATTCCTGAAAAACCTCAATGTTCTAACAATAAGCAGCTGCTATTCATAACTGTTTACTAAAATCAAAACAAAATATCCAATTTGAGCAGATAATGGAATTTAAAAGAAAAAGTAGTTTCAGTTTGTGGTTAAAATTACTCCCTCAGTACCAAAACAACCTATAATGCAATCAATGGAGTTTTGGCACATGCTAAATACCTTTTTTAGATAATGTAAGCAAAATACACCACAGTAAATCAGATGAATAAGTACCATTCTGCGCAGCTGGCACAGATGTACTTGATGCATTTAGGGGAAGGGCTGAGAAGACTTCACGCCAACAGCAGCCCACAATGCCTCCTTTGGAGCTACTGTAAGGCTATCTCAGTTCTTCCCCTGCATCCCTGTCAGCTTGAAATCTCCAGTATAAAGGACCTAAAATTTTCCATTAAAAATTGTTACACGTTTTTAAACATAGGTAAAATAATACTCTCCTTACTCTTATTCCAGGAAAATTATTGGGTCAACTTCAATATAGCATTGCATAAAAGAACCTAAATTGTGCTCTTCACTGATGTACAGTAGAAAGTGCAGTGATATTCTAAGCAAAAAATGGTCTTGGCAATTACTTGTAAACCTTCATTTCCTCTACTACAAAACCAAATTGCTGCCCAGAGCTAATGTAAGCACATGTTCATATTTGCTTTAAAATATTAATGTATCAAATAAAATCTTGAATTTCACATGGCTTTGCCTCTCTCAGTTCTAATTAGTGATATATTTTTGGTACCAACAGTTTATATTTATATAGCATTCTCAATCACAAATTCTTCAAAGCAATCTGATAGCGATCTCTCGCCCACCGCTACAATGCAGGCCCTGTTGGGACTGAACTTCATTTCAGCCCAATAACGTTATAGTTTCACAGAGAGATGAGAAACTTGGGTAAAGTCTTACGGGGACTATTTAAATTGATAGTACAGTTATCACAGCAGGGTTTTTTTGCCAGACGATTGAGGTTAACACCTCTAAGTCCTGCCAAAAAGCCATAGAATACTTAATGGCAGGAAGTCATCTCACTTATATTCATACTATAAATGATGTAATAAAATTTAACGTAGGATATTCAGCTACATCTAACATTTAGAAGTACGAACTACTGACTTAATACAGTATTGCTATTTGTATGTGTATGCAGGTTCACCAACTCTAAATCTGCTTCCATTTTAAAAATAAATCCATGAAGTCTATCTAATCTGTTCAGAGTTAGCAAGGATAAAGGAGCACAGATAATTTGAATAATATAAACACTAGAATGTGGTTTAGTGGCTCATGTAAATGACTCAGCAGCCATTAAAACAAGCTTTTTAATTCCCAACTAAAGTTTTATCAGAAGTGCAAAGAGATAAAGCTGAGGAACTTATGTTTACAGTCAAATCAAACTACATCTCATTCTTATAAAATGTAGGTAGGAAGTATTGAGAAAAGTAGTGTCACATCAGATTTCCGTTATAATTTAAGACAGCACATCAGGATGAAAAGGGGGAGAGACTACTGAAATGTTACACACAGCTTTATAGTTTTTATAAGCTAGATGGATTTAAGCATTACATGGTAACATAGAAACTTCATATTTGTATTTTTAGATTCTCCTCCACCTTTTTCACCCTCGGTCTTACATCATGCAGAAACTCCACTTAACATACACTCTTACTCTCAAGGAAAAATATGGCAGTAATGAAGGGATCAGAAACTGCAACAGTCTATAAATACTTAGAAGCATCTTCACAATTTTGTTAAAAAAAAATCCCCAAACCACAAGCACAACCCACAAAAAAAAAACAAACCAAAAACCTCCCACTGATCTGAGCTCAGGAATGCTGACACATGTACAAAATATACTCAATTAGAAATTGCAAAGATACGATGTTGCATACAGAATTATAGGAGCCATACAAACTTAGTATATAAAGCCTATCTTTAAAAAGCATAAAAACTACTCCTAAAGCTAATTTTGGACAGCCTCTCTTACAAGGAAAGGTCAACAGACCTGGACTGTTTAACCTGGAGAAGAGAAGACTGAGAGGGGATCTTATCAATGCTTATAAATATCTAAAGGGTGAGTGTCAGGAGGATGGGGCCAGAGTCTTCTCAGTAGTGTCCAGAAACAGGACAAGGGGCAACTGGCACAAATTAGAACACAAGGAAGTTCCACCTGGACATGGAGAAAAACTCCTTTATTTTGAGTGACAAAGTACTGGAACAGGCTGCCCCAAGAAGTGGTAGATCTCCTTCTCTGGAGATACTAAAAACCTGCCTGGATGCATTCCTGTGCAACCTGTTCTAGGTGAACCTGCTTTAGTGGGGGAGGTGGATCTCCAGAGGTCTCTTCCAACCTCTACCATTTTGTGGTTCTGTGAGGTGGCTGCATGGCAGAAGATAACAAAAAGCCAGGCAGTGCACAAACCTCACTCCTCTGATTGCCCATCCACTTTCCTGATAAAGAAATTAAAAACAAGACAAATGAAAACTAGTTTAAGCCTTCTCCACTTCTTTGCATATAAACACTTCTCTTGTGTCATGCATATCCTCCCATCTTTCCTTTTTTTTTCCCACGCTGTCTAAGCATTGGAGGTAGCAACCTCCATCTTATTTCAGTGAACTGGCAGCATTTGCCGCTCTTCCCTACATCAGCAATACCAAACCCTGCCAGAACATGGAGAGCATACATTCAATAGCAACACATCTACCTACTCCAGGCATACCCGACAGTAACTGGTGTTTACTCTAACAGTCTCATTCAGACTTGCTATTTTAAATCAGTAGTCCTCTTCTGTTAATAGAGATTAAACCCATTGATAAATATTAGTTGTAAAGGTTGCATTGAAGCAGTATTGAGTATTAGTATTGAGACACAAAATTAAGATGTGACAAACGTGAAATGGATGACAATTCACAGATCTATATCTTCTCTGCAGAAAAAAGGAAGCTCTGTGCTTTGGGGATGATCACCTTCTTTGCCCAACCCACTTTTCCTTCCTCCCTAGCCCCCAACCCCCACTTGCGTCCCACTATACATCTTACAAGTCTCTTTTCTACCTAAACTTCCGTTACTCCACTCATCACAGAAACTGCTGCTGAGGAAGTTGTAGGGAGAAGCCTTCATTTTCTGTCTAGAGGCTGTACCATTTCTGCCATTACAGAAAAGCACCAAGGAAATTGTAATCAGATCCCCACAGCCGCAAAGTGAGACACACTTGGGACAGTCACAAACTACAGAGACTCACTGATAGACATCAACAAATCTTGACTGAGCAGATGCGTACTTTCGACTTCAAATCTGTTCTCCAAAGGGCTACCTTTACTTAGGAAGAGCTGGCACTTCAATGCAAAGACCTTGTTACTCATCTTTTTGTCACTGGGGAGAAGGGAGGGGGGTAAATAAATAAATCTTCCTTCATTGCATTACTCTGGGAAATGGCTTGGACATTTCAGGTGATGTTTCAAAATAAGCAAGCAAAAGTAATCAGCCTGAAGTAGCCAAAGAGTCTAGAAAATGTTAGCTCGTTTGGCTTTTTTTTTTGTAAACAATACCTTAGCAGTGGTAAGTACTAAATAGAAAAGAAATCGGAATCTGACACTAGTCTGGTATTATTCTCCAATCAACAGCACAAGGAGGTGGATTAAGATTAATACCAGACATAGAAGTCATCTCGAAGAGGGGTAAAACTGGAATCAGAAGGTGGGTTTTCCCCCTCGCCTCATCACAAACTTTATTAGCTTTTTGAAGAAAATCAACTTGATAAAGGTCTGTGGATATTAATGTAATTCACTCATTACGTGGATTTAGAGCTTATAAGCCAGATGGGACCATTTGATCATTTAATACAACCTGTGCACAGATCATTAAGTTTCACCTACTTATCCATAAAGTGAGCCAAATAATTAATATTTGGTTAAAAGATAAAACCCAGAAAGGTATCGTTATTGATTTGAAAACACTGAAAAGTGAAAAATTTCAAACATTCCTCATCATTTGTTTTGGCAGTTAATTAATAATAAATTATTTTAAAAAGCTGTTTTTATAAATCCAATGTTTAAAAGTAATTTTCATCCTTTCTTCTATGCATATATTTTCTAAGATGAAGATCCAGTTAACATGCAGAACCTTCTCCCTTAGCATTTTATGAACTATCTAGACACCCTCCTACATTGAAATAAAAGTAATCAGGGACCTCAGATGAAGTCACTTCGTCGGTGTGTTTTTGGTTTTGGTTTTTTTGCTGCTTTTCTTCTCTAACACCCCTTGGAAACCTGACAGGCAGCGTGTTGTCCGTGCCAGTCTCACCACCATCCTGGATGAGATGCACTGGCAGACCAAACGATGGCTGATTTCCCTCATCCTTGTTATTCACAGCAGCAGACCTCTCCCAGCCTCTTCTGACAATTTCCCCATCTGTACACACGGGGATTATGCTTTCAACCAACAGGACTGCACCGACAGCTTGTGTTTAATTGCTCATTCACTGTGATCCCAGTCTAAAGCCAATTAGAAACTTATGTCCACAGTTTTGATGTTTGCATGTCAGAACATGATGATTTATTCACTCACAGAAATGCTCTGGGGCTGGCTGGTTTTGATAGCATTTCTATTAAGAGAAGATAATTCTATGCTTGAGGATAGGGCCTTCAAGACTATACTCCGAGTGATTCAGAGAAGGCATCTGAACCCCAGCCATTCCTGTCTCTCAGGAGATCCTTAAGCTTTCGGCAACATAACCCATCTGTCTATCACTCTGGCTGAGTAAATATTTGTTTCTTACTAAGAAATAACGGTCTGGATTGGCTAGACAAGGCCATGGCATGAGACTGTGCTTCAGATGATGCAAAGCTGAGAGCTGAGAAATGAAGCTGGGTGAGCTACCAGAAAATCTGCAAAAAGTAGAGCTCCCATCTCAGTTTTCAATTAAAGTTCTAGAAATCCTTAGCACTGTTCTGTTGGGCAGTGAACAAAATATAAATTTTAACATTGTTTTAAGGATAAATAAAATAAATTCTGACCATGCCCATACCCAAGCCCTCCTTTCGGGGATTTTACCAATCTGGCTACCTTAATTCATGCCCTCTCGTATTATATCTGCCCTATACTTTATAATATAAAGTAAATAATATTCATATTTATGTATGCGTTCTAACATGATTCAACTACCTTAATAAAAAAAAAAAAATCACAAGTACTCAGAAACATTACTACTTAAATAAGAAAAACATCAGCGTTCCCCTTGATGTGTTTGCAAGATAGTGAACCATAGTACAGTATACATACTTCACACTTTCTGCTTTCAGGAAAAACAGCAATATACATACAAACAAATGTGTGCTGTCCATTAATACATGGCTCTGCGGCTGGTATCACTGCCACACTTTTGATTTTTTTTTTTGACAAACAGAAGGTATTCCAATGAACAAGAGGAGCTGGAAGCCACCATGTGGCTGCAAAGCTATGACAGTTGCCATTACTGAAACTTGATGGGATAAATCCCATGACTGGAGTGCAGCTATAAATGGCTACAGGCTGTTCAGAAGAGACAGATGAAGAAGGAGGGGTGGAGGAAGTGCCCTCTACATCAAGAAATGGATAAAGTGTGAAGAGGTGTCTCTGAAGACTACCCATGAGCAGGGTGAAAGCCTATGGCTAGAAGTCAGATATCAAGGCAACAAAGGGAACCTGTTGGTTGGAGTCTACTACATGCCACCTGATCAAGAGGCTGCAATTTATGGAACCTTCTTACTTCAGCCTCAGGAGGCATTGTGCTCACAGGTTCTTATCCTGCTGTAGTACTGCAACCACCTGGATATCTGCTGGAAGAATAGCATTCCAAACTGCAGGCAATCCAGGATACCACTGGAATGCATTGAGGACAAATTTTTAAACCAAGTAATAGACAATCCTACCTGGGGAGATACAATACTGGACCTGGTGATCAATGCGAGTGACCTAACTGGGAACATCAAGGTTGGAGGCTGCCTCGGATGTAGCAATCACATTCTGGTGGAGTTCATGGTCCTGAGACATATAGTGCAGAGTAAAGTCAGGACCTTGAATTACAGGAAAGTGAAATTCCAGCTCTTCAAGGTGTTAGTCGATAGGACCCCCTGAGAAACTGCCCTCAGGGAGAAGGGAGCAGAACAGAGCTGGCAGATCTTTAAGAATACATCCCATACAATGCAAGAGCTCTCCGTCCCCAGGTACAAGAAATCTGGTAAGAAGAGCAAGAGACTAGCATGGCTGCATCATGAACTGTGGCTCAAACTAAAGGGCAAGAAGCAAATGCACAGGAAGTAGAAGCAGGGTTAGGTGCCCTGGGAAGAGTATAGGGACACTGCCCTGTTGCATAAGGATAGGGTCAGGAAGGCCAAAGCACGACTCGAGCTGAACTTGGTGAAGGATGCAAAGAATAACAAGAACAGCTTCTACAGGTATGTAAATCAGAAAATAAAGGTCAAAGACAGCGTACCTGCACTGATGAGTCAGACTGCCAAGCTAGTAACAACAGAGAAGGAGAAGGCTGAAGTAATCAAAAATGTTTTTGCCTCAGTCTTCACTAGCAAACCCTCCTCCCACACCTCCTGAGGGTTTGGGCTGCAAGACATGGACTGGAAGAGCAAAGTCCCTCCCTCTGTAAGAGAGGATGAGGTAGACCACCCCCTGAGGAACCTGGCTGCACACAAGTCCATGGGACTGGATGAGATGCATCAAGAATTCTGAAGGAATTGGCTGATGTAGTCGCCAACTCACTCTCCGTGATATTTGAAAAGTCATGGCAGTCAGGGGAAGTCCCTGGTGACTGGAAAAAGGGTAACATGTACACTCACAGCCCAGAAGGCCAACCGTATCCTGGGCTGCATCAAAAGAAGCATGGCCAGCAGGTCGAGGGAGGTGATTCTGCCCCTCTATTCCTCTCCTGCGAGATCTCCTCTGGAGTATTGTGTCCAGTTCTGGAATCCTCAAAATAAGGACATGGAACTGTTGGAACGGGTCCAGAGGAGGGCCACAAAGATGATCAGAGGGCCGGAGCACCTTCCATAGGAGGACAGGCTGAGAGAGTTGGGGTTGTTCAGCCTGGAGAAAAGAAAGCTCCAAGGAAATCTTATAGCAACCTTCCAGCACCTGAAAGGGGCCTACAGGAAAGCTGGGGAGGGACTTTTTACAAAGGCTTGTGGTGACAGGATGAGGAGGTACGAGTATAAACTTGAGAGGGGAAGACTTACTCTTGACATGAGGAAGAATTCCTTCACTATGAGAGTGAAGAGATACTGGAACAGGTTGCCCAGGGAAGTTGTGGACGTCCCATCCCTGGAGGTGTTCAAGGCCAGGTTGGATGGGGCCTCGGGCAGCCTGACCTAGTGGGACATCCCTGCCCATAGCAGGAGGGTTGAAACTGGATGATCTTTAAGGTCCCTTCCAACTCAAACTATTCTATGGTGCTATGAACATTGCACCCATTTTTAAAAAGGGTAGAAAGGAGGACCCTGGGGACTACCAAACTGCCAGACTAATTTCTATACCTGGGATCACCATGGAACAGATCTTCCAGGAAGCTATACTAACAAAATGAGGACAGATTGGTGGTTTGAGATAGCCAGAATGGCTTCACCAAGAGCTAGTCCTGCCTCACCAACATAGTGGCCTTCTCTGAGGGAGCAACCACATCAGTGGACACAGGAAGACCCAGAAATGTCACCTATCTGGACTTCTCCAAGCCCTTTGATGTGGTCCCCCACAACATCTTTCTCTAAATTGGAGAGATATGGATTTGATACGGATTATTCAGTGGATAAGAAATTGGTTGGATGGTTGCACCCAGAGGGT
Source organism: Phaenicophaeus curvirostris (assembly GCF_032191515.1). NCBI lineage: Eukaryota > Metazoa > Chordata > Aves > Cuculiformes > Cuculidae > Phaenicophaeus > Phaenicophaeus curvirostris. Next base: position 122,350,618 of record NC_091392.1, on the reverse strand, counting down.
AGTGGTCAATAGCTCGATGTCCAGATGGAACCCAGTGACAAGCAGTGTCCTTCAGGGGTCCATACTGATACCGACGTTGTTTAATATCTTTATCAGTGATATATATGATGGGTCAAGTGCACTCTCATCAAGTTTGTGTATGACAAAGTGACTGGCAAGGTGGACACCTCTCAGGGACAGGATGCCATCCAGAGACACCTCAACAAACTGGAGAAGTGGACTTGTTAAAAACCTTATGAGGTTCAACAAAGCAAAATGCAAGGTCCTGCACCTCAGTCAGGACAACTATCAGTATCGATACAGGCTGGGGGATGAAGAGATTCAAAGCAGCCCTGACAAGAAGGACCTGGGAGTCCTGGTGAACAAGAAGCTGGACATGAACTGGAAATGTATGCTCACAGCCCAGAAAGCCAACTGTCGCCTGGGCAGCATCAAAAGAAGTGTTGCCAGCAGGTTGAGGGGGTGATTCTGCCCCTTTACCCTGCTCTGGTGAGACCACACCTGGATAACTGCATCCAGCTCTGGAGCCCTCAGCAAAAGACAGACATGGGCCTATTGGAAAAGGTCCAGAGGAGGGACACCAAAATGATTAAAGGACTGGAACACCTCCACTATGAGGAGAGATTGAGAGTTGGGGCTGTTCAGCTTGGAGAAGGCCCTAAGGAGACCTTATTGCAGCCTTTCAGTACTTGAAGGGGGCTTATGAGAAATACAGTGAGGGACTTTTTAGCAGGGTCTGTAGCAATAGGACAAGGGAAAACATTTTTTTAAACTAAAAGAGGAGAAGATTAGACTAGATATTAAAAGAATTTTTTCATACTGAGGGTGGTGAAACAATGAAAAGGTTACCCAGAGAGGCAGTAGATGCTCCATCCCTGGAAACATTCAAGGTCAGGTTGGACAGGGCTCTAAGCAACCTGATCTAGTTGAAGATGTCACTGCTCACTAGAGGGGGACTGAACTAGATAACCTTCATGGTCCCTTCCAACTCAAATAATTCTATGACTCTAAGAATTTGAACAGCATTGTGAACAGCAATACTAGATGTTGTAGTAACACTGCATGTTACGTTATTTTAGTAATGCAATTCAATCTCATAAACTAGAGGTACAGTCATTTATAAGCAATGCTAAATTATTGAAATCGTCACTCAAATTTCTTCTGTATGCATGTTCTTAATTACTCACTGTTTGGGGACAAGGAGAGAAGATAAAAGCAAATTTGTATCCAAATAAAACAGTTTTCCTATGCTACTTGAGTATATAAGGTCACCTTTAAATCTAATCAGCTTCTAGGACATCTTATTACTTATCTCTGTTCTATGTTCAAAACTATTTTTTAATTAGCAGCTCTAGTATGAGCTAGTCTGTCTTCATTCCAAATGAAACAGCAGCCAGCAGTTACAAACAAATATCTTTATGCTTCGCCACATGGTTTACTTAATTTTTGATGAAAACTGAGCATTAAACTGAATCAATGAGTCACTTCTCTTACTTTTATATGTATCTGCCTATGGGAAGATAGAAGACCAGCTCTACCACTGCTTCAGATTATAATATTGCAGAAATAGTAAAATCACATTAGACTAAGTCCCCAAAAGAGACCAATGGAAAATCATTAAAATTTTTATATAATGTTAGATTAAAACATATTATTGACCAGAGGAATGCTACTGGCAATAATACATACATCAGTAAAAAGGAACAGAATCCTTCCAAAATTTAGCTGGTTAGAAACTCTTGTTAGTAGGAGGAACTAAAATGGGAAGAGGTGACCTGGGTAATGATTTCTGGGAAATTAATTCTGACACCAAGGAAGTCATTTGACTCTTGGTCACTGAGTAATAAAATGATAAATCTTTTGCTATATTAATGTGTTAGAATAGACTAGATGATTAAAGTGTTTTGGCACTGGGTTATGAGATAGGTTAATAGGACATTTGAGAAGCTGTTCTGCTCCAATACTGAACTGACAACTGTAACAACCATGAGTCATCCCATCTTGTCAAGACACAAAGGTGCAAGGATGAAAGTGGTAAGAAACTACTAGCAAGACTCCACTTTTAGACTTTAGAAGAAATGTCACCTCTTGACTTCTGGAAGTTAACATGTAACTTCATATATATTTTACAGATAAAGTAATTGCAATGTGATCACTTCAATCCAAAACTCACAGAAACAGCAAGTATTAGAAGAGCCATAATAATTTCAGTGTAATGATATGATCAACAATATACAAAGTTGAACATATTGAAGGTCTTAAAGGGATTCATAGAATCCTTCAGAAAATAACATTTTTAAGAAGGTATTGTAAAGTTTATCTCTTAAAGTTTATCTCTACATGCTCACTACCATACAGAACTAAGTCCCTTTAGGTATGACTGACTTTCCATTAAAGTATCAAGTGAAGAAGCATAACCAGCAAGATACTTCCAAGGGCACCAAGTATCATTACACAGCCAGTGTATCACTACACAACCAACAGCTGAGTATTGTTAAAAATCTGTACCCTAAAGGAAAGGTTTAGATGAAGTAGTCATAGTCTACAAGAATCACTGTCAGCAGTTTTGAAGTGCAGAGGAAACTGTTTTTAACAGTTTTCATCTTGGTATTTTGGTCATGACTAAATGGCGCAAAAGAAAGAAAAATGTATTTGATTTGTAATCTGCCTGAAAATGGTATTAATAAATACAAAACCCTTTACCAATACAATAAAACCCCCAACCTCCACCACACACAATCAGGCTATAACCATGAACCTGAACATCTGAATTCTCAGTACATTAACACAACAGTAATTTCTCTTCTGCATAAATAAAGAGGAAAAGTTTGGTGGATGTCAGGCAACAATTCTTCGAAGGATGCTGGGGTTAATTATTTTATGTATTCATTAGATTCTCACATTGGAAATGGAGAACACACTGATTGTGGAAGAACTTAGGATATACAGAAATTCTCTAGGTAATGAAGACAGGCATGTTTTCAAAGGGTTAAGTGTTTCCAGGTAAGCCTTATACTATGATGCCTTTGATACCCTGTTTCTGTAGTAGTCACACATTTCCAATTACCCATGATCCAAAACACTGTTACCAGCTGTGAATGCATACGTTGCAGAGCTGGCAGTCTGATATTTCTACATATCTTCCACTAGAGGTACAACCACAATCTCTCTAGGCAGATATATCATTTCACACTAGATCATCACTAACACAACAGGTGATCTTTGACAAGGAATAGTAGATAGTTGTGCATCAACAAAACAAAACAACTCTGATAAAAATATTATAACCACAAGAAACTAAGCTTGATATATAGCTTTAGGCTAATAACTATTTTTCTACCTGCCAGCCTTCAAGTATTTTGTCACTACTGGAAACATACTGTCATGTCGAACCCCATTATTTTCTCCCCCTAGATGTTTTCCTAATATAAGCTCTCCAAAGTAGCTGAATTATTATGCAAATGTAGTCACTGAAGGAGCAGTCATGACCTCTGTGCTTCCCAAATCCTCTTTTAGCACTGAAGGTCGGGTAGCCCTTTCACATCGAGCTATCGCTACCAGCAATCCAGTTACATTTGTAGAGCCTGTGGGAAAGCTTCCATTCCTGCTGCTATTCAACTTTCTATTAATCAGACTCTCTTATTCTCTGCTTTTTCCAAACATTCCTCAGTTCTGGATGACTGAAACTGTTCCAGTTTTAGAATACAGTAGAATTGCTGCACAACCATAAAAGAGCAAGAACTGCTAACACAACATCTCAGATAAAGGAGCAGTCCCAACCAGCACAGTAGTTATCAGCACCTAATGAAAAATTGCTGTGTGAGAGCAGAAAAGGAAGCTTTTCTCCATCACTCACAACAACAGTCCATAAGCCCTACAAAGCACGGGATTACTACTCCAATATCCTCCATCGAAGTCCACAGTGTACAGCTGGTCAGCTTAGCCCATGCAACAGCCACCAAACTGAGGACAATATTGTGTCCATTATCTCTCTGAAGTCCATCTGGTGCAGAGAAGCTCTTTGTGGCTCATGCCACATGACGATGCTATAATTTCTCCAGGCTACCCCGAGAAAACCAAAATGGAAATTATCAGTGACACTTGCTTTTTTTCAGCCAGAATGCCAAACCTTAGACGGTAAAGTTAAATGAGAAATCTCATTTCCTGTATAAGCCCAATTCAATTTATTTTACAGCTCTCATGAAAAATTAACACTTTAATTTTAATTAACATAAAAAAATAATTGAGACATTTTTGTTCCTAACAGAACACAGAACAACCACCTTTTCCAGTTAAGAACCTATCATTTGAATATAAATAATGAATGAAAGCCTCATTTATAAGCATTTCTCATTAAAGCATTAATCACACCTTACTAGACCTGATATATAGATTTTTTTCCTTAGTTTTTAGCATTATTGAGCTATTTTTTTGAAAACATTTAAGTAAACCAAGATCTTGAGTCTCTCTGAAAAGCAAACACAAACCTTAATTAAATTTACGCTCCTTCTAAGTAACTTTTGCAGCTGAAACTTGTGTTTCTGCCTATTTTTAAGCAGATTCTCTTTCATAGTCTTTAAAACAAACCTTATCTCCTTATCTTCAAGCTGATTGAAGACAAAAAATGGTATTAGAAAAATTTTACATTAAAAACAGTTTAGTAGTTGTAAGGATGTTTCAAACAATAGAGACCAATTTTATAGAGAAAGTAGAATATAGCCAAGCACTATGTGCAGTATAAAAAATTGAAACACCTGAACACAGTATATATTTCAGGGACTGAAGCATAGAGTCTCAAGATAAGCATATATACAGCTCAAAACTGACATATTTGTATAAAAATATTAATAAAATGTGACTGGATGACTTTAACTATGAATAACAGTTTTCTTTGGTTTTAGCCTCAGTCATTTCTTTGACTCTTATAATTATTTAAAATAACTGTAGGTCTGCAGTTTTCAAAAATAACTCTCCTTTGTGTCTACTCCCTGTAGTAAATGCACACTTGGATGGATTCCTCAAAACAGGTTATTTAGATGTCCTACCCGAACCATCAGGTGTTCCCTTATTCAGATGGTCTATCAAGAGCAAGGAAATCTGCAGCCGAAGAAAATAGATCTGTGGGTAAGATCTTGCGCATACTCGTGTATCAGTAAGCTACTTTTCTCTGGACAACTGCCAACACAAGCAGCAGATAATAATTCTTACCTGTCAGGCACGGCGCACCAGAGTGTTTCTTCTCAATTAACAAAGGCAATTAAGAATCATGAATATTAAAGGCAGCGTTAAAACCTATATTTGCTAATTGATGCTACATCAGCTGGTGAAGGCAGGAGAATTAGCAACAGTCAATTCACAATCTGCATAAAAGTGCTTCCCATTCTTAACTCCTTATGGTCAAGCTGAGAAGCTTGACTGCTCATGTGTCACATTCTTCATATTACTCAGGCATGTCTTGTGGAATCTAATTGAGAAACAGTAAGTAAATCTTCTTGTAAGATTGCCATAATCTATCTTTTAATATTATTTCACAAAATCTCTTGAAGTATCACATCATTAGAGGAGGAACATTTCTAAACAAACAAACAAAAGCAGTAAGGACAAAAAAGTAAGATGTGATAAAAAAGGAGAAAATTTGTATATGAAACTGGAAAAAAAAAAAAAAAGAGGAGCACACACAAATTAGTATCAGTTAGGTAGGAAGGAAAATCTAGTTTCCCATTCCACGCAATTTGTAAGAGTCATTCTCTTCCGAAATTAGGGCAAAACATGAGCCAATTTTTGTTTTGTTTTAAATGTTTCTTTAGGTTTCCAAATTTACAGAAATATTTCCTAAAACCTGAAGGAAGAAATGACCAAACAACTATGGAGTTTTGAAAATAATAAAAACGGAACACCTTAACAGTTTTTACTGAAATGAAAAATTTTCCATAATGAAATAAGTTTGAGCAAAAGTATCAATGAGTTTACCATTCCCCAAAATGTTGCTCAGAAGTTGCTAACCCATTTTGATAGATATTTCCTCAAACACTAAAAGGGTTAATTGATATAGTAAAGCTTCTAACATGACGCAGAAGAATACAGCTCTAGAATAAAAATGCATTTGCATGCAAATCCATCAAATGCAATGCTAAGACATGACTATTTGAGATGTTAAAATAAAATGGCTTGTTAATGGAATTATAAATTTTTCAACATTGTAACTAAGTAAAAGACAATCAGTCCATCAAAAACCATAACTTTTCATAGTAGTTCTTCAGCGTCCACATAATCAAAAAGGAAGCTAATGAGGGGATAAAATTAGAGTATATGTCCTTTCTTGTTATTGCTATGGAACTGATGCTCAAAGCATGCTGACAGCCTGATGCAGAAGCTCCACTGAAAAGAGCATCATGTTTTTACAGAGCTTCTCACAGAGCTTTTGAGCAAGAGCACGTACTCCAAAATGCACAATTCTTATCAGACCTGACCGAGAACCAGTGTTGCCATGCCAGCTTGTTTAAAGCTGTAATGAAAAAAAAAAAAATCTTCAGGAGTACAAGGAATGAGAATAAAGAAAAGGAAAGATGTACAGCTATATAGTATAACAGAAGAGTGTTACAACTACATTTTGCCCATTTGCCTTTTCTAAGAATGATTAGTAGATGTCAAACTCTTGCTCTAGAATTAAAGATCAAGAAAAAAATTGTGGTCCCGGACAACTAGGCTCTTCCTGATCACCAGCACAAATATCCTGTCAAAGTCCTGTGGGGCTCTAATCCTCTTTGCATCCTCTGACATGCCTGCTAGCACTGACGAGTTCAGCATAGTCCAGTGCTGCATCCCTACAGGTGCAGCATCACCAGATGGATCACAACACTGCTGGCTGTAATTCTAAGGGAGAAGGACAGTGCAACTCACTCTGCAACCACAATGTTGCAATTAGTTTTCCAGAATGTCCAGCAGTTTCCTTGCTGGTATGTTTTAGTAGCTTCTTTGAGCAAGAGAAGTTAACCAGTCCAACAGTGCCCAAGGCTCAGCTTCAAGGAACCAGGGATGTCAGCTCAGCAATGCTATTCCATTGCTGCTCAGAATCACTAATCTGTCTTCAACACTTCCACAAGAGGAAAGAGCAGACCCCTATTACTACTGTACTCGATACACCCTAGCATTCCTCACTCCCTTACAGATCCACAAAACCCCTAAAATAAAAACTCATTGAAAATACCCCACACAGTCAAACACAGAAGAACTTCTCCCCTGCCCCAGCATGCCTTTTTTTTTTTTTTTTTATTAGCACGTCTCATTACATTTCTTTGCTTTGATGTTAATTTCCACCCCTATCCCCTCAGCAAGGATAAGTATGCCTGACTATTGAAATTCAGAGCAATCTGTAGATTCCCATAGGGAGTTCATCTGCATCAAATGGTTTGGGATTTGTTCTGGGCTGCTTAGTTATTCTGATATTACAGTAGATTAGGACAATCACCTATGTGAATCCCTGTCTAATGCAAGTGTTTTTGCAATGGAAATAAACAAAATAATTAGCACAATGTGTATATGTGGGTCACTGGAGGCCACGTGTATTATGCTGCAAACAACTAGGACAAGGACAAAGAAGCAGGGAAGTAACTCATGCTGACCAATCACCCAGTGGTCAACAAGGCACTGACAATTTCATTCCCAACTTATCTGCATGACAAAAAAAAGCAGAACTGATAGGACCAGGCAACATAGGTCCAGATCCAATTGAAACGTCAAATAAGGAGTCATGGAGGAAGACCTGAGTGTCAACCTATCAGGTGCATGAAAAACTCAAAAAAATTATTTGAGGACTATCACCAGTGAAAGAACACATGGTATCCCACTAACCTACTCACGTCCAGAAACCAAAGGCTTCTCATGTGATATGCTGGGGATGTCACCTGTCTTGCAATCTGATTTGAAAGTGACTCTTGGAAAAATCACATAGGAACAAGCACTCTCATCAGATGTGAGCAGGATCCAATTTCTTAGCAACTCTTACAACTTAATACAGTTCAGCCAAAACATAATAAACAACTCCTTTGGGTTGTCAAGGTGACCTTTTAAATGGTGATGATGGACACTCATTACTTCAAGGAAATAGCGACATAAGAACCATGACAGTACACTGACACTTCTCACAGTCAAAGTATTTACCCCTCATGAAAGAAATGCTTTTTCAATTCATATCAAGAAGAATGACTATCAGATTAATAAAAAAGGTGTGGGATCTACAGAATTTAAAAATCAATTATAAAAATGCACTAGTTACTACAGTATTTGGCAACTGAAGTTTAGAAAGACTACTTGCACAATATCATCCACATTTACATACCAGAGTGACTTCTCACTCCTTCAATATGCAAGACAGTTTTTGAAACATGTAGAATGAATTCAGGTGAAAATTAGAACCCAAGTGAAAGAGAATAATGCATAGCCATACAAGTAATAAGCATTTGAAGCTACCACTGCATATCTGGGGCAACAACCTTGTGTGCATAATGAAGCTTGAGATGTTGATAAGGGTCACACGGCAAGACTGTAATGAAGATTCATCTACTTTAGTCAGTTCTTCTCTAACTTTACCTATAATGGCATCCCATTATTCCCACTGGCAGAGGTAGTCATGTTTGTACACAATCTAATTAATGAGGAACTCTACCAAGACTTTTAGTGCAGAAATAATCATGCATGTTGACAGATACTAATAGCAGGAGGGAATTCTCATTCATGAGGGATAGGGCTATTCATAGCATTTAACAGTAGGCTAGTCACTTTGTGGGGAGAAATTATAATTAAACTGTATTACTGATCAGAAGAAAAGGGAAGACATAAGGCATACTGAAATTATTTTCAGGTAATGAAATGTTTATATCTATTCAGGGATGTTTTCTTTCTTAAGCTTTGAAAGTTATGAACAGACTTATGTAGTTTTTCTTGCTCACTTTCCCTTTCCTTGTCTTTTTTCCTCCTCTTTTCCCCCTTTTTCTTTTCTTTTTCTTGACTTGCAAACTGAGAAATGGAAAACATTAATTTATGACTGAAAATGTTCCTACACACACAAGAATAAACACGGTAAAAATCATTTATTTTCAAAACTGAAAAAAACCACCTTGGTAAGTGAGATTGAGTTTGAAATTAGAACAGGAAAAGCTAGAGCATCTCAAATAGCATGAAATGACTCTGTCACTGTTGGCAAGAGAGGCTCCAACAACAGCATTTGCCGAGACTGAAGGGAGCTGAGCAGCCATTAAGTACCAGTTCTAAGGCTGCTCTCCAGTCTTCAGAGACTGCATTCCCTCACAGTGGTATTCTATTGCCTACATGCAACTGATGACACCTCCATGTGGTTCACAGAGAGGACACGGGGCACAAGAGTCTTATCCTCCTGCAAGGGCAACTGGGGCCAGGCAAGGCATCCCACTGTGCTTAGAAGAGCGTTAAGTACCTAGATGTGCACAACTGAATCTGGTCTAAGATCCCCACTGCTGACAGCAGAAGAGAAAATAACTGCATTTGAGTGTCTTAACCTGAAGCTGCGTCTCCCTAATTTAAGCACAAAATATGAACACCATCCTCTTTGCACTCCACTCCCATCGGGTCTGGTGCTTGGTAAGGGATTCAGGAATGTTATTCTGTAAATTTTCAATATGCTCTTAATGCCTACCAGTCTCAGAAGCAAAACATTCTCTTTAGTTAGCAGGTATTCTAAAAGAAAAACATAAAAAACCCATTACAAAAGTACATGATGCCCTTAGGTTTTAAGATTAGGATTACAGGAAGGAGTTAAAATTATGTGATGTTGAGATTGATAGCCTCAAATTAGCATATCACTGAACAGACAATAATATTTCAGTAGTAACAGCTATTGTTTTTTTTTTCCTTGTAGTAAGGTCAGATAAATCCTAAATATAATTAGGAAATTATTCTAGTGCACTGCTTCTACACAAAAGACAGCAATACAACTATTAATAAATTACATTTTGCATTATCTACGTAATAAGGTATAAAATAAGTAACATGGCTGAGATGCTATCTACTGATATCATTTTAATAGCAGGTGATTATTCATTTAAGAATTCTATTCAGTAAAAATTACTTTTCCATTTTCAAATTTAGAGATTCCTTTCAAGCTTTTTAAGTGAGCTGCTACAACATTACTTTGTTCCTAAACAGGACATATAAAGCAATCACATATGAAAGGAAGAAGCCTCTTCAACAATGGTAAATCCACACTGACTGAAAATGCAACCACACTCTTAACTGTTTTTCTTCTTTTTCCTTTCACCTTTTCTCTGTCCCCTCATTCCCCCCTACCCCCAATTTTTCTTTTAAATAAGATCCTGGAAAGGATGGTTGAAGAAACTCATAATCTGATCATAGCCTCCATGAGTTATGATTGTCCCTGCAATTAGCCATAAAGACAGATTGCTTCCTTCTAATAAAACCTTATTCCATGCAACATAACAAATTAGACCACTGCATAGGTCTAGCCATGCATATAGCAAGAACAACTTAATAAAGACTGATAAATAGGAAAGGAAACAAGCTAGTGCATTATAGGAAACACTAGTAATGACAGGATATAAATTATTTTTGCTCTTAGGACGAAGGTTGAAATACTTATAAAATCACTAACAAAAATTCTGTCAATTAGAGAGATCGCTTATTTCTATTTCTGAAGGACGTAGAATTATTTAATAAAAAAACAGAATCCAGTACCTCTGGTTTGCTTGCAGCATAGTTTAACAGAGGGACAACCACAAAACAGAATTCCAAAAATACAGACTGCATTGCTATCCAGGAAAGAAAAATGTTACTCTGTTAGCATCTGGTGCAGCATAAAGCCATTATAATCTAATTAGGTAGACTAAGAACCAGATGCTAAGAAACTAAAATGAAAAGATGGCAACAGACTTTGTTCAAAACATTTATCTTACAAAACATTTGCATTCTGCTGTGCTCAAGACACTGGCTGGGTTAAGCTTCAAAGGTTCAACATAATACAGATCAATGATGTCTGCCCTTGGACATAAAGATTTACTGCACCCTGCCACACAGCCAGTCCTCTCTTCTTTACACTCTGATAAAATTTTATTTTGCTACCTGTGCAAAGTGGCAATAGTAGGCAATCATGGAGCCTGAAAAATAATTATAAATAGTTATTCATGATTTCTTCCCCAGTCCTGGAAAACTTCACTTCAAAATTTCTCTGGAACTCATATCTCATTGATTTCTTAAAACAAAACAAAACCAAACCAAATAAAAAATAATAATAAAGAAAAACAACACCAACACCCCTTCTTACAACTGACATTTCTTGCCTCTTGTCCTAATGCTGTGCACCTCTAAGAAGTGTCTGTCTCTCTCTTCTTCACAAACCTCTGGCCGTGAAGTTGCAGGTAGCCATCCCTGTCACCCAACCTTATTCTGAAAGGTGAATAAACCCAGCTCCTCCTTGCCATGTGGAGTGGCTGAGAGAGCTTGGGTTGTTTAGCCTGGAGAAGAGGAGGCTGAGGGGTGACCTCATTGCTCTCTACAACTACCTGAAAGGAGGTTGTAGAGAGGAGGGTGCTGGCCTTTTCTCCCAAGTGACAGGGGACAGGACAAGAGGGAATGGCCTCAAGCTCCACCAGGGGAGGTTTAGGCTGGACATCAGGAAAAATTCTTCACAGAAAGGGTCACTGGGCACTGGAACAGGCTGCCCAGGGAGGTGGTTGAGTCACCTTCCCTGGAGGTGTTTAAGGCACGGGTGGATGAGGTGCTAAGGGGCATGGTTTAGTGTTTGATAGGAATGGTTGGACTCAATGATCTGGTGGGTCTCTTCCAACCTGGTTATTCTATGATTCTATGTGTTCTGTCACCCAGCCATCCCGGCAGCCCTGCTCTATGCTTGCTCCAGTACATCTGTGCCTATGGGGAATCCCAAAAGCAGAGGCTGCACTCCAGGCTAGGTCTCCGGAGAGCTGACTTGAGAGGAGGCATCACTTTCTGATGGTCTGCAGTTGATCCATGCTCATTACACAGTTTTGCCATGCTACTAAACTCTATAAATTGTATTCATTTTTCTTCTTATGTCTCCCAATAAATTATCTGTTTCACTTCCAAAGAAAGGTGTTAAAACCAGAAAATGTTTTACCATTTTTTTAAAATATTCCCATGGCTTACATAAAATACATCAAATAATTTTACAACTCTTACTACAAATCAAGAGAACATCCACTATCTTGTTAAGGGGAGATAGAACTTACTGCTTGTCAATACCATCCTTCACAAGACTTTAATAATTCAAATGATCACAACAGGGCGGTTACTGAAAATAGTATTTTTCTCCCTGATTCCTTTTGCTATAAGGAAAAAAATGGTAATCGGTTGTATAAATCCTGTTGAAGCACATAACAAGCTAGAAATCTAGACAAATTCAGTTGTTTGACCCTGAAGAGCTTGATCAGACTTTCCCAGGATAAAATTTCAAGTTACATCACTCCAGTACAAAATGTTACAGAGTTGTGCCTGCTGCACTTCATAAACAGTTAAGAATTTAAATAAAAATGTTCCAAGGACTGTACTGTCACACTACTGCAAATGTACCCATAGTGATCTTAGTGACATCTTTGAGGTCATTGTCCCTTGGACCAGCTTTCATTACAGACCTCTGTTGACACATCTACAGCTAAGTGCAATGCAGCACACTAACAAGGTTTGAATTAGTTATACAGTAAAGCTCCCTGAAATTCAGGAAATTTCATCAGGATGATAAAATATGCCTCTAGTGACTTGGAGAACTCGCTGCTCATAAAAATCAGCCCTCTAGGCAAAGAAAAATCCATACACAAAAAAAGTTACTTGATACGGCTGCAAATTCTTCAGTTCTCTACGACAGTTGAGCAAGCTGACTCAAAGATTCTCAGAAGTACAACAAAGATTTTGTTTCCCCTTTCTGAAGGTGAAGGATAAAGTAATTTATTTTCTTCTCATCACTACTACAAACTTGAATTCTGTTGCTGGAGAAGTCCCACATCAGAGGAACAATAAGTTTTGTGGCCAGTGGTGGAAAAGCTAGGAGGATTCAAATAACTCCAGGGCATTTCTGGGCACTCCTCAGTCTGCAATAGCCATGTTCACCCCCTCCAGTTCAACTGTGCTAGGTGGTAAAGGTCCATCCCAAACTATGGACCTGAATGACTTGGATGCAAGTGGCTGTACCTTGTTGGCAATTAAGGAGCATCCTTAGACACCACTGCCCAGCCTGTGGAAGCCCTTGTTGGGGTAAGAGCAGAGAGGAGGACACAAGGATAGAGCACAGAGCAGAATCAGACACTGATGTGGTGATACCTTTTACAGTTTTTCAGAGCAGCTGCCTGAGCTTGTTTGAGTCCTGGGATGAAGAAGTCATCAGTGGATATGACAATCTGATTAGTGGTACTAGACAAAGACTATTTTAACAAGGAATTAATCACATTAAAACTTTTGCTTAAAGCTTCAAATCTAAAACAGCTAATGAATACGTGATACGTAGTACATAGGTAAATGGTAAAAGCACAGTATTTGCATTATCTGGATCATTTAGAAAGACAGGAATTCCAAACACAGATGCACTGCAAGTTACCTGTGACCAGGGATAATGGGCTGCATCTACCTCCAGTAATTACTGATACTTCTGTCTACAGGTGACATTATTCATACCAACAAATTCGTACCCTCTTCCCTGTATACGTGTGCCTTCAGTATTTCCAGGATACAATTAATTCTACCAAGGATCATTTTGCTATTTTGCTTAATCCTCATCATTTCTGAATGTCTCAGGACATCCTCAGGTTTAAAAAAAAAAAATAAAATAATAATATATCTGAACATGCATGGGCTTTTATCTCCTCACTGAAGTACACATTCTTTTTTGTTAGATTCAGTCAGGAAGCATGTATAAAAGGTATAAATAAAATTAGCTGATATTATAAATGTAGAGATTAACCCAGAAACCTGTGTCTAAACATAGCATCCTGTGACCTAGTGCTACCCTCTCAGAACAAAATCCTCAATGAACAAAGAGGCTTTACATTTCTGTTCTCAAAATCAACATTTTTTTCCAGACCGAAGGCAAAAAAAAACCCCAAAAACCCAACCAAAAACAAAGAGTTTTTTTAATGAAGAATAACATATTTTCAGGCTCCATTCAGAAGTACTTCAACAAAAAGTCTTCCACTGACCATGGTTCTTAGCAATGACAAAAGAATAAGTAACTTAAACCTATGACATTGCTACAGCACAATTATATAAAGTCTTTAAGCAGACCATTTATAAAACAGAAGCATTTCTTTATTTAAGGTCACAAAGATAAGTAAAAAAAGAGTAAATTGGGAAACAAGAAGACTCATTAAAAATATTATCAAAAAAGAGAAATTAATCTTAAATGCTTGAGCTAGTCAGCACATGATTCAATATCAGGGTACCTTGTTCGTTACCCTGGAAAACCATATACTTTATATATTATAGATAAGTTTTCATAGCATGTCCTATCCTTATCAGCTTATTTGAACCAGGATATTGAGGTCGCTAGTCTTTTCTAAACTGTATGTTGTATTATTCATAATGTTTTCACTTCCAACTAGCACTTAGGGGGCTTGGTGTCTACTGATCTAGACAACACAAAGCAAGCAGAAAGAATAGCCTCTGCCAGTAGCATTTATATTTTAAATAGTGAAAAAAACCCAGAACTTGTGCCTTCATTAACTACAGTGGTGTAAAATTGGCAAGATAAGAACTTGCCTGAACATAGTCATATATGTTAGAAAAGTTCGAGAAACTATCAGTTTGGTTTTGAACTTTTTTTACCATTCCGTTCTTTATACAGCATGGAGAAATCCATCTCTAATTATTTATTTTGATAATTTTATTTTCATCAAGAAACTTGCCTACATCTTTTTATCTTATAATTTCCTCTGAAACAGTGAACAATATTCCCCTGACTGTGAGACTGATTATCTAAAAAAAAAAAAAAAAAATTATTGGAGAATGTTTCTTTCCCTTGACCAAGAGCAAAGTCCTAAAACAAATTCATTAACAGCACTACTCTCTATTCTGTTAAATAGGTCCATAAAGTACACTTTTTTAAAAAAAATGGAAGTTGATTTCTGAAATGTATTTATATACACAGAGTATTTGTTTTGAGACAGAAAAAAAAAGTACTGAGGAATATTCTTGACTATCTCTGTTACTTTTTAATGATAAAATGATACCGCGACCTTTTCATTATAATCTTTAGGAAGCTAGTTCAATAGCAACACAATAGCCTTTCACCCAAGGTTTGCACCGACCCCTCTCGTATTTATGACCTGACTATCTGAACTGATGCTTTCTAACATGCAATATAATCTTTACTTTATAACTGAGTTTCACAGAAAGAACATTCTATCCCGTTGGATGAGCACTGGGCTGCAAAAAGCACAAATTTCCACTGAAATTTTGCTTGCATCTACCATCACTACACTTAACTGTTAAAAAAACCCAACTAAATAAAACACATCTTGCAATGCTTACAGCAAATTCCCTTCCATTGGATGATGAGTTTTAAAAGGGATACTTTCCATCTGCTGCAAAGGAGTGCTTGTCAAACACATCAAGTACCTGACAAAATACCAAGCTGAATTATGAGCAAAATGGACATTGCAGATGAGAAGCATATGCTTATGGTAACTTAAATATAGACTGTTTAAGACAGGCCAGGTAAAAGGTAAAATGGTAGACATTTTTTAACATTCTTAATTACTTCTGGAATATGGTAAAAAGAAAAAATCCATATAACTTTCAAAAAAAAAAAATTACCTCACAGGGCTACTAATATTTAACACATCTTGTTCTATGTTACACATTCATGGTCAAGCAGCCAAAATGCATCAGAGTTTTACATAAGTTTTGTTAGACATTTTAGTTGGATTCTAATGCTACCCTTAATCCTAATGCTTTCCAGTACTTTCACAAGACCTATCTTCAGGCAGAAAATAATTGTCTTACTGTCTAATAAATAAAGTGATAAATTAAGAATCTTTTTCATTTACAACAGTGACCAATGAATTGTAAAAGAGTCAGCATAGACTGAAGATGCTTAAAGCCCACGTGTCTGCCTTTTGTCTTGGTGAATTCTCACACAGAAGAGAAAATACACCAGAGGATGTTGTTACTGTGGAAGAAAAAATAACGGCAAGCCAAAGTGACGAATGGCACAGGAAGACAGAGAGATAGAAAGCAAATAAAATAAGAAATATAATTATGGAAGATGAAATACTTGACTATATTTCATAGAATTCTAAGACCTTTCAAGCAGTGGTGGGTTTCCGTACACTTTACACAGACAGACTTCAGCTGACCCTCCCATTCACAAAGAACACTATTAACTTTAGAATTTCTAATGATAAATCCTTGCTAATTTAAAAATCTCTCTCCAAAGTACGTTTAATTTCCTAGAGTTACAAAGTTGCATTTTGGTATGAAAGCTGATTGTTTTTTTCTATAACTACTTACATAAGTGTGCGTTAATCAAATAACAACATCTTACAAATTATTCATACGAAGGTCCTAATAAATATATTGGGGTTTCCCTTACTATCCATATTCCAGCCTTTAAGTTATGAGGCTAATCTGCCAATGCACAGACAGTTGAGGAAACAAGACTCCAATGATAGTTTCTCACTTGGACTTACTTGCTGAAAGGGCTTAGTGCTCTCTTTTGTCTAGATATTTGAGCCTAATAAGTCTACCCAGATAGTCCAGCAGGCTCCATTACATAGCAATAGTTAAACAAAGCAAATATCGCCTCCCAGTAGATTCCTATGATTTCTTTTTTTCCACTTTGGACCCTTAGAACACAATTTGCATTCAACAATCAATAAGCAATTACTTTTTATTTGAAAAGCATAAACTCTTTATTCATTCATTGTTGAAAAGGAACCAAGAGCCCAATCAAAGACCATTCAACTAAACAGAAAAATTCTCCAACTTTTTTACTTTATTTTTTTAAATATCTGATTTCCCCTTCGGATGTTTATAACTGGCCACATACCCACAGTTATAAAAGGAGAATGAACAACTGCGTTAACTCAGTTAATGGTAGCTATGAAAATGTTCACATGGGAAAACAGCTTCCCCTGCAACCCAAAAAAACAAAAATAAAAGGGAAAAAAAGAATCCATGATATCTTAAATTATTCATTTTACTAGTGTTGAATAAATAGCACATGGTCTGCTGTTGCTTTTGCAGAGATGCCAGGCAGTTGCACTACCTTTGATCTATTTCTGTCCAAGCTACATAGAGAAGTGTCTGAAAGCATGATAATGTGCACTATTGATCCTGTAACAGTAGTGGATTCTATAGCATGATATATCTTATTTTATTGGCTAAAAATAGGGGTTTGCAGACAGGATGTTCTGGAGAGTAGCACTGAGCATGGGATGCACTCACTCTTAGAGCTGATTTTTTTTATGGTATTTATGAGCGTCTGATTCAATTTGCTGTTTGCTCATTTGATATATCACTCCAGACAAAATAAGATCCATATGGAAGTAAGATAATCGTGTTATTTCATGCTGCAAAACAGTTAGATTTTGTTTTCAAATATAAATAGTCTTCTGAACTGAAAATATTTGTTCAGTTTATGAGCTGCTTTTTAAAGCCAGTAAGATACTACAGTCAAATCTGAAAGTTAATATCAGAGAAGGACACACGTTCACCTACTCAGATGAGGTTGTGTTAGCTTACTCAGATTTCTCTAATGTATTGTGGTCACTGAACAAGAAGATCAACTTCATTGTCCTAACTGCATATTTTATGAACTGTGACAAGTTTGTTATAACTCATTTGCTCTAGACTTTTCTTCTGAGATTGCACAAGCACCAAGAGATAAACTCAACAATGTCAACAAGCTTGGTGGCATAGTTCAAGCTGTGAAGGTTCAATAAATAGGTCCGTAAACATTGCAAATCAACACAGCTTTTGATGAAATGTCAAGCAAGACAGAGTTTAGCTATATTCAGCTCAGCTTGAACTCATAAACCATTAACTGGCCTCTGCAGTTTCCAGAGAAACACGTATTACAAGTAAAGCACAAACGTTGAAATAGAAATAAAAACAAAACTTTTTTTCTTTAACATAAAAGCCATTTAATTGGAAATGGTATTTTAATCACTCCAACAAAGACTGATTTATAAACCCTTCCCATATGATAATGCTACACATCCTTATGATCAAGCAACCATTATTTTATACCTCCGAGTTAGGAAGACATGCAAAAAATAGGAAGAGAATATAAAATTAATTTTTAAATACAGTGAAGATACTTATGGCTTGAACCACTGCAAAAATGTTTGGCTTTCCTGCATGAGGCATAAAAAGTATTGCTTGTGTCAGACAGCGTACATATTCTCTCTCCATTTTTTGGACAAAGAACAGAATAAAACTTGTTAAAATGCATCAAGGTACCTTTTTAAAACAGAAGCTAGCATTATTTTTTTGCTCCCAGTAGAGCACTGTATTACACATATACAGTCAAGTATCCTCTCAAGATTTATTTCCAAATTGCTTTAAAGATATTAATTTACTGTAGCTACTTTTCAGAATCAACCTTTTGCAGACAAATCTATGCAATTACCCTAGACTGAATGCAAGGTTGTTTTGACCCAATGGCCCAATTTCCAAGCTCTTTCTATGTCATCATTTGAGTAATTCATTTGACCATGTACAAATCTGTTTGCAGTGAACTTTACATTTTCCTTCTGTTTCTATAATGAGGATCCTCTTTGATCAGCTAGCATCTACTATCTATAACTGTGCAAACAGTATTGTCATTTGAGCACACCTCACCGTCCACTGGCAGGGGAAAAAAAAAATCTGTTTGAACTATTCCAGGGTTCGTGCATGCAGAAGTTTGTTTGTTTTCCCTTCTGTATTAACACCCTGTTGACACTCTCCAACCAGTTTTGTATCAGATTTAAAAATAAAATTATGCAAGGCATGGATAACTGGCAGAATGGAGCTGGTGCTGCAATGGGGTCAATCCCCTCCCAGGAGCCCCATTTGCCCTTAACTTTGGAGCCCTTTCAAAAGAACTTCCCGCAGCCCCCTCTACACAGCAGGCAGTGCCCCAGCCAGCCACAGATATCTTGTGAGGCTGCCAACTGACCTAAATGCCATCTTTAGAGTTGTGTTGCTGCTGCTCTTCACTCTTCTGAATATTCCTTGTATTCATCTACAGCCAGTACTCACCTGAGGCATCCCCAGGCATTGCTGGCACCGCAGTGTCTTGCTACCTTCCTGGGGAAGCAGTTAGTTGATTTCCCCGTGGATACTTCTCTCTAACACATTCTCCAAAGTAGGAGAAACCTGGAGGGAGACTCATTGCCAGGTGCAGGTAACACACACGCACTATCACTCTCCAGCTTCACAGGCACAACAAGAGCAGCATTTTCTCAGAAGCTGGCACTAGAATTATAGCCAATTTTGTTTTCTTAAACAACAGCGAGGTACTCTCCCAAGGTAGGCAGCCAGTGTGTGCTGCACTTCCTCCCTCCTAGCTGAAATGGTTTCTCCCAACACAGGCTCAATCTACCTGATTATGTTCTCTCCTAATCAGTAATCTTAGTTTCCCCAGCAGTAGCGGCCCTTCTCTCTCACCCGGGATTTCTGGAGGGCAGGCTGCAGCAGCAGAGCAGCGGTGCTCTCGGGAAGCAGGGTAAGGGAACACAATTTTGGGAACACTCACGTTTCTGTCTGCGTTTTGTTTGAACACTGGAGTACAGCGTACAGCTGTGTGCGAGGGAGATTATTCATCCTGCTTTTACAGTCCTATTCAAAGAGGCTTAAATTCCCTAAGAAAAAGAGGCTACCTGCTTCATCAACCACTAACTGCTTTTCAATGTGGTCTTTTTTGTGTATCCTTTCCCCAAAGCCAGTTTACATCTCTCTCATATATGACAGCATATTTCCATTCTTCACCAATTCTAGTCAGCAAATAATAATAAAGAGGTACAGCTCCCTTCCTCTCCTTTTTTTCTTTTTAAACTAAAAGGAGAGGGGGAGGATAGGTACAACGCATATTACTATAACCAGCACCATCTGCTATCTTTCAACAAACATGCTTGTTTTAAGCCTGAATAGGTTTTGGTTTATTACTTTGATTTTTTTCTTTCTTTCTTTTTTTTTTTTTTACAATAACCAGGAAGGGATGAGGCAGACAAAAGAACTTTTCTCTTTTCTTTATATTTTTGTCCTGATTATTCAGGTTAACCTAATTATTACATTATTAACTGTTATTCTCCTGTAAAACTCTTCTAATACCACTTCAGAGACTGTATCAGAATTAATTCAAATGATCCTTTACCAGCTAACAGTATAGGTTAAAAAAACATTTGTAGAGAGAAAACAGCAGGCAAAGATTTGATTGAGGAAAGATTTATACTAGTATTTCAACCAGGCTGTAGAGCATGTGGTCTCTCGGGCACAGTGCAGCATAAAATCATGACAGCAAAGAGACAGGAGATATGGAGACAGTAAATACTTAGGACTGCTCCATTCTGGATTAGTGTGGTACTATATTTAAGGGTTGTGAAGAATATCTGAAATCTGGTGATTTTATTAACTAAGCTAGTCTGGCTTTTGTGGACAGTATAAAACTAGGAGTTATAATAAACCTTGGGATCTGCATAGATAAAAAAATTATGGCATTATTCAGAATTCATTTGATAGCAGACCAAATCCAGAAAAAAAAACAAAAAAAAAAATAAATCACTAACTATGTAGCAGCCTCCTACCAAAAGTGAATGCCCATTCTTCTGTTTTCAGCACAGAAGCCTTGTAAAGATGTTTCCAAAAGAACAGACAACCTGAATAGTTTTTTATGCTCTGAACTTCAAGAGGCTTCTTCCACATTTACCATAGTCAAGAGGAGCATCACTGTTGCTGGAAAGGTCCAGCTTTATGGTCCTGCTGACACCTCAGTAGAGTCCCTTAGTAACAAATTGTTCCTTTCTCAAGATTACTTTTTTGTCCAAAAACATGCAATACAAGCATTAAATATAAAGGTTATTCACCTATTTGTTTACCTCTTATCATTAAATTCAGCAAACCCCCAAATTTGGCAGTTATGTTCTATTTGAAAGAAAAAAATTAAAAGTTAAACATTAATAGAAAAAATAACTGGAAATATAGAAATGCAGATTAAAAAAAAACCAACCAACCAACCAAACAAAAAACAATCAAAACCCCCAAACTATACAGGCATTGATTTCACATGATGGAGTTGTTAGCATGCCAGATAAATATCCTTTTGTGCCACCCCTAAAGACAGAATATTCAGAAAAATGCAGTCTTCTCCTATGGAGCAGCCATACCTTAAGGAACTCTTGTTCTCTGACTTCCATGCACTCAAAGACCGTCTCTCCCACCCTACCCAAATGCCTTTGCAAACATACCATGGCTACTACAGCCTTTTCCCTCCTCTCACATTGCTAAAGTTTCTCTGCCCCTGTTACGCAGTAGGGATTTACTTGAGAAGGGTGTTATATGGAGCAGCTGTGCCGTATAACCCTATAATTGCTAAGGAACCAGGTGATGTTACAGGGAACTTAGCCTCTGAAAAAATAAATATACATAGATGGTTTGATATCAAAACAGAAAACTTGTTTGTCTTTGTTTCTCTAATTAATTTGGAACACAGGAAACTCACAAGATTTTGCAAGAAAAATTAGAGTTTATACAGAGAGTATAAGCATTCCTTACAAACTGCTTATGAGAAGGAGCCTTCCACAAGAAAACCTGTTATATTTTTCTGTAATTGAGACCTGTTACTACTGAATGAGCATTATACAGAGAGATACACATTTTCCTCACACTAAAGTGATTTTTGATAATCTGGGATTAGAAAAAGAATAGCCAGAACAAAGGCAAAAACCCAAACCAAAAACTGCAAAGGCTTTCACAAAGAATAAATTGATAAAATCACAGGCAAAATCCTGATTCCACTGAGGTCAAAGGCGAAACTCCACTGGAAATTGATTTTGCTTCAAGATCAAAAGTCAACATCTGCTCTATTTAGTGTTGCATTATGGAGGAAGATAGCTGTTCATTTGTGCTGTGCTCAAGAAGCCTTGCTGAACACTCAGAACATATCTATATACTGTCCTGTAAATGTATACAAATAGAGCTATTCTGTATTTTCATGTATTTTTGCACACTTTGGTATATTTTTATACATATATATATGTATGTGTAGACACACAGAATTTTAATATAGCTTGATATTTCAGGGTTTCAGGCTGGGTGTGCATACATTTTTTAACCATAAAATTCTATTTTCATCAGCCTGCTCTTCTGTTTTTGTACTTCTGTCTTACACTTCTTCTTGCTAGTGTTATCAAGTGATAACAGCCTGCCAAGGAATCAAACAGCTTTTAAAACAGTGTTTTCTTAAAAATTACAAGCTATAATAATATTTTGATTTTTTTCTTTCAAAAAGGAAGATACAAAAGGAAAATAGAAGATCATTTCTGCTATATCCTACTTACAGATGGTCCCTGAAACCATCTCAAATTACTAAAAAACACATCTCCTTACGTCAGGTGGCTGTAATTTTTCCATTTTCAATTCCTTTATCCATTCACAGTTTGGACTACCTGATGATACTGTATGTAAGCCTAACCCTCATGTGTCTATTTAATCTAATGTCTTGTTTGTGATAGTAAAGGGCTGCCTCATTAGGTCTGGAAATCAAAATGTGTATGTTTTACCACACAGTTATAATAAAGCCTAAAAACATTACCTATCTTTTGCAAAGATTTTTATTAAAAGTTAGAGAATGACTAGTGTTATGTGTTAGTGAGCCATTACCGTGCTGTCTGCTGCAATGTGCCTGAAAATTAAATATAAGAAATAAATCATTTGTGTCAGGGGTGTTTTCAGGAGTAATGTATGTAAAACTGAAGGTGCAACTAAGATCTGTTAGTTCTTAATTCTTTCCAAAATCGCTTCACCATTAAAATTATATGCATCCTGACTCCGTTTCTCAGGAATTCTCAAGGACTACTATTGCTGTATCAGTATGATGACTACTTGGTTGAATGGAGATAAAAAGCAGTTTCTGATCTGGAAGACCACACTAAAGATAATATCACATATAGCATAACATACTGAAGCTTGTCCAATTGCCAGCTAGCATTGTGATAAAGTAAAAGAAACATTAAATCCTTATCTCCATGTAAAGCCACTCTCAAAGACTTTCCAGGGTACCGAACTATGAAAAAGGCCAACCTTATCGATAGACAACTGTCAGAAATTCATAAGATATTGTCTGCTTGATGTAATGATTTCTGATAATTTTATAAAACACAGTTTCTCTGCTGTAAATTAATGCTTGCATGGAGTTTAGACAATGTCATAATTAGGCAAGCTACATATTAAGGATTATTACAAGATATTCCAGCCCCTGCTTTCTCTCTTGAGACAGTGGCAGAGTCCTCTAGCATAGTTCCCCAAACTTCTGCAGGACAGTCCTTACTGTTGCTCATTTCTCCTACACTGCATTTTCTTCTTTATACTTTGATCCAGTTACATTTGTTTTTTTCTTTCCGCAGTACAAGGAAGCATCTGAGGCAATTTCTATGTGAAACCACTATCTCAGCGTCTTTACTCCCCAAAAAACATGTGCTGCTCAATCTTTCATACACTGCCCCTCAAAAGCACTGCTTTCCTTTGTCTAGTCTATTTGTGACACAACTAAGATTAGAACCAAGGTATTTGGACACTCTCAGGGTACCTGGGTGTTTGATTTCAACTGAATGGCCTCATCACCATGAGTTTTAAACCAGATCCCTCACAAAGATGGGCCCATGCTGTATCCATCCCTGGGAAGCCTTGAAGACTCAACATCGTTACCAGGGCACTCTGCACCACTCGCTAATGAGGGAGCTGTAAACTCACTTGCAACAAGGAAAGCACATCAGATTTTCCCAAACCTTCCATCTATAACTTATTTTCCCTATTTCTTTGGAAATATAGGCCTTTTAATGACTTTCCTGATTTTGGCCTTTTTTTCTCCCATTCTTCTTGATTTTATTAATTTGCCTGAAATTCCCTTTCATTTTACATTCCTATTGTCTTTTCTGTCTTTACCTAAACCAGAATGAATTATTTATGAGAAAATTAGAGATAACATTTATATTCTGTTTTTAGTAAAGCTCATTCAGTCAAACCTATTAAACAAGGACAAAGATACTTCTGTAAAAGCAAAACCATCTGTTTACATTCAGGAAATATGCATCTGCTTCAGAATATATTCTCGTTTTCATCAACCAGCACCATTACTGTGATCCCACAACTATATACTGTGCCACAAGAGTTGGAGGGGGAAATAATATGACCAAACCCACAAATATTTAAAAAGTAGTTAGTAGTACATCTTCAGCAGCACATTAGTGACCCATTCCGGGGCACTAGTTCTGTACTGAATCACAACAATCACAAGAATTTTTCTTAACCTTTATTTTACAGCATTGTCTCTGGTACGAAGTCCCATACTGCTTGGTTTGTAAAATCTTACAGGATCACTTTTAGAGTAATAGCTCCAGACTGCAGTAAAACAAACCCTTCTTAATATACATCTCACTGATAAAGCCTAATTCAATTAAACTGACCATTAAGATTAGTGTAAATTGAATTGTTCTATTTCAGACTAGCTGATAATCATTTGACACACACGAACAAATGTGGTGTTTCCAAACAGAATGACTTATGGTGCTCGGTTGGATACTCTTCCCCTATCTTGCTCCTCACCTCCGAAACATCAAAGCAACTACACAATAATTTGCTTTAGAACGCTTGTCAGAGGTTTGCTGGTTTGATCCTATTTAGCTAAACAATCCTGAGTCTGTATACAAAAAGCAAGTTGCAAATGTTCAGTATGATAATACAAACTGACATAACATCTAAGGCATGGATTGTAAAATACACTAAAATAGTCATAATTTCAGTTGCAGTTATGCAAAAATTGTAATCAAACAGTGATAAAAGTAGGATTTTTCCTTATTCTTCACAAGTTTTTTTTCCTATCCAGAGGAAGGGAACAGTTATTTTTATACTGCAAGAAAATAGGTTTCTGTATATATCAAACAATTGTTATTTTTAGTTTTAGAAGAATGGTTCTTAATTCATTGAATACTAGTTATCTTTAAAAAAAATGAAATATAGTCATTGAAACTTTGAGATTATGCTGTGGAAAGTGGTAAGGAGGTTCAGTAATAAAATAAATATGAACTCAGTCAAACTTTGTTCTCTTTGCAGTCTCCTTTCAGAGACATATATTTGGAATACAGGGATTGGTTTTAATCTAAAACCTATCAACCTACAGATGGAATCAGTGATTACCTTATGCAGTATTTTCAAATTGCGCTACATTTTTTCAGCTTAATTGATTGTAAGACTAACACAAAACTTTTTTGGTTTTCTGAACAAGTTCTTTTCTTTTCCCCCCCACACAAAGCAGAAGCACAGTAATGCCATTTTCTAAGTGCAGTTGCAAAGATCAGGGCTTTTCAAAAAAATCTCTCTGAAGAGACATGGGGATCTCACCTTTGTTCACATGATGGAGGTGTCATATATGGAAAAAGGTAAACGTTGCCATGCATGAACAAATATGCACTTTGATCACATGACTGGATATTCACAGCACTGTGAAAAAGGCTGATTTATTACATAATGAGAAAAATGTATCAGGCAGCAAGTGGAACAGATTCGTTACTCTAAAAAGTGAAAGTAATCTTTAAAATTACAGGCTGGGCAACCTTGGCCTAGCTGAACGTCATTCATGGCAAATGGCAAAGTTTGAAACCCATCTTATTTTGACCATTTTTGATTGCTTGCTATTTTATCTAGGCTGTTAAAAGAAGGTTAATGGGGAATTACTGTCTGAAAATATCCATGTTAAAAGAAATCACTAATAGCAGGCAGCTATCAATCCAGGAAAAAAAAACAACCAAACCCCCGCCCCCCAAAAAAAAAGAATGTTGTAATGATAGCAAGATGAAGCTAGTTCAAAGTAGCAACTGCAAATTTTTAAGTAGGAACAATGGCAAACAAATATTTCTGGTTTTGGTGTTCTCTCCAGATCTTTAAGTCAAGATTTGACAGATTTGAAAGAAAATCTATAAGTCTCATTTAAAATTATGGATGTGTAACAAAAGTTACAAGAAGTGTTACAATGATGTTAGTCTAATCTTAACGGCCATTTTTAACCCTATAGAATCAGCTCCATTACAGTTTTAACTTTAATTTAGGTCATGTCTTTACCTCTCTGCATATAAAATTAATTTCCAGAATAGTCATTAAGTCATTCCTAAATAACCTCGGACTGAGTGAGGTCCAATTACTCTTCACATTGAATTTGACTCTAAGAAAGTCTCATTTTTTTTTTCCCAGCTGTAGATTAAGAATCAGCATTTTCGGGTTTATAAACTGTCATTAGAACATTTGAAAACAAATAGGCAGATATTTAAATATAATAAGCATAAAACTTTTTAACGAGACATTCCTTTTTATGGAGGATTCCTAATGGTATCATCCTTGTCAAATATTGCTTACTTTTGGATGTTTCCTCTTTGAAACGTGGTAATGACTCACCAAACGTGACTGCAAAGACAACTCACCTGCATATGGAGTACAACTAAGATATAAATACATAAATAAATAAATGCACAGTTGGGATTTAAGACATGTCTACAGTTGAAGTTGGTTTCTTTTTCTTTCGAAGTGTGAACTCTTAACTTTTTTCCCCTATTCTACAGGCAGTCTCACAGACCTTTAAACAAGTAGAAAGCAAGCAGATGTAGCTATAAGACAACTTGATAAATTGTTAATCATAGACAAACATTTCAAAGCTTTTTTTTGTGCCTTTTCATTGATCTAAAATAACAAGAATGTCTAAAAGTAAAGAGGGCAATCTTACATTTTATTCTTTAAAAACAAGATGAGATTCTAGCTGTGAACGGACACATAAATCTTTGCTACTAAGTAGGTCAAAAGGTGTGAAGAAAGTTTCCAATCACAACCACTGCAATACTGACATACTGCTTCAACCAGCCCCTGGGTTTTAAATTTCTGCTTGAAAACAGCACTGAGAACTAATAAAATACAGATTTTGCTCTCCTCTTCTGTGTTTTTGCTCCCCGCTTCTGCATTCCATTCTTTGACAGCTATTTTTTCTCCTTCTTTTTTTAAAGGAAATAGTTATTCTTCCCTTGCTGGGCAGGGTCAGCAGAGGAAAACTGGACTGCTGCAGCACAGCACCCCTGGTTGCCCACCTAGGCAGTGGGCAGGCAGGTGCTGAGGAAAGGGGGTGTAACTTGGGTGCATGGGGCAGGGCCATGCTCTGCTTCTGCTCTTGTCACCCCTGGGCTTCGTTTCATACCTGTACTGGCACAAGTAGTGTAGAGATTGGTGACCTTCAGGAAATGTTCTAATTTTGCGGGAACAGGAATTGATCAGTAATGTACTCACACATACGCTGCTTGACTTGTCACCTAAATTAGCACAGCATCAGAGCACACATACAGGCTAAAGAACTGCATAATTGCACAGCTTCCCCCATTAAAGAAATAGGGTTGGTTGGTTTTTTTTTTTGTTCCTCTTCCTGATTTCAGTATATTCTTTGCCTTCCAACTTGAACATAAACTGCAGGTTATCACTCTTCATAAAACAAAAACTCAGCTGTGACCTTGAACTCTGTACACAGTGCTTTGTGCCACATTTACACTGAATGGCAAATGGAAAGAAGTCATCCTTTAATGAGAAACAAACTTCCTCAAAGATCTCCAAGAATAACAAATGATGCCCTCCTAAGTAGATCAATGCTTAGCGTACTGTAGCTGTCAAAAATCCCACCCATTTCTGGACAAAACTTACTGAAGTAAATATACCAGGCATTAAAGTATAGTAGCATCTAAAAGCTTCTCTTTTCCCAAAAGCTATTGAGTGTTGACTGGGGGCAGGAGGGGGAAGATCAACAGGCACTCACAGCTCAATT
The DNA here is from genome assembly GCF_032191515.1 of Phaenicophaeus curvirostris. Lineage (NCBI taxonomy): Eukaryota > Metazoa > Chordata > Aves > Cuculiformes > Cuculidae > Phaenicophaeus > Phaenicophaeus curvirostris. Next base: position 122,322,558 of record NC_091392.1, on the reverse strand, counting down.
TTTCCTTCAAACTAGGGCATATATTAAACAGGTTTTTAAGCATTAATTGACTTTCCGTACCTGCTTTAAAGAACAAGAGAGAGAAAAACCTGTTCTTCCTCTCTATAGAGCCTGGCTGCTTAGTGCTGAAGAGAACTGATGGGTAGCAGATATTTTAATTTATTTAAATTTTCATTGGAATTAAACTAATATCTTCCTAATTGATGTTTGTAAAATGGCAATATGTAGAATGATCTAAATGAAAATGTTCAGTTAGTTCAACCAGAGCCCACTTTGTCCTGGCCAGCAGAGGCAGGAGCACCTTGGAACGTGGAAGCTCTCCTATCTCTCAAACCTTACTGAAACAGTTGCATCTCCAGGAATAAAAAATGTGTTTTAACAACCAGAAAAAAAAAGGACTCTTTTCATTTTGATGGTTTTCTTTTCCAACCATGTTGCTTTACTTTTTTTTCTTCACAAAGCCGCTTAGCCTTGGGCTAATGTTGCCATGGTGTCATTTCTTTTTTTCTTATTAGGATAAACCACAGTATCAGGCAAAAGAAGCAGAAAAAAATATCAGCAAAGCTCTGCACCAATGTTTTTAAACAGATATTTTAAACCAAACAGTCAGTGTTCTGACTATCTACAGCTTGATGGTGGTGATGATAGGGTTCAGTGTTTATGGATAAGAATCAAGGAGAATGCCAATAAAGCAGATATCATGGTGCAAGTCTGTTACACACCACACAGCCAGGACTAAGAGGCAGATGAAATATTCTATAAGCAGCTGGGAGAAGCCTCACAATTGCTAGCCCTTGTTCCCAGGGGTTACTTCAACTTATCTGCCTTCTTCTGGAAATAAAACACAGCAGAGAGGAAAAAGTCTAGGACATTCCTGGAGTGTGTGGAAGATAATTTGCTCACCTGGCACAGCTGGTGAGCAAGCCAACTAGGGAAGACATCCTGCTGGATCTGTTGTTTGCAAGCAGACAAGAACATGGGGACAATGTGGTCTTGAGGCATCTTGGGCATTGTGATTACAAAATGACAAAGGTTTTGATTCTTGGAGAAGTGATGAGAGGTGTCAGCAGAACTGCCACCAGACTTCATCTGGTTTAGGAGACTGGCTGAGAGAGTTCCTAGGGAGGCAGTCCTGAAGGGCAAAGGAGTCCAGGAAGGCTAAGACATCCTTCAAGAAGTAAATCTTAAAGGCACAGGAACATGCTGTCCCCATGTGACAAAAGATGGGCTAGCAGGGAAGATGACCAGCCTGGCTGAACAGAGAGCTTTGGCTGGAATTCTGGTAAAAAAATGAGGATTTATGACCTTTGGAAGAAGGGGCAGCCTACTCAGAACTACAAGGATGATGTGAGGTTATGCAGAGAGAAAATTAGAAAGGCCAAAGCCTAGAACTTAATCTGGCTATGGCCATAAAAGACAATAAAAAATGTTTCTATAAATACATAATCAGCGTGAAAGAAAAAAAAAAGGCTAAGGAGAATGCCTATCGTTTTTGAATGTGAGGGGAAACACAGTGACAAAGGATGAGGAAAAGGCTGAGATACTTAATGACCAACTGTTCTAAGGGTACCCAGCCTTCTGAGGTGGAAAACAGGTACCGGGAGCAGAATGAAGACCCCATAATTCAAGGGGAAGTGGTTAGTGACCTGCTATACCATTTAGATACATAAGAGCCTGACTAACTAAGGAGGTCCCAGTTGACTGGAACTTAGCAAATGCAGTTCCCATTTACAAGAAGGGCCGGAAGGAGGATCAGTACATCAGCCTGTCAGCCTGACCTCAGTACCAGCGAAGATAACGGTCATCTTGATTGTCCCCCTGTACTTGGCACTGCTGAAGCTGCACCTTGACTGCTGCATTCAGTTTTCACCTGGCAGTGTTAGGCTAACAGTTGGACTTGATGATCTTAAAGGTCCTTTCCAACCAAAATGCTTCTATGGTTTGCAACATAGCTAAAATTTTGTGAAGCATTTTGATTACCTGATTTGTAACTTCCTAAACATTCTTGATAATTCACATTTGATTATATTTGCTTGATGTCCACTTCATAGGAGTCATATTTAGGAGTGACTTATTATTCACTTGCATGGCAAATATTCTAAGGCTACCCTTACTGATAAGAAAATGCTTATCAGCCCTATTTGAGTAATAGAAATAAAGAATAAGTGGCTACATACCTGATTTTCTTGTTTGAGACACAAACAAACTACAAAATCTAAAAATCCCCCACATACTACCTACCAAGAGGTGAAAGAGAACAGCAATAACTTGGCTTTTCTGTCTGTTCTGTATACCACAGGAATCAAAGGGAATGTAAGATTAAAGTTATGCCTTAGTTTTAACTGTTACATTATAGTGCATATAGGATGTTACATACATTTAGAAGAATTCTGAATTCAGAATATCTAGAGTCTTATAGTTCAGTTGCAGATATGGCACTATCTAAACTTATTTCTCCACGTCATTTTTCTTATTGAATATATTTCGTTATATAGTCTCACTTTTAGGTTTTCAAATATAGAGGTAAATGGAAAATGGAACAAAATGAATTGTGGGTTTACAAAAAGATTGCACTAGATTAATCTGAGAGTCTCCTCTGAGAAGACAGCTGAACTTCTAGACAAAGAATGAAATGGATTTAGTCTCTCTTGATGTCAGCATTTGACAGCGACTCAAGTACCAAGGCTCTGGCTGACTAGAATTCACCAGTGGAAGGCAGCTACAAAAAAGGCAAGTTTAATGGAAGTCAGGCCTGAGAAAAACAAGAATTCATTAAAGAATCACAAGACTAGTAAGAACAAAGTGAAGTGTCAATTAGTCTGATGGAAGGGAATCACTTGCTTTCAGTTAAGTTACTCAAGTGTTTTTTTAAAAACTGATCCTTGTAGAGGAAGCATTAATGACCTTTGCACAAACGATTTATGCCAAAGAAGTCAAATGATGATGAAAAAATTGAGAATCACTGTCAAGACAGAGGGAGGTAGAATATTGGACAAAAAGACCTGAGCAATGCTCAGGAACATGTTAATAGACATGGACTGAAATTAAGTCCTTGAATTCAGAAAATGAAGAATCAAAGAATATGGAACTTCTGCTGTATACTGTGGAATCAAAGAATTATTTGAGCGCCTCAAGGGCAGACCTAAACTTAACAGTAGAAGGTAGTTATAAAACCCCCCTAGTGTACATATACATATGCATGCACATTTACACAAATACAGAGGTGCACAGATTTGGCAGAAAGGCAGGGAACCTTGGAGTATGTGTGTATAAATAAGAAAAATGGAAAACATAAGCTGTGAATATTACCCAGTTAACTGATACTGTGGAACATTAAAAGTTGTCCAAGATACACACTGCAACACATTCTTATAGCACAGATCAGTTTGTGGTAAGTTGCTTACAGTAGATGTCAGCATGTGAAATATAGCTGAGTAAAAGATGTGATAGTGAATTGGCAGATCCAAAACCATCTACTGCTTTCTGTATATATTAACACCTGACACAGATTCCTTTAAAACATGTGTAGAACATTGTGTACTTTCCAGATGTAAAAATAAAGAAAAAATGTATAAATTAAAAATAATCTAAGAAATTCTGTTTTCAACTTCAATCCACATATTTGTGGATGGCTATTCTAAATGGCATCACATTCAGGATTTTAATGGCCTTAGCAAATGAGAAATCTTTGACAGTGTTCCTCATGTCTAAAGTAATTTCCCTCAGTTTTTACCTGCTTTAATTTGCCCTGGCAAGAAGCTATACTGACCATGTGATAGTCAATCTTGTGCACATATATCATGGTCGATTCTATGTCAGTTTTTTTTTATTTTATAAAATAAAATACTCTGTACTTTTGCTACTATACTCCTATGCAGTTAGGTTCAACCCTTCTCAGTCCAATGATCTTATTAAAAACAAAGAACTCCTTGCCTTTACCACAGATCATCAAATAGTTTTGTCATGACCCTATCAGACACTGTGAATTTATTCTACAGATCCACTTTATTTCTAAATCAGCTTTGATACCTCCCTTTTACTCTCCTGAAATAACTGAAACATAAGAATAAACCAAGCATATATTCCTACAATTATTAAAGTGAAGTAAGACTCACTTCTGTCTTCACAGATGCTCATGAAACGCACTACCCAAATATTGGTTCAAGAGAACAGATATCCCTTAAAACCAGATGCACAAAACCTTGCAAGCTCAAGCCCTTAACTCAGGATCAAGCCTTTAAATAAAGACAATAATATCCTGGGTAGTTAATAGCAGTGAGATAGCCTGCACCTGAGAGCTGTCAGATTTACTTGGGTATTGATGCACCTCTCTTAGTGTGCTTGTTTTCTTTTTTCTACTACTATAGATTTTAATAGTCTACATACATTAAGTTTATTCATTCATATTTGTAGGTTAGTAGTGAGAAAAGTGACTAAATTCCAATTTTTCTGGTTTTGAAGACAATGGTTGGCCATTATGCTTTCTGCCAAAAAATTCCAAACTTAGTTTTCAGAGTGTTTTAAGTGATGTAGCGTCCATCTTTGCTGTCATGCATTTTTATGACAGAAACATGCATTTTCTTCTCACAAAATTCCTTCTCCAATTCAAATTCATCATTGCAAAATCCATTAAAGCTTGTCATCAGCCTGTCAGCTGCTTAAAACCAAGCTTTTTACAGCAGTCAGTCAATGTCTTAAAATCAATTATGGGTAATCTAAAATTACTTTACATTAAATGTATCATTATTACTTAGTCCAATTAATTCAATTGATTTTGTAAAAGATTAAAAAGTTGGCTAAAAGGCTGATTCAATTTTATTTAACTGTGCTTTATTAAGTAAATAGCTGTTTAAAAGTTTTGGGAAGGCAAAAATGAATTGTTTTCCCCTGTTGCCAATTTCATGACTTTTTAGTAAAACCTTGACCCACAAGGGTGAGACACACAAGAGTGAGATACGAAAGTGTCAGACAGACACATGAAGAGAGTAGGAAGTTAACTAAAAATTTACCTTTGATTTTTTTTCAGTTTTTCACTTTGAATTAGAAGGTACCCAGGACATGTGTGTTATGCCAAAAAATGCATTTAACTGGCCACCATTACAATGTGTATACTAACAACATTTACACCTCTTTCAAAAAATATTCACAAATAACATTGATTCTCCTTGAGGGACAGGTAATGCAGACCAACTTCTTGCATCAGTTATATCATCATTTGAGCACAAAAGACTATAAACTTTGTATTTAAAAAAATGTTGCGGGTGAATTTATTCTAAAATATACTACTTATCTCCCAGTACAATGACTGATCATTCTGTCTTTATCCAGGCACAACTCTACTTGATGTCACGGCAAACACTTTACAAAGGCTGCATGATCAGCTTCATGCAGAACAAAAATAAAAAAAGCTGTCTGAAGAGTGCTGTCAAACCCTTACTGGTATAAGAAATGCATTGCAACTTGTTCTTTACCACTGCAATTTATGAAGGTTCATCTACTTTCTCTTCCATGTATAGCCAATAATTAATCAAAGAGTTTTTCCATTCTGTCTTCTTTAGTCTCTCAGTTTCATTCTTGATATTTTTAAGTATACTTAAGTATTTCCTTTCAATTTGCTGCTAAGGACTAAATATATATATAGCAATTGCTTTCAATTACAAAACACAAAAAAATAAATATCAGTTCATTTATTAAATTATCATTTAAAATTATGTCATGGCTTAAATTTCCTTTGATATAATAATAAAAACTTATTGATCACTCAAAGCAAACCCCAATGTTTTAGTTGTCAAAGTAACACTGCACTTGTTAATGATGACAAATGGCAGCAAGAATGAAATGCAGACAAAATATTGACATATTCAGATCCTAATTAGTGTCATGTCTCTAGACTGACAAAATCATTCCTCCTTGAGACAGTAAATGGACATTTTTATAATGAAGATTTATTTTAAAACAAAACTAATGTGTGAAGAAATCCCACCTTAGAATGTAATCCTTGCACTCTGAATCTGGAGGTATGCAATTCAGTAAAAATATGGCATTGGAAAGATCTAAAGAAGTAATAAAGTGTGAAGTTCCTTCAGTTCTCTGCTCAGTCAGTTGTCCAATCAAGCTGTAAATCTTAACAGTCTCTCAATGTATTTTTTGGCAACAAGGTTTCCCATTTGCAGAATGAAAAACTGAGTTATGCAGCTTGAGCTCTGATTCCAAACCCCAAAACTATACAGGAAGTTAAACATTGGATTCAGTCTAACCTTCAGCTACACTTCTCATGTTTTCTTCCACTCATGGCACATGGATGTTGTCCTTACCGAAGGAGCTGGGGCCTAACCCAGTGCTGATTCAAGTCAGGGAAACACTGTATTTTGTCTTAAACAAACATGAGCATGGATCAGTTAAAACCGTTGCAAAAGGTCATATTATAACGTACAGACAATTGAAAGGATTACTTCTAATTAATTTTTTGGTACCTCAGAGTGCAGTATGTCACCAGATAACAAATACCATAAAACTGGATTTATTTCAAAACATACTGTATGCTTTTGCCCATTTGTCTTTCTTTCATTTACTGTCTCCAGTGATTTATTTCATTGTCTACTTCTTCTAAGACTAATTATATTAAGAAAATGGCTAGATCACTATTCAATGTCAGTTCATTTTCCGTTATATACTGGGGTGCTTTTTTCACCAGGTATAAATACATAAAACATAACTGCTAGTGGCTGCTGACTTAAGAATTTGGGTTAAGGAAAACAAAAAATGATACTGCCTTATAATTTTCTGTGGTTGGTCAAAGTTATGCTGGAAATTTTAGAAGTTAGTTCTTTATTGAGATTAGTCATGTATTTTTCCTTGAAGGTCTAAGATCACACTAGGGAAGACTGACACAAGACCTGAAAAAACAATAAACTTGCTTACTTGAGGCTGATAGTAGTCTTCCATAACAAAAGTTAAGGTGAGTTCTACATTTGGTCTGCCAATTTTATTATTTTTTTTTAAAATTGGAAAAAAATATGTAGCCAGAAATAAATCACCATTCAAAGTCTTTAAATACAGAGCTACACAAACCTCAGGACTGATGTGACCAAATGCAGACCAGCACCCTCTTCTAACTAGTAACACAAAGCTCCATTTTAGTCAGTGGGGAGGAAAAAGCACAGCTAGCTCAAGAGTAACTTTGTAACTCTGCATCTGAAGAAGTCACCTGGGCTCCCTTCACAAACAAGCCTTTGTAATCTCAGCCTAGAACAAGCATCTAACCTCAAACAAATAATTTCTATGAACTCTCATTGAAGGGCTTATTTTTTCCCCACTAACTAAATGGGAGCCTTAGGTAAGCACATTGGAGGTATGGCTGTATATTATAGACATCTACAGAACAATAGGGACCATCTCATCTCATGCCCATTTATTGGGTAGAGGCAGAGATTATCAAAAGGATTTAACAGCAGGGTATGCCTAAAAAATCCTTCCTCTGCCATCCAGATGCTTCCAGTGGTTTACAGTTAAAGGAACATCCTGTCCTCCAGGCATTTTGTACCAACCACCTTTGCATTGGTTACATGACTTCTCCCAGTTACTTTTTAATTCCATCTGTAATCTGGCTTTCAAAGTATTCCATGGCAATAAATCCCAAATCTTAGTCATGTGTGGAGGAGGGAGGGGGGGATGAAAAAGAAAACTCAGCTCCTTTTGTTCTCAACCTGTTGCTCAATTATTGCTTTTAATAGTCTCACTATTCTTGCGTGATGGAAAAGCAGTCCCTAAAAATCCTTGTGCACTGAAGTCAAGGAAGCCTTCTCCCAGCATCCTCTGTGTGCTCATGCATTACTGCTTTCCATTCCCAGAGGTAGAAACACTTCATCAGGGCTCTGTGCAGAATGATAATAAAATTTAATTTGGGAATTCTCCATTAAATGCTTCTCTACACCGTAAATTAGGTTCTCTTGTTAAACAGCTAATTTGTAGTATTGAGTCACTATGTCCTGAAGGCAGCAATACCTGAAAGGTTATAAAATTGACTGAAATGTGAAAGATAGAAATAAATAGTATGAAAGTCAACTTAAACTAGACAGAATTTCCACTGCTAATTTTTTAAAATTATGTCCATTACTCACACTACATTAAACACACATTCCAATCATGTCCTTGCAACTCAGTCATCAGGGTGAGAATACACTCTCTGTGTGTGTGAATGTACCCCTCCAGCACAGACAGGCAATGACTATATTTTTGTTTCATAGGAATGTTTCTCAGTACGCAGTTCATTTGTTTTAGTTCATCTGGGGTTTTTTCCCACTCAAGTTAGCGTGGTCAGATGGAATTCAGCCTTTTTACACTGTTTGGATGGACAGAAGGTCTACAGTCTAATACAATATTCAGCAAAGAACTCCAGGGAAAGTCCTTTCTAGCATAAATTGTTGCAAGCAAGTCATTCAATGAAGACTGAAACGATCCTGTGAAACTTTCTTGTTTCAAGAAATTGAACCTTTTCCAGTGGAAAACTGTTCAGCTGAAATATTTTAAACCACTTCTACAATACAATGCAATTCACTCAGTATGTGTGGGATTCATTACAATAGGGATTAAAACGACAGCTTAGTGTCATGTGAAGCATGCTGCAGGGGATTTGAGACCAAGTTCAGCTGCTGGACACTAGGCCAGCTGAATTGTACTTACTGCTGAGTTACAGTAATACAAAAAGCTTTGGAATAAAGGGGCATGAGGATTAAGGGCTCGCCTTCAGAGAGACTTAATAATACAGAGATCTTATCGCACAATAAAACTAAAAATGGACTTACTGGGAAATTTCTGATATTAGTGGACAAATGGCAGAACACAAATAAAAGCCCATTACATTCATACAGCACAGATGTTACACAAATGATAAGCAGGTGTTTTTAGGTAGACTACATTCTAAATGATCCCACTGTTATCAATCAACATGCTTCAAATAAATTCAATGGAAATTACGGTAAGCAAGAAGAAGTTCCTGGGAAAATAAAAAATCAGTTCACGCATGTAAAGGGTTAAACTGCACCATGGGAAAATACTTTTAGAAATAACATGATAAAATCCCTAAAGTTACATTTCAAGCATTTAAAGCCACAGTATTGAGAGCCTAATACAGGAAATCCAAAGGAATAGTCTAAGAGGATGTGAATAATTCATGGCTTCTGAAGCACACATGAGACAGATGATTGGAGAACAACGAGGTACCCAGGCGTGTTCCTGCCAAATGCAGTGACATGAGCATACTGTAAATCTGCTGGAGAAAAGCATTCACTCATCTCCATCCCACCAAGGCACACTCTGAACTGGCTTCCAGAAGACATGTACCTGTTTTAACATCAAAAGGCTGAAAAGCCTGGAGAAAGAGACTGGCCAGGAAAATACCTTTAAAATTCACCGTAAATAAATGTTCCCTGGATCTAGCATATATTAGAATTGACCTTAATGCATGGTTAGAAATAAAAAAAACCAACCTAAACCATACCCAGTATTGTTCCTTCATTTTCTAATACCAACCTTTGCTCCCCCTTCTCCTCCCCTGATATGCACTGAGTGACATATTTGCCACAGGTGTGGTAGCAACTCTTATCAGGAAAAGACCTGTCTCTGTTACAGGGCTTGATCATTTTCCTTCGCTGTGAAATCAGTTTTCTATTGTAAAATAATGCAACTGAAGTTTAAGTAAATTTCAAGCTCTCTTTTCATGATAAATATCAACATTCAGAAATATGTTCTAGGCTGACACAACTGGCAGATGGATGTAATGCTCAAAATAGGTAGCCTTTACTTACAGGTTCTACCCTGCCTTTTTAGTCCAGAAGGAACAGTAAGATAGGCGGGTCAAACATATGAAATATTACAGAATCACAGAATGACCAGAGTTGGAAGAGACTCATAAGGACTATCAAGTCCAAATCCTCTCCCTGCATAGGACAACCCTGAAATTTACACCATGTGTCTGAGTGCATCGTCCAAATGCTTCTTTAATACTGCTAGGCTTGGCACCATGGCTTGGCAAAAACCTAGCATAAGTACAACACATATCAAACCCTAAAAATGAAAAAAAAAACCCCACCATCTCAGCAGATTCTGTCTGCAAATTAGGTCTAGAGATGGGATAGATTGTGTAAGTATTAGCATGAATTTCCAAGAGACTTTTTTTTTTTTTTATTTGGTACAAGCACATGCTTGTTTCCTGTCTAAAAACTGTTTTGCATAATTTCATCCACTGCATAGGAGATATTTTACAGCTAAGCAGCTGAAATAACAGACATGATATAGATTCCCCTCTTGCAACTTGAAGACACAAAGTATGGCAATCTAAATCTTTTTAAAAAGACATATTAGAAAGTGCAGAAAAAAAGCACTAATTGACATAAATTGTTCATTCATTGGTTTACATAGTCAATGTGATTAGATATACTACCAATATACAGTCTTTATGCACACATGCATGCACCAATAGCTAATATGTACAGACCTATATATACATATATACACAAACTAAAAAATTAATCTTTGCTACTATTAAATTACTTTATTCATTCATTACTAATAATATACAACTAACACTATTAAGTAAATTGACCTTTGACATTTTTTGCCTTGGAAGAACAGCTATTTATCAAATCTCCTCTGAAACCAATGCAGTTTTTTCAAATGTAAAACTAAAGACATTTTTATAACTGGTGATGAATGCTCAGGTTTAATAGAAAGCAGTTATTTTCACTACTCCCTTTACCAAGTCTGATAAGACAGCAGTGTGGAGTAACCCAAGTCTTGTTTCCCTTTTGCTCTTATATTGGTTTTCTTACTTCTTCACATTTCAGAAGAAATCCCTAGCACATCTTAATTCCTATTGTTAACCATATCAGAGTATTGTATGGGCACTTTGGAATATACAAAAAACATTTCCATTTTGATCTGTGGTTGCACATGCTAGCATGGGTAATACAGCCTCAGCTGAGGAACTAGGACAAAACAGCAGCTCAGCTTTACACTGCCTTAAGAAATTCATCTTCTTCCTCTGGCTAAGACTTTCAATGTCTTCCCCTTCAGTTCTTCCTTCCAGAAGCAGAGATTAATCTCTTTCATGAGCTGTACATTTTCAGAGTTGCTTCCTGGCCTGTGCCTGGTGCATTCAAAGAGGCATCTCCTCATTTCATCCAGCTCCAGCTATAGGCTGGCTGAAGTCTGTCCCTCCCAGACAGACCCTTCTGTAAGGACCAGCGAAATGCAGATGGATGACCAGGCTCTTCCTATCTTAGCTCTTCCATAAATCTACAGACATATTGTCATTGGGTTGTGGAAGTTAACATTGTATATCTGTGATGTAAAATAATTCATCATTAAAAATTTACATGTATAATGTTTCTTGAAAGATGACTGTGTGAAGGCTGTGGGCCTGAAGTCTAGTGAGATGTTTTAATGAACATGCATTGTTTTCTACATTACAAATTTGATTTTTCCTGGCTGATCCTTTCCTCTTTGATCGCAGCAACTAGTCTGTTTGAAAATTACCCAGTATGGCTTAGATCAACAGGTTTTACTTGACTGAAGGAAGAAAGAGAAATGGGAAAGAACAGGAATTCTGCTTTGGCTCAAGGACCTGTCTATCAAAAAATCTTACATTGAAAGCCAGGTGGCACAAGTTGGAACCCAGGGGATTCCAGTTAGAAATTATAAGAAAATCCCAGTTTTCATCGTGAGGGTAGTTGAACATTGGCACAGGCTGCCCAGAGGGGTTGTGGGATCTCCATCCCAGAAGATGTACAGAAGTTGAATGTGCAAGTTCCTGGAGTCCCAGCTCAGTTAGACCAGATGACCTCAAGAGGCCATTTCCAACCTAGATCATTCCACGAGTATGTATTTTTAATAATGAAAATGGTCTTTCTGCTGATTAAAAACATAACAAGAAACCAGACTATAAAACAACTCTAAAATATAATAGAAAAAAATGAAACTTTAAGACATACTGTTTGCTTCCTGACAACCAATGACTCTTCCACAAATCATTTCTTACCTTATGTTTTTCACATGATTTTACAAAAACTTATGCCTGAGGGAAGAAGAGGGGCAGAATTTTACTGCAGGACAATTTGCTGTATAATGAAATCATACCGTGACTCATGTTCATAATTAAACAATGTTCAATCATGAAACTGCACTTACAGTTCATTTTAAATATCACTAAAAATAACCTCCTTAGTTCCCCACCCCACTGGCATTAACAGACAAAATACCAGTTGTAACACCAATCTGTATGATATTAGGCCTTAGTCATAGAGTCTGCTTAGACAATTACCCAAAATCACCTTGTAGAATATGTTGCACCATACTATATTATGACATATTTTTATTTTAGTTTATGATTGACATATATGACTTTTCTGAGAATCATCATGTAGTCCAGCCTCAATATATAACTTAGAAGCTCAACTCATCTTCACATTAAATTGGGTGTTATGGGGATAATTAAAACCATGTCAACTGGGGGACTAAGAATTATTTCCCAAGCCTGAAGCCCAAGTCAATCTCAACTCTTTCTGTGAGTAAGACCCAAAAGTCTTGCCTTCCTCCTCGTTGCAACACATCCATCTTTGCAGGAGGAAGGAGCCAGGGCAACTTGCCTTCTCAGGATCACCATGCACATAAGGCATCTGAAAACCCAGTCTGCACAAACAGAGGGTGAGAAGACCACAGACTACTGTGTTGTGCCATCTAGCAAACCTGTTGAATCTTTTACAGGCTCAGGATGGAAAGTCTTCTCCATTAACTGCATAGGGAGCCAGATATCCCAATCTAGGCATTTAAATAATGTCTGAAGCTGGATGATGTAAATTCCTCTCTGATCCCCTTATTCATACCCACAAATGCACCCATTGTTGCTCATTAGCTGTAATTTGAGAGCTGAGTTTCTGAGCAGAGCACATGAGAGTGTAAATTGCCTAGAAATTTTGTGCTTCCCTGAATACTTGCATATGCAGTTATTATTCATCAACCTCATTGACCACAGCACACGCATACAAAATCAGAACCAAGACCACAGGAGGTGCCACATGGAATCCTACACAAACATTTTCATCCACAGGGTTTTGTACTCAAAAATCTTGTACAGCAAGCAAGGACAAGGCTTAATTTCTATTAAGGCTTTTTAGCTTATTTCTCACACACAGCAGAATGATCAGACACAGGCTCAGTGACCATTATAAAAGCAGTCACTGTAACAGTCAGTGAAAAAGTCATTACAAAAAAATCACTTCCCATTTATTTAAATTTGTATTCTGTTTTCCAGACTTGTGTATAGAAAGTAACATTTTACATAATAATTATTAAGAATTCAATAAAGATATAAAACTGTAAAAGAAAAAAAAAAACAAAAAAATCCAAACCAACCAAACAAAAAAAACCCTAGCCAATCATCACCCAAATAAATCTAATAAAAAGGGACTGATTTTTGTCCACTTTTCTTTTTAAAATAATGATGTATGAAAGTTCGATTCTTTTCCTCTAATTCTCTCTCAACAGGGAGTTCCCATTTGACCCAGCTGTCTGTGCATGAAAAATTTATTAACTGGCATGGTTTGCTTTATTTAGAATAAAAAGAATATCTGTTTGCCATAATTACTGCAGGGAGCAGAAGGCAATGCTAGGTCAGATCAACAAAATGCTTAAAGGTTTCTTTGTCCTTCCTGTGACCTCCTGCTACCTAAGCTGCATATTAAAAGTAAAAATAATCAAAAAAGAGATGCATTAGCATAACTACATAAAGAAATATTTATCATAGAGTTTATTGTCTACTGACATACCATATTGTTTTAACTGCTAAAACCTACACAAGTCATATCATCTAGCAAAGGAGAATTATTATTCCCAATGTTTCAGTAAAGCATGAGTTTAGCACAATATTTACAAGCTGTAGACCATCTTTATTTTAAAATTATATTGAAATAATGTACTAATAATTTCTAAAATAGTTTCTTAATAAAGTTCTTTATTCCAGCACACTTTTCATTAATGTGAAAACTGAAATTAAAACACTGAACTGCTTAGCAGTAATACTCATTTTAGAAAGCCTTTTTTAAAGGAAAAAAGACTTTTCCACATATATTTCCTGTATTTTCCATTTGGATATAGACAATTTATTCAGTTTGATAACATGGTTAAAATTCTGCATTGTGATTGGATTAATACAATGGGGAATGTGAATTTATATTTTCTTTCATGGCCACAACTTCACATACAATTAATTTGCCTTCAGAACAATACCAATTTTCATGTAAAAATTTTAAAAAAAAAAAATTGGTCCAAGTCCAATAGCTTGTCAAATTATATTTTATTTTCTGGAAGCTGATTCTTTCCAAATAGCAAGTGCCTTGAGCATACAGGGCAGTGTAGAAGGGAGGGGAAAGTTGTAAAGACTTACTTAGATTTTTCGGGTAGCATTTACCATGATTTGGAGAACAGAACCTATGCAGAAATAGGGATATAGGTTTGGGTCATTTACTTTACTTAAATATTAATGGAAATTTGGCCCCACATAACTTAGCAGCTAAGTTGCTGCTGACTTCCTGACACTTGTCACTGATATCAAGGGAGGCTTTTTTTGCTAGCTCTTTGTTGGTATTTTACAGGTTTAGTGCTGCCATCCTTTCTCTGATGTAGGAAATACAAGTCACATGCAACCTGAGTCAGATTTGAAAAGACAGCTGAGAGCTGAACTTCATGCAAACATGCTAAATATTCCATGGTATCATCTGAAAGGAAGGCAATGTCTTATCTGGGCAAAATTCAGTCTTTATAAGAAATCTCAGGCTGATGACAGCAAATGAACACAGAGGCCATGTGAATCCTGTGCATTGCTATTCCAATTTGTATCAAGTCTGACTTCCATTATGTCACCTGTGAGGGCAAAGAAAGCTCTGCCTCCATCCTCGCTCTACTTATTTTCTCTGTGCTGCTCACTGACAGAAAGTATCCTGGTTAATGCCAGTAGAAAACAGAGGTCTAGTTACATGATCATGTTGACTGGAAAACTGAGGTTTTTTATTAAATATAAATCTCTATTCAAAATGATAGTTTCATATAGAAGTGGCTAGGTATGCTGTGTTGTGTTAATACAAGAAAAACAAGCCTAAAATGCTTGTGCTTCTATTAGAGGAGGCTGCCCAAGTACAATAGCCACTCAAAGCTGTTAGTAAGGAAATAAGACATAAAACCAAGGTTAAAGACAACAAACTCTTTCAGAAAGTTCCCAAGCCCACATTTAACCAGGCAACCCATTCCAGTTACTGCACTGGGTAGAGGTTATTGTAGAATTATAGAATGTTTTGAGTTAGAAAGGACCAACAAGGATCATCAAGTCCAACTTCTGACCCTGCACAGGACAACTCCAACATTGACACCATGTGTCTGAGGGCATTGTCCAAATGCTTCTTGAATATTGCCAGGCTTGGCATCATTATTGCTTTCCTTGGAAGCCTGTTCCAGTGCTCCACTACCCTCTAGGTGAAGAACCTTTTCCTAATATCCAACCTAAACCTTCCTTTGCTATGACATCAGCCAGATCTTTAAGTACCCTTGGATGAATCTCATCAGGCCCCATCAACCTATAGGGACCCATCTGGCACAGCAAATCCTGCACAAGTTCAGGGTTGGTTGGGAATTTATCATTTTCACAGCCTTGGTCCTCTAGCCCAGGACTCTAGGGGAGCCTAAGACCACCATCAGTATTGAACACAGAGATGAAAAAAGCATTAAATGTCTCTGCTTTGTCTATATCCCTGTTTATGAGGTGTCACAGGTAATGGGCTAGAGGACCAAGACTGTGCAAATGATAAACTCCCATGGTACAGAGCCTGTACCATGAAGTTGTTGTCCAGAGACTTTAGCAATTTTCTGGACCTGTTTGCACCAGCTCTGTGATACTCCCATTTGATATCTGCCAAATTGAAGTCCCCAGTAAGGACAAGGGCATATGACTTAGTTCCTTAAAGAGTGACTCATCAGTATCATCATCCTGGTTGGGTGACCTACAGCAGACTCCCATGACAACATCTGTTTTAATTGCCTGTCCCTTAATCCTTACCCAGAGGCTCTAAACTATGCCACCACCAACAGCAAACTCCATGTATTCCAGTCCTTCCACAACATCGGTGCCACTCTTCCTCCCTTCTCTCTCCACTGGTCTCATCTGCCCTGTCTTTCCCTCCTGAAGAGCCTGTAACTATCCATCGTGGCACACCAGCCACAAGACTCATCCCACCAGGTTTCTCTTATGCCAATAATGTCATATCTCTGGGACTAGGCCAAGCCTTCTAGCTCCTTTTGCTTATTCCTCATGCTGCGTGCATTCATATAGAAATACTTCAAGTATGGTTCATTATACCCATCATCTGGTGGAGCAGTCTGAAGAATCTCAGTAGGACACAGCTCCTCAGACTTCGGCATGCCTTTCCATTGCTTGCCACTGGATAGCCAGCTATTGTCCCTTTCCCCCTTCAAATGTAGTTTAAAGCCCTATCAATCAACCCTGCTACCTCTTGAGCAAAGTCCCCTTATCCCTTCTGTGAGAGTGCATGCCATCAGATGCCGGTAGACCTGATGATGTATACATCATCCTATGGTCAAAAACCTCAAATTTCTGCTGATGACACCAACACCTGAGCCTCGTGTTGACCAGCTGGGTCTGCCTGCTGTATCTGATATTCTTCCTCGCTACTGAAGGGACTGGAAAAAAAAAACAACCTAACTGTGCACCTGACCCATTAACCAACTGTCCCAAGGTTCATAAATCTCTTTTGATCATTTTAGGATTTCTTTCTGCTACCTCTTCAGTGCTGACATGAAAAACCCCTAGTGGCTAATAGTTTGAGGACTTTACTAGACTAAGGAGTTTTCTGGTGCTATCCCTTACCTGGCCCCAAGGAGGCAGTAAACTTTCTAATAATGCAATGGTGTTAAGAATCTTGGGAAAGAAGGTGGAAAACACTGTGTGGTGCTCGTGACTACATTCAGGGCATCACGAAACCGGCTGCTTATGGTGTGTTCACCATGATGGCATAAAGTACATTGCTGGGATAATGTCTTCAGCAAACTATAAAGTGCTAGTGATGTTCCTGGAGAACATGATCTGAATGCTTCTACCGAGACTGACATGTGAAGAAGGAAACTGTGACAGCTGTGGATGCTGTCTATGCTCTCAGATGCCAGTCAACCCTGCAGGACTCCAATGACTAACCTCATTTCTCTCTCTGGCCTTTGGAGTTAAGAGGGTGAAAGCAAAATCAAATTCTTCACTTGTGCCTAATTGTAGCCCAGATAAAATAGCTCCCGTTGTACATATGTCTTACAGTTTTCTAAAGCATTTTACATATAACTAACTTTTTTGTTTAATTAAAAGCTCATGTTGAGCAAATATAGTCAGTACACTTATTTGGTTTTTGCCATATGCAAAAAATGTCATCAGTTCCTCAGGCTCCACACAGGAGAACAAGTAAAGAAATAATTTCATCCTCAAATAAGAAAATTTATGAACAGCAGTTATAGGAAGAAGAAAAAGAAAAACTTCAAAGTATCTCTTTACATTAATATTAAGGATTTTAAAAATGTTATTCACATTTCTTGTATGCCTTAGACCGACCATCAACTCTAATCCAATACGTCCCAACCAAAACTTCTTTGCACAATGAAATTGTATGAAGCTGACAAATATACCAGAGAGGGGTAAGTTTGCACAACCTTAAAAAAAGATATATGTTACTGCAAGCCTATCTTTGGACCAATAGAAAAACATGAGCTCAGTATTTTGTTTATCTTTGTTTGCTTATAGTTTATCCTAATAAAATTGTCCAACCAAAGTACTTGAAGTGTTCATAGAAGTCTAGTTATTGAGACACTATCTCAGTTAATAAGATATTAGAAATTATATTTGCAATTTCAATCAAAAATAGCAAAGCTTTGCTTCTGCACTCACTTCAGGTTCTATTCACTTACTGAGTTTTAAAATAAGACATGAAAAGTGTTGCTAATTACAGAAAAGTAAGGTGCTCTTTTGTTTTAAAACTGTCCATTAAGACAAAATTATCAGCTGCAACACTGGGATTCCCAGGTAGGGTGGAATTTCAGACAGCAAAATGTGTCAAGATGATATTTCCCTTAGATTTTTCATGGGAACACAAAACCTCCAAGTGTTTCATGTTCATTCTCATCCCACTTATGCTCCTGAGTGGGAAAACCTAGTGGTCTGAGGTTAAGAAATCCATCCCTAAGAAATTAAAATTTAAAATTTTCTAAAAATAAATAAGACAAATATATTAACATGTCTGCCTAACACATCTATAAATAAAACATATACTCAAGATCTGCTAAACTAAAAGTGAATATTTCATCTTTAGTCTATTGCCTTGATGGAAAATGAACAATTCATTTAGCACATGTAATAAATGTGTGTAATACCAATAGGAAATATTAAAATGGGTCATGTTTTTACTTTGTGTGTTGACAGAGTAATTGGTCAATTATTTGTAATGGAGACTAACTGCCTTTTATGAAAAAGTACTTACATTCTCTGCATTAATAATAAAAAGACTTTTTTCCCCACACACAAATTATGGAAGACATCACAGTAAAAGCCTGAAAAAAAGCTTTGGAAAAGGGAAAAATCATTCACCTGTGATTTACACCATGTAGGATCGTATTGTTCGTAGTGATTACTTAACTCTGCAACAGGAATGGCCTAGCAGATAAGGAAATATCATCACCTGTGAAGTTACTGAGTCAGATCCTGGGCTTTAATTTGATTCTGTCCTTCTGAGTGAGTCTTTCCACCAGTCCTCTGTCTATTATAGACTTTGCCCTTCTTTTCATGCCTTACAGAATATGCCAAACAAGCATTTAGGGGTAAATTAGCCAGCTCAGAATTATGACTGTAGGTTAAAATATTTGCCTAAGCCCCCACTATATTCAGGCAAGAAGGAAAGGTGCCTTTAGAGGAGAATTGCTCTCTCTCGGTATTTAAGATATAGACGATAAGGATCATTCTTAAAACCTGCCATGCTTTATTCTCTGACTATAGTGGAAATGTAGATGATTAATTTTTAGCTAGCCAAAATTAGGTGGAATCAATCTCACTGTACTAATAAAAAAATATCTACCTTGAAGTATATTTGGGCTAGATCTCAGTGTGCAATATGTCAGCCTCAAAGGGACACCATTTTTATCAAATTTTATTTGAATCAAATGAAGTTTCAGTGACATTGAAGAAAAAAAATCACAGAGCACTATAAAAGTATCTCTATGATAATCAAAAAGGTACTAAAAATGTCCTTTGCATCTAATTATTAAAATTACTTCAATTTAACAGATAAATTTAATTTATTGCTTGGGTAGAACCTTTGGGCACTTTACAAAGGACTGAAGAACTATTGTACTAGCTCTTGTTGCCTTGCAGATCTCACTAGTGTGTACAATACACTTGCATTGGCATCTTATTTTCATTTTTGTAAATAAAAAAAAGCTAAAAATTTATTAAATTAGTAAATTAAATTCTTCAGCTATATCAAACCATTTATTCATTCACTTCAAGGAGTGCTAGGGTTGAGCTCTTGACTCCATCAAGGACGGAGACACCAGCTTTCCTTTGGCACTTAGTTAGTCTGGAAACTGACCCTGGCATCCCCACGTATCCATTAAGTTCTTGGGCAGGAGCGCACGTCCATGTCCTAGTCCCTGCAGTATGCCCATGTGCCTGTCTTGGATGTTTCAGAAACCAGCTTGCAGAAACAGAAGAAAGAACAAGAAAACGTAAGTTTTTACTGCTCCCACACACAAGGGTCATAAAGGAACAATATGTGACCTTCCAAAACACCTTTCTCTGATGTGGCTATGGAGGCAGAGAAAATCATAGCCTAAGGAAATCCAATGAGAAAAGAAAGTGTAAATAAGATCAGTAAGAGTAGGAAAAATTTCCAGGAGCAGTGTACATGGAGAAAAACAAAGAAGAGTGGGTTGTTTAGGAAAAGAAAGGAAAAAATGAAAAGTGCAACTGAAGAATGTTATTATTTAAAAAAAAAAAAAAGTATGCTGAGAAAACATAACATGCTAGGAAAAGAGATCAGTCTTTATTTCCCAGTCCCTCTCACTTGCCATAGGACAAAGTTATGAAGACAGCATGACAGATTTCCCTTGACTGTCATGATAAAGTCCTGGTATGTTGTCCTTGCTATTACTGTCAATCAAGAACAACTGTCAAAAATTACTATGAACAATGAACATGTACACAGAGATGGTCACAAAAGATGACAGGAGAGAGGATTTTGACAGATTAAGATATCATTCTGCCTTGCCTGGGTATTTGTTTAACTTTCAGGATTCGGTGGGCAGTAAAGCAAAATGGCACCAGATCTGTGTTAATGTAGAGGCTGGTAACAAGGCAGAGAATCTATGTTACCTTGCAAATGGAAGCAAAATAAAGGTAAGGGAAATGATGAGAAATAAAAAAGGTAAAAGTAAATAAATAAAAAAAATCAGAGAAGTTGACCATGAGGGCAAGAGAAAGAGAAGGAAAGAGCAGCCATGTTCAAGTCATGGACTTACACTTGTGTAACTGACACCATCATTTGGCTAAACTCTCCTTATCAGCAACAGGCAGAAAGGAATGACAGATCATATAGATGGAAAAGTCCTATTTGCTGATCCACTTGTCTTCCTAACAGAAGACAGTTCAGCTGAGCTCCCTGTATGTATCTATCTTTCAAGGATTTTTCTACACCGAAATAACCCTGTCCTTCCACTTTTCAAACTTGACATTTGTACTGTGCATTATTACTCCCACCTCCCTTAAGCATCCCTTACCACGTAAATATTTTGCAAGTTTAACTGCAAATAAATACCATTACAAGAAAAGCCTTAGTCCTTTGCTAGAAATTTTCTAATAATTTCTGTTACATTTACTTGCACTTAGTCAGATTTCATGTGATCTACCTGACATGAGGTAACATCAGTTATATTACCTTAAACTTTAAAATCTATAATATTTCTGAGCAAACAGATTAACAGTCATGTAAAAAGAGAGATTATTTTTACCATCCATGTTCCACTGTATGTTATTCTACATTTCTGACTTAAAGTCATACTGAATTAAAAGTCAAGAGATGATGCCTTCTATTATTTTTACAATCATACTTTAATTCATGAAGCAGACCTCACACACATCCCCAGTGAAATTTTATGTGTTAACATTAGAGGTAAAATTCTCATGGCTTTTGATGATATATTCAGTGCTTTTGTTTGTATGTACATTTTTTAATGTAGATTTTTTATAATCTATTGGTTGTGACAGATTTTCACCATCCACTGAGCATTTCTAAAGGTTGGAACTGCCAGCCTTTGCATCCTGAAATGCATCATCTTTGTACTTGTCAAACTAAAGCCCATTTTTTTTCTTTTTTAGACATATTTTTCAATGTTTCTTTTTATCTCTAGCTAATGGTTCTTTTTCGCTCACATCTGAAAGACTATACCTGAATCTTCCTGGAAGCTGCATGTGGCAGCTGTAAAGAACAATATAGCAAAGAAACCACACCAGGAAAACATGCCATGTATCTTTGGGTTCTGTTAAGTTAGGTTTTTGTCCCTAGTGCAGAATATTTCTTGAATAGAGAAGAATCATTTGTTAAGTACTTATCAGCAAAACCAACAAGCCTGAGACCAGTGTCAACAGAGATCTTTCATAACAGACCTAATTCAAAGGAATGTCAGCTACTGGTATCCTGAAAGGTGCAGAGATTCTAACTCTAGTTTGCTATCAATCAATCATTGCTCTAACTCAAAGCAGTCTGTTAAAAGCAGACTAACAAAGAATAAAATAGAAGTATGGGGTTTTTTTATATCAAACTCCAGATTTGTGGTCTCCTATTGATATTTTTCCTCAATAAGTTCAAGCAATTCTTAGAACACGTTTCTCCCTATGGAAATGTCAATTATATGACATTTTGAAGGAAGTAGTTGTTTCTTCCTTTATTACTTATGCAAGACATCTTCTTTTCTGCTGTACTCTATAATGTGGCTCCATGTACTCCTAATACAGGCAATGTGAACAGAAAACAAGGATATAATTGAAACTAGAAAGAAGCAACATTCAATGTTCTGCTGTTCCATGGACTTAGCAAAATGTGTATGAACAGAGCCTATATACCATCACACAATTTCTATACTGTGATTTTTAAGACTCCCATCTAGCAAGCCCGTCATTCCCAATGACAGCTTAAGAGTTTTGTATCTATAGAAAAAAAATTATTTCCAAGCATGAAGTTCCAATCTGTGTGATGCTGGTTTTAACACTGTTGTGTCAGGGAAGATGTCTTTTTCCCATTCTTCCAAATGTTAGTCTGCAGCCTTTATTTTGCTGACTTTCCAGTGCTTTTCCAGTGCTCCTTACTGTCGCCACACTGTTGAGTTGTTCAGATTAGGACTCATCTACTACGTGAAAGGCTTGAAGGCTGCCATGGAGGAAAACACTCTCTCAATTCATAGTAAATGCCCTTGTGGGCTCTGGAATGTAAATGTACTGCATACTGCAGCAAGGACAGTGAATCCAAATAGTTTCAAACTATTATAGTGAGTTAAAAATTGCCCAGTGGTAACTATTTAAAGGTCATCGGTTACTTTTTTTATATATAGTGCATGTATTCAGCTAGCAGAAATCTGGTACTACATTGTTGGCCATAAAGGGAAAAGTTGGACAAGTTCTAAAAGGAGATCAAAGCCTGGGCCAGATCCTTAATTAAAGTCAAATGAATTATTTCTGTGTATATCAGCAGAGGCTATTTTACAGAGTGCAAAAGACTTTGTGTCGGAGTAAGAGTTAAGTGACAAACCATGACTGGTGTGACTGCAATTCTAACTGTTCTTGTCAAAAATATTCAAGAATCTAGTGTAACAAAACAATAAAAAACAACACATGAAGTGTTGATTTCATGTGTCACCTCACTTCCTTACAAAATTCACCATCTTCTTGCCTTCAGGAAAAATGAAACTGCAAAAATAAGAGATAATGACAGTAATGGATACCCTGCTTCCATTTTAAAATGAATCTACATATCCTCACAAGTAACTTGACCCACAAGGAGAAATAAAACCTGTATAAGAGAGTAATATTTAGCATTTGGTTTAGCAGTTCCTATGGTTTTGGGATAAGATATCTGGTGATTATGAAAAAGGATATTTTTTTCCTAAAGCTAGAGAAAGGAAAACAGCTAAGTGATACATTTACTAAGGTCACATCCCTGAAGGGTAAATGGTTTCATTTTCCTAACAATTGAAAGAATTTTGATTCTTCCTTCCTTCCTATTTGGTAAATAATCCCACAGTTTACAAAAGAAATTTCTTCCAGGCTGTTCGGTTACAAAAAGAGGGACAACTCAGAAAAGGACTAAGAACAAGCAAGAACACTGGATGAATGGGAACTGGGGAAAAAACTGTCAAAACAAGAGTAAAGCAAAAATTAATAAAGCGGGGTTTATACAGTCCATATGGATTAAGACTCACTTATTCTGTTATTCTGAATAACAGAAATTAAAGCTGGAAACATTTGCTGAACTGTATTTGCACTTTTTATTGTAAAGGTCAAAGAGGCATATAATGGTTTTGCAAAGAGGAAAAAAGTAACTGTAATAAGGCCTATTACTTACTGTTACTCTGTAATGCTAAACCAAAGAGCAATGAACTGTACATTTGGAAACTCTAAGGAATTGGCTTTTATAGCTGAAAGGTCAAAACACAATTTGAAAGAACAGCTGTTAAGTTACATGGTCTTTATGTATCGTTCACAGTTTGCTAGTGAATTTACAGGAATTTCTATGTTGGCTAACAGAGACAGGGTTTGCTCCCTTTCAATATTTTTGTAAGAGAACCAAGCCCTTTTGCATATAATCCTCCCCCCAATACACACAGTCTTTCAAGCATATTTCCTTGCTTTTGTATCTGTCTGTAGCTATTCAAAATGAATGCAAGCCTATTTCATAAATCTTCCCCACTTCACTTGCAACACAGAAGCTGGCACAAGTGCAAACAAACAGCAGAGTTGGGTTAGGGCAGCTGACAAGGATGTGGTAACTGTCCCATCCCTTACATGTTTTGCAAAAGCACTGTCAGTCCATGAGAAAGCTCTCTGAACTTGAATGAGATGGTAGGAGGGATGGTGATAGAGGAGCTGCGCTGAGAATGTCATCTCTTTAGTCTGCATGCAACACATCCACATTTTGTCTAAGGCCAACCACTGGGATACCGTTGCATTTTGCTGGCTGGGAAGAGACTGCTGCTACCTTTCTGATCATACACAGGACCCTGGAGAAGAGTTATATCCACCAAGTTTTTTCTGCTCCTGGACACTGAACTGTTGGAATCTTCAATGTTGCATTCTGCAAACTATTGCCTGATGTGTACCTGAGAGCAGTTTATTAACCCTCTCCTGCTTTCTCTGCAAGGGATACAAATGAAATAAAATCCTCCATACTTCCTACTTAAAACAAAGCTTCCTACTTAGAACAAAGTTCTTCTTTGGATGCTTTATCTAGCTCAGGGTTTGATGGCAGATACTGTCCCCAGACAGAGTGACATGAAAAAACCTCATTTAGCATTTCAGTTTTGTACCTTCCCTGGGAAATTCACAGATAAGGCTTTTACAAAGGAAATACCTCACAGCAGTCATTACTTAAGCACCTTAGACCAGGATTAACTTTGTTGTTGGTTTTTTGGGGTTTTTTTTATGGGGAGAAAACCAAGGCAACTGCTGACACGTCGTGGCAAACACAGTAACCATCAGTTCTGCCAGACAGAAGCGTTCATCCATCTGGCTCATTAGGAGTCTATGCTTCAGTTAATCCAGGTCAAATCTGTTTTACTTCTATGCAGTGGAAACTATTTTGAGAAGGTCTGTGCAAGGCTCACATATTGAGACAAACAGCTATGCAGAGCTTTGAGCACAATTACCGTGCAATCAAAAAAGCCTTCTGCTCTATGTACTGTTAGATAACAGATCTACATGTGTCAAGGTTCATTCTTGATTGTGTTATTTGGTACAGAAAATATTCTTACTTCTACGTATCATTGAAAAGCAGTTTTAATGATTGTAGGAGACTACAGTCTGGAACATTTACGCTGAGAAAATACCCAGCTAGCAGAGTGTTTCACTGAAATAAAGTTAAACACAAAATAGGATAGGCAGTGTATTCCCAAAGGGGAATTTGAGGAACAAACCTCACAGGTTGTGGAAAACAAAATAATCAAATGAAATAAATAATAGTTTCCAAGAGCTAATGCTTGGTTCAGCTGGTAAGCTACAGACTTTAAGAGTTTTCCTTAGAAAATCCATTGAGCTATATCCCTGTTCTAAATTAAATATATTCAGGACATGCTTCGTAAAGCATACATAGAATTACATAATAATACAGGTTATAAGGGAGGCCAGCTAGTCCAACACTGTGTGCAATGCAGGTCCTCCTTTACAAATAGATCAAGCAGCTCAGGGCTGCATCCAGTTGAGTTTTGAACACATCAAAGGGAGGAGATTCTACAGACTCCCTGGGCAGCCTCCTGTGGTGCTTAACTGGTGACACTCATGGTAAAAAAAATAAAATATATAAATATATATATTCAGTATCTCATCAAAATTTTCATTTTTGAAACTGCTTTCATCCTTTTCCTGTAAACCCCTGAGAAAAGCCTGACTTAATTTTCTCCATAACTGCCTATTAGATAGCTGAAGACAGCAATTAGATCCCCTTTTAGCCTTTTCATGGTTAATTAGTACAGTAGTTTTAACTTTCATTACTAGGGAGAATACAGTTTTGCACTCAGTGCAGTTTCTACATTTTTGTAATGACAGGATTTTGGGCCTGTCTCAATTTGTGATTAACTATGGACCTAGATATAAGTAAAAGGATGAGAGCACCTATAATCATGTAATTTTCTCTTATGCATATAAACTATATACATGAGTGCAGAATTATTACATTGTTAAACCTGTGCAGAATTACCTAAGTTCTGTAAAGATGTCTAAAGCAAACTCAAACATTGAGTGGCAAAGTTAAGCTTTATCCACAAAATGTCATTATGGAGCATGTTTAAGCAATAATGAAAATAGCACGTTTGTGGCACAGTCACTAAAACCAGTCCCCAGTTTGCACCAGAAATGCATATCTGCATTGACAGGAAAAGGGTGAATCCACACTTAGTGAGTGCATCTTTGAATCAGTTGCTCATTCAGCTACGCGTGACCTCTATGCAAATCTCCCACAGTGGAATTATTAAATGTGCAAATACCTTTTGACTCATTTGTCGAGCAGTTACAAAGAAGGGAAAAGGGCCTCTTTCTTAGATCAAGAATGTTCTACCTTATCAAAGTATATCATAGAAACATAGATGTATTAGCGAGCGAAAAAAGGCCAAACAAATGATATCCCATTG
The DNA here is from genome assembly GCF_032191515.1 of Phaenicophaeus curvirostris. NCBI lineage: Eukaryota > Metazoa > Chordata > Aves > Cuculiformes > Cuculidae > Phaenicophaeus > Phaenicophaeus curvirostris. Next base: position 122,296,077 of record NC_091392.1, on the reverse strand, counting down.
GTAACTTAGGGCCAAATCACACAGAGCAAAGAGAAACCAAAAAAGATTAATTTCTTTGTTGGCTAGAGATGCCTCCAGAAGCCATCTCTAAAAACCTGAGTACGTATAGTTCATCACAATACAGCAAGCTCTGAAATGGTGTGGAAAGGCCAATAAGTGTTTTGCTTTAGCAGAGATGTTGAAAGAACCAAGAGGTATCCTCCCAGGGAGATATTTCTATATCTTTCTCATTGTAACTTAGTACCATTATGGAGAAAATAAACTTATTTTTATATATGTATACCAAGCATGCCAGTCTTTGAATGGTAAAATTATTCACCTGGCAAAGTGAAATGGCTTTAAACTGGAAGAGAGTAAATTTAGATTAGATCTAAGGAAGAAATTAGACACTATGAGGGTGGTGAGGCAGTGGAACAGGTTGCCCAGAGAAGTTATGGATGCACCATCCCTGAAAGTGTTCAAGGCCAGGCTGGATGGGGCTTTGAGCAACCTGATGTAATGAAAAGTGTCTTATCCCCAACAGGCTTGAAGGCTCCCAAGATTTTAAAGGAACTTCAGAACAGAGTTCGAAGAACCTAATGGGAGGCAAACCATGCTAATTTCGAACAGGCAGTGAGGTCTCCCACACTGCAAGCTCCAACACAAGGATGAGAGAAAATCATTACAGATATCCTTCATAGTATGATTTAAGTCAAAGTTGTTATCAAAAGAAAACAATAGAGCACAGCGTTGTTGCACTCAACTTAAGCATATGAATTAATAAACCAGAGAAGCTGCAGTTAGTCAAGTTTCATAGTAAATGGCCAAGGGAAAAGATTTGTAAGTTTATTAATATTTCATAGATTTGTAACACTAAATGTGTAATAAATTAAATATGAAAACAGTACTAAATTTCCCACTTTCTTTAGAAAAATACACTCACAGTGTTTTCAATGCACAGGAAAATAAAAGAATTGTTTTTTCTAATATCAGTGAAAAACTTTTTTCTCCCATTTGAGAATGTGAATTAGGTTCTCAGGAGTATTTGCTATTTTCTCTATCACCTATTTCCTCAGTATCCAAGTAATTACGAAAAAGAAGACTGAAAACATAACAAGAGAAATTGAAAATCCCTAAGGAAAAGAGACAGGAGTTTCTATCAAGGATCAAGACGGGATCAAATATATACGTCACTTAGAGGGGATGATTCTGGAAGAAGGCATTTACTAGAAAACAAAATTGCCTTACAGCTGAAGACACTGGAAAGTCTGCAAATCTAATACCAAGGAAGAAGACAGAGCAGTCAGACCTTCCTACCCTGTCATAGGGAGCACTTGGCTTATTTTTCTTAGCTCAAAGAAGTCTCACTGTACAGTAAGACTTATGTTCTTTAGAGATAAACAGTAAAGTACTATAGGTGACAACAGCCATTTTCACAGAACAAGAGGTAATATTATCAATACTGTGGAAATAAAAGCCGCAGTAGCTCCTATTTGTTGAGTGATGAGTAAGGCTCCAAAGAGGTTTTTAATTTGTTTTGTTATGTTTTGGTATTAGTTTTCTAAAATGGTAAGGGAATAAGATCCTTTCAGACAGGGAGAAGGGATTAGTGTATCCTGCTGATGATTCAGAGTCAAGCCTAGCAGTGTAGCTGCTGGAATGGTTCTTAGCAGTAATAAGGAATCTGTCTGAAAAAAGGAAAAAGAGGTATTCAGTATGGGAGTCTGCAGCAAACTGTGTTACTACTTCAAAGACTTCAAGTTACTGACAATAAAGAAAGAGTGAAGAAAGTGACTGGGCAGGACATTTGCCAGTGGTCCCCTTGCCTGCTGTGAAAGGCAATCAAGCCCAATTCAACTTAACTAGCTTTTTGTGCACAACTGTATCAGGCTCCAAAATATCTTTTACTCAAACTATTCAAAAACTGAATCTATTTCCTTCTGGTGAGTTGGAGGATGAGGGTGAAGGGAGAGCTACAACAAATAAATTAGCAGAAGAGGGCTAGTGTCATGCAGCTGATGGAGGGGTTTGGCATGAGCACCACTACCCAAACAATAGATAACAGGATAAAACTCAGAGGAACTCCTGTAGCCCTGGCCCCACAGAACTGTGGCATTCTTCTCTTCCCTCCCTCAAGCCTCTAGTGAATACATCTCTGTTTCAAAAGTACGTGGGCCAGTCGGGCTGCAGCCTCAGCCCAATTCTGAGCAGTAGCTTTCCCTCTCTGGCTTTCAGCCTCCAGTGCAGAAGGTGGACATGTCACACTACACACAGCCATGGCCAGTGCAGAGACCTGAAGGCAGCACCTGGAAGAGCACAGGTGCCTTCCAGAGACAACAACTAGTCGCTGGTATCTATAGAGGTCTCTCTGAGCTTCAGTGTGAATGAAGAAGCTCGTATCAAGTCACACCTATCCATGAACCCGGCTAGAGTCAAAGATGTGTAATACAGATGTCCCAGTTAGGTGTGAAAATTAAATAGAAACTAGGCATATTACAAGACAGGTCTAAATCAACTTAGGCTGTGATTAATTAGAACTATTACAACTTAAGCATAATTTGTAACTTAGACCATGCTGTATTTGGTTCACTCTACACACAGAACAAGGTTATCAGATTATAGGGAGACATACTGAAGTGACATGCAGCCAACCTGTCATGGAGGGAAGTGAAGGAGAACTGGAAAGGTTTTCAGTGAGAAACCTGTGTATGGTCATCCTTGCTATCACACTCACTTTGTGAAATCTGTAACCCTTATGGCAAGTCCTTCAAACCTACCTGCCAACCACTGTGAGAAGGCATTGTGACACAAAGATACAGAACAGAAGTACAGACTGTTCAAATAAACCCCCATATATGCTATTCATACTCATAATTCTTTAAGGTTTTCTCCACTTTACAGGATCAAGCAAGCTCCTCTCAGGCATGCATAATGGTGGCACAGCTCTGTGGCTGCCGTGTGTTTCTGCTCCTTCTTTCAATGCTCTCCGGCTGTGTTCAGACTGACTGCTTCCCTTCCTCTGCCCTACTCCACATGTAGCTTCAAACAGCCTTCCTGTTTCCGCTTTTCCATCAGTTCCTACTGTCTCCAACAGCCTCCTACTCTTTAGGCATCCACTATTTACCATAATATTCATGTCATCAAAACAAATTCTTGTAATTGTTTTCTAAATACATAAAAATATTTGTTTTATTGTAAGTGTGAGAAGATGTGAATGCATGATGAGACAAAGTGGAAGCCTAGGTGCATGTAGTTGCTCCACCAGAGTTTAGTCTGTGTTGCCAGATATCTCCTGCCCTGTCAGTGACTCTACCTGTGTAGAGAAATCTTTTGGCAGAAAAGCTCTATGCATAAGGAAAATTAAAGTAGTAACTGCATTAGTCCCAGAAACAAGGGATTCACTGATTTTCTCATGCAATTCTGACTAGCTTACGGCACTGATTCTTCTGTCTGTTAAAACAATAATGATATTGTTAACAGTTAGGGCCCCATAAAAGAGTTTCTCTGCATGAAGTCAGGCTTGAGTGTTACACTTAATCTGCAGTTACATTTTAAATTGCTTCTATATTATAGCTTAATTGAAGTATGCATACAATTTCCCACAAACAGTACTTTCACTTGTTATACTCTATCAATAATAATTATAATAATTTATACATTCATTCTACTTAGATTATGTGAGATTATCAATGTGTTTGAATTACAGTGGAGTCAACTGTATATTGGCATTTTTCTGCTCATATATATGCTCTTTTAGAAAGACTGTCTCTAACTGCTACATGGATGAGGAAGCCATATGTATCTTATAAATAAATTAATGCTGGAATTATTAGTATATTTTCTTTTAATTCCTTTCCCTATCATGTTATCAAGGACAGTGTGATATGCTTCAGAATAATTAGAACTTTCAACAAATGCTGTAATAGCTACTAACTGTAACTACTGTCATATCAGATGCTTGAAACTTATAACCTATCCTCTAGGGCTCTTCTCTTTCTAGCAACATGGTTGTTTCCAGCTATGAGTTCAGCCCTGGACACAGCAATGACAACTTTTCTCTTCATACAGAAAATAAGTTCTTGCATCTTTCTGCCAACCGAATTTCAGTATTCATGTTCACCAAGTAAAAAATAACTAGCCCTTTGTCTACAATGATTAAAAATTCATCATCACATCTGGGCCTCAGTATTTCATATAGCATATTGGCAATTAATATCAAATTAATGCTTGTAGACCCATTGACCGTGTTACATGTCTATGAAGCAAACTATTGACACATTACTTTTATTTTATTTCTTATTACTTTTTTTAAACTGCATGGTGTAGACTTTACAGAATAGGGAATACACTGCAAACTCTTAGCTTATTCTGAACTCAGCTAAAACAATTCCCTAGGCACATATTCTCACCAAAAAAATCTTGAAAAGAAAAAAAAAAGAAAAAAAAAGCTAGGGATTTTTACCACGTAGAAAACAATGAATTACATCATTATAGACAATAAATAATCTCTCTGTGTGGTTTTTTGCCTTTTTTTTTTTTTTAATCAGGAAAAAGACCTCAGGCAATTGCAGTGAGCTGTGCTGTTGCTGTGTGACAAAGAAATACTGGATTTCTAAAAACAACTTCCCATGAATGGCCACAGCTATGGGTATAGCTGAGACCAAAAAATGTTCTATAGAGAATGCAAGTTAGAATATAAAGGATTATAATAAAATAAACCAGAGAGGATGTAAATTCACATGCTGTAAAATTGACAAAAAATACAACTTTCAAAGAAGTGGGATTAACTTAAGGAATCCTGGAAGCCGTGACACACATGATACGCTTCCTTCCTGGTTGTGAAGTATTGTCTGTCTAAATGAAAAGCTATTGTATAGAAGTACATCTTACAAGATTCCAAATCAAGAGTCCTCAGGTTTCCAACAGGTTCCCAACTGGGAGCTCTTCTCACAAGAATGGGACTGAATGACTTCTGATTATAAGTCAACATTTCAAATATCTCACTTCAAACATCTTATGCTAAATTTCAAAAAAATACCAAGTGAAGTAATGCAAATAGACTGGCTTTCAGAAGATTGTGTTAGCAGGCAGACAGCTAATTCTTTCATTGTTGCACTTAAAAAGTGAAAATATAATTCAAAATGGGCCTTTATAACCTGGGTGGCATAAACAAATATGTTCTGGAAAAATAAATATTTCTTATTACATTTTTTTGTTTATTGTACTCTAGAGTAATCAGGAAGTATATTGAAATAATCTCCATTAGAGAAGACGATAACAAAAATTACCAAAAGATAAGACAGATTTGTAAAAAGATGCAACAAAGAATTTATCTGCATCTGAAGGATTAATGTGGAAAAGTTAACCACACTTCTTTGAGAGAGATAACACCAACTGCATACTGGATAACAGCATTCATTTGGAAGGCAACAAATATATTAAAGGGCTTACATTGATTTTTTGTTTTAACTAAAGATATCATAACTAAAATCTCAACGTGGTTATAATTACTTAAAGTAAAGGTCTTTGAGGCTTTTAGAACATTTTTGCACTTAGGGTAAATTGCCAATGAGTCTTCAAAATAATAACCATGTATTTACAGAATATGGATTAGATAACTTACAATACAGCCTAATAAACTTTGCTAACTTCTAACTTTTAAACAACTATCAAAACACGTACTGGTACTACTGCAGGTTTAGTGTTATGTATTTCATGGATTTTGATACTGGGCTAACTTTAAACAAATAATGGACATTCCTCGCTCAATATTAATTTTGTTAGATTAATTCAAATTAATACATCCTTACAGACTAGCTCTAGATGGATTTGTGGCTAGTTTATAATACGGCACACAAGCAAATACGGACAGTTCTGATGTTTATGTGCATGCCATTCAAAAAACCCGACAACAGATATGTAAGAGACCTCAAGTCTCTGCTTCTAAGTCACCTTCTGCACTAGTCAGGAAGGATGCTGGCAAACAAAAGCACTCAGAGAGCTGGCTGGTGTCACTGCAAAAGGACTATCGATTGTTTGCAATCATGGGAGGTTCTCAAGAACTGGGAAGAAAGGAAATGACACAAATTTTCAAGAAGGACAGGAGGACCAGCTGAATAACCTGTGAATGTGATGAAGCAAATCCTCTCAGAATCCTGCAAATCATCCTCAAAACCATTTCCCAACATATGAAGGACAAGAAGGTGATTGGGAGTTGGGAGTAGTCAGCATGAGTTTACAAAATGGAATAGATGCCTGACCAATCTGACAGCCTTTCATGAAGAGGTGACTGTCTCAGTGACTGGGAAGAGAGCAGTGGATATTGTTTATCCTGACTTTAGCAAGTCTTTCGTCACTTCCTCCTTTAACAGTCTCATAAACAAACAGTGTGGACTAGGTAAGTGGCCGGTGAGGTGTATTGAAAAGTAGCTGAACTGCTGAGCTCAAAGGTTTGGACCAATTGTATAAAGTCCAGCTGGAGGTCAGACAGAAGCATCATGTAGTTCAACAAGATTAAATGTAAAGTCCTGCACATGGGGAGGAACCACTTCGTGAACCTGTATATACTGGGGAACTACAAGCTAGGTAGCAGCTTTGCAAAAGAGGTCCTGGTGAACTCTAAGTTGGACATGAGCCAGCAGTGTGTCCTTGTGGCAGAGAAGGCTAATGGTATCCTGGGCTGCATTACACAGTGTCACTAGCAGGTCAAGGGAAGTGATCCTTTCTCTCTGCTTGACAATGGTCAGACAAAGCTGGAGCGCTGAGTTCAGTACTGGGCTCCCCAGTACAAAAGACATGGACCTGCTGGAACAAGTCCATAAAAGGGGCAAAAAAAATGATTAAGTGATGGGACCACCTTTCAGATGTGGAGAGGCTGAGAGAGCTGGGACTTCTTGAGAACGCTGAGAAACGTTTATGGGCTCTGGAAGAGGGGACAGGCCTCTTGGGTGGACTACAGGAGGGAAGTAAGATTGTGTAGAGAAAAAATCAGAAGGGCTAAGGCTCGAGGAGCAAAATGAGGCTCCCATGATCCAAGAGGAGGTGGTCAGAGGCTTGCTAGCCCAACTAGACATCCACAAGTCTATGAGGCCGGATGGGATTCATACAAGGGTATTGAAGGAGCTGGCGGATGTGCTGGCCAAACCCTTTTCCATCATCTTCCAACAGTCCTGGAAGACTGGGGAAGTTCCACTGGACTGGAGGCTGGCTGATGTTGTGCCCATCTACAAGAAGGGTCGCAGGGAGGATCCAGGGAACTACAGGCCTGTCAGTCCGACCTCAGTGCCAGGGAAAGTCATGGAACAGGTGATCCTGAGTGCTATCATGAAGCACATGCAAGAGAACCGGGTGATCAGGCCCAGTCAACACGGGTTCACAAAAGGCAGGTCTTGCCAAACTAACCTGATCGCCTTCTATGACAAAGTGACTCGGCTGCTGGATGAGGGAAAGGCTGTGGATGTGGTCTTCCTGGGCTTCAATAAAGCCTTTGACAGAGTTTCTCACAGCATTCTGCTTGAGAAACTGTCAGCAGCTGGACTGGACAGGCGCACACTCTCCTGGGTGGAAAACTGGTTGGATGGCCGGGCCCAGAGAGTGGTGGGAAATGGAGTTTACACCAGCTGGAGGCCAGTGACAAGTGGGGTTCCCCAGGACTCAGTGCTGGGTCCAGCCCTGTTCAGTGTCTTTATCAATGACCTGGATGAAGGCATTGAGTGCACCCTTAGCAAGTTTGCGGATGACACTAAGGTGGGTGGAAGTGTTGATCTGCTGGAGGGTAGGGAGGCTCTGCAAAGGGATCTGAACAGGCTGGACCGCTGGGCTGAGTCCAACGGCATGAGGTTTAACAAGGCCAAATGCCGGGTCCTGCACTTGGGGCACAACAACCCTGTGCAGTGCTACAGACTAGGAGAAGTCTGTCTAGAAAGCTGCCTGGAGGAGAGGGACCTGGGGGTGTTGGTTGACAGCCGACTGAACATGAGCCAGCAGTGTGCCCAGGTGGCCAAGAAGGCCAATGGCATCTTGGCTTATATCAGAAATGGCGTGACCAGCAGGTCCAGGGAGGTTATTCTCCCTCTGTACTCGGCACTGGTGAGACCACTCCTTGAATACTGTGTTCATTTCTGGTCCCCTCACCACAAGAAGGATGTTGAGGCTCTGGAGTGAGTCCAGAGAAGAGCAACAAAGCTGGTGAAGGGGCTGGAGAGCAGGTCTTATGAGGAGCGACTGAGAGAGCTGGGGTTGTTTAGCCTGGAGAAGAGGAGGCTGAGGGGAGACCTCATTGCTCTCTTTAACTACCTGAAAGGAGGTTGTAGAGAGGAGGGTGCTGGCCTCTTCTCCCAAGTGACGGGGGACAGGACAAGAGGGAATGGCCTCAAGCTCCGCCAGGGGAGGTTTAGGCTGGACATTAGGAAAAAATTTTTCACAGAAAGGGTCATTGGACACTGGAACAGGCTGCCCGGGGAAGTGGTCGATTCACCTTCCCTGGAGGTGTTTAAGGCATGGGTGGATGAGGTGCTAAGGGGCATGGTTTACTGTTTGACAGGAATGGTTGGACTCGATGATCCGGTGGGTCTCTTCCAACATGGTTATTCTATGATTCTATGATTATATGATTCTATGATTCTCATTCTGGTGCTGAGAAGGCCCAGGTGGATCTTGGCAATAACTATAAATACTCAGTGGGAGGAATTTGAGAAGATAGAGCAAGACTATTCTCTTTGGTGCTCACTGACAGGACAAAAAACCAATAGGCATAACATGAAATAAAGGAAATTCCATAGGGACATAAGAAATAAAAAGAATTACCGCAAGGATGGTCAGATACTGTTACAGACTGTCTAGAGAGGTTGTGGAGTCTCTATCCTTGGAGATATTTAAAACCCAAGTCAACATTGCCCTGAGCAACCTGCTCTCACTGACCCTGCTCTGAGCAGAGAATTACAGTAGATGATCTCCAGAGGTGCCTTCCAGCCTCAGCTGTTCTGTGAGTCTGTGAAATTTCATCAGTTTATAGGCTGAGCAACAGTTTCTGGAAGCACTCCAAGAAAGACACAGCACCTCTTAGGAATTCACAGCCCAACAAAAAAAACCCTCCACAGACAAACTTATTTCACCAAGAAAAAAATATTTCTTTGGTTACTATTTGGAGCTTTTTTAAACTTTTTTTACTTTCTAGATAAGAATTTCCCAGATAAGAAGCAAATAACCTTTGTGTCTACAGTAGGGAAAAAACTCTGGCCACATTTGGCACAAATCCTTGTTCAAACTACATCCTTTCTTCAGTTAAAGGAAGGATTACTGGTCAAGTAAACTTAGCTTCACATGTACTTGCAACATGTCAAGAGTAAAATTAATCATTTCAGCAGCAGCAGCTGGAAAGAATTACCAAAATGACTGTTAAGTCATCTTAAGATAATACGCAAAAATTAGCAAGCCTTCTTGGAGGAGGAAAGGGCTTATTTAAAGTAGCTAAAGCAGTACAGCAATGGATTTGCATTACTTGGAGAAAAGGGAAAGTGGCAAAAAGACTAAAGAGGAGATATGACAACAGTAACAACAGAAATAGTTTGGGCTTTACAATTCAGCTGCTACTGTCTAAGAAAAATAGGCTTGTCCTTACAAGAGAAAAAGGTTGAGTGGTTCCCAGCATTCAGTTTGTTTCAAAACATAAAATGATCCCAATTATGTTTTTTAGCTGTAACAGTTGAAAAACACTATTAAGTTAGCAACTGTGCTAAAAACAGGTGTAATTCTGAAATGATTCTGAACAGACCTGTGGTTTTTTGAACAGGAAATAGTAATGGGCAACATAAACCAATAGATTTCCTTTCCCATGGCAAATATGTGGTCCAACTTACATTCTCTAAAGCTTTACATCAATGAGGTAATCAGGTCAGAAATACCACTTCACTGGGGATATCTTTTACTCCTAATAGAGGAATTTGATACAATTAAGTACAAACTCAACTTACATGTTCCCCAGAAAGATAGAGGGACTGATTTAAGCAACTTCTTTTAAATCTACACTAGTTTTACTGAGCCATCCTGTATGCCAAGGATGCAGATTTCAGGGAACTTTAAATTACTAGGGAAAAAAATCCTAAACTTCAGATTTATGATGATTTTGTATGCTTATAAAGCACTCATTAAGTGTTATACATCCTACTGTTAGATAGACGTTCCTGAAACTCACTTTATTTCCCAGTTTTAAATTTCCTTCCTTGTTCTTCTTAGAGCTTTCAGAATTGACTTTTTTAATTATTAGGAAGAACAGAAGGGACAGAATCAACCCTATAACATGCTTGTCCTTTACAGACTACTATAAAAGGAATTGTTCTCATGTTGGCGAGAAAACAAGAATCCTATTTTGTGAAAAAATACTTGGCTTCACCTTTGGTTTCTATTCGACATCCAATGCAATTGAAACTTTCTCGTCTGTAAACAGAGAATATGAGCACAGCAAACACTTTAATCTGGATCTTCTGCATTTTTGGAGAGTGAGTAACCATCAGTTGACCAGGCATTTATAAATGTGGCCTTTGAATTTGTTGTAAAAGTACACTGATTTCTATTTTCAGCATTGTTTGCAGGGCTTGGAAGGGTGGGGTAGGGAAAAAGTATAAAATATGTATCACATCATATGATAAGAGAAAGCTGACAGTAAATATGGTCAAATGAATAAAAGAAGTATTTTCATCCTCCTTATATTTAATGCAAAGTTATAATACATGCTGAGCTGCTAATACTCTTCAGTGAAAGCAACAACAACAACAACAACAAAATAAACCACGTTTGTTCGAATTAGTAAGGCTGTACACACCCTAACCACATATATACCATCAATGCATCAGAGGTAAGTACCATACGCGTTTCCTCTTCTCCTTCATTTTAATAGCAAGTTTTACTGAGACCCTTTGAAGCTGGGCAGGATCATTGCCTCCAAAGTAGTTCCGCTTTGGTCTCTCAGTAGCAAGGAGTGCCTCTGACCCTCTTGCTTCCACTGGCCCTGAACAGACATCCTCACATTTGACATTCTTATGAGCTGATCAGCCTTGGTGTGGGTTAAAGAGCCAGGAGGGGCTAGGGAGCTGGTTCATAGTTTCCAGGCCCAGACACGTACAAGGAGAGCTTTATTTCTGAACAGCATTTCCTCCAATATTGAATAAACAGGCACAAATCTTCTGAATTATTCTAATCTTCAGCATCAGCCATTTACTTCAGAATGCGTTGTGGGCTCCTATCCACTTATTTACAGCATCTATCATGCAGGAGTTTCATGAGGTGCTCTTTTATCACCTCCAATAATGTTAAGTATATAATGTTAACCTTTCAGAATATATGGTTCCTGCACTAATTTTCTATAACCTCAGCAACAGCTGTGAAGCTTCAAGCTTTGCTCAGAGTAAAATAGGTCATTATCAGTCTTTTGCAAAGAAGAAACTTAAAATACATTGTGGAGAAAGAAAAAAAAAAAACAAATGGGAGAGCGAAGTGAAGCAAACTACTGAAGTATTTGTGTGTGACAAAAGCCAGGAGAGGGTTGGGAAGGAGAAGGCCAAATGGACAGTAGCATTGGAGTTCTCCAAAGATGTTTTGATATGTATGCCATCAGCATAGTACTAGCAGGGTCAAAGTAGTGATAAGTCTTGCTGCAGAAATGTTTTTTATGAGAAGTTTGTACCTGGTTAGAACCAAAAAGTAAATCTGCTTTCTTTCTTTCCTCCTCCCACCGCCCCCGCCTTGGTTTTTCTCCCCCTCTCCTGCCACTGCAGTCCATGACCTTGACAAGAAAACACTTCTGCTTTGATAACAAGGCTGCAAGCCTCCAAGGACCGGCATTGCTTTCTGGGAGAGAAAACCATTGACTCGCTCAGAATCCAATCAAACCCTGAATGTGTCAAGTGAAAAATAAACCAAGGACATCATTATTCCATCTCATTGTGATTTGGCTTGCCTTCAAATCTCATACACTGCATATCTAAAATAGCAGCAACGCCTCCATTAGCTGAGCATTCCAACACTTTAATCAAAGTATCTTTTAGAATAAAAAGGCAGAAATGTCAAATTCCAATCACTCTTTAAATTCCTTCAGTTCCCTGAGCTACACAAAATTAAAAGCCTTACCCACGGATTTCTTATAGAAACCAGCATGCATGTATGCAGAAACAGCCATGCAGGCGGGCATCAATTTTAGAATATGGCAGGCACCAGTGGGGCAAGACAGGGAAGCTCCCCAGGGGCATCCCTTGCTCACAAGCATGCTTCTACAGTCAGCATAATTTTTCACAAGTGATAACAAATTCCACACTTTATAAGATATACAGGTTATCAGGCATCTAGTGGAATAATGCCATGTATCTAGTCTAGTGTACATTACAATTAATTTTCACCCATTTTTTTTTTAATATTACATTAAGAATATCAGATACTGATTTTGCTGGTTTTACTGGGACACTTGTGGAGGGTGAGACCCACAGTTTCCTCAGAGTTTACTGACAACCAGAGGAATAAAGTGTTTAAAAGGCACAAGAAAAAAAGTTTTGATTAGACAGACTATAACTTTCTTGTCCTGTGGAGTTCATAAACCCACTAAGGCCCCAGGGAACTTCCAAAATCTCAGAGCAAAGGCAAAGTACGCAAAATGCGATATTCTTCGTCCCTGTTTAGGTAACCTCTCCACACTGAAGTTTTAAGAGTTTGTTTTTTTTTTAAAGGAATCCCCCAAATTTTAGAATGATTAATAGAAAAATACTGTAGAAAACAAAACTATATGTAGAACTAACAGACTCCCAGTGTTTTCTGTGAGGAAATTTTACTACTGTTATTTTTTTTATGTCAAGAGTTATGCTAGCTAATTTTTATCTGTTTAAGATGATAATCCTTTAAAAATATTTTTAAAAAGAAATTAAGTGTAATTGAGCCATCTCAATTATTACCTTTTAAGAAAATATTCAAATTGACAAGAACATATGCTTTCGGTCACGTAATACTATTTATTTCTTCTACATATGCTTGTAATACTTGCAAACTATATTTCACCTTTGGGAATAAAAGGTTGTATGCAACTAATAAAAACATCACAAAAATATGGATTATTTAAAAAATACAGAATTAGAGAGAGAAACGATCAGGAAGCCTTTTAAGTATTATCAGCCTCATGCTCTAATGATTAAAATAGGACTCACTAGTAGAATCAAGAAAGATTATGACTTTCTTAAGATCCAGCTTATTTGTCCTTCAAAACACATCATTAAAAAATGTTCCTATTTGTTGCACATGTGGCAAGTAACCTAGAAGGGAAGGCTGTGTGTTCTCTGAAGTAAGTACTCTGAATGCAAACAAACACCTCCTTTGCCCCACACGTGATTTTCTGGGAATATGAAGTAGTGTGTCCCCTGGTGCAGCCCAGCTGGCAAGCCGTTCTGCAAAGCCACTCTCCACTACCATTATTTCTGCTTTTCACAAAGCTCAGTCTTCAATAAGGCCCAATTATTTAAAATTCCCGGTGCTGTTCTGCTTCCCCTGACAGTGATACGGTATTATCACAAATGCATCCTCCTTGACAGCAATGTGACGCTATAAGGTTCCACTAAATTTATTGAGGACTCTCTTTCCAGAAGTTAGCTATAACACAGTACAATGACTATCCTCCTAAATGATAATTAAGCTTTGGGGTAACATTTAATTGAAAACATACCATGATAATCAACAAGTCAGCCTTTTCAAATCAAGTCTGCTTGGTTCACAGTCCTGTTCAATGTGATTTTGTCTAACAGTAATCCATGACAAAAATATATGAGCTTTAATCCTGTTCCCTCTGGCGATCACTTGAAAACACTTAACCTGCTGGACAATTCTGATGCTCAAATCATTTCACAGTATTAGTCAAGGGTTAACCTTTTTCTACAAATATTGTACCTTTTGAGTTCTAAATAACTCGATCTGATCAGTAAATATAGTCTATTTTTGTCTTTCATTAAAAAAAAAAAAGCAAGGGGGTAATTTTCACAGGATCACCAGTTTTGTACATAACATGCTGCCAGAATACTGTTCCTGGAATGTGGTCCCCTGTTCAAAAACTGTCCTGGGAAGAGCAACTGTCAGCTGTGATGCTATGAGCGGTCTGAGGAGCAGGGGTGAGGGAGTGGACACCAGACAGGAGCAGACCAGATGAAGCACCTCCCGTGGCAGCTGGGGAGTGACCTTCCTCACATCCAAGATGCAAAGGAATTTGCTACCATCCTTCTCCTATCTCACAGAGTTGTGTTGGGCTACAGCAAAATCACATGGCCCACCATAAGCAGCTTTGTAATGCGATGGGGCTTAGTGCTGCCAACTTAGCACTCCCTCCAAGGTGTGTGTATATCACCAGGCTCAGTTTGGAGGAGCTTCAGTGTGACCACAGTGCCCCACACACCCAATGAGAGTTTCTGCCCATTAGTTGAACCCAGAATGCATCTTCATGTTCAACTTCCTCCCAAAGAGATGCAGAGCAGCAATAAACCGTGACATCTGCGAATTAATAAATGCACTTCTGATTTGAGCTAAAGCACCAACCTTGATGGGTCTCTCCTACTTTAAACCCATGATAACTGATAAGAGACTCCTTGTGGCCACCAAATTTCAGGCAGGATTAGTGTCTTTTCTGCACTGGCTCTGGTTTACTGATTAATTCTATTTTTAGTCTCTACTTTGTGCAAATCCAAGCAGAGAAAGAGGATGCCTGTGTGCAACTGCAAGCAGAATTTGGTTCCATGTCAGACTAAGGATGCAGAAAGAGGATTATATCTGCTAGAAAAAGAAAAACACCATATGATACTGAATTCCCTAGGGAGAGTGGCTTCCGAGATAAAGTTCACAATAATCCCATCTTAATTAAAACAAAGTGAAATTTATGATATCTCATTTCCCCACTGGTTTGTTATTTAGGTGTCATTGTCAAAGACTGTGCAGAAATCTAGGAAGAGACACTCGCTGCCCCAAGGAGTTTCCAGTCTAACTCAAGCAAAGGTAAACACTGAATAGCTCAGAAAAGAAAGTAAAGCCCTTGGCAATGAAGAAATACCTTTATGTTTTCACAAAGGTCATTCTCAATAGAAGTGAGAGAAAGCAGGGAAGAGAGAACCTGCCTTCACTGTTGTAGCATGAGAGCAGAAGAGAAAAGGGAAGACATGAATGCAGAGGTAGATGGAGGATTGGAGAAGGAATTTTTAAGAAACAAGAAAGGATGGACTGAAAAAAAACCCAATACAGATATGAAAGTAACTGCTGCCACCTCTATAAGAAAAAAGTTTTTATCCAATATAGAGAAAGAAGAGAAAGAAGCACAGGCAACAAGAAGCTGAAGTCGCGTGTCCTGAATGAAGGCAAGGAATAAATTTGAGAGCATTATTTTGGACATACTGTCACAAAGTGCAGATATGGGGTTTCCCTTTTTTATTGAAATAAATCTATAAAACCCCTTGAAAATATTATACAAAATTATATTGAGAAAAATGCCATGCTCTTTAAAAGAGTGAGGACACAGGTAGGGAAATCAATCCAGCTAAATAATTCCCAAGAAGCACTAGGACAGCTCCCTCTCATTTTAGATAGGAACATAGTTACATGACATAGTGATTTAATGGCTCTTGTCATGAATCCTATTCATCTGCTAAATGCAACTCAGGTTTTCTATTCATATTTTGAAAAGCTCTAACATAGCTATTTTTTTTTTCTTTCTTTCACCTACTACATCTTCAGAGTGCAATTACAACTTCTGAGCTACGCAACAAAGATCTTTCCCCTTAGAAAGCACCTGCTGAGCTTCCTTTGCGGTACCATCTCCTCCTCAAGGCTGAGGACAAGCAATCTGGGCTGATATTGTGACTCTGTTGGAAAGGGAGTATACAGAAAAACAGAAACAAATCCTCCTTATTCCTCTCCAAAGAAAATGTTGGTCACTACATGGTTTGCTCTAGTGTGCCATCTTCCTCTTGCCAACTAGGAGTAAAAACCCTTAAGAGAAATCCACGATATTTCTTCCTAACCCCAACCCCAATATCTTCAGAAGTGAAGCAATACATCTCCAGATTATTAAATACATGTTGATGATCTCATTGTCCTACCTTCTCTTGAACTGTCAGACTGTCTTCAATAAGTAAAGGGTCCTATCACTTTAGGACCTCTCCTAGCAGTAAAAAACTTTCTAGAAAATTTGTAGCTGATTTAAGTCTTATGTATTGCACAAGAAAAAAGAAATTGTGTTCAACTTAAAAAACAGGGAAAGCCAACTATGGCATAAGACCCCACCTGTACCCTGAAATGTTCTGTTTTCAGCTTCCTTCCTGTCAAATATACCAAAACTTAACATTATTTTCAGGCAGCTTCATCAGAAGTTAGTCATCACACAGTCCATTATATGTTATGGGGGGAAATGATAGTGTGTATGTATTCCCATGGCTTTTAGGATCAGAAAACTAGAGAAAATCAGGAATTCCATTATGCAGACACAATACTAAGCCGAAAGTGGAAGAGCTAAAACAGATTATAAAACAGGGAGTGAGGAACAGAGCCTGGATAATACCAACACTTTTTCCCCCCACAGGGCAATCTGTTTCAGGAGTCTGGGTGAGGGAGGAAGAAGAGGAGCATCTGGGTCACAGTAGATGGATTTTGAAACTCTCTGTCATTCTTTATTTCTTGACTCTGTTCAGTCTTTTAATCTTGGCATCCTCTGTTTTTCTTCTTATTGCAAAGAAAGGATAGCTTTAAACTAACAAACAAGCCCAAGTCTGGAAAACATGCCTGTTCTTTTCTGGGAAGCAAATGGGAGAGATCAGCTGCTGCTCATTTTGAGCAAAACTGACACCCCCTCGTTCAGTTGTTACCAGAGAGTTCAGTGGCCAGGGAAGAGCTCTCTTACTCTGTAAGTTAATACTAGGCAGTGAAACTGCATATGCCATTAAAGTTCAAAGCAACTGATTAATCCTTTGATGTGTTGCCAAATTATTAGAATAATGATACGTTTTTTAAAAAATGTATTGGTCTGGCTTCTCAGTTCTTTTTCAACACCATTCTTTAATAAGTGGTGAACCTCAGGAAGAAATGGATTCCTTTTACTCAAAGGAGAGCTGGGTACTGTTTCTGGAACACTTACTTTATATAAATGTATAAGATATTACCCCCCTAAAAAAGACAAAAAAATCTTTTTATTTCCCCCCTGGTGCTCTCCTTCTTTAGACTTGGAAAGCAAACATTTAAAAATGCATGCTGTTAGTGGGATGCGTAGCACTACACTGCTCTGTCAAAGTGAGTATTGTGATAAATTATGTCAGTCTGTTCATACTTACAATCATCTTCCACTTCCTCATACCAAAGCATGTGAGCAGACATGAAATGTTTCCACAAAAAGCGGAAAAAGAAAACAACAGCAAAATATTTCTTGGCAAAGTATATTCCAACTTTGCTGCTCCAGTAGCTTTTGCTGAATTAGTCTTATCCCTGCATAACGACAGATGTGCCCCGGCTCAAGCCCCAGCAGCTCTGCCGAGGAGAGTGCAGAAAGCACCCTGGTGGGATGCAGCTCCAGGCTGGCTGCTGGCAGAGCCGCCGTCCCGGGCAGGGATCCTCACTTCCACCCAGCCGGCATGGTAACTAATGCCAGTGCTCTTTGGAGGCCCCTAAATGTTTCAAATTCCAGGACCTGCGCAGAAGCAATGCTGTATACTTCCCTCAAAACAAAGTTGATTTCCCATAATAGGACAGCCCATGCACTCGACATATAAGGCTTCACTTCCAGGGTGGCATGTGCAATGGATTTAAATTATGTGATACCGCTTCCCAAGGAACATTTAGTGCTACAGATTAGGGTGAAGATATTTACTTTTCCCTTTGTGCAGTTCTCCTGAGAGCCATATGAAACAGATTTGCCCCCTCTCCAGCAAATGTCTCCTAGCCCATCCCCACATAAAACCCTCCCTTTTTTGGGGAGAGGAGTGGTAATCCTGCATTTGGCTGTTCTCTCCCAGCAGCGACTTTTGGGATTGCAACCTCTCTCCCAAGCAGGGGAAAAAATAAACAAACCCCAAAATAATAGTGCTGTCGCCGAAGTAATTCTGTAAATACTAACATAGGACTAACATAGGTTGTGACAAGTCTTTAGTTTAAAAAAAAAAGCTGCTAAATAAAGCTATTGACTTACAATTGACCTTTCCACTCCCAACAAAACCACGTGGTACTGCTGCTATACACAGCCCAGAAACACCCCGCAGAAGAAGCAGAAGCTGGACTGTATGCAAGCTGCCTGTCACTGCCTCTTCCTAATGGTAGGAACATTCCTTTATTCCCAAATCCCTAGAGCTGCTGGTCCCACATGGGTGGGGTCCTGGGCTCACACCTTCCCTCTGCATTCAGCCCCAGGCCTCCTCCGTTTATAAGACAGGGGAAAAAAGGCGTACACACAATACTTGGGAACAGGACCGTGGCATCTTCCACACAAACTCAGATTTTAGAAGGCTGCTTTCTACAGTGTATACTTTACACAGTATATATGGTCTTTAGAGATAGGCCATAAAGAATCATGTTAGTTATTCACAGCTTCATTAGAAAAATCTTTTGAAAAAGGCACTGTTACACTCTTGTGTACTTTATTTTTTTAAAAAATACCCCTAAAAAACTGAAAAATGTTATTTTTTAGTTTTAAAGGTTAAAGTGTCTAGTCATGGTGATTGCAAATTTTTAAGTAAATTCCTAGATTATACAGAAAAGTAAACACAAAAATGAAGTGCATAATATACCCTTACAGCCACTGGCATTTTCTACACTGGTAGTCAAATTAATACCCTGGAGAACCTGGATGTACAGCACATGCCAACAGACTCCTAAGGATTAATTTGCAGCCCACAGGAACTGCAAGTCATGAACTGATGTAGAAAATAATCTGAAGCAGAGCAGAGCACACTGTGACAGCAGCAGCATTTTGATTATTTGAGGGAGAAGGAGACTGAGCAAACTCAGGAAAGGAACTGCTTATTGTGCAAAAGTTCTGTTTTAAAATATTTAAGGTCACCCTTAATAGCACATGCTGTCAGTATTTGAGGCCTAGTAATGTACTTATGGGCTACAAGTTAAAGTTATTTTAAAGGAAGGTATCTAATGCCAGAACTGTGGTCCTCTAGGCTTCTATACATTTCAAAGTGACTTAAACTTCTTCTTCAAAACTTCCCAGGTGCCCAAATCTCTGTTCTGAATATGAGCTAGAGGGCCCACTTCTTGACAGACCTCTGCAGTCCTTTTTATGCCTATTCCAGTCACAATTCACATAATTCATGCTGTTTATCTGTCTTCTCTGACAATGTCTTTGAGATCATCAGAATATAACTAGACCAAGCTCTGCAAGCAATGCAATGTTAATCAATACTTTCTTCTAAAACATGACTAAAAGAAGTGACGGTAGTAATATTTACAAAGGCTTACAAATAAAACAATCCTCCAGATGCAGGAAGTCCAGATTTACTTCCCCTCTTCTTGCTGGGGGGAAACTCCTGTGAGAGCCCCTGGTCCATTCACAAGACTGCTGAAACCTTCAGCCTAGAACCATTTTCCCTTGCACCTATTGAAGCTCCTGCAGTTGACAGGAAACATATCAGTATTAGAATCACAGAATAGTTTGGGTTGGAAGGGACCTTAAAGATTATCTAGTTCCACCCTCTGCCATGGGCAGGGACTCCTCCCACTGGATCAGGCTGCCCAAAGCCCCATCCAACCTGGCCTTGAACAACTCCAGGGATGGGGCAGCCACAGCTTCCCTGGGCAGCCTGGGCCAGTGCATCACTACAGTCATAGTGAAGAAATTCTTCCTTATGTCTAGTCTAAATCTGCCCCTCTGCAGTTTATGGCCATTGTCCCTAGTCCTATTAGTTGGGCCATAGAGAGAAATAACAAATGCAAGTGTTCAAATCTACTGGGGATTTTGGTTGGTTTGGGATTTTTAGGAGGGTTTTCTGTTGATTTTGGTCTTGGGGCAAGTGTAAAGAAAATGAAGAGGCCCTTAATAATCAAAACCTATTTTCAGCAGCTAAGAAACATCAACTCTACTGAAAATAAGTTTTGTATGCCTCTATCAGACCCTACTGGCCAGCATGGTATACATCTGTACTGCATGCATTACATTTATGCCTTTGACACATCAAGTTTTCTTTTTTTATAAACTTTTTTTGTTTTTTTTCACAGAATCACAGAATCACTAGGTTGGAAAAGACCCCCAGGATCATTGAGTCCAATCATTCCTATCAACCATTAAACCATGTCCCTCAGCACCTCATCCACCCGTCCTTTAAATACCTCCAGGGAATTTTTTGTCTGAACCCATTAAAAGCTCTGGTTCTCTTCAACAACAGACAGCAAGTAACAGCCTTACTGTAGATCTATGTCAAGTAATTAATGTATACTCTATAAATACTGCAGAGGCCACTTGCCTCACCCTTCCTTCTAGATGCTGCAGGCCTGCAGCAGCCGTGCTTACTGCTCTGAGACTATAGTGCATGTGCTACAATAGGGAAAAGATTCAAGCTTCAAAGTCATAGAGAGGTTGGAAAATGCAGAAAATTTGGAATGATAAAAATGTATATATTTTTTAAATGATTGCTTGCAGCTCTAGTTTCATGTAGTCTTCTTTCACAATCAGTAATGGGTTAAATGACAGAAAATTGTCTTCACAGTAACAGTTAGTGTGATTTTCAGGCACCTATTAACAAACACTTCATATAGAGATTGTTTATTTTCCTTCCTGAGAAATCTTTTCAAAACCCCAGTATTGATAAAGTGGAAAATACCTCCTTTCTAATAGAGTAATGCAAAGTTGGAGAAAATGCTGAAAAAAAAAGGCAGTAGTAATCTGAAAACAAGTCCCAACAATAAACTACCTATTCTGAGACCATTTAGGAGATTGGGCTCAGAATATGTCAAAACCTTAGAAAAGAAATGCATTTCTACATCAAAATTTGGCAGCCAACTGTATTGTCTCAGAAATCTGAAGCAAAAGGAGGTTAGGATTTCAAGATAATGGACAAGCCTCATACTGGACGTGGGAACTCAGTTCTTAAGCCTCTAATTTTTTCTATCCTATACCATATTAAAGAGCTACATTTAAATTCAGGACTTCTTTGTCAGTGGGAAGGCTGGAAGTCACTATTGGAAAATTATGGTTTTGACATAGAAAAGAAATATTACAGTAGCCAGAATAATTTATATGGGAGGAGAGGTTCCCAATTCAAAATAAATAAATCAAATGAGAACTTCCTCTTAACAACCTCCACAGAGTAACTAATCTTCCATCTCATTGTAATTTACTATGATACAAACACTAAACAAACCATTTATAGCATCTAACACAGACAGTATCCTCTTTCCCATTAACAGATAAAACAAGAAAATAACAAATAGGTAGCAAGCCACAAAAGAACTGATTTACAAACCTCTTATGATTTTTTAAACACTCCAGTGGCATGTTGTTTGCCAGTGCAGCTCAACATCAGGCAAAGTGCTTAGAGCATAAACCTCAAACAGATGATATTTTTATTATAATTTCAAAAAAAAAAAAATCAACCTTTGTTCCACCCTGTTTTTAACTCCCTGCCAATTCTGACCTAAAAAATTAAAGGCAATCCAAGCCTGTCACTCAGCTCAGCCATTAGGCTCATAACAAGATGTCTCTGTGCTTTTGCCAATATTTGCAAATCTATCACATCTATCTGTGTGGGAAGAAGTGCTAGTTCTAAGTGCTGTGGGAGTGATGTGAAGGGAGAACTGGGATAGGGATCTTTTAAGTAGTAATGCATAGTGTGGGGTTTTGTCCTAATGGTATATTGGCTGAGTCTTCTTATTACTCACTTCCTGTCATGATAAAAAAAAACAACCAACCACTTGCATGTCAGCAGCAGAGGAAAAACAAATCTTCAGTAGTATTATTGCAACAGAAGTAAACAGACTGCTTCTGATTTTCCTGTGAAATCAAGAAGGAAAAAAGAAAAAAGGATAAAAGAAAATCTTTCCAATGTGAGCCTCTGAAGAACTTTTCTTTTGTTTCTTAGCCTATTTTTACTTCAAAAGGGAATACATTGTACAGGTTTTTAGTACAGGTTGCAAGATGTTTTTTTTTCTCTGTATGCTTATTTGATCTGAAGACCAGAAAGTAAAAGACAAAATCACTCACTTTAAATTCTGAAGGAATTGGTATGTTCTAGCTTCTAGAGCAGAAGATACAAATATAAGTTTATAGTCCAAAAACTAGGAGTCAGTATAATGATTAAGACAAGGGGCGGTTAAGAAAACATCCAATTTCCATTCAGTGTGTTTCTCAATCATGGATCAATTCTATCTGAAAACATGCTCTAGCATACGAAACAATATATTAGTTCATTATTGCATTTGTACTTTCCCCAAGTAAGTTGCTTCTTCTCATCATAGTCACTGTGGAACAGGGGGTAGTCTTTTTTTTAAGTGTGTCTATCACAAAGAAGGACTGGGATTACTTCCCACTAGTTCAACATGAGTAACACTTAGAAAATAAGCAATAATCACTACTCGTTTTGGAAAGATTCAGCTGAAGAACAACCAGTCCTTTTTACCTAGGAGAACTCTCTTTGGAGGAAGGTCCTAAGCAGATTTAGAAAGGTAGTATTTGCTGCTTCCATTTCCCATGTGCATAATGTTCGTGCTTTGCAAATCTTTATTCTCATACTCTGCCAATTCTTCAAGTTCCAGAAACTTTCACTTCAGCAGAAATTAAATCAACCTTAATTGGAGTTGGTTGGACCAGGCTACTGAGAAGACACACTGAGCCATATAAAGGAAAGTGTAAGAAAGGATAGCAAATTATATAAAAACTAATATTAAGAGTAGAAAGAAGAGAAGAGGAAGACGACTTTTATTGCTGACATATACATGATAAGAGTCCAAGTAATAAAGAGGAATTAGAATTACTCATTTATGCTTGTAAAATATCTGGTCTTAATCTCCCTAGAGAGGCTCAGATGACCAGAAGGGAGAGCATTTTATTAACTAATATTACTTTCTCTAGATTTAAGTCTGTAACTCAGTCCAATCATCACATGACCTACTGAGAGGATTCTCTGCCGAACAGTGTCTGAGTATCAAAAATAGACTCCTGTCCCAAAGTGGCGTGGCTCTGGCTTTCTCTTTTGTCATCCAGCCACCCTTGGTTATGCATCCAGACCATGAAAGGGTGAGATCAGACTGTCTGTTTTCTCCTCATCTTTTTCCCCAGGAAGAAAATGAGGGCATACAGGCTAGAAGTGAGACACAGACCATTCCATGAGTTTCCTCCAGTTCAACCAAAAACCCTTTGGTGCATTTATGTTATCAGGATGGGTCCAAAACACATCTGAATTGTACCCAATTCTGAAAACCATTGCAAATCACCTGAAGGAAGTCTGTATTCAACGTCCTCAATGTTAGAGAGGAACTGATACCAGACTCCACAATAAGCGGTTGCTTAAATGCAACTAATAATAACTTGGTTACCTGCATTGCATGAAAATACTGAAATACAATTGTACAACTGCATTTAAATGGCAAATAAACAATTTTTATGCACACATGCATATTCACATGCATGTATGTCACTGAGAGCAAAGTGCATGCACAAGCAAGTGCTGGTGATGGCAATGAATGTGTGTGCAAATCTATACAGCTTTTAAGACGAGCCAAATTTGACAAAGTTAAAAACATTTATAAACCCTTATCAGTAAGGAGAAAGAAATTAAACAGATATATATATTAATGATAATTGGAAGATGTTTGAAAACACTGTTTAGGTGACTACATGTCATTACTTAGAAAAGAAGTTCCCCTGGTTAAAAAACAAACAACTGCAAACAAAAACAAGCTTAGGCTAGAAGAGAGGCAGGTACTTAAAAGCAAATACAATATGTAAGGAGCAGAGGAAAAATGCCAAGCTGATTGCAAAGAATATCAATAAGAAACTAAGAGGTAATTGTGAATTAGAGTCAACAATCTATAGGTACAAAGCAGAGAATTCACCTACATCTGTAGGCAAGCTGTATTAGCTCTGCCAAAGACAACTCAAGGTCATTTGCATAGTAAATGCATTAGCTGCTAACATAAACATAGATTTCTTCAGGGAAACATAACTGAAGCCGCCTACACAGTATCCCAGTCACCCCATCATATACTCCCTGAGCTTTACTCTGCTCCAGTCAAGGTTTCAGCTGTGTCCAGTTTTGACACAATGGTTTATGAAAGCCAAACATAAATTGGAGAGCACTTAGCATCACAAATAGCCAAAAAGACAGTTTATTTTCTATAAAAAGACTGAGGAATATCATGTGCTTAAGTTAGAACAGAAAGGCAAAGGAGTACATAGCTTCTGCCTTTCAGTGTCTAAATGTACTAGTATTCTTCACATATGCCAAGGAGAGGGTAAAGCTACATTTGATATTAGGAATAAATTGTGAAAGCATCATGTTATATATATGAAAACACATACATAGAGAGGCCATTAAACCTTTGTAAGTAGAAGCTTGTAAGAAAAAAGTTTAACAAATTCCTTCAAGGTAACAAAACATATCTGATCTGTCTCAGCCCTTGCAGTAGAAGAAATCTAATGCCTTTCACCTGCATATTTCTGTAACTCTGAAACAAGAATTACAGACTAGTTAATATGACCTGCCACATACAGTTCAAGTTTGTATTAATCTCATAAACAAAATTAATTGTGAAAGGAGAGCAGCCCAATGGATACAGGAATATACTGACAATCTGGAGACCTAAATTCTATTAGCCATTCTGCCAGTCACTCATCAAGCAACTTCTTTTTTTTTTTTTCTCTCCCATGTAGAAAACAAAAACTTACAAGCTAAACAAGTGCTAAACTTTAGCATAATTAATTATTGCTTAAGGTATGTGACAAACTGCTTAAAATATAGGACTAGTAAGGGTGTTTTAATTACATTGACTTCACCTTAAATCCTCCTGGATGACACTTGCTCAAAGCCTTAGTTACAGTGGCAAAACTGTCATATTAAATCTGTGAAGATTGGGTTATTATGACAGCAAATTATGATGACAAAATTCTGTTAGTTCAAGTCTAATGAGACATTACTGTACACGCTAGGATGAATGTTAAACTGTTTCTGTGTGGGTCTATATGCAGGTTAGTACATCAAGATGATGGCACAATGAGGTTAATACAAGTCTGCAGAGCTGACATTACAAATGTCAGGATGATTGCAAAATGATGCTGCAGCAAGTGAACTATGATTAAAAAATAGGACTCCAAACAGAAAATTTTGTTAAAGGAATGTAAAAATAAGCCCACAGAAAATAAAACCAAAGAAAATTTTACTTGAAGCAAAATACATACTGGATACCACTAGCACTGCAAACCAATTCTTTGCCAAAGTGGCCAGTGCCAATCAGGAGGGTGCAAAGCCTGAATGAGACTGCCTTACAAGTAACTGCAAATAAAAACCTACTAATAATACTACTAGGATTTTTTTCTCCATGAAAAAGAGGTAATTGTCTCTGGAAATAGAAATAATTCTTGAAAAAAAGGCTCAAGATTATTGTCCCATGATAGAATCTGGTTCAATTGGGCAAGTCCATCCTAAATTTAATCACATTGATGTTTTTTTCTCTCTTGTACTCTAGTGATGTTAGAAGCACAAGTCTAAAAAACAAATTATTGATTAGGTCCCAAAGAGTCAGTCCAATCTGAGTTAAATTCAAATATGCAGGATACACAGCATTCTAAGACTAATGAGATTACATATTTAACATGCAGACTGTTCACAATATGGTAACATGAATAGGTCAGTAACACCAAAGATGTGCTAGTATACTTCCTTAGTGCAATGTTTAATCAGAAAAAAAACCGCAACCACATCTAATTAAAAACCTGGGAAAAGTTTCCTTTTTTTCTGCATTTAAAGTTATTCCTCCATCCTATCATCTTTCTGTTTACTGCCAAACACAGGAAATGCACTTCATTTTCAGTTTGGCAACAACAGGTACTCTGTGTCTCTTCAAAACACTGGCATATCTATCCATCTTTCTGTCTATTTATCTGTCTGTAATGTTTTCCATCAAGGAGAGGAGGCACTCTATCTTCTTATCATCCAAAATATGTGATGCACATTTTGTGATGAATTACACCAGTGAACTAAAGTGCTTTTATTAATAACAGGCTTTGTCAAATGTTTAGGTAGTGCCTGACCTTTAAGTGGAAAGCATGCATAATTTTCTCCCATCTAGTAAAGAAGAAAATGAAAAGAATCTCAAAACATTTCTTGCAGATTTATTTGTTTTTATTGGACAAGTTACCCATTCTATTCAGCAAAACAACAGAATGGCAAACTCTTACTAAAAAAGCTAAGTACAGAGAGGCTTTTGCATTTTTCAGGATTTTTAAATTAGCTCTGTGGCTAATAAATTAGTAGTCAGAGTACAGGAAAAGAGATCAAAATGATGAGTTCAGAACTCCGAGTCACCTACAGACTGAAATTTGTAGGAGTCATTATCACTGCATAAATTACATTAATATTCATGTAGATTTTCTGGAGACATGCATACATACCACTTGAAGACATGAACTTTTTAGAAGACTAGGAAAGCAGTACAGCCAGCTCCTCACTAATTTGTCTAGTTGCAGTGAACCTATGCCAACTGAACCTACCTGTGAATCTGAACTGAACAGAGGAAAGAAAACACAAACTGAAAGTTATAAGGGAGGAACAATACAGTGTATCTTCACGCTGCCTGATAGTTTTCATTTCACTAAACATATCCTAGCAAAGATGTACACTACGATGGCAATGAGATAAGATGCGTAAAATTCACTGACTTTAGTAATGGTCTGTAAGACAGAAAAAAATAAACAATAGAAAAATATATTAAACATTTCTTTTTCAATCATTACTAATAAACAACAGCAGTCAAATGGCACCTAATTATTATGACACAGAGAAGGTCCAACTGAGGAGTTTCAAAACCTAAAAAGTCTCTAAGGAATTATTTCAAATCTTAATTGTTTTAAAGCATTTAATTTCATTAGTGTACCTTAAACGAAAGGTTGATTGGGGATTTTTTTGAGCATGTTAATTGCTTATACAATATGTATACAAATGCTTATGTGTGTCGACCCAAGGGTTGAAAAGAGTCCAAAGGGATTGTGTACTGTGTGTAAACAACTGCTTTCTGTAAAAACATTTCATGTAAGTATAAAAATGGAATTTAGATCAGAACTAGGGGAGCTTCATCATTAATATGGAAAACAGAAATATTTGTCAATATGTAATCGATTTTCTGTTATCAGTCCTCTTACAAAGAGCCCAAGTGCCTACTTTCATATAAGCAAAATACACCTCAAACTACTTTTATGCAGTAAATTGTGGATTATGCATGTTACATAAGTAAAACGAATTGGTATATTAAGATTGGAGAAAGTGGGCTAAATTCAAAATTCTCTAAAATTAATCAGGCCATGGAAGAGAGATCAACATGCCTCATATGAAAGACAACAGCGGCACAAGGATTTGGAGAACAAAGTCTTGGTTATAACCTCTGTAGGGTTTTTATGAGAGCTGCAGATACCTGAACTTAATTTATCTAATACTATTTTAGGTGCTTCACAGTAATTTGTCTGGCCTCTACTTGCTTCTCCTGCTCTGTCAAACACATTTTAAATGGTCTGTCTTTAAACACCTGATTTATTCCATAGCAGTGCAATGTGAATGTGACTTTTTTCCCCCTTTTTAAAAACATACTAACTATTTAAAAAAAAAAGTACTTCATCACTTGACAAGCATTCAAATTTTCTTTCTCAGTTTGATAAATATACCCATATAGAACTTCTCATATGGATATTCTTGACCAGAATAGAGTTGCATTAAAGTCTGCCTACACTAAAAACACAAATTTATTTTTTAAAACTAAAATATGTGAAGAGACTTTAAGTGCTTTTATGATGACAAATATTTTAAGTACAAAATCCATCAAAATTCATAATAAGTACTTCAGCTATGGTGTAAAACTGTTTCAACATCAGTTGGACAAAAAGTGTCAAATGTAGTACGTATCTTTTAAAAAACTTCTGGAAACAAAAACTAGTATGTCTGATCATGATACCAGTCTAATTTTCCAAAAATATAATAAGAACAGAATTAACAAATGACAATAAGAAGTAGTGGGAAATTGATTTTATGAAGGGAAATGATGCTTCATGTATTTGATAGGATTCTTTGAAGGAGTCAAGTGATCACACAGTCAAGAGAAACCTAATTTATGCAATTTAAAGAATTTTCAGTACTGTTCCTCATTAAATCCTCATTAAAGCTCATAAATCGAGCTTTAAACTAGATGTGAATTGGGAGGCGGTTGAGATTAGGCTAGACAGGAACGAGCCAGGACATGGGGCAATGGTTATTCAGAGAGGGTGTGCTGGTGAGGACCACCAGTACATCACCACACAGAAAGTGGGGGAGAACACACATGGGGGTGCTAAGGGAGATACAGGCACTCTGGAGCTAGCTACTCCAGTTACCAGGCAATTGGGAATGAACTCTGTTCCCTCTAAGAGGGCTGAAGGCTCGGCAGCTCAGCTGAAGTGCATTTACAACAATGCATGCAGCATGGGGAATAAGAAGGAAGAGCTGGAAGCTGTTGTAGGGAAAGGAGCCTATGATGTCGATGCCATCACAGAAACGTGGTGGGACGACTCATATAACTGGAGTGCAGCTATGGTGGGGTACAAACTCTTCAGGCGGGATAGGAAGGGTAGGAGAGGAGGTGGGGTAGCCCTCTTTGTAAGGGAGGACTTGGACACCATTGAGATGGATTGTGGTGATGAGGAGATTGAGTGCCTGTGGGTCAAAATCAGAGGAGCCCACCAGAATGTAGATTTTGTGATGGGAGTCTGTTACACACCACCCAGCCAAGGAGAAGCAGCTGATGAGCTCTTCTATAAACAGCTGCGGTCAATCTCTAGATCAATGCCTCTTGTTTTTGTGGGAGACTTCAATCTTCCTGATATCTGCTGGGAGTACAATAGAGCAGAAAGGAAGCAGTCTAGGAGGTTCCTGGAGTGTGTGGAAGACAACTTCCTTGCACAGCTGGTGAATGAACCAACAAGGGAGGGTGCCCTCCTGGACCTGCTGTTTGTGAACAGAGAAGGCCTTGTGGGGGATGTGGCAGTAGGTGGACGCCTAGGACAAAGTGATCATGAGATGATAGGGTTTTCTGTTCTAGGTGAAGTGAAGAGGGTGGTTAGTAGGACAGTAGCATTAAATTTCCAGAGGGCAGACTTTGATCTCTTCAGAAGGCTGGTTGGCAAAGTCTCATGGGAGACAGTACTTAAGGGCAAGGGAGCCCATGAGGGCTGGGAGCTCTTCAAAAAGGAAATCCTAGCAGCTCAGGAGAAAGCCATCCCCATGTTCCGGAAAAAAAGCCGGCAGGGGAGAAAACCAGCTTGGTTGAACAGAGAGATTTTGAGTGATATCAAGAAGAAGAGAAACGTTTATGGGCTCTGGAAGAGGGGACATGCCTCTTGGGTGGACTACAGGAGGGAAGTGAGACTGTGTAGAGAAAAAATCAGAAGGGCTAAGGCTCAGCTAGAAATCAGATTGGCCAAGTCTGTGAAAGACAACAAAAAATCCTTCTATAAATACATAAGTAATAAAAGGAGGACTAGGGAGACCATACAGTCCCTATTGGACGCAGAAGGAACAACAGTGACAGGGGTTGAGGAAAAGGCTGAGGTACTTAATGCCTTCTTTGCCTCAGTCTTTAATTGTAAAGAAAGTTGTTCCCTCTGTGTACAAACCCAGGAGCTCGAGGTGCAAAATGAGGCTCCCATGATCCAAGAGGAGGTGGTCAGAGCCTTGCTAGAGCAACTAGACACCCACAAGTCTATGGGGCCGGACGGGATTCACCCAAGGGTATTGAAGGAGCTGGCGGATGTGCTGGCCAAACCCCTTTCCATCATCTTCCAACAGTCCTGGAAGACTGGGGGAGTCCCACTGGACTGGAGGCTGGCTGATGTTGTGCCCATCTACAAGAAGGGTCGCAGGGAGGATCCAGGGAACTACAGGCCTGTCAGTCTGACCTCAGTGCCAGGGAAAGTCATGGAACAGGTGATCTTGAGTGCTATCATGAAGCACATGCAAGAGAACCGGGTGATCAGGCCCAGTCAACATGGGTTCACAAAAGGCAGGTCTTGCCAAACTAACCTGATCACCTTCTATGACAAAGTGACTCGGCTGCTGGATGAGGGAAAGGCTGTGGATGTGGTCTTCCTGGACTTCAGTAAAGCCTTTGACACAGTTTCTCACAGCATTCTGCTTGAGAAACTGTCAGCCTCTGGCCTGGACAGGCGCACACTCTCCTGGGTGGAAAACTGGTTGGATGGCCGGGCCCAGAGAGTGGTGGGAAATGGAGTTTACACCAGCTGGAGGCCAGTGACAAGTGGGGTTCCCCAGGGCTCAGTGCTGGGTCCAGCCCTGTTCAATGTCTTTATCAATGACCTGGATGAAGGCATCGAGTGCACCCTTAGCAAGTTTGCAGACGACACTAAGGTGGTTGGAAGTGTTGATCTGCTGGAGGGTAGGGAGGTTCTGCAAAGGGATCTGAACAGGCTGGACCGCTGGGCTGAGTCCAACGGCATGAGGTTTAACAAGGCCAAATGCCGGGTCCTGCACTTGGGGCACAACAACCCTGTGCAGTGCTACAGACTAGGAGAAGTCTGTCTAGAAAGCTGCCTGGAGGAGAGGGACCTGGGGTGTTGGTTGACAGCCGACTGAACATGAGCCAGCAGTGTGCCCAGGTGGCCAAGAAGGCCAATGGCATCTTGGCTTGTATCAGAAACGGTGTGACCAGCAGGTCCAGGGAGGTTATTCTCCCTCTGTACTCGGCACTGGTGAGATCACTCCTCGAATACTGTGTTCATTTCTGGTCCCCTCACCACAAGAAGGATGTTGAGGCTCTGAAGCAAGTCCAGAGAAGAGCAACAAAGCTGGTGAGGGGGCTGGAGAGCAGGTCTTATGAGGAGCGGCTGAGAGAGCTGGGGTTGTTTAGCCTGGAGAAGAGGAGGCTGAGGGGAGACCTCATTGCTCTCTACAACTACCTGAAAGGAGGTTGTAGAGAGGAGGGTGCTGGCCTCTTCTCCCAAGTGACGGGGGACAGGACAAGAGGGAATGGCCTCAAGCTCCACCAGGGGAGATTTAGGCTGGACATTAGGAAAAAAATTTTCACAGAAAGGGTCACTGGGCACTGGAACAGGCTGCCCAGGGAGGTGGTTGAGTCACCTTCCCTGGAGGTGTTTAAGGGACGGGTGGACGAGGTGCTAAGGGGAATGGTTTACTGTTTGACAGGAATGGTTGGACTTGATGATCCGGTGGGTCTATTCCAACCTGGTTATTCTATGATTCTATGAAACACCTTAAAGCAGCAAAGATTTCATGGGATAAGAAATCCACTTTCTGTCATACAGAAACAAGTCATTAAAAGAGAAAAGGGGGAAAAGTGCCAAAATCATTCAGCTTTCTCAAACATATGTGTCACCAGCCAAGTTTCAGAGAGATCAGTGCCCAGGCTGGTCAACATGTAAGGTACATTTATGTCATCACATGGATCTAAAAAAGAAGGCAACTTTCAAGTCTCCAAATAGTTCCAAGGTATTCAGGGAAATAAAAATGAAAGTTGGCTGCAGAGAGATGCAGAAGAGTCTCAGAGTGTCAACTAGGTGATAAAAAAGACAGATGAAATTCAATATCGAGAATATGTGGAGAAAAAGAAATCTCAACTTTACGTACTCAGCATGGGCTCTGAAGTAGTTATTACCACTCAGGAAAGAGAGCTTGGAGTTATAAAAGGTCTATGAAAATATCAACTCCATCTTAGAAGCTGTCAAAAAGCAAATCAAATGCTGGCCATTACTATGACAGAAATAGAGAGCACCATACAAAACATCATTATGGTATTATTTAAAGGCTTCAGATGTTCATACTTTGAATACTGTGGGCTGTTCTACTTCCCCTATCACTAAAAAGATACAGCAGGAAAAATAAGGACAACAGAAGTTATTGAAAACTAGGGAGAAATGGCTTCTATATAAAGAATGAATAAAGAAAAGTCTCAAAGTAAGGTGAGGGGAGCATGAATGAAGATGCAAGTTAGGTCCTCTGAATCTGACAGAGAGCAAGAGATTGACCAAGGGATGCATACAGCCAAGTAATGTGCACAGCATTACATAAACCAATATATTTAGTGACAATGCCAGAGAGGGGCTGAGGCCTAAATAGGAAGATACAAATCCAGGAAAAGGTCCTGGCATCATCGCTGACAGTTCTCCGAAAATCATCATTTCAGTGTGCAGTGTGGACAAAAAGAGCCATCCCAATGGTGAGCATGCCATGTGTGCTGAGAGCAAATCAGAGGGGTTTGCTTTGCTGCTACAGAAGCCCATAGTCCATCCACACCCGAAGGGCTGTGTGTGGTTCTGGTCTCTGGAAGGATGCAGCCGAGTCAGAAAAGAGCAACAGGAAACTTAGCTGCTACCTTATGAACAGAGACTCAAATTGGTGGATGCTGCCGTTTATGGAGGAGAAGGCTCAAGGTAGATTGGACATATCAGATTGAAGCTAGAGAAGCTGAAGCAGGTGAACAAGTTGCATAAGGAAGTCATTTACTCAATAATGCAACACAATACCTAGGGGTTTAGAATCACTGGCTAGTTTGAAAAACAATAAGAAATTATTTCTTCAGTCTATCAGCTTCTGGATCCTGCTGTTCAAAGATGTTATGGAGGCAGCTGTTTATCAGTTGATTTAAAACAGGTTTAAGTAAAGTTATGGACAACAGGTCTATAAACAGATACTAAAAGGAATAGGTCCGCAATGTGACCTCTAGCATTTTTAATACAGTAATTACAGATGCTGGGCAAAGGTGAGAAAGTGGACCAGTGCTCTCCCTGACTGACACTTCCTGCTACCAATTGCTTGAGAAATAATCCTGGGCTGGATGCACTATTGGTCTGACCAACAGGACATTTTGTATTAATTTGAGATGTCTGGAAAAGGAGAGACTGCAGCTGAACACAACAGAAGTGTTCTAAATCATGAGTCTTTAGAGAAGATGAACAGGCAACAATTTTTCAGTGTCTCTCTTAGCACAAGAGCTGACTACAAAAAAAAAAAAAGATTA
This sequence comes from Phaenicophaeus curvirostris, assembly GCF_032191515.1. Classification (NCBI taxonomy): domain Eukaryota; kingdom Metazoa; phylum Chordata; class Aves; order Cuculiformes; family Cuculidae; genus Phaenicophaeus; species Phaenicophaeus curvirostris. The sequence continues at coordinate 122,262,882 of NC_091392.1, read as the reverse complement.
GAAATGAAAGAAAACCAGCAGGTGGCTGGTTCAAAACAAGCAAAAAAGAGGCACCTCTTCACACTACATGTAGCTAAATTATGGGACTCTGCTAACAGATGTTGCAAATGCCAAAAGTTTGTGTCACCTGGCCGCTAGTGAGCTACCCTGGGTGCTCAGCCCTTGCCCCAGCCAGCTCCCTGGCACTAGCAGAAACTCAGCACGGACAGTAAATCTCTTCGGACACTTCTCTCAGACACTCCATCATTTCTTGAAGGGAAAAGGGATTGGACATATCACCTACCTGTGCCCTGCTTCAAGCACCAAGCAACACACTGCAGATGTCATACCAGGTCTTTTCACCCCCATAGACACAGTAATTTCTTTATTTGTTCTGCACCAGTACCTCCCAAGAAATATGCTGATGGTAAGCTTTGATGGGAACAGTGCAGCACAGATTACATCACTGGTATTCTCATCTTTTGTAGTTACAGCCACCTCTGAATTTAATAGTGCTGCGTGGTTTAGTACAGCAATGTTTGCATGACAAAAAAATTAAAGAGCTTTCCACATTTTTAACATATATCCTGCTTTCAAGGGTTTTTAATGTAGCTGGGAAAATGCTCTCAGCTGAAGATCAGCATTCAAAGTCTCAGTGTGGAGGCAGCATTTCATTTCAGTTGTGAGAAGGAAAATAGTATGTCAGTTTTATAACTATCAACAGAAGGTTTCTGTAGGGTTTTTACTTTCTAGAATTTTTTCCCTGAAATGAGAGATTTTCCTGTTTCAAGTTAGGCAACTGGATGTATTAATAAATGACAATCACTGATGATAGCATGAACAAGAAAATAAAACTGTGTATTTAAAAAAAAGCTACAAAATTAGTTTACTTTTTCCACAGTTTTTCAAGAAACACAAAGATACAATTCTGTAAAGCATAACAATATAGCCATCACTACATGATGCAGTGTTGACAAAAGTGTAATTGATTTTAAATATTGGGATCATATCTTTAAACTGAGAAAAAAGGGCTGATACTAACATTAGGGAGACATGTAAGACAGTGCTAAGATCTTAATTTAGCATTTACAAAATCTTACAAGAAATCAAAAAACTGTTCTTCACTTTATTCATGGATTAAATGATGATACCATCCTTTCCCTCACAGTTCTCAAGTTGTATTGGCTATTTCTACTGATACTGCTTGAGAAATATTTCTATGAAGTCATTACACAAATTATCTTGTTTATTAACATAACATTTTAATTTCTTCTCCTTTCTTCCTACCAGCAAGCATAAAGAGAAATAGAGTTGTCTGAAGTCCCAAAACATGCATCACATACATACACATCTCTGTGGAATTCAATTCATAGCATGGGAGAATAAGGTTAATTGCATTTCCAACATCCATCATCAAAGGAATCGAAATAATAAGTTATTTTATTTTATTTAAAACTGTGTGCCTTTTCCTTCTCTCAAGAGCTTCATTAGAAGCAGAGAAAATGAGAGAAAGTAGAAGGAAATAACCACCCATTAGAAACAGACATCTCTACAGATTTATTAACAACTCCAGACTGACCAGTAAAACCGATATATCTACGTGGTTATATCTACGTGGTTATATCTATACATATATACATGTACAACTAGACACATGTGCAAACATAAACTATAGTATTATTTTAGAAAAGACATGGAATGTGGGAGGAAATGCTAAGTTGTTCAGGGTTCATTGCAATATGGAGTTTGACAGAAATGGGGTAACTGCTATACCTAGTTCTGGAATGGGCTTCAAGTTACCTTAGTTTGAATGTATCTGGAAATAAGAGAAAGCTTAAGACTGAAATCTTCTTCTACATAGCCACAGTTCACAAAAACACCCCAGTGCTCATTCACTAAGAGATAAATATGTCCATTTTCTGGTTGACAAACAGCATAAACCAACTTGGAGCTTCTTAATGCACAGCCCAGTCACAATTCAGCGATGGATAATGCAAGTCATGAACCATTGTCTGTGCTCCTTGTGGTAACAGTTCTTACTTTCTGTTCCAGGGAAACTGGTAATATATCAATCTTTGAATTGTCTGCATCTAATTTTTGCTTAGGAAATATCTCTTGACATAACTAACTTTATCAATTATTGCAAAACAGCTAATCTTTTGCTAAAGAAGAAACACTGAGAAGGAATGATGGGATTAGTACAGGAATACTTTGCCCATCTCCTACATCATTCCTAGACTATTAGGCCTCAGAGCTCAATATAGTTCAGAAGGTTTTACTGATGGGCCCCTCCAGGGCATTACTACTAGATTACTAGCTGTGATTTAATGACAGGATATGTTATAAACATACACAACTGCTTGAAAGACATTAATTGCAATGCATACTCTTTTGCTAAGCTCTTGCTGGCAGCTATTTCAAAATTAAATCCCTTCAATGCTGTTTTCACATGCATGGATATCATCAGAATATTCTCGTGGCAGCCTGAGACAATGGCTATGTGCTTATCTTCCAAGTGAATCCCATGGTCTGTTTCAGTTATTTTGGTGGTTGTCTACACCAGGACTTTGTGCAAAGTAATGTTGCATTTACTGTTCAGTAATTATTTCAAGTACACTTCTCATGTGGACACTCTAGTCCAAGGAAGCTCTTCTGCTGCCCTAATTCAGAAAATGGTGTTATCTTGCACAGCGGCACTTTAAGGGCTCAATAAAAAGTGTCAGAGGAGGGTTTTACTGTAAAAAACACATTAGTGTTTTGTATGCCTTTCTCTACTTATGGATATGCCCTTATAGATTATCTTTCTTTCTATGTCCCTAAACTGCTTTCTCCTTCAGCTGCATCTCTGCTATTTAAAAATAAATAGCCTGCCTTTGTAAGGTAAAGTTTTATAGGCTCCACTGTAAACATCCTAAGTCTTAAGCTCAAGAGAGGCCGAGGTTGTCATACATTAAGCCTGGTTTCACGTCTTTTTGTAACAAACACCTTAGAAAACAGCTATAAACCTTCAGTGTGTTAAAGGCATCTTTTAAAAAAATAATTCCCTTCAAAAAGTAAACCATTGCAAAAAAAATACATCTTCTTATGTACAAACAGCAGCCAGCTCATTCAAATGCAGCATAAGAACTTTCATGAAAAAAAGATGTATCCTTGAGACAAACAGGACAAGAGATTCAAGAACTCCAAAAGAAATACTTTTGGCCAACATTTAACAGAGGGGCTTTGTTTAAACAGGTAGGGTTTTTTATTAACTGAGAGTTTAAAAATTCCTCCAAGCTCCAGGCAGAATAAAAAATGTAGAAATTTATTACATAAAGTAGAAATAACAAGCCTAAAACAAATAAGTAAATAAAAAATTAAAAGACATGACAACTTTACAGTTTGAAGACATACAAAACGTCAAAGCCCATCAAGTCTTCCACCAAATGTGAACTGTCTCTTTGATAGGATGCACAGGTAGTAAAAAAAGGGAGAACTCCCTGACACGCTCCCATACATGCATACTCTTACACACACACAAACTGCCCTGGAATAACCGTTTACAAATGTACAGAGAAACCCAGGGAAGTACACATTAATGGAACTTAAAAAGCATGTAATAAGACAACAGAGAAAACCAGAAACATTAAAAAACCATGCCCAGGGGTTGAGAGAATAATAATAAGAGATGCTATGCTCAGTTACACTGTCAGAAACACTCTGCTTAGACTGGGGCGGTTTAATCACATAGTGACTGCAGTGAAGGTGGAGGTGTGCGTGCCCAGCTGCCCACCAGCCTCATTACACAGGCAGCTCCTGGCTGACTCTCCTACAATTTGTCTCTTTGCAAATAACTACTCCTAGAAGATTTTGGAGGCTTTGTGAAAGCAGGATGGAGACTGAATGCTGCACAGTGGGTGTTGGAAGCTGGATCTCAGGAGGAACACATCTGGGGGACTCCCCGGTCCTAACCCTCCTGTTATATGCACTTCTGTAACTGGTGGACTGTAAAACCAAGGTGTTACTGTGAGTAAAATAAACCACATTTGCCCCAAGAGTATGGGTGCAGGGTGACTCCATAGTTTCTGTGCTATAAATGCCTCAGGAGTGGTACTCCTTATCATCAGAGCTATGCAGCCTCAGAGAAAAAAAAAAAACAGTTTGAAAGGTAATAAATAGCCACTAGTCACTAGTCAGCGTATTTAAAGAAAATCACACCACACAGAGAAAATTCAAGTATAACAAGGGGTTACAGATCAAGGTGTTGTGTGTGACTGCATGCTTGACAAACTGAACTCATGCACTGCCTGGAGCAATGAGGAAGAAATCATTAGAACAATATCACACTCCTTGCACCAAAGGACTTGGGAGGGCTGCAATGAATTCCTGAATTCCCCCTCCCCAGGCTGAAACCTTCCACCTTGAGATGCAGAGGGGCAGCAGAAAAGTGAGCTAACACTAGAGAAAAGGGTGGAAAGTTGGATGCATATTAACAGTGTATAATATAAGCACTAAGTTTCAATAGCGTTGCAACTGGATAAAGAAATCTTTGATTAGACTGCAAAGATTTTAATTAGACTAATAAAATATCCTAGGTTTGCCTAGAAGCTCTGTTCCTTCCACCCACAGCAACACACACTCTGGGCTAGATTGTCTTGGGAATGGAAACTTGAATTTTACTGCATGCCTAGGCACACAAATGACATTGTGCAAATGAAGCCACATTCTCACTAGTAATGCTGACAGCACCAGTGTCACAGAAAACCAGTGACTTTCTTAGTGTCTAGAAAATACCTCTGATGATTCTGCTGGTGTTCTGAAAAAAATGGTAGATTAGCAAAGTAAGTTATTGCTAGAAAACAATAAAGGCCAGCTGCAGAGACTAGGAATGAGGGGAAACAGTGACAAAGGATGAGGAAAAGGATAAGATACTTAATGCCTTCTTTACCTCAGTCTTTAATAGTAAGACCAACTGTTCTCCAGGTATCCAGCATCCCGAGTTGGAAGAAAGGGGCAGGGCGGAGAATGATGACCCCAGAATCCATGGGGAAGTGGTTACTGACCTGCTACACCACTTAGACATACACAAGTCTATGGGGCTGGATGGGATCCGTCCGAGGGAGGTGGTGGAAGTGCTTGTCAAGCCACTGTCAATCATTTACCAGCAGTCCTGGCTAAGCAGTGAGGTCCCAGTTGACTGAAGATTAGTAAATGTGACACACATCTACAAGATCGGCCAGAAGGAGGATCTCATGAACTACAGGCCTCAGTCTGACCTCAGTGTCAGGGGAGGTTATGGAGCAGATCGTGCTGAGTGCTATCGCGTGGCAAATACAGGACAACCAGGTTATCAGGCTCAGTCAGCATGTGTTTCGTGAAGGCTGCCTGATTAACCTCATCTCCTTCTGTGACAAGGTGAAAAGGAGGCTGATGGGAGACCTTATCACTATCAACAACTACCTGAAAGTGGATAGTAGCGAGGCTGGTGTTGGTCTCTTCACCCAAGTAACAAGCAATAGGACGAGAGAAAATAGCCTCTAGTTGCACCAGGTGATGTTTAGATATTAGGAAAAAAAATCTTCACCCAAAGGAGTGTCAAGCATTGGAACAGGCTGTCCAAGGAAGCATTTGAGTCACCATTCCTGAAGGTATTTAAAAGAGTTGTAGATGTGGTGCTTAGGGACACAGTTTAGTGATGGAGTTGGCAATGCTAAGTTAAGGATTGGACTCAAAGATCTTTAAGGTCTTTTCCAACCTAAGCAATTCTATGATTCTACTCCATGATTTAACTGCAGGGAACTACATTAGGGCATTAATACCTACTGGGCTCCCTGCCCATGAGTGGGAATAGCTTATCAGAGATACAACAAAACACAAACCAGTAACTTCTGGTCAAGAATATGCAAGATCATCCTTAAAACAAAAGTAAGCAAATATAAAGGAATAAAAAAAAAAATGAGAAATAAAACTCTCTAAAAAATGTAATTATACAAAAGAGATTTCATCTTAGTTATTTATAAAAATGTAAACTGGAAAGTAAAAAAGTAAGATTTCTTTCTGAACCACTGAGAGCCATATGTAGTAAACATTTTCTCTCTTCTTTCAATAACGTAATTGGAGGTTATCTGAGTTTGTTATAAAGTACGTGCTGTGAGTTGCAGTAATCAGGCAGAGATTTATTCAAAGAGAAGGAAGCATGCTAGAGCCTGCACTGATGCTGAACCTCTATCATGTGCTGTGACTCAGTTGTCCCAGTTGGGTCAGAACTACATTTGCCATGTAATGAACAAGCTTAGAACTACTTATTCAAAGCCTTGAACTTAATTAGCAGGGTAGCAAGGCAACTAACTTCCAGTGAATAAGTTGTCATCTTTGCTTCTTTCTATTCATGAACCTTCTATGATTAGCCCAAATTATTCTTATAATTATTCACATTTAATTCACTGTGTTATTAAAATAATGTTTAGTCTACAGCTCATGCACCAAGACCATGAGTGTTATAAATGGGTTTATTAATTTTGAATATATGAGTAGATCACATGGCTCAAGGTATAGTGCTCAGAGTCCCATTGTCCAGGCAATTATCTGCAGCACTGAGTTTTACATTAACTTTCCTGCTTTATACACTGAACACTGAATAAATGTTGGATAAATTAATGTTGTTGTTCCACTCATTCACCAAGCACTTTTGGAAAAGAAACATAACTGAGGCAAAAGTAACACGTGTAAGAGTTTGTGAGGGGAAAGAAATTTAAATATGACACTTTGGAGTAAGCTGTGCCTTGGAAAGTTAGCAAGCTCCGATTTAGCAGCATACTTGCCATTAGGAACAGAACCCACAAGGGGAACTTCACCTCAAAAGCATGTGTGTAAAGATGCTAATAAATCTGTGTCAGCATTTAACAAACCAGCCCATTCAGTGCAATTCCTGCACGGGCACAACCATAGTACCTAAAGGAACTAAACCAAGAGCTTGCTGCCTTGCTTCTCGTGCTGCCCTTAAAATCTTCCAAGGCCTCTCTTAAAAATCTCTCCTTTTCGCCCTGTATTTCTCTGTCCACATAGCAAATTGCAAGTCACCTGGGGTCTAACAATAAAAATAAAACACATTTCTCTGATGGATCTATTTCAGGAAAAGAACAACTGCAGTTGTGATCTTCCCCCCATGACTACTGCCACTCCTCATCTCCAATAGTGAGTGAGAGAAGAAATCTAAGGGCTCAATGGAAAGAACATTTTGGATTATGGAATAAACCCTTCACTCAAAGATAGAGACTTTTTACCAAGGCCTGGATAATGGTTTGAAACTGAAAGAGGTTACGTTTAGATTGGACCAGAGGAAGAAATCTTTTTATTATGAAAGTGCTCAGGTTGCCCTGAGATGCCACAATCCTTGAAGAGTTCAAGGTCAGGTTAGATGGGGCTTGAGCAACCTGTCTAGTGGAAGGTGTTCCTGTCCATGGCAGAGGTGTTGGAACTACATAATCTTTAAATGTCCTTTCATACCCAAATCATTCTATGATGCTGTGACTTTCTGTAAGAAAAGCAGAGAGATAAGAGAAAATTATGAGTAGAGGCGGGGAGGAAGGGGAGTAGACCAGGAGTTTTTATGTTGAAGGGAAAAAAAGAGAAGATGTTTGAAAACAACTAAGCATGACTCTCATGGCGGAGGGGAGGGAGGCATATCCTGCCTGCCTCACCACAGCTCTGGCCCCCTGGTCGCTAGGGATGCTGGTGGCAGGCACTACTTTTCTGCAGCAGCCATTCTCAGAAAAACCTGCATGCACAGGTCTGTCACACAACCAGCATTTGGCTACCAGGACTGTGCGGCCTGACATATGCCTACTACGTGGCAAGAGAGCAGTAAAGCTCAGCCACGGATGTAGAGAAAAATCAATGAAGAGCACAGAGAAGTGAACAGGGTTTATCAGTTGAAACATTGGAAACAGGGACTTATCGACCAGCAGATCTATAACAAAAGGAATTTGTTGCTTGTTTTCTTTGTGACCTTTTTACCTGAGAAAGCAAAGTAAAGATGTCATTTAAGGCACAAGACACTACCTCTAGCCTTGAGGATCCTTGATAACCAGGAGGCTGGAAAGTTCTCCAGACCAGCTCCAGAGCAGGCCCTAGCCTGGCACACTGTGTGATGTCCTTTGAGAGTAGGTAAGGTACATGTCAAGGACCTCGCCATGTCGGGATGGTGCCTAGTCACCCACAGAGGTTGCTTTTCTGAAAGATTTTCTACTGATAATTGTCAAATATACTGCACCACAGAAAAACCTCTGGTATGACTTGGGAAGTGATGTCGGCAGTCTTTGGTAACCCCAGGTTTTATGGCATATATTTACGCATTGTATAATAATATTTGTGGCATTTTTCTAGCTCTGAACTAACTAATGGAAACACCGCAAGATTTCTCAGAATAGTTTTCCCCTAGCTGGAAATTGAAATATTTCTTACAAAAGCATGAATGCACTTGGGCATATTCTCTTTTAAAAATCTAGATTGTAGGCAGAGCACATATGAGATTATATAACAAGAAGTGAGAGGCATAAATGCCTTCCCATTTTTAAATGGAAACCTATGCCTTTCCTCTCACCACATATAGAAGAGGTCAGAAGAAAGAAAAGCTGCTCTGTTCTGATGGGCTTAATACAGAGGACAAGCCTGTTTTTTGAGAAGACAGGCACACAGACAGGTAGCCCATCCTGGCTCTGCTGTTGTGATCTTGGGGGGATTTGTCTAAAACCTCTGCAGCATCTCTTGCCCTCAATACATTAGCGTCATTTTAATTATGTTTTATGATCAGTCCACCTCAAAATTCAATACTTAGCTGAAGCATTAACTTCAACGTCATATGAAGATGTCCCACAATTTCAGTTAGCACTAGTTAAAATTCAGATTTCTGTAACTACAAGTCAAATTCTCTTCCAATCAATGAGCTGCACATATCAAGCAATACCAAACTATTTATGCTCCAATGTGTCATGACAATACTGTTTCTACTAATACAATAATGCAGGATGGCCATTCAGTTGCCTGTGCAAAATGAGCTGATGGTTGTGATCTAATTTACAGTGGAAAAGAGACCATACTATAAGAAATACTAATTGTTACCTTGTATTGTGGAAGATGAATAGAAATAACAAGCAATGTGACCTAAACTTTCTTTCCTGATTCAGGAAATAATCCACAAGATTCATCCACAAGCCTATTTAAAACAAAACCAAAAAAAGAGAAAGAAATCAAAAAAGGGAGAGCAAAGACACAGGAGGGTGTCCATTGTAGATAAATAATACACAGACATGTCCATAGTGATCTGACTAATTCAGCACATGAAATTAAAGTATGTTTCATATCTGCCACCATATAAGATATCTAGTCTGTTTTAGAAGTGTAACGATTACAGAAGAAAATTGCTGATTCATACTCAGATCTAGTTTGAGTGCCAGCACTATGATCCCCACAAACAAACATCTCAAAGGACTGAAAGAGCTCCAGCTGCAAAGTTTTAATTAACTTGAAACAGGCAGCAAACTTTTAAAGTGCCACGTGTTACCAATCAACTGTGGTGATGCTGAGCTTCCATGAAGCTGCCTGCATCCCTTGGCCATCTTTACCAGTAAGATGTGCAAAGCTGCCCACTTCAGCTGCCTCTCCTGCTGCTTGCAAGCAAGAACAGCCCCGCTGTCACCCACTCTCCCTGCATCAAATCTTACAAAGCTTCCGAGTCTCCTTCTGCACCTGAGTTTAGGATACTGGTCTAAAAGGCAAACTTTCCAAACTCCTAGCTTTTCAGTACAGTGTCAACAATGCACCATCTGAGACTACAACTGCTTCCAAACACATGGATTTTGCAACAAATGCTTCTTTTTGAAGTAGAAAATGACCGGCAGATAAACATCAACTGGCTCCAGTGGGTCCATATGTCTTTCAAATTTTCACCAAGACGCAATGAGAGAAGAAATACAGTAAGCGGGGAAATTCCTATCCTATGCTGTGGATATGTGACAACCATGACTTTACCATTACACCTTACCTACTGCACCTGATGTAAACACAGTCTGTTTCCCTCTGGGAAGCCAAGGAGGGCATGTGGGGTGCTGCAGCTGCCACTGCAAGGCAGTGCTTTGCTCTCAGCTACGGTGAAGCAGCCCGTTGTTTCCACCACTGAGCGATCCCAGCCAGCCCGTGCTGCTGGCGGGGACCCACTTGCCAAGGGGCAGGCACTGTCTCCCCGCCAGCCACCCATGAGCCAGCTGGGGAGAAATGGCCTGGCGCCTTTCTCTGGATGAGCACCAGGAGTGTTTCCTGGAACCTCTCAACTATTTCTCATACAGTAAGAGTGCAGTTAAATGCACTGCTACCTTAGTATCTTATATTAAGAGATCTATTACAAGCAACGCAGAAATTATTTCTTTTATTAAAAACCAGCAAAAAAAATCCTGGTATGTTTTCCTTTGATGGGAAAACGTTGCTTGCTAGCTAGGTTTCCCAATGTACATTGCTAAAGCTTTGATGGGGGTCTGGGGAAAAAAACAACTGATTTCCTCTAAATAAACCACCATAAAATCTGCAGCATTGCTTTCATTTTATAAAGTTACTTATACTTGAAAAAATACACACTAGGTATTAAAAAAAGAAAATTGCTTTTAATCAGAATTTGGAAGTCACTGCATTTTTCATCAGTGAACAACCAAATACTTTTGTCTTTTGTAGTCTGGAGTATTAACAGGTGGCCATAGCCCCTAGCTTCATGAAACAACCATATGCTACCGAGATCAAAATTAATAAAGAGTACACAGTGCCAGTTTATTGTGCTTGTATTTCATTTTAATTTTCTCCTTGTTTGTTTGTTTTTTTTTCCTAAAAAGTGAAGTTTGGTGATATTTAGCTTGAATATCAGTAGCTTCCTTATTAAGAATTTTGAATTGCTTGTATTATAAACACATCAGGTAATTACATGTACAGAAATATATTTTTATCACCACATTTCACAATACCACTACATTTGTAGCCCTCTACAACTCTCTATGCTAAAAAGTAATCAACTCCATGCACTTCAAATGCTTCACAAGTGGAAAAGTTAACAAATTTCCTATGACATATGATAACACACACAAAAAAACATTTCCTAGATCTCATGTAACAGTACAAATTCAGTTCTTGTTAAATACTAATCAGCCAGAACAAAGCATACCATACAACCTTCTGGTCCCTTCTCCACTCGGCACCTTTAATGGTTCTTTAAAAGAAATTCTGTTTGCTTGCTTCCATAAAAACTGTTACTAGTTAACAATGAAAAACAAACCTACTGATATAAATATTAGGTGCAAATAGAAACCACAAAAGCTTGTCTGCATGCAGAGGAAAGGAACAGAGCTGCCTTCATATACAAACAGGTGATGCTACTCCAGCTCTTCAGTGAGCCTCAGCGTTGGCTCCTAAATTGAAGTTTCTGCCAAAAACTACTGAAAATATCATGTCCAAAATTAGGAGGAAAACATTATCCATATTGTAAATCACTTGCATGACAATTATGACCTTAATTTACTAACCTTTTATTCATGTGAGTAATCAGTATGCCAGTGACTAGTTTTACCGACTTCTTAGCCATTGTTTGTATAAAGACACTGCAGAAGGGTTTCATCCTACTGCACTTTAGAGGCAGCAGTGGGGTGACTACCAAGACCTACAGGATCAATACAGAAGTTCTGAAAACACTGTATACATCCTTTTGCCATTCATCTTGAAATTTTATTGTCTCACCCTCAGCGATGGCGCACATTGATCCTAGGAAAAGTGGTCCTGTTTGGATTATGGACAGATTACACACGACTGTACAGCCGTGGCAGGGAAAGCTTAGGTCCATCATCCAGGTCCAGGGCTGTTCCCTCAAGTGTATGGCACTAAAAGTATGCAAGAAAATAGCAAAATTCTCACTATCTTATTCCTACAACCTCCCAGCCACTGAGAAAAATACAGTGCTCTTTTCACCCAACTCCTTTCCCAAAGCCTATCTCAGTTATTCTCCCTGTTCTTAAAGGCTGGAAAAGGAGGAGCCAAGGCAGCAGTACTATTCCTTCCTTAAAGGATTAGCTCTAACCAACTGAAATTGATGGAAGGCCTTCTAGTGATTTTAGTAGACTGATCACAGCCCTTAAAAGACATGATCTGTCTCCAGCATATATCATCCTGGAGAAAAAAGGCAGATAGAAGTGCCTTCTGCTTCCTCCTTGGGTACAACTAGTGACAGCTGAATGAAAATGTCTCAGTTGCTGGGACCCTGGGACGTGCTGGCAACTTTAAAGACACAACAGAATACAAAGCAAAAAAGACCACATGCTAATCTACTTTTTCAATACGCATATACTTCATTGAATATTGTAATTCATAACCCCAAACAATGGGAGACATTGTTTTTTTCCCCCTGAAAGGGTCTGTTTTGATGTTTTCTAAATAAAGCATCTTCATGTTTAATTTCCAAATTACACTTCAAAGCTGGATGAATTATATCATTGGAAATCTTTTCCATAACGAGTTTTTCAAAGAATGCCAATTCCTGATTTTTGCACGAAAAGGAGAAAGGAAAAAAGTCAGATTTGACCTTCTTTTCTTTTTTTTTTAAATACATGTTACAGCTAGTATAGACATTTGAGTAAATCATTTATACAGACCTGTCCCAGGCATTTGGATAGATCTTTTCATCTATGACTCACTGAAACTTCTTCAAGATACAACTAAAATCAGGATCTAATATAATATTTACTCAGGAAAAGGTTTACAGAAATAAAACACAAGTTTCACTCCAGAGAAGACAGCAGAGCGAGGCTTTTCCTCAGTCAATCCACTCTTTTAACTTTTATCGCTTGTCTTCATTTTGCTTTATTCACATTTCCACAGGAGCTCAGTGTAAGCACTACTCAACTTTATTATCGTAAATATACACTAGAATGCTCTCATGAGCTGTATAATAACACAATATAATTCTGCTAATCAAAACATTTCTTATTCAGACCCCCTTATTTAGAATCAAGTTAACACTTACCCTGTAAAATAAGACAAGCTCTAACAGTTAATGCAATCCTAATAAGCAAAAGACAATAAAGAAACCCAAAGCAAAATAACATGTTGCAGAGAAAGCACCTTCCATTATCTCAGCCTCACAGATCTCTTTCAATTTAAATTTAAGGAGATCTGAGATGTCATAAAATAAATGTAAGTACTAAGTTTCCAAGAAATATAAACTGAACTATAATTCCATTGCATGCAAACATATTCCATCTTCTTAAAGACCTGAACTGTGGTTCCCAGTGTTGGCAGAAAGCCCTCTTATAATAACATTACATGTATACTGTAGTTCTCTTGATGTCTTTCATATTTTTTCATAAACAAAATTAGAGTGACAGTGCAGTTCATTACAGAGGGTTTCATTAAAGCATCAGTTTATTTTAAGAGAACACCAGCAGAGAACTGTCTTCGGGGATGGAGACAAGTAAAAAGTCTGATTATGCCTTCATGAAAATCAGGCAGAAATTATGCAGGATTTTGACACTATAAAACAGGAAAATCCATTTAACAGACATGGAGAACAAACTGTTCTACTATGGCACCATGTTAAGCAGGTGCAGCCCTGTCAAGCTGCGGCAAGGTGACAAGTTCGCACCTTACCCCACCCCTCTTATCCCCCCCTTAGAGATAGTGTCCCAGTCCTTCCCCTGGGCAGGCAGTGCCCCAGCCCCAGGTGCCACAGGGGGAAGCCCAAGGAGAAGCTGTGCTGAGATGCAGCAGCTGAAGAGCAGGAGCTTCTCTCTTGAGACAGATTCCATGATGAGTGAAGTAGCACTACGCAGCCTGGCTATTTTTTTTCACCATCAGGGCTGCACCTGTCTCTGCAAGGAGCAGTAAAGTGGGGTCTCTCAGCAATTTCTTTTGTTTTATTTTTCCTTCTAGTTGTGCCAATAAGACTAGCACCTAGAAAACCACTGCTTTCTGACTGACAGGCAATTTTGGAGGGTTTTTTGAGTCTGTTCCTTCTGTTTCACTAAAAATAATCTCCAGATTGGAATAAGTCAACTAAGAGGTCACCTCACTGCTCAGAGTTTTCAAAAACTTAATCCAAATTAATGCAATACAGTAGGATTTTAAACTGTGTTTCTCAATCGAATCAGATATGCTGTCTCCTATTGTCACTGCAATTTACCTCCCTAGTATATTTTGCTAAGATAAGACACAATCAACACCATCTGTGACTTCAGGGGATGGGTTGATGGAAGAGTAATTTCTCATTTTATTTTTCTGTTGACACTATTTCCACTCTGCTCTCTAGCATGACAGCTTCGAGGTATCTATAAAGACATGCAGTCAAGAGCATTACTAGCTCAAAAATCCTTACTCTTTACCAAGAAAATTGGTTCCAGGATTCCAAAAATCCTATTTTTAATATTCTCCCTAAAGAAAAACATACTTGCCCTTTTCCATCTGGTTGCCCACAAGGCCGCACAAAAATATTAAAAAAGCATCTCCTTGTTATTATTTCACCTTAAAGCAGGGGCAGTGGTTGAACAGACCCACCTATCTTCTCGTGCACTGAAATCCAGACACCATGGGCTATGTCTGTAACCCAGACGGCAGCACAAGGCACCAAGCTGTTATGTCTGAGGTATGACCATGATACCTTTTAAATGTAAGGTCCTTCTACACTGCTATGTTCTTTCAACAACTTCAATGAAAGAGAACAGAGAGAGGCCATACTAAGGATTTTCACCATTCCATGTGGTTGTCGGACCATTTTCTCTTCATGACATTCTGAATACATAACTCGCTGTAGTTTCAGAAAAATGTTTAAAGTGTGATATTTTAAGAGCTATAGAAAACACAATATTAAAGTTCTAATGTTAAAAATAATAGCATTATGGCTCATTACATTTCCTATTGCAGTTATCTGAACTGTGAGTAACTTACTGTCATCATGTCATCTAATTCTATAAGATCTGTGATCATGTTTTATACAATGTCATTTATTTCACAGATATAAGCAGTCTAAAGTCTTCAAATTCTGAAGCAGATCATTAGTGTTTTCTACCATTTACCTGAGAATGAGATGCACTAAAAACTAGATATGCAGAACTAAAAGATACCAAAGAATATCAGGTTAAAAGTGGAGAATCCCAGAGCCAAAGCCACAGGTACAGACTTATTTCTATTTCCAATTAAGCAGCAGATCTTAGACATTTACTCAAAATCTTTTCACATCAACTTTTTAAACATATGTGGGCTTTTTATGGTTACTCCAGACAGTTCTGGTTGCTATCATTTCTAACATCGCTCTGAAAATACAGATATAATCTCCAAAGCCCTACTAACAACCTTATCAGAGAACCTCAGAACTTTCAGCTTTGCTTTTTCCCTGCCACCACCTATGCTTACCCTTTCATTAAGAAGATTTCACATATTGCCTGGGTTTTACCAGAAATATAGCCTTTTCTTAAAAATGTTCCTAGGAAACACCTGTTAGGTATTATAATGATCCAGCATAATCTGTCAGGAAAGCAGAAGTCCACATTCAAAGCACATTCAAAACCACCTGGAAACACTATACACTTTCAATGCCTGTGTAAATCAAATACATTTACATCTCTTGCTAACCATTTTCTGATTTAAAAAACATCAATTGCTTCTGACCATTTCTACAAAAGAAGTAAAATGGCATGCTTTTAGACATGCTGGTATTGAGACAGACCTTCCCATTAAATTAAAATACTGTAATAAAAATTCCTTGGTTTGCCACAATGATTCTCAGAAAGCAAGCTAAAACTTCGCTGTCTGCAAAATTGTTGGCATTTATTTTGCATCATTGTTTAGTTTTAAGGAAGCAAATGAACTTAGAATCCTAATGGAACTGCTTGAAGACAGCTGTCTTCTCCAGTCCCAGTAAAAGCCACTGAGCACAAACCTAATGCCCAATGACCCTTTCTGTGAAAAATTTTTTCCTAATGTCCAGCCTAAATCTCCCCTGGCGGAGCTTGAGGCCATTCTCTCTTGTCCTATCCCCTGTCACTTGGGAGAAGAGGCCAGCACCCTCCTCTCTACAACCTCCTTTCACGTAGTTGTAGAGAGCAAGGAGGTCTCCCCTCAGCCTCCTCTTCTCCAGGCTAAACAACCCCAGCTCTCTCAGCTGCTCCTTGTAAGACCTGTTCTCCAGACCCCTCACCAGCTTCATTGCTCTTCTCTGGACTCACTCCGGAGCCTCAACATCCTTCTTGTGGTGAGGGGCCCAGAACTGAACACAGGATTCGAGCAGCAGTCTCACCAGTGCCGAGTACAGAGGGAGGATAACCTCCCTGGACCTGCTGGTCACGCCGTTTCTGATACAAGCCAAGATGCCATTGGCCTTCTTGGCCACCTGGGCACACTGCTGGCTCGTGTTCAGTCGCTGTCAACCAACACGCCCAGGTCCCTCTCCTCCAGGCAGCTTTCTAGACAGACTTCTCCTAGTCTGTAGCACTGCATAGGGTTGTTGTGCCTCAAGTGCAGGACCCGGCATTTGGCCTTGTTAAACCTCATGCCATTGGACTCTACCCAGCGGTCCAGCCTGTTCAGAGGTGCTAAGGGGCATGGTTTAGTGTTTGATAGGAATGGTTGGACTCGATGATCCGGTGGGTCTCTTCCAACCTGGTTATTCTATGATTCTATGATTCTAAATCACTGCATCCAACTTTGAATATCTGGCTGAAAAAGCTGGACTGAAATGCATGTCTGTCTTTCCAAACCAGACCAAAATAATACAGTAATAGGCAGCATTAGGCTAATTTTAGTTTTGCAATATTTCCCCCATATGTTTAACCTTGTCTATGGAGGGCAGATGACTTCCAGGGAAGCCCAGTTGCATTTGATGAGGACACGCAGTCAATTTTTCCAGTGGACAAATCAAGGCAGGGCATGCCAGGCTGTAATGGCCAGGGAAAGGCAATGATTAAGGAGCCAGGTATATTTGGGCTTCCAGGCTACCAGTCCTGGCCTCCTTCCTCACTGCCACCTCCCTGCCGTGGAGGCAAGCAGGCAGGAGGGACTGTCTGCCTCCCGCAACCATCCCCTATTCTTGCCCTTCTTAATTCCTCTTTTGTATAAGAGACAGAAAGCATCATTAGAGATACTGCACGAATATGCCTTCTCAAAAGATATCTCCAGCTAATGTGATGGGAGTAATTTATTAGGCCAGACTGTAAAAAGCAGTTCCCTGTATTTTAGCTCTTTTATGCACTCTTTGGGCTTTCCTGGGGCTGGGAGTATGGAAATGAGCTTCTTAAATGCAGGACAGTACTTGCAGTGTCAGGGGTTTTTTTTATGACTGAAAAGCAGTGTTTTATCTTAAAACATTACAATCTTTGAAAATAGTTAAAATTAAACTCCAAATCAAGTTTCTTGAAGTTATTCTTACCCTGAAACCAACAAATGTTTCATGTCTGGAGGGCAAACACATAGCATCAGTACATTTCTCTGACTCATTAATTCTCTTTTCTCCATATGATTTAGATTGACATCTATTGGCCTAACTCGTGATGCAACGGCCCAGTTCTTCAAACATCAGTTCCATCGTCTCTGCTTTGTAAAGTTTCCCCTGGTACAGCACCTTCAGTATCAGTACTTTAAAGCAAAATGGCTCATTTTAGCCACTAAGGCAAAATCTATTGCAAAAGCAATGTACACAATTTTCCCCACCTTTTACTCATAACACAAAAAAAGATCAAAGCCAAGGATCAGGACTTCAGTATTTAATAAATAAACAAATAAACAAATAAAAGAACTCTAAACATGCAGTGGGGGTGTGATGCTATGTTAATATTGGCATGGACAGTAAAGATGCATTTACAGTTATTTAGAACGTATTTTTAATAGAGGTGAAATGAAATTAAATTGCTTACATGTGTAGAGATTACATCCATATATACAGAATACAACTGCATGTCTTTATTCAAGTACATTTTCTTCCATTTTTTCCCCCACAAAATTCCTGCATGTAAACTGAAACACCTTTAAAGCTCCAGGCTCTGTGCATTACAATAATTTACACACCCCTTCAAATCAGAGGATCATGAGAAACCTCAACACCAGTTTCAGGTAAAACCACAAACACAGAGATTTGTTGTGGTTTTTATTGGGTTCTTTTGGACATAAAATGCAAATAAGCAGTCCCCAAGTTTGCCAGAGATTTGGAACAGGCTAATTTAATCATCCAAGGCTTAACTTTTAGGAAGAGGCTGTAGATAGATCAATAGATTATTTCTTAAAATAGCCCAATAGGCACAGAAGACATACATCCATAGTTCGCCTCTTCTCACACAGTATATAATGTAAGGTCAAAAAGGTTTTACTACTACTAAAATTACTAGATACTTTTCCTAAATCTTCAGGATGTATAACCCTCAGATTTCATTTGGGTCACATGAAAGGAGCAAAAGGAAATTCAAAAGGTTGAACACAAACACATATCTCCCTTCTCAGCCACTGGACAACTAGAGGCAAACACGTTTTCTGGCTTTGTTTCCTCTCTAGAGGAGAAAAAAGTAGTATTTCTGTAATATGACCATATTCTTTTAGGTTCTGTGTTCATCTGAAAAAAAAAGATCTTTAAAAGTTAAGGTAAATAAACCAATATATTATTAGTTTGAATTATTTTACTGCATCTTATACATGACGAGCTTCCCCCTCCCCCCTTTCCTTTTGCATGAGGACTGGTCACATGCTTACTTTACCAGGAGCTTCAGTAAAGAACAGGTTTGTAAAATAAAAATTCCCTCAAAATACTAGAACTTTCTCCAATTACAGTAAACAGTTCAATGCTCTGACTGTTGCCAGAAACCAAAGCCTTATTATTACTTCTTTTCACTGACATTGTGGGTGCCCATTGTGCCATGGTGTCAGAGGCTGAAGTATTGTGCTAAAAAGCTTACAGCCCTTCAAATTACAGGTGCCTCAACGAGACTTTTACAACCTCTGAGCAGAAGATGGTGGCTCTTAACTCGACAGCTTCAGACCTCACTAGTTCCAAAATCAGAAATATCCCACAACAGGTTGACCTCATTAATATGACTAACTTAATCAATTTGTCACAAAACAGGGAGTACAGCTACAGGAAGTGGTTTGTTTTTTTCAATTTAAATTAATTAATTGCAGATGCAGCCAATGCTTTGCAAATGCTTGTCTTGGTGCTATTAAAATTTTAGAGTTCAGGTTATGCTCATGTTTATGCTGGAATTAAATTTTTGTCTGTTTAAAGATATGAAACCATATTTCATCTTATTTTTCTATAAAAGATGCATGGAATCTGTTATGGTTTCTTGAGATAAGTATATAATCCATAGAGATGATTTAAAAAAATGAAAAGGTGCAACTATGCAAAGTAGTAGTTTCATGCTTACACCTACAATTTATCATTTATAAAACAGTAACAAGAAACAGACTAAGCTCTCCTGGTTTATACAGGGCCTGAACTTCAAGAAGCTTTGATCCAGGTCAAAAAACCAGCCAAGACAAGTATCCAAACAACTTCCAAATAACACCCATCAGATCTGTCAGATGCTAGTCCCTTCCAGCACTGACTTTTTTGGCCATCCAGAGTTATTGGATGTTTCATACAGGCTGCTTTTCTATATATCTGCACAGCCCAGCATTTTAAGTTGACCCGCAATCCTTCCACCTCACACTAGGTACCACATCCCCTCCACCCTGACTGCCACTGACCATGTTTGCCCTAGGTGCTAGAGAAGCCATGGGTGAGCTGGGTCCTCCTAGCCAGGACAGGCAGCAGAATCTGGAGGAGAACAGATTGAGCCTCTTGTTCCCAAGCCACATCTCCTAGGGACCCCAGAAGAGGTATCAACTTTCTCCAGGCTTCAGTTTGCTGGAAAATCTCTTATTTATATCAGCTTTGATGGATGCTTAAACCCAATGACACTTAATAAACAAAAAGCTCTATTAAATGTTTTCAAGAAGTGGTAGAGAACTGGAGGCTTTTTTTCTCCCAACAAAATTGTTGTTTCATATGTAAAAATGTACTTTAAGACAAGACTTTTGTTTGCTTCTTGTTGTTATTTAATCTTCCTCCTATATCTCTTAGGTCTCACTGTCTTTGATGAAAACAAATACATCCTAACATAGGAATAATCACCACCAAAAAAACAAGGACTTGTAGCACAAGTGGTAACTACTTTTATCAAAAGCATATTAATTAAGGGATTCTTTTAGCCCTCATTATCAAGAAGCATATTTCCACCTTTCTTTGCAAGTATTTCCATGTGTTACTCTTCCTATCCTTAAGATCAAAGTCAGGTATTTTGAACTGGTGGTGTGCAGTGGAAGGGCAAGAGACAGAGGGAATAAACAAGCACAGGGCAGGGTATAAACAGGCACATCTCAGGCTGGATCTCAGGAGGAGTATCCCTTGGGGACTGCCCCATGAGACTGCAGGATCCCCAGGTGCAAGCCCATCCCAAGCACTCCTCCCTGCTATGACCTTGCCACCATACACTGCCCGTGGCTTTAATTCTCAAAGTGATGTAAACTTGAGTTGTCAAGCTGTCATGTTCATGCTAAACCCTGTGGTATGCTCCTCCCTGAAAACACAAGTGAGATTAATTGCACTTGTAATTTGTTCATTTCCACAACTATCTTACCATTAGTAGTCCTCTCTCATCCATCTGCAACACCTGCTAAGCACACAAAATTGATTATAATGTCCAATTCAGCAGGTAAAAATCTGAGATAGTTATTTTTTTCTCTGCAGACTGCATAGAGTCAGGAAAAAAACAAACAATAAAGCCCAGCAACACATCAGGTTTCAAAAAGTAATTAGCTTAACAAGAGGTAGAAGAACAGTCTAGCCCTGTCAGGGCTGCCTTGTGCCAGTGTAGGGAATTATATGGTTGCCTTAGTGCATGTTGTAATGTATATATCTAAAGGTGCTATATCTCAGACTACATTAAGATAGCTAGATGTTTCAGCTTTAAGTGCTCATCAAGCCAAGAGATAACAGAAGTGATGAATGGGACGTTTCAGATTCTTAAAGAAATGAGCACTATTGAACAAAAAGTATGATTTGAATTTGCCTTTCTACTTAAGCTGTGCCATCCTAACAGCATTTATAAATAGAAACAGAACCTTAAAAATCAAGAGCAGCTGGAGTGCTTTTTCTTCATCATCCGATCAGTGAAGTATAGGACTTCCAAATCTATATACTTGCATTGGAATAATTTCCATGTTATAGCCTTTCCTCCCCAAATCAATTTATTACTGAATAGAAGATGGTAAATGAAGTTATTATTTCAACCTGACAGAAGTGAGTTTCTTGGTCATTATCATATGAAAACTGAAAGAAAGCAAGTTCTTTCAACTGTTGAGTGTCTTCAACATAAAGTAACTGTGTGCTCCAAAGAACATTAGTTTTTAGTAAAGCAGTTTCTTCAGACTTGGTAGATTTACAGGCTTAGAAATCAACTGTTACTGATGAATCAATCTGTTTTCCCCTGACGAGATGTCAGAACAGACAGGGCCACTCTAATTGGAAAACCAGACAGCAGCAGCTCTGTTAAGGCAAAGGCTATATCAGACAGGCTGACATTAGAGACTATAAGCCTTCATTCAGCCCTACATCATGTTCTGCAGAACAGTTGTTGACAATTCAGTTTAAAAATGCATCCTGAATCTCTAAAATGCAGAAGGAATAAAAGAAAATCTGTGCAATTTGGAAATTGCAGAAAATGACCACTGAAAACACAAACGTTGCTCACAGCACTTTTCCTTTTGCAAAATATTGTACTCCATGGGGCAGCCCTGATGTATGGGTACATATTGAAAGGTGACACCTGAAAAGTGCTTCCCCTTGCACTGCCCTTCTCTGCCTGTATAATCCCATCTTTTGTTCACCTGCATCAGCACAGCAGCTATAAGTGCCCAGCACTTGTCCTCCCTGCTGCCCAGAGGGCAAACAATGAAGGAGGGGAGCATTTTGATCCTCTCATTATGCCTTCTGGTTGGCTCAGTTTGCAGGGACCAAGTGCCTTGTCCCCTCTTCCTGTGTTTTTACACAGTGAATTATTTTATTATGAGATGAGTCTGTAAAATACTGTTTCAATTTTGGCATTATATAGCCACTTTCAAGCAAGGTGGCTGGAGCTATGCTTTATGGTAAGAAACATCCTGATGAGCACCACATCTTCTCCCTTTTCCCGGCACTCATTAGACCAGTGTTTGGGGCCTCCAGAAGGGGTGAAACCCGGACACACAAGTCCAGGGGAGCCCCAAGATGGTTAGGATAGAGTTAGTGGCCCCTCAAGGAACTGCTCTTGGCCTTGCTCAGCCAGAAGGAGTGGCTGTGGGGCCCCAACCAGCAAGAGTCTAATTCAAAATATCAAAGCAAACAGAACTACATCCATCTGAACTGACCTTGTATTGCTATGCTGAAACAAATACAGCAGGCATGTTATGCATAACTACCAAATAATCACTCACAAACTCAAATATTAATCTCTCAAATCCTATTTCAGCTTGAAATGTATGGAAATTATCTGCTATTTTAAGCATGCTTGTCATAAGCAATTTTAACAGTCCCTCAAGGACAGCCTTTTTGAAAGTATACAAGAGTTCCTCACATACAACTTGTAGAGGAAAACATATGCTATTTTTCCCAATGACCTATAACTACCCTAGTCCTTAGAAGTTATTCTCTATAGAAATAGTTTTGAACAGCTCGCTTGTGTAAGAGAAAAGATAAACATGATTACATTTACACAAGATAGTTGTACAGGTACAAAATAATCTGATCTCAGGCAAACCACAGAGGTTATACTGTATGAGTGCAGTTATCCAGAACATTGGCTAAGTTCTACCTGACTGTTTAGTTCTTGATTTTGTCATGAAAATGGTCTTTAAAAAAAAAAATCACCCAAAACCTCCAAACAAAGACAAAATATGCAAAACACATCATCCCATCTCCTGTGCCCACCCCCTAAAAGATGCCAAAAAAAACCCCTATACCACCAACAGCTTTCCTTCATAAAACCTTACTAAAATACTTCCATGGTTAAAAATACTACAAGTATAGTTTTATGTGCTACTTGTCCACTTGGAATTCCAGGTCTGCCAGACATGCAAAATGTTTAAAGACCTCAAGATCTAAACTTGATTTCAGCTTTTTTTTTTAAAAAGGAATTGGCCCAAATTCAAAATGGATGTAATATAGACCCTTATCAAGTCTGAACTAGTTTGCTCAGCACTAATATGAACTAATATAATAACTTTAGTTGACTCTTAAATTTGTCTAAAAGCACTCTATAAACTGCCTGGAATTCTGCCAAAGACAATACAGAATTACTGAATGACAGACTAAGGTACTTCCTTCATAATCTGAATTTTTTAGAACCATAAATACATGTGGAAACTTATGCCTTTAACTTAATAATCTCGCTAACTTCAGCATTGCAAGACCAGCTAGATTTTATGATTGAAAGCAAATTATTTTCTCCCATCTCAGCATAAGAGATAAAGGCCTTAAATAGTTACAAACAATGGAATTATTTCCCTGGAAGACACTTGGGCTCCTAGTTTGAATGCTTCCCCACATAAATAACTACGTGTATGAAAAATTCCAGTCAACCTAGAAGGGATATTCCAGAGACCTGTTCGCAGGGCGTGAGACCTCAGCATTGCAGCAATTACTATCAGGAAAAGGCAATATTCTATTCAGCCCTAGTGGAACTAACTAAAAGGATAAATAAAGCCAGGAATGGGGCCTTAGACAGGAACATCAGCCAAATTAGTCTCCCATGATGACTCAATGAAACTTTAAACTAATAATTCATTCTTGCTGTTCCACTGAAAATAATTCTCCTGTGTTTAGGAATTAGTCAGAAATTACAGCGAAACAAATACAGTACCCACAGCATATAAACTTAACATACCATAAAAAGAATATCTAACAGTTAGTCATGCACAAATAAATCTCTGTAATTAAATTTCTTCTTCAAGAGCTCAGTATGGGTACTGCTGGGTTTTTTCTTGCAAATTGTATTTTTCAAATATTTATTGTTAGCCCATTCATTTTAAATATCACTTTTAAAACATCTCCACTAAACTGACTTTTATTTTAAACATTTTGCTTTTAGTTAGTCTTTTGACTGCTTTCTCCCCAGACAGTGTAACATCTTTCCCAAAACACTTACAAAGTACTCGATTGAAGGCTGGAAGAAAAACTAACAGAGAAAAAGAGTCAAAAGCTTTTACATTTCTGTGTCCGCTTTTAAAAACTACATTCAGCTCTAACCAGTTCACTCACAAAATGCAACAAAATCAGGTAAACCCCCCTTTATCAGTCAGTAGATTTTTCACATTTATGCAAATGTAAATAACCCTCTATTGCACTTCTGAAATATCTTACTTTTTCCAGACAGCCAAGTTCCTAGTTATCACCCCTATATACAAACTTGCAAATCAATTTTGGATACTTTAGAAAACTGCTATTTAGTTGAGGGGTTTGGTTTTGTTTTGGGGTTTTGTTTGTTTTTTTTTTCAGTTGTTGGGGTTTTGGGGTTTTTTTTTTTTGGTTTGGTGGGGTTTTTTTTATTTAGATTAACTGAATTCCTAAAATCGTTGCCTGGCAATATATTCTTTCAATTTATCTATATGTTCAGAAATAATGGTTGCTGTATTCTGGGAAGGCTTGAGGCAGCATTCCAGGAATAAGAAAATTAAGTGCACATATTAGAAGCTGGCTCATTTTTACTGCATTTACAAGTCTTCTTTCTGTGTAATTACTATAATCTGGTATAACAGTCTTATCAGATATTTACTCAAAGAACACTAAATTAGCTCAGATTTCATAGAAGCAGAGTCTGAAGTTTCAGTCTCGCAAAAAACGTGTAGAAGAAGATTCAGTAAATGGCTTTTGTTCTGAATTTCAGTGCATCTGTTGTGAATGACACTGGAAGGAAAGGTGGTGATACTACTGCTGCAGCCTTCAGCCTTCATCCTCCCCTTCTCAGTTTTTCTTTCACCTTCACAAATCCATCTCTAATTACTTAGTGAGAAACTGCATGTGTTTACACAGGGGTAATGATACTGTTGTGTCAGGCAAATTTATATGCAGGTCAGGTGATGCCTACACACATGGCTTCTTCTAGGAATCAAGGATGGTTTGGTGCCCTACAGGACAAATAATATATTCACCAGTTCTTTAGGACTGATTCTTAAAATGATACTCCATTCTGTTATACTAATTTTATGCCACTGTAAACTTTCAGAAATTCTACAAAAATAAAAAGGAAGTAAAGGCTCAACGCACCTTGAAATTACCAAACAGGACTGATTCATGTTGGAAGGGAACCCTGGAGATCATCTGTTCAACCACCTGTTCAAAGGAGCATCAACTGCAGCAGGATGCTCAGAGCCAAGGAAGGGGATCCCACAACTGCTCTAGGCTTCTGCTACGCTGTCTGACCAGCCTCACAGTGTAAAGCATTTTCCTTACCCCTGACATGAATTCTCTTGTATTGCTGCTCACAGCTGTTCCCTCTCTTCCTTTGCTGTTTACCTGCAAGAACAGTGTGTCTCCATCTGCTTTTACACCATCCTATCTGGTAGATATAGACAGCAATGAGATAATCCCTGAGTCCTCTCAGCAATTTCCCATCAACCTTTCAATCCACTAATCCGGCTCTTATTTGACCAATCTCTCTGTAATGACACTATGGAAGACAAAGTCAGAGGCCTTGCTGAAGTCAAAGGTAGGCAACCTCAGCTGCTCTCCCCTTACCCATACAGCCAGTCAGTTCATAAAAGAAGGGAGCCTGGGAAGGTCAGGGACATCTTTCCCGTGGTAACTCCATACTAGCCATTCCCAGCCACCCTCTTGACCTTATACATTTCAGACATGGCTTCCAGGAAGATTTGTCCAATAACCTTCCCTGGTTCCTTCCCCTTGTCCTTCCTGAGGCTGGGAACAACATTTGCCTCTTTTCTGTCATTGTGAACCTCTTCAAAGATGAGAGAACAGCCTCACAATGACCTCTGTCAGCCTTCCCACATTTTAGTGACGCCTGCCTTGTTTGATGGATTTGTGTATGTCCCATCTGCCTTTGCTGTGGGCAACTCTTCACTCCCTGAAACTCTGCCACTTGGATCAGAGGCTGAGGAGAGGTGAGGACAGAATTTACCAGGAAAAAACAAGAAAAGACAGAAAAAGCTGAGCTGACTGATGTTATCTCCCTAGGTAACCTAGCCAGTAAATCCCCTGCTCCTTTAAGCAGTGGGCTCACATTTTTCTTAGCCTTTCTTTTGCTGAAAGGTATGTGCTTGTTCTTTTGGCCTTTACATTCTCCTTAGGTTCAGCTTTAGCTAAGCTCCTGCTTTCCTGCACCCCTTCCCCATCCATGCATGTTTGGGAAATGCTTCTGTGTCCCTCCTGGGTAGCCTACACCTGCTATCTGCTTTGGAGGATTTGGTTTTGTGCATAGGCTATGTGACTGTGTTGACCTCCTGCTGCATTTGCTCAATTTTCTCCAGGCTGGGAAGGACCGTCCTTGTGCCCCCCAGGGCAGCCTCCCATGAGATCCTGACAAGCTGAAATCTCCCTTCCTAGATTTTGTAACTATTTACTGGATTCTGTAGAATTCTTGACATTAAACTACTGCAGTACTAATTTAAGAAAAGTGTTGTTTATCATAAAAAAAAACCCTTTTTGAATAGATTAACTATATTACCCAAGTGTTTGTTTTACGCATGCTGCCTTGTCACAGCCTTAAATAAATCAGAAATGTGTACATGTTAGTCATTCAGTAGATCATGCAGTCTCAAGCAATGAGTGTAAAAAGAGAGATGTGTGGAAATGAAAACATAAGAAAAAATATTATCCTAAGGCTGCTATTTTTGTACAAATGATGTGGACGTGTGGGTTCATTCTGAGCCCTGGACTAGTTGATTTGAAACAAAAGTAATTATATGAGACTGCAAAAATCATTAAGTATAGGTCCTAAAGTTGGTTAAAATACAAGGTTGTCCAGGAAGAAAAGCCAAATCTTGTAGTCATTCTAAGACCTAAAAACTGGTTAGTATTTTTGAGGGATTCTCTTTGACCAGTCTTCAGTGAATGGTATCCAATTACAAACTTTTTTTCTCTGCAAACTTTAAATTGTGCTATAGCACAGCTATCCACCTCTGTCCAGCCACCCTCTGTGGCACCACATGCTTCCTTGGGCAATTTTGTTGTTATTAATATCACCTGTTGTTACTATTATTAAAGAAAACAATCTACATATCTGAAAGCAGACTGAGAAAGTTGTTCTGGGTAATTGAATTTGGGGTTTTTTTTTCAAAGATCTATACTATCAGATACAGTCACAGTACATACATTGATGATGCAGTGAACCTTAATGTCTTTGAAAATTAAGGTTCTCCTTTGCAGTACTGCCTGCGTCCCCTGTAATGGGAAGTTCTGAAGGATTCAATGACTATGTTGACTCTTTCAGATAGTTTTTACATGGCTCACTTTGAGTTGCATGGAGGTACAGTTGGAACCCTGTAGTGTTCCTATCACACCCTGCTGGAAGCTGCCTGATAAATCAATCTAATGCAGTTGGAGTCTGCTGCTTCCATCCCTTCCCTACATCCATCTATCAGTTGTATGTCCAGATCAATGAGAAAGCAATTACTCTACTGGAAAAAAAAATGACAAAATAATTGTAATAGACATTTGATGACTAAAACACGCTGATCTACTCTAATAGAAATGCCAGGTTTACAACAGAACTCCAGTACATAACAAAACGCTGTGGATGGCACATAATATCTTGCTAAGTGTCTTGGATACAGCTGTTACATGAAAAGAGAAACCATACAACACTGTCTAATTTCTTAAGAAATATCCAGAGAAAAGGAAACAAAAGGAACATGAAAACCTTCTTTATTTTATAACAAACCCCTCAACTCTCATTGAATGAGTCTACCATTAACTAATGCTTTATTTAATGTCTTTAATATCCAAAATATTATTAAAATAGTTTAATAGTAGATTACAATTTAAAATCTAATTTCACCCAATGTAGCCTGAAAACACCACTAAAAATAATTAATCCAAAGAACAATCAAATATTTCAGATAATCTGAACATTTGAGCAAAGAGCTGCATGAGTCACAGGAGAGAATGACAAAGGCACAAAGGATTAGCATAGAAATTGAGCCAAAATTCAGAGTGGCTTCAAAACCAGAGGACAGAGGAAGAACTACAAGGAGAGCAAAGTCACAGAATATGCACAAAGGAATAGTTTGCTTTTCTGTCCACAAGCTTGGAGCAAGCATGCAGTGAAAAATTATTTACATACATGATAATGTAAAGGTTATTCACAGTATGTAGCAGGTCAATCACCCAAACACACAGAATTGTAGAAGTAGTCAAATAAGGAATTAAAGTTCTATTTATCCCTATTCATCCTAGGGCTTCTATGGGGTATTAAACTGTTTGTTAATTTGTATGTTTCCTTTGTGTTTCCGTGCAGGGAATATAAATATATACTGCATTCATTAACTAACATGTAGTCTTTTCCTATTTATCCATTATAGAATTGAACAATATCAGCAAATTTATTAATTACTTCAATGTACTCTGTAGCGGAAAAGAACTCAAAAAATGGACCTGTCAGGTGCTGGTATTTTTTATATAGGAGAAGAAAAAGCAGAACAAACATTTCTGACTAACTTCTGTAACTTTGTGCTAGTTGTATATATTTTACCGAGTACCTGTGAATTAATTATTTTAAATGCTGTTGCTTCTTCCAGTCACTCTTTGAATCCTCTGATGATCCCCATTTTCTCAATACCGGCAAGTTGTGGGAGGGGCATATTTTTTTCCCCTGATTTCAAATGAGCCTTTCTATGCACCAGACCAGTTTCTATTTCACTTTTAAACGCAAACATTTTCCTTAACATTGTTTAAAAGCATAAAGAAGGTTACAGAATTACTTAGTCATCACACAGAATTACTCATCTGCCCCTTGCCTTTAAGTAGGAAACTTCATTAACTGCCCTCAATATTGAGTTGGATGCAACAGTGCAAGGCTTTGCTTCTGTGCGTACACAGGCTACAAGCTATAATAACTGGGTTTATTACCTTAGAAGTGAAGTCCACACCAAGACGAAACAGCAACCATATGTCTACCTTGGGTGCTACTGCTGTATGGCTGTAGCACAGCACAATCCTTCCATCACAGACCATGTCCCCTTTGCTGCTAGCTGTGTGACTGCACAGGTGCCACTGATGCTACTGGCTTCATGTGCTTTTACATCTTTCATGGTAAATGGTCTCTTAAATATCCTTATGCCCTTCCCATCTGTGATTCAGGTGAAAAACTCCAAAAAGGAATTTCAGTTGAGGGCTCTAAGCTATGAACTAGAAGGAGGCTCTCATGAAGTGGGGGGACCTTAGTGTCATCTGACAAATTAAAGTACATCAAATAATATGCCCCTTTGACAGAGATACCCAGTGTCTCCTAAATAGGACTAATCAAACAGTTGGGTTTCAGACAAAAGAACATCTAAACAAGTGGCATCTAAACAAGCATTCTCAACTACCAATGCAAAAAGAAAAAAAAAAAGTTCATTTTTGGATATCTTTGACACATGGAAATGAAAAATGTATTATTTAAAATTATGCTCATGTGGAAAAAAATTAGGAAAAAACCGCTCTTGGTTAGTACTAAAGCATCCAGATACAGCTGGAAAAAGGCAACAAATTATGAACAAGTAAATCATCACAAATTAATGGATGTATGTGTTTGGTATGTAGGATACTTAACTTTGGCATGCTTAGGCTAAAGGAAGGAAAATACAGTCTGAAGATAAGTAAACAACAGTACTTCATCATGTGAGACCTTCTGTAATTGCATATAAAAGCAAAGTGAGACTTTTTAATACTTATCCATTCTTTAAGAAAGCTATTCTGGCACCTGCTGAGTAATAATGACTGTAGGATTTACATATTTCATGATTTGATAAATATTTCACTTTTTTTCTAATTATATCAACAATTCTTACACAATTAAAGTGATGCTGTATATTTTGCTATGCATTTTTGCCCTATGATAACCATAGGTTAAAAAATGTCCTACTGGGCAGGCTCTGTGGTCTCCAGGTCCTCCAAAGATGAGGAGTGACACAGGCTCAGATGCAGTATCCTCAGCCACATGCTCACTGACAGAGACTGGCTACATGTTTGATTTGAGGGGTTAGGTGGGGTGGAGGCTGCTTTTAAACAATACACAAGACTGACTCGGTTGTTTCACATACCAGAGGCTCTCAAAGAGCTTATATTCTTCAGCCACAAGCTGTCTATTGGTACCAAAAATGCATAAACTCCTCAGCATCACAAGTATCTTAAAATAATTACTCTAACCATGGTTGCAGGAAACTGTATCAGCCAAGTGAACTCCTGTTCAAGTCACAAGCCCTCTTCTATGCAAGCAACTTTCAGTGGAAACATCCAGAGGAAATGCATGTCCCACCTCGCTGCCAGAGGAGGACAGCCCCACCTCACAAAGATGGAAAGGATACGTAGAAAATCAAGTTTTTACAATTTCAGTTTCCATCAGTTCCTGCTGTCCTGCACAGGATTTTGTAGTTTTCCTAAAAACAAATTTCATGTAATTTACAGAACACAAGCCGCGCACACACATATTATATACAGAAAGAAACAAGAAAACATGACACTACCTCAATTCCTCAGATAATAACCCCCTTGTGCTGCTGCCCCCTCCCACATATGCATAAACACTAATTGTCTAAAATGTGTAACACATGTCAGTTTTTAGGTCACTGGACGACAGCCCACATAGAGCAGAAGGGACTGAAAATTAATGGCACTGCTGGATAGAAAAAATTTCAAATAAAGCCAAGAAATTATAATGCTATCAAAATCCAATCCCAATGGATGTGCTGATTAAATAACATTTCTTAGTGGATTTTATTTATTCCTTCATTTTGACTGAAGATTTCAATTTCCTTAAATATACAATATGCAAAAAGAAAATCAGTTTCTCATTTGACACGCCCCACCCCTTCAAGTAACTTTCTGTTGTGTTTGTAGAAGGCAGCAGTCACTTACATGCCAAATAATGCTAAAACTAGCTTATATATAGAAATATGCATGGGAGGGGCATTTATATTTATTAAAATCAAGAACTACTCAGCCTTAGCTGGCAGAATGCAGTTGTTACATGCAATAGTTGTGATTAGTTGTTTGGGGGCTAGTTTTTTCCTTTTTCTCTAAAGCAGCTATTGAAAGATTATGCCTGCAAAACAACCAGCTGTTACTAGACTCAATGTTTGTTTGCATTCTGGTTTTTTGGGTTTTTGGGTTTTTTTGGCAGAGTACTCATTATGCCTGTAATAACTTTCAACCTATAGTTAAATACCTAGCTCTCTGCTCATGAGCTTCTAATTGGTTCTTTGAAAACAGAGGCACTAAGCGATATACCTTTTAAATGCTTAATTTGTAATTACCTACTGAAATGTTTTCCCCATGTAGGCATAGTGCATGTGTGAACACACAGCCCCTTTTCCCCGGGAAGCCGTTGTCACAGCCACACTGTTCACTCTCCCTCTCTTTGCCTCTGGTTTTCCCCTCTTGCAGTACTGAGATTTTGAAAGACACAAAAAAGGACAGTGGATGATCTTCCCAGAGTTTAGAAACTATACAGAAACTTCTCTAGGAAGTGTTTCACCTGACACCACCCTACGGGCTGGTCTCATCCTGCCTAGACGAGGTGCTCTGGCTGCTGCTCTCAGGGCAACAAGGGAGAGAAGGCCCAAAGCTGGTCCTCGTGGCACCTTTCGCTCCTTATCACAGTTCTGACTGAAGCGCCTGAAGCCTGGCATGATCTATCTCTCCCTCAAGTGTTTTCTTAGCACATCTCTGCCCCTTTGTGCTACCATGGCAGTACTCCCTCTCTTCTCTCCCTGGCAGAGGGTGATCTGAGCCCTGCTAGAGGAGGATGCTTCTTGCCTCCTGCCTCTTTTGTCCAGTTCCTGTAACACCTGGCCACCAGGCAAAGAGGAAGCCATGAAGAAAGAGAAGCACAATATACCCCAGGACAAGGTGTCAGCACATGTCCTCTCTCACAGGCACCAGCACAGCTGAAATGAGGCACTGCAGCCCCCATCCTTCCCCTGGCATCCAGCCACCACAGCAGGTCTGGGAGTCAAACATGCCAGGTAAACAGGGCTGAAGTGCTGCCACAGCTACCTGCATCCCAGGAGAGGGGAAGATAGTGGGGGAGGGCAAAAATCAGCAGTCACTGCCTAGAGACTTCATATTAAACTAAAAATCAGCCTCTCATTGCTAGCACTTTTAAAGCAATGTTCATGATCTCTGTAGGGTGCCATTTTCATCTCTTCTTTGATGTGAGAAGGGTGGAAGTGATGGTGCATTAGAAACAGGAATGAAAGGGGCAGGTTGGGAATCATTAAGTAAGCTCTCTGTCTCTTAAAAAGGAAATGTCCTTGAATTTATTCAGCTGCTCATCTCATCTGGACATATTAAAGCAAAGTATCTAGGAAGAGAAAGAATCCTTGTGTGTTTCAGTCTTACTTCACTTTCAGATATAAACCTAGTATTTCAGTAGCCTTCAGATTTGACTGACTGAAGTAAAAACTGTAGTTTAATTAACCATTACAGCTTTTATAGGGTGTAATTGGCTTCACATCTAGTTCATTAAAGCCACAGTAGAATCCTTCTGATGGTCCAGCCACGAGACATGTTCACACAGAGCATTAGCAGTTCAGCTCCCTACACATTAAGTCAGCGAACATTTTCTGAACAGAGGAGATGAAATAGTGCCAGCCACCTACTCCCTGTCAAGTGTACCCAGAAAAAATTTCTAAAGTGAGATGACCAGGAGCAAACAGACAGTCTCCAACCTCATTTCTCCTTATTCAGCTCAACATATGTCAAGTGTTTGCACTAGGCAAACTGACATTTTAGCTTACCATTGGTCTACCCTAGAAACTTGATATTTATAATTTAATCATTCTATATCTGGCCCCTGGAGCAGCTGCAGTTAAAGGAAGATTAGTTATTAAAGTCTCCATTTGGTGGCTATTTTGTAGGTGGGAGGCTTTTGAGACACTCCTACTACCTGAAATATTCACAGAATATTTTTAGTCTGCAGGTACTTTGGGGTAGTCTGAAATAATCTGCCTTGGGCTTTACCAAGTTGTAGGCTTTTGTATGGCTTGTGACATTCCTGGATGCAAACTTCCCAGATGCATGTTCGGCACTGGTGAGACCACATCTCTAATACTGTGTTCAGTTCTGGACCCCTCACCACAAGAAGGATGTTGAGGCTCCGGAGTGTGTTCAGAGAAGAGCAACAAAGCTGGTGAAGGGGCTGGGGAACAAGTCTTACGAGGAGTGGCTGAGAGATCTGGGGTTGTTTAGCCTGGAGAAGAGGAGGCTGAAGGGAGACCTTATTGCTCTCTACAACTACCTGAAAGGAGGTTGTGGAGAGGAGGGAGCTGGCCTCTTCTCCCAAGTGACAGGGGACAGGACAAGAGGAAATGGCCTCAAGCTCCACCAGGGGAGGTTCAGGCTTGACATCAGGAAAAAGTATTTCATGGAAAGGGTCATTGGACACTGGAACAGGCTACCCAGGAAGGTGGTTGAGTCACCTTCCCTGAAGGTGTTTAAAAGATGGGTGGATGAGGTTCTGAGGGGCATGGTTTAGTGATTGATAGGAATGGTTGGACTCGATGATCCAGTGGGTCCTTTCCAACCTAGTGATTCTATGATTCTATGACTGGCTGGAAAAGTAACCCTGCTTGAGACCACACCTCCACCGCTCTCACCTTCTTCCTTTTCCTCTTCACCATATTTTAATTTTTTTTCTTCATCCACCATCACCACTCCCTCTTCTGTCTTCTTTGCTCCATTTCCTCCTTTTACCTCGTCTGCCATCAGAAAAAATTTCCAGTTCTCATCTCTGACCTCTGACAAGAACTAATTTTTGGGAATGACTTCCACTGGCCTTTACAGTCAGTGGATCCGTCTTTGAGTTAATCCACTTTTTCCTTAGTGTTGACAGGCAAAGCTCAAGGAAATTCACTCTCTTAACAAGAATCAGCACAGTCTTTCTGAGGTAAATACAAAATCACTGTCTGTTTTCCAGGCATGTACAAACTTGCTCCGCCAATGCCTTGCGCCAAATGGTACTTGTATGTCCCTGAAAGAAAGCTGTTAAAGCAAGCTACTAGGCCTAGTAAGATCTAGTAGTTTATCACTGTGTTAGCATACCCAGTTTTTAGAGCATCTGGACCATGGTCAGAGTAAACGTATCTGCACTTAGAGCACTAACAGAAGGAGCTCGCATCTGCCTGCAAAAGACACTAACAGGAAGAAGCTGATGTGATTGGTAATAAACATGCTGAAACGCAACAGGGGCCTCTAAAGGCTATGAGGAACTTGGAGACTTGATGGTATATTAACAGGTCTTCATCAAGTTCTCTCCATATAACATTTGTCTTCAGGGACACCTTCAGCAGCAGAGGCTTATGTCCAAAGAAAATTCTAACCTTTCATGAAGGCTGCTGCATAACAATGCTCCTACCCTTTCTCCAAAAACACACGCTCCAAAACCTCTCATTGATTAGTCTTGCCCAAAGTGAATAACCTGTCAGCTTCAATATCACACAATACCTGCATTAATAAGATTTAAATAACTTCTAGGAACTTGATGAGCTGCTTCTATGTTAATGTGGCCCAATTCAGCAGTGAGCTTCACAGCTGAAACCTTGCTGAGGTGACACCTTCATTACGAAGAACATCATTTGGAGAAGTATTTACAAAATAGGATGACTTCCCACACACACACTTTAAGAGATGCACAAAGGACTCTGCTAACATTCTCAATCATCTTGAATGCTTAAATAATTTTTGAGCACATTTTGACCATCATATCAAAGCTACACTACATACTGCGTTATGACACAGTGAATATAAAAGAGACATGGTAATTATTTGGACAATTGAGAGCATGAATAAAAATGATTGCTGAATCGGATGCTGTACAGCTTATAGCTTCTGAGAAGAAAGCCTCTGTCTTGTAGGGTTTATAAATTCCATGAACATATCTGCTTCAGCAGAAAGATTTCTGCCTAAAAAAGAAAGTATGCACTGAAGTCAAATCTCAGGGCATGCATTGAGTTTTCAAGCACTCAGGAGGTTTGTTGAATCAAGATTCAACACGAACTTTGAGCAGCAGCAAGTAAACTTTGGTCTCAAAACATGTTCAGGGCAGTAACCGGCATCAAAACAAATTCTAGGAGAAGGAAAGGGAACAGTAGTGCTGTTAATCTCATTAGTCCTTAAGCTCTCAGAAATCAGGGAAATAATTTTCCAGTCTTTTTCCTAAAGTAAGTGCCCGATCATTAGCAGAAGTACCAGTTAACAAAGCTCTATATTACAAAAAGAATAATACGGGCTTCTAGTTATTAATAAACCTACAACTTTTAATGCATTTACCTACTTGAAACATGTATGCTAGGATGGCAAAATAAACTTAAAAATTCATTAATGATGTATAAGTCCAAAACAGACTACTCACATACCTCCCATCTTTCACTGTCCATTAGGATGTGGGAGAAACAATGAACTGAAACAAAGATGCAGAGTGCAGTGGCCACCAGTGGTGAGTAAATACATGCAGTGCCCCAAAGCAGACCACTTTTCTGCAGTTGAAGGAAACTATTTCAATGGCAATTACAATGAGTCACAGCAGTAAGAAATCAAAAAAATCAATGTGCAATACATATAATGAAGGGAAAATAACAATATAGAAGGATTGTCAGATTTGCCCCTGTGTGTATGAATTAAATTCTAAAGCATAATGACTTGGTTATACCTCAAAAAGCGGAGGGAGCCTTAGGCTAAGGTGCAGACATACAATGGAGAGACCAGAAAGACAATAGGGTCATTAATCCAAGGCCAGTAACTCAGGCTTAACTTTCCCAATGACAAAGCTTGCTTGTCTTTTTAGGAATTTTAAGCTTCAATAAGAAATAGGTTGAATCAGATTTCTGTTATCATAAACCATTCCATTCCTCTCTTTCCTCAAAAGAAAATATAGCCTTCGAAAAGAGTTCTTTCTAATCACTTCAATCAGTAACAGGTCACAGTTTCTTGATGAAAAATTATTTTCAAGTACCAGTTAAAAAATCATGTCTCAAATACAAGGTCTTTAATATTATTATAATTAGAAGTGTTGGTATGTCACCACAGGACCAA
Organism: Phaenicophaeus curvirostris; assembly: GCF_032191515.1. Taxonomy (NCBI): domain Eukaryota; kingdom Metazoa; phylum Chordata; class Aves; order Cuculiformes; family Cuculidae; genus Phaenicophaeus; species Phaenicophaeus curvirostris. The sequence continues at coordinate 122,226,602 of NC_091392.1, read as the reverse complement.
GTTCAAGAGTGTCAGAATAGTATATTTATGCACAGCTGAAGAGGAGATGTAAGCTACTATTCACAGTGTAGCTGACACACAGTGAATGCAAGGGGAGGAAAAGTAATCCACTCTTAAAGGACAGAAACTAGAGAAATACACATTTATAAAGTGGAGACAAACACCTGGGAAACATACTCACGTAGAGATCACAGGAAAATATTGGCTGGGGACACAAAGAAATCACTGTCCTCAACCAACACATCAACTGGCAAAGTGAATGGATGAAACCAAGCAAAGTCAGGCTAAAAATTAAGAATGAGACAGTTTGTAGTGACAGGTAGCACAGTGTACCAGCTGACTGAGCTGAAAGACTGAGGCAAGCATTCAGCTAGGAAGGCGCATTTGTTTAGAAAGGGCAATTAACCAGCACAACCACACTGCCAAGAGTAGTAACACATACTGCATTTGTTGTCTTCCTGGGTGTCTTTCCAAGAGCTACACTTTAGCCAAACAGAAGTTATCAGGATCAACAAAGGACCTCCGGTGTGAAATGTAATGGTCTGTTGTTTACAGGAGGTCAGACTGAACGATCTAATGGTCCTAATGTCATCTTAAACTCTGACTCACACAGAAAGAGGCTGACAGAGCTCAGGAAAAGAACTGAGTGCTGCTGTGAGCCCCATCCTTGTACTTATGCTGAAGTATGCCTCAACACAGAAGGCAAAAGGAAAGAGTGCATCGCAGAACACAAATTCAGCCACCTCTGCAAATGGTGGATGGATGCTGAAGACCTGAAGCCAAGATTCCATGACTTACTGAAATTACCGAAACTTCCCTTGAAAGGGAACTCATTGAAGGGTTTTTATTTAACTAAAGAAGTGAATAAACATCACTGTGAAACTTCTCTCCATGTATAGAGAACATCACTGAAAACTAACAGAGAGCAGGTATTTGTCAGCAGTGCTACAGTGACAGTGAACTGTATAACCAAATTTTTAGTAAGTATTCTGACTTCTCCACCATCATATCATCTTTCTTGCCTCCACAATTTAGGGAAAAGATAACAGTATTTTTCTTCACAAGTTATATACATTTAGCCTAATTTTGTAGCAGTCAGCCACAGCTCAGACAAATGTGATTTTACCACCAAGAAGCATTTTACTTATTTTTTACTGAGGCTGAGAATGTTTTAAATACCAACCAAGCTCAATTATACAGACAGACCTGGAATACAGAGCCTTTGAGAAAGATCTAATTCACAATTAAGGCAGAAAAACTGTTCTGCAGCTCAAGCTGGTCTCCCGTTTTCAGGATCTTTCAATAACTTTTACCTATTTTCAGCATTAAAGCTATAGACTTTTCCAATAAAATATAATAAAAGAATAACTACCCATGCTACAAAGACAACATGAGGTTCTTGGGTCATTTAGATTCAACAAATATTACAGTGGTCTGTTGTGAGCTATGTATAGCTAGAAAAATCACATTTTATCTGCTACTCTGTCAGGCTGAATTCCAAAGTCAGTTTATCACTGCAGCGAATACCAAGATATTTATCTTCCCTGGCTAGGTTAATCTCATGTTCCATAATTATCATGACTGCCATAAACACATTCAATTCTGTTCCTGCATTTGCGAATGTTGCCAGTCTGGGGAGAAACTGAGCTTAAAGGGCTTAAAGCACTTTTGTTTACTTTTGACTTAAAGGCAACAATACGATCTGTGGTGATAGATTTCCAGTTAATTTTTTATCCTCAAACTAAAGTAAAATAATTACAAGTTCACCACATTTAGAGTGTTCCAGGCAGGATATTGATAGAGCTATGAATATAGCTGGCTGGCATTATCTGTCTGTGAGTGAATGTGTACATACATGCACATATATGCACACACATACATTTTGATGACATTTCCACAGCACTTTCTTGGGATTTCCAACCCCATCCCCCTACCATGTTTCCTTTGATCGATATGACAGATCCTTAGGATGAAGCATATAGTCTGCAGGCCTGCAAACATTGCCATCCCCGTGTGCATCACAACTGAACAGCTTCAAGTTCCAAATTTGGCTCGTTTGCAGCTGGCATGGCTCTCTCCACTACACAGTGTAGTTATGCCCTATAGCAGTCAAAAACATGGTGAGCCAGGGATCTTTTCTGGTTGATACACTGCCATTCCTACTGCACATTATTAGCACCATTCCTATTAACATCTGTTTTCCTGCGGCTTTGAGTAGGAGAAGACAAATAGCACCTTTGTCCTTGCTTTCAGTGACAACCATGCAAAATCCCAGGCTCAGAAGTACGTGAATCAGGAAACTTTTTCTTGGGATACCAAAAAATATCAGCCTTTTCCCTCCTGAATTCCTCTGAAATGGACAGATGGGTAAACTGTAGAGAAAAAGAAACAGGGAAGGACAATGTATATTCCTGGGGACACTGCAGCCTTCTGTATAATTGTCATAGGCCAATCAAGATTAAAAACTTGCATTGCTCCGCACCAAAAGCCAGAATATAACATGTGGAGCTCTAACGTAAGATTGAAAGGAAAGTTTTTACTTAGAGAGTTAAACGTCCTTTATTTCAGGTGGGTAAGTCACCTTTGGCTTCTGCTGCAGAGATGGCGCTATGCCAGAGTGAAGCAAAAACCCAGAGCCACATGCATCATTAGCATAAGTGACAGCAGGTTAAGCTCAGAGAATATGGTACAATGACCCACAGGTTCCCCAGCCATACTAAAAATACCTACACAGAAGCAGACAAGATATCCTCTAAATGTGGAAAAAATAATCAAGGCCTCAGGGGAACTAAATTCAAAGAAACCTTCTTTCTCTTTTTTAAGGTTTTCTGTAGGTAACTTAAAAGTACCTTAAACAACTACCTGTGAGAACATGAAGCTCAATTTACAGCTACATGTTACTGAAGGATCACACAGTATGCTGATGCAGAGCTGTCTTTGCTGGAGAGTCCTCCCGGAGGGATATTTCTAGCCAGATTGTCAGCAATTGCAGTGAGGGCTGTCAAAGAGGAGGAGATGGTTCAGGATGTAATATAAAAGACATAAATCTCAAATAAATCTGAGAGCTAAAGAATGACTAATTTTTCAAAAATTATATTAATAACAGAGTGGATGGGCTTTAGAGCCTGGTCAATGCTACATAACAGTAAATGCTACTACAGCTATTGAGTATGGCTGGGAGGTGATCAAGACCTTCCATGAGTGCCTTTCACATCCACTGGGTATTTTTCAGTTTGAGCATATCCGACAGAAAAGTCAATGTGATACACACAGTTCAAAGTGGCAGCAACATACCTGTCCTGTTTGTTTGTTTTGCATGGCCTGAATCTGATCTTGCACAGCTTCAGGAAGAGTGACAGTGGCATGCAAAACAGGTTGATGTGATGCATGAAATAGGTATGTCACTTCAGGTTTTATCACAACGCTTCAACAGCAAAACACTTTTTTATATCTCTGGAGAATGATAGGTGTTAAATTTAACATATGTATTAAATACTAGCACCTTCAATCTTGAATATTATCAACAAGCATCATAAAATACAACACAGAAAGCAAATAAAAAAGGAGTCAAAGTGCAAGGAAGATGCAACAAATATTAAAAACTAGAACAAGAGGTGAAAAGACTATAATATGAAAGACAAGAACAAAGAAATACATCTCCACTTTAAAAATGTTAAGTATTGATTAATAAAACAAAATCTTATCAGTTCTCACAAAAACCAAAAGGGTGTGTGTCAAGAGGATGGGCCCAGACCCTTCTCAATGGTGCCCAGCAACAGGACAAAGGGTAACAGGCACAACTTGGAACAAAGGAAACTCCACTTCAACATTAGGTAAAACTTTACTATGAAGGTGACAGAGCACTGGAACAGGCTGCCCAGAGAGGGTCTGGAATCTCCATCTCTGGAAATGTTCAAAACACACCTGGGCATGTTCCTGTGCAACCTGCTTTCAGTGAACCTGCTATAGCAAAGCGGTTGGACTAGATCATCTCCAGAGGTCCCTTCCAACCCCCTACCATTCTGTGTTTCTGATTTTCAGCTTGTTGGCTGATTTTATACACATAACCTGCTCTAACACTGACCATGGATGATAGAAGCCTACCGTTTTGGTGATAGCAGAGTGATGAAAAGACTGAAATAAATGCTGAATAAACTGATTTTGTCAGTTAAATCACAATGAGACCTACATGCAATTCCTAAGATTTTGCAGTTGTAGCTCCGTTTTTACATCTACTGGCAAACTCCAAAGACTAAACACACAGCATAAGGATGGTTCTCCTTTCACTATCTTCGAAGCATTGCTTTTCAATTTCACTGGCTATATTCTTGTTCTTGTGTTTTAGGAGAACTGATAAAGGACAGAAATGTATTTATCCCATCATGCTCACTGTAACAGTTCAGAGGGAGCCAGTCTAGGTATTCCCCCATAAATTTCTATACTTCTTTCAAGACAGGAGATGCAGAAAGTGAACTTGCTGCTTCTACCACTTGAGATGGGATTGGATGATATTCTTCTGTAAACTCCAACTTGTCTTATGCTTTCAGACAGAACTGAACTGAGAGCACTGATTCCAAATTATGCACCTTGTGACATTCAGAACCTAAGCATGACATGCATGGCTGCCTTATAGAGTTACCTGAAACATTTTCAGCAAAAAATATGCACACGTTTCAGTGCACCACGGTGTCTCCCTGTCTGGGAATTGTTTCCTGCCAATACTCTTTGTCAGGTGAGTGCCCCACATACACACACGCAGCATTTTCTGACAACATAAAATCTGAATTCTGAGGACTGTTCTGCTGGAGGACACGTAACACTCAGTGTTCAGGAGCACAGCAAAAAAAACCAAAAAAACCCCAAAACCTCACCAAACTTGAGTATGCAAAAAGGAAACAATTAATTCTTATAATTATTTTATTCAAAGTTTTTCTCTCTCCTCCTATCCACTCTCCTGAGGCGAGCTCAATCATTCTCATTACAGAATCACAGAATCACAGAATAACCAGGTTGGCATAGACCCACCGGATCATCGAGTCCAACCGTTCCCATCAAACACTAAACCATATCCCTCAGCACCTCATCCACCCGTGCCTTAAACACCTCCAGGGAAGGTGACTCAACCACCTCCCTGGGCAGCCTGTTCCAGTGCCCAATGATCCTTTCTGTAAAGAATTTTTTCCTAACGTCCAGCCTAAACCTCCCCTGGCGGAGCTTGAGGCCATTCCCTCTTGTCCTGTCCCCTGTCACTTGGGAGAAGAGGCCAGCACCCTCCTCTCTACAACCTCCTTTCAGGTAGTTGTAGAGAACAATGAGGTCACCCCTCAGCCTCCTCTTCCCAAGGCTAAACAACCCCAGCTCTCTCAGCCGCTCCTCATAAGGCCTGTTCTCCAGCCCTTTCATCAGCTTTGTTGCTCTTCTCTGGACTCTCTCCAGAGCCTCAACATCCTTCTTATGGTGAGGGGCCCAGAAATGAACACAGGATTCGAGGAGCGGTCTCACCAGTGCCGAGTACAGAGGGAGGATAACCTCCCTGGAACCTACCTTCTAGGGTTAACAACATTTACTTTAACATTAAAGTTCAGACTTGATCTTAAATAGCTGTAAATAGGATTGCAAGGGAGCAAGTCTTTGAGGGCTTGTATCTTCATTTTCTTGCTCTGAGCTGAATACATGAACTAAAATTTCTCTCCCTCAGTACTCCTAAGGGACTCGACATTCTCCAAGAAATTATTACAAAAATATGTGAAAACAGTTTAATTTTAGGTGTGTCTTACCCCACCCCTTATTTCTGTTGCCTGGAAAAGGAATCCGTTGTTGCTTCAGGACTGTTCTACCTTAAATATGTACTTAAAGCCCTATTCCATTTTTTAAATAGTAGTATTAATGTTAACAATTAAGTGTCCAATACTGCAACCTGATAAGCAATACAATATTTAAAAAAAAAGCAACACACAAAACCAAACCCTGAATTAACAAGCTAGAGCTTTGGAAACCACAATAACAGAAGAATGTCATTAATGAAATTAATCCTGCTTCATGTACAGATGAGATTTCCCCTACTGAATTTTTAAGTTCCATAATAACTCACTGCACATCTCTAATGTTGTTCTTGAGCAATGGAGCTCATTACTTACTACAAAGGCATTGGACTATCCCAGTCTACTTGCAATCATAAGCAGCAAGACAAATGACTTACAGGTGCTAAGCATCATGCCAGAGCGTTTGAAAACACATCACAGATCTTATCTGAAAATGCATCTGCAGCAAAGGTTAACATTTTATTCCAGTAATGGGGTGGGGCAATTGAATTTCTTTGGTTACAAGGAGAGAAAGTACTGCCAGGCTTCCATAAATAATTTTTGACTGGCCTCCAGAAGTAACAGATAAAGACAGGAACCTGGTCCCCTTTAACCAGTTTGTTGACTCCTTCTCAACTCCATTTCACTGAAGGCAGGACAGAGAGCCAAGAAAAGGCAGATTACCATGGGTGTCTCCACTGAATCCTGACATCCCTCTTGATGTCTAGCCCTAACTTACATATAAGTAAGCCAGGAATAATATTCAACTCACAAATATAAGGAGTGTGCCAAACCCACTACTGGCCTGCTGTACAATCCAAAGATGAACAAATAAATAAAAGTAAATAGTTAAACCTGTCTTGCCCTCCATAAAGGAATCATGGGTCTTTACATTTCCAAAGCCCTTTGCATTTCCATTGTGCTGAGTGACACTTCCTTTGAAAGGCCTATGGCCACAATGATTAAAACAATGCCTTTTCAGTTTTTCAGTAAACTTCATCATTTTAGGAGCTTGTCAGTCAATACGTGACACTAGGAAACAAAACCTTTTAATTCCAAGTCACTGGTTTGAAAACAGCAACGAAGAGGAAAAAAATAGTCCCAAGGTAACACTGCATGCACAAAATATCACCTGACCTTTTACTAATCTTCCAAAATAAATATTTTTTTAGAAGTTTAAACAAGTCTGTCTTGAGATATCATTCACACAACGCTCAAATTGGGTGCTCCAGCATAGCTCCTAAACATAGTGAACCTCTGAACAGATCTCACCCCACCTTCATTGCTCTTTATGCTTATCATCTTCCTTTTACAGAAGATAATTTTGCTGAACAACTAGATTGTTTCAATCATGTTAGCAATGGAGGAAAAGGAATACAACCTCCAGCATACAACTTCTTAGGGTAGGTGGCTTTCAACACCCTGTGAAGTACAGCTTGCTGCTTGCTCTTCCCTCATCTGTGAGCAGCCCAGTAAGACATTTTCTAAAACCTCAGAATGATGAAACAACTCAAATGCTGTAACAGCTTCTTGTTTTTCCAAACCCCACTAGAAACAACAGATAACATGTGTATGACTGTGTTGTGAAATACCACAAACACTGATTTGAGTAGTGCTTTTTTATTATTCTTTAAGGAAACAAACTACATTTCATTTTTATGCCATCATTTTTATGGCATATATTTTTAATAATTTTTTTCCTCTCTTTTTTTTAACCCTTTTGAATGGGCAGCCTGTCACAGCCACAGGCTATAACCAATTTCTACACCATATCTCCTTCACTTTTAAGTAGTCAAAAGCAAGGCAACACACTTGGAAATGGCTAAAATTCCAATTTCAGTTACATGTTATGAGTACAGACAATGAAATAATCTCATGCATTCAATCTCTCTTTGTTACGCAAAAATAAAAGCAAAATCAAAGGACCTTTGATGTTGCCCGAAGATAATTCCTTATGCTCTAGGTCTTAGTTCATAGCACAGTACTACAGTGTCTTCACACTAGCAATAACGCCCTTTCCATGATATATTTTCATCTGACTTCTTAGAGCGAGTTCAGAATAAGGACCTCTGGAGTGACTCACTGCTTCAACCAGAGAGAGGTATAATTTTACAATCTTTCTTTTTTTACCTAGTATCAGTTGTAGTCCACACCCATCCATTCCAAAATCAGTTATCCTTAAAAATGACTGACCTTGAGTCAGTGACCTTTGGAAAGCACACTTGGAATAATCCTGTTTAACCTCACTGTGGGGGGTCAGCCTTGGACATCATTGAGTCACCCACCCAGCTACTCTCTCAATCCTTCTCTTCATCAGGACAGAGGAGAAAACATGGTGAAAAAGCTCTTGGGTTGATATGAAGACAGAGAGATCACTTCCCAGTTGCTATCATGGGCAAAACATATTCAACCTGGGGAAAATTAATTTAGTTTACTGCCAATTTAAAATAGATTTGAATGGTGAAAGAAACAAAGATAAAAAGATTGAAACAACAGCTGCCACCCATGTCCCTTTTTTCCTCTCAGGCTCACTTCACTCCTAACCCTTCTCCCATCACTCCAACTCTGAGCAGCTTATGGGGGTGGGGAACAGCAACTCTGGTCAGTTCATAACAGCTCCTCTGTGATGCTCCTTCTTCCTCATCACTCTTGTCCGCTACTGCAGTGTGGATCCTCCCCAGGGCTACAGTTCTTCAGGAAATATCTCCTCCTGTGTGGGCTCTCCGTAGGCTACAGTTCCTTGAGAAAATATCCACCAGCTCTGGCATGGAGTCCTCCAGGACCTGCAACATGGGTATCTGCTACAGTATGATCTTCTCCAGGGGTTGCAGAGGAATCTCTGCTCCAGTGCCTGTGACATCTCCTCCCTTCCTTCTCTCATCTTGATCTTCCTGCTGCTGTTTCACACTTTTTTCTCACTCACTGTAAGGCAGTGCTCTATCCTTTCTTAAACAGGCTTTTCCAGAGGGGCTGTGATCTTGGCTATGGGGTTCACCTGTATTCTACAGTGAGTCCACTGGAGCCGGCTGGAACGAACTGTGTCTGGCACAGGGCAACCCCAGTCTCTTCCCATGGAAGCCACCCCTGTAGCCCCTTTCCTCTCCGCACTAAACGTTGCCACCTATATTCAATACATACGAGTCACTTAGGAAACAGGCATCAGAATCCCCCAAATTTCTCTCCATTGCTCTTGCTCTGCATCTCCAGGACAGCACTGACATGGGTGAAGCTACTGTTTGCCAGTTCTTTACCTACACTGAGGGGACAAGGAATTGCTTTTCCTGTCTTGTCAATAAAGATTTGTCCAATATTACAAATATTACTTTCTTATTCACTTAAACTCACTTGAAAGAGCAAGGACCAAGTAAAAACCCAGACAATAAAATAAAACTGCAAAACAATTCAGCACTGATACACCTCTCCTCAATAATTTTATTGTGCTTTCTGTATTTCTACAAATCATAGGGCAAGGTGTTAAACCAGAAAACTATGCTGCAACACAACCCAAATACCTCATTTTTTTCTCTCCTGAATTATAACAATCTACACAACCGTTCCAATAGGGTTGTTCACTCAGAGAAAAAAAAAAATCCTGACCCAGAAGATTCCCACGTTGCATGAAGCAACAGCAGACTAACATGGTCATCTAAACTGGCACCTCTGACTTTCCCATATCTAATAGGCTGGTTCATATTTTCTCTTTCATATGTTTTTTCTCCCTCTTTTCCAGTTTTAGCATTTCTATTGACATACAGGCTGTGAAGAATTCCCAATGACACACCTATCTCTAGCCCACACAGAAACTGCAACAACTAATATGGGTGCCTCTGTGTTTCCATGGCATCTCAGAATCATCAATGAGTGGCATGTCTCTGCATGATACAATTATCATTCAGTGAAAAATCTTCAAGTAGAGTGTCAGTAACAACAAGGTCAGAAAATGCAACCCGATTTCTGCTTATGGTATGTCACAGCTTCGCCATGGTTTGCAGTCATTATTTTGTGTCTGGTTTTGAAGATACAAAGTAGACATTTCATATTAATTACATGTTGTTCCCTAAATCAAAGAAGTCACTTTTTCTTTACACTTTATCAAGTGCCAGATACATTACAGTCACACAATATATAATAAACTATTTGCATTAAAAAATAATAAATTAATAAGGGACAGGACAAGAAGGCATGGCCTCAAGCTCCACCAGGGGAGATTCAGGCTGGACATTGGGAAAAAAATTTTCATGAAAAGGGTCATTGGTCCCTGGCAGAGGCTGCCCAGGGAGGGGGTTGAGTCACCTTCCCTGGAGGGGTTTAAGGGATGGGTGGACGAGGTGCTGAGGGACGTGGGTTAGTGATTGATGGGAATGGTTGGACTCGATGATCCTGTGGGTTTTTTCCAGCCTAGTGATTCTGTGATTCTGTGAATAAGTGCTTTGCTCCCTAGGCTTAGACAGATTGAAGAAACTATGTGATAGATGCAGCTTGACGGAGCTGCTTGGGCTGCTGTTTATTCAATGCATCAGTCAGGTCATGGAGAATCCTATACTAAACGCTAGTTTCACTAAGGACTCCCACAAAATTCATTTGCTTGTTGTCAGAAAAATAATCCTAATTGATAATCTTCAGCAACAAACTGACTCCCTATGGTTATGAGAGCTTTATTATCTGTACTAACACTGTGGCTAATGCTGATCATTAAAAGTCACATTTAGGCACATATAGTTTAACAAATAGTGACTCTAATAAAAGTGTGAGATTAGGTATTATGACAGAAAATGAGGTATTACTACTAAAAGCATTTTTAACTCACTAAAATGCCTTAACAGAAATTAAAGCATACCTTCTCTGAAGGAAGGAAAATATATTTGACCATCTGTACTTTGAGGGCAGATAATGAAGTTGGTTTTGGTTTGCGTACGGTGCCGAGGTATGTCAAGCATTTTGAATTCCTGCCTCCTAGTTACAACCTTAAATTAGTAGCTCATAACCCTAACTCTCTTAGAATTTGTTTGATCTTTGTTCAGGTTGCATCGTAACTGATGGCTTACCTAATCCTCATTATTTCTGAAGTTTTTAAAAACAACAGAACCTGAAAATAAATATAATTAGTTACTTGGATTTACCAACATCTGTGATGTTTTTTGTTCTTAGCTTCTGAAGAAATATTTGAAAAGACGCATGCAAACAAAGATTTAATCACAGAATCATCTGGACGGGCTCTGTTTGAAATATTTTGCTAAGTACCAAATTCATTCATAAGATAAAAATCCTTTGAGCTTTTCAGTAGTCTAAAACAAGGCCACTAAAAAACAACAAGTTAGTAATTTTAATCTGAGAGTAATCATAGACATTTAGTCATAAACAGCTTAAAATTCTTAATAATCTTAACTTCAGTCTTCAGTCACTGATTATTTCAGTGGCACCAAAACAATTCTACCAATGTATCCATCCTAGAAGATTCCATTTATTATGGCTCAGAAGTATATAGATATAACGTTTTTCATTTAAGTGCAGTTATTTAATACCTTTAATATTCTGCCTTGCTATCAAACCTGATTCAATCACAATTCAGGGTCTGCACTTTGGAAGAGTGATGTTTGTACCTATGGAATATTTATAAAATTCTATTTAGGATCATTAGTATCGCATTACAGAGGAGTTCCCATTATAAACAGTATTGCATAATGAGAAAAATAGAGAACTGTTAAGTATAAACTTAATATAAGAATATGTAAATTGTTTTGCTGAAAGAAAATGACAAAGATAATGAACCTTTTCCCAATTATTATTGCAAAAACATGTGACACACATAATGGTTATATAAAATTAACACGCTGCTCATAAAAAGAAAGTCTAGAGAAAGCAGCATGTGGTGGTTTTATTTAGTGCGGCTTTTAAGTTTCAGAGAAACAGATCAATATAAGTGATCAGGAGTGAATGCTAAAAGAAGCTGACCTCATAAAAAAAAATCTGCATGCTTTATTCCTAAGCATCAGAAGGACACAGGAAGAGGAGAAGGTGAAATTAGATCTAGATTAGGAAAACACAAGTTTCAAACAGCTTAGTTTCTGTTAAAATTTTTCTTTAACTTTTCTTTGATCTAATTTTCCTCTACTTATGACAAGTCACAGCCAGGAGGGAAGAAGGGCAGGATGCATGGATGGAGGGAAGGCAGTGGAGGAAATGACAGACATTTGAAAAAGAAGTGACTTTGTCAGCACTGGTGAAAACCAAAAGTCTGTCTTTGACCATTTCAGCATCTTGAGTTTCTGTATCATCAATCAAGTCAGAGTACAGGTTGCAGTCTGTGTAATATCTTTCAAGATATATAAATGAAAGCAACAACTTGTAAAGAACAGTGCTGTAATGTAAAACACTAAGCTGAGTAACTCAAGGATACTAATGAAAACCACAATGTGCCTAATCTTGATTTGCTTTTCTGATTTTCCTTTTTTTAAAGACCAAGATCTACTTTAAAGGTAACAAAAACTAAAGAAACTGCAGTCCAGGTGGAAATTCCTATCTTTTGTAAACAGCTGCATCTTGGATCCTTATCCTGCAGCACAGATGCTTGAGATCAAAAAAAAGATGCAAGCAAAACCATTATTACTTGATGCTTCTCCTATTTCTGGTAGAGCCTGGATTACTTTCCTTTCAGTTCTCCATTTCAGTTCTCCCTCTTTCATGATGGCATCACTGGCTCTGTCACACCCAGGACATTTGTACAAGGACTCCACAACTGCATTACAACCTTAGTTCTGCAATGTATCAAATGGACATTTTGATGCTAGTGGCACAGAGCAGGGAAGAGGCAAGACAGGTTGTACCTTGTAATTTAAGAAGAAGGAGATGGGCTATATCCACCCACGAAGACATGCAGTGAAGCAGGATGCTGAAGACTTTCTTGTCATTTCCAGTTCAAATACAGTAATCTTCTGGTCTGATTTCACCACATTGAGAAGAAGCAGCAATAAAATTTTAGCCTCCAGAAAATTCTCACACTTTTTCCTGGATGCCTTTATTGACCAAAGCCCCACAACTATACAGCTAGATGAGTCTTTCTTCTGCCCTTCACCTCTTCCAGCATTATGCAGCAAGTTAACATGGTGCTTAGCAACAACCAGTAGCTTCTGGAAATCTCAGTATATCCTATGGAGATTCAAACTATAGGATTTCAGGGACAGGCAGTTTAATCCTCTGTGAAAAAAAAAATCCTAGTCTACGATGGGAAGAAAGGATATTCTTTAGCATTTATTATCAGATACCATCCCCCCCAATCGCGTGCAATTTTAATTCAGTTACACAGTAAAAATGAAACAAACAAACAAACAAAAAAAACCCCCAAACACCACTGAGTTTGATTTTTTTCTCTCAAATGAAAAAAAAATACTTCCTTCTTTGCTAAAGGACTTAATGTATTAATTATTTTTGACTACAGGTAGCATTTCTTTATGAAAATGTTTCTGGCAGTGCATAGCCAGATATAATATTCTTTGGACAAGCTTGACTCCCACATGCACTTTCCTCATGCATTTTTTTGCAAGGTGATTGCTATCCATTTGTCAAATGACCATCTCATGGAACATCAGCAGCCCCTCCATTCCTCATCTTACATGCTATTTTTCCTCCTTATTCCAGTGGGTTTTAAAATGGACAGATTTTAGAGAGGAGGAGTAATACATCTCCTTCTTATCCCAGCTCAGTTTCTCACGACCTTTGCCTGAGATGGTCAGACGCTTCCCCACACTGTGGGTATTCCAAAACCAGAATTTCCAACTTGTTCAGCAGAAATCACTAGCTGAGCCATCACTACACGCAACTTCCTGTTGTCAGAAGGAACATTCAGGACATGTGAGGATGAGAAGTCCTGGGGAGCCAGTAGGCAAAACAGTACAGGAGGCAGATGTGGAAATAGTGACAAGCTAACATGCTTCAAAAGTCTTGTTTCTGATTAAGATGATCTTGTAAAACTAATAAACTTTATCAACAATATAGCTGATCTCCTCACATGCTTGTGCTGTTGAGCACCAACTGTACAGCTCATAACCAAAAAGGCCTCTTTAGACAGATGATGAAGCACTACTTTTGTGTAAGATTCCTCCAACAAGCAATAGGTGCAGACACAATATGTTTCTTCCTAGCACCTTTTCAGGACCACACAAACTCACATGTCCAGCTCAGTGCTAAAGTATTTCTATGCACAGTGTTCAAAAAGGCCTACCTCCAGCCTTCTAAACTTGGTTAATTCTCAAGTGTGAGGCAGCTGTTGTTTCCTCCTGGCTAAGTCTTCCTCACTCACTTGACCATCTCCTTACCCCAATTCCCTTTTACTGCAGTAAGAACAAGATATCAACTGAACTTGCAAATGCTTCACTCAACAGATGTTGGTGTGAATTATAATTGCTCTGCTAGACTGCTTCATATTATATTCTTATATATTTTTTCCTCTTCATTTCATGTGCTTCTTTATCTGCATATACCCTGATTTCTCTTTCTTCTTTGCTGAATTAATATATGTACCATATCTTTGGTACATATCTGCAAATTTGCCTGGAAGTGAGTGTATTTCTCTTGTGCTGTCACACTGTCTAGAAGCACAATATTTTTATCCTTGACTGGGATTAACAGCCCATAATATGTGAAGGATCACATACAACCAGCTTCTGCCTCAGTCAGTAAATAACCCTTTACATTTTTCTTAATCATGACCAGCCAACATGCCAGTGACAACTTCCTGTGACCGTGCAGACCTTTTAGATCAGCCTTCTAAGAAGAGATTTTAAAACATCAGTTCCATATCTAAACATAAAGTGAAAAATGTTAGCTCTATAAGTTAATTCAGGAAGACAAAATAGAAAAACTATTTTTATGTATGGATGAGAGAAAAAACTATGTGCATCAGGCTAAAGTAAGACAGATACACAATTGGATGTCTGCATGTATCTACATTGGAAACATCTGCTGGCTCTTATTGCCGCCTCTCTCCTCTTCCCTTCTTCTTCTATTTCTGTTCTTTTGCTTCCTATCCCTCTTTGATAAATGAAGATTTTTTTCCTATTATTACTTTTCATTTTTGATTACTAGCTTGTAAAAATATAAAAGGAAAGGAAAACGGAAAAAATTGTTTCCTTCAATGCCACCAGATCTAGAATTTCATGGCTAAGGTACAGCTCAATGCTTAATATTTTAAACTGTTATTTTTAATATGAACCGTTATATACAGGGGCTTGCTTATTAGACAGGCTTGTATTACTGTAGCTCTATTTATAACCAACTGCTAGCTCCACCTAGTGTCATCCTAATTCATCAACAAAACAGAATGCTAAAACCAAATACTATAGATAAAAAGGAAGCAAACTATAAAATCACTTGTTAGCTGGATGATGCTTACAGGCAGCATGCAGTTATGATTACCAGTATCACACAAAGAAGAACATTTTAAGCACTACTGTATGATGCTAGCTGGCCAGCACTCTTGAGACAAGGAGACAGTTTCAGGAGTATAACTACAATACATGCAGCATAAAACAGTTTTACTGCTACCCTGAAAAGCTGAATGGCACTTAAGCTGTTTACATGGATTATTCTTTCTATGATTTACTCATCATCAACAAGGATAAATTATTGTCAAGTTTGATAGAACTTCTCCGAAATAGAATAACAGAAATATCTTTTATTGTCTACAAAACTATTATTGGCTATACAAACCCCATAGTGATCCTGTTGTTAGTAAGTACATCTTCCCTCTCAGCAGTTACAAAATAATTTAACATGCCACTCAGAGGTGATCGAAGCAGGGAAATGCTCAAAGTAGCTAGCAGTATATTGTTTTTACTGATCTTTACCTTCAAACTTTCTAAAGGCTGGTTCAATGCTGTGTATCTAGAAACATCTATCTTTCTAAAACTGTTACAGCTGTAGTCAGCAACATTTAGTGTTTAATAGCCTGATCCTCTTTTGATGAGACTACATAGAGTACAGCCAGTAAAGTCATTTAAAATAAAGTCAGAAAAGTGAATATCCACTATGACAAGAGATTTCTTGATCTTCCCTTTGGAAAAAACAATAGACCTAATGAAGAAAGGAGTTTGCACTGGAAAAAAAGGATTTTTTAAGGTAAAATAATCCAAATAATTTAATGCAATCCCATCCTCTGAGCTATCAAGCAGTGTTTGAGTGGTTGTTGGACCTCTGAAGAGGAAGGAGAGATCTCGCCTTACATTTAGAAAAACACTTTTAGTTCTTAGATCCAGGGTGACCCACTCTGATAGAGCTGGCATCTGTTATAAACCTGTTCAAATCACCTGTTCAGAGCTGCTTATTGCTTACATCCTAGTGGTGATAAAATATATTTCACTATGTACAGTATACACTTAATGATTGCTCACCGTGACAGAGAGGTTATATATGTTGTAGAGTGATGAGGAGCAGATGGGAGGAACGGACATATATATAAGATGATACAAACACCAAAGCATGCACCTTTAGATTTCTCTCAAACTTTCTCAAAATAGTCAGTTGAAAGTTATGCTTGTGACTCATCTACTTTTAAAGTATTCATAGTTAAATTCAATGATTATATGAAAAACTCACTGCAACTCCAAATATGAACTTAATAAAATGCACAGAAAAATACCCTCTGATGTTTCAAAAATAAGAGAATACTCCAGTTCTCAATAATTTAGCAGTTACTGTCATTTCTCATTAACAGCTTTCAAAATCCTGTCTGAAACAAGCTGATACAGAGAAATTAAGAGCAGTAATCAAGTGAGAAATGATAGACCAGCTGGGTAAGCATCAAGTTGGCAAAACGTGAATACAGTTCAATAGCTGAAACAGATGCTGGAGTTGTCGAGAAACGCTGCAGGAGATATTGATGTATTTTCTTTATATAATACTGATCACCTGAATAAACGTCAAGAGCTACAAACTGATGAGGAATAAAACCTGACAGAAAAGCTAACTATAAAGCAGAGACCTGTGATAATATCTTTTCATTATACCAAAAACATTGAGTACATGCATGCATCTACTCAGGATCCCTGAATATGCCAATACATCAGTTAGAGCTTGCTACTGAAACAGAGGGAGCCTTTCCCAGTCCTGTTTCAGATTTGTTTGTTTCTGTCTACCTGAGGCTTCACAGACTTAGAAAATACTTTATTCTTCAGCCTCATCCTAACACAACCCTCTCTTTCAAGCAAGCGATTCCCCGAGCTTGGAGGCGAGCAGAAAAGAAAGGGTAACACAAGCATAAATGAAATTGCAAAATCCATTTTGCACAAGGAATGTTGTTTTCAGAGTTTCAAGACCTCAGCAACAAATCGTCTGCCGTCGGCAGCAGCTCATTCTAGCATATGCTTTGTCATGGTCAGTTTCTAATTACATTCATAATGATGCAATAGCTTTGATAATCCTACCTTCCATGCCAGCTGCTTTTCTCGTCACTCCATCATGCCAATAAGTTGGCTGCCGTAACAAATCAAGATAGTGCAAAACAGCATCTTTCCCCTGCATCTGTCATCTTCCTGAAAGCATTCTATTACTGCCGACTGCTGGGAACCAGAAAGTCTATTTGAATTCCAGCAGCTCCCCTTTCGCATGATTCAAGTTAGGTTAGGTGGGCATGCCTAACATGATTCTCTCCATCATTTATTATGCAGCTGCTACACCGTCGGTGTGGTAACCACTCTGACTTTATCTGATACGTCACTCCTTCAAACCCTTACCTCCGTGCAAACACATGAGCCACAGAAGCATCTTGCATTTAATGAGCATTCTCCCTGCCTAAAGAGAGTGCATCTGCAAATCTGTTTCAAATCCTGCTGCTCGCATTGTCCTCTAAGGCTGATGCAAATGTTTGAAGATTTTTTTCATTCCTGCGTTTCATCTCTTCAGAAAGCACAGTTCTTCATGCATGCTTGAATTATTCACACTTCAGCTAAAGGTTTGCTGATTTGTGTCCAACCAAACAGCACCTTCCTATTGAAACTCTCTGCTCGAAAGCTACTTCTGAATAACAGTGCTGTGCATTCAGGCTCTCAACTCTGTTTAATTTTAAACGTGGCTTTTATAGCTACACCTCAACAAATACATCTAGCTCTTTTCATGCAATGAATGTCTGTCTAATGAGGGAATGGTAGACTTTTAAGCAATTTATCTAGATCTATCTGTAGGTGACTTTTGCTTTTTGTGCTTTATTCATTTTAGCAGTAAGTGGATAGCTCTGTTAGAGCATCTTGATATTTCTTAAAGTGGCAAGAACATCACCATAAGCTGGTTTTGTCAGCCTGTGGAGGACACTCTATAATGACAGCTTGCTTAACTGCTTCTGAGTATCATGAATTACAGGGATAGGATTGTTTTGTTGTCTTTCTATTTATACTTTCTGTTGGGGTGGGGGAAAAACATGCTCTTGTCAGTGATTTCAAAAGAATATTAATAGAAATTGACATAGACACATCAATCATCCTTCAAGTTAAATTAGCTGTATCTCCTCCCACGACTTCTGCCTGCACTTCAGAGTACAGGCGTTTCATCTTTAAAGTGTCTGCTTGCTCATAAGATGAATAAACATCCCCAACCCAACACTGAAAAGTTTGAATACTTCAGAGAGAAAAAAGGAACAATTTAACACATGCAACTGCTTGGCTAAAACCTGGTAGTTAAGTGAAACAGTAAGGGAGAGCAAGGACTATCACTGTAGTAATACCTCCTTCCACAGCCTTTGCACAATGGCAAAGGAGAAGAGAAGGGCAAAGGGCACAGTCTCCCTGGGAAGACTTTCCCCTAGCAGTGACAGCCAGCTCAGCTTCACTCACCAGTTCTCATGTTACCAGCTCAAAAGGCTCATAGGGTTTACTTAAACATTAATTTTTTTTATTCAGATAAGATGTGTTAAACTTCTTCATGGTTTACCATCCCCCCTCACCCCGATGGTGTCTTCATCCTATGAAGCTTCCCAGTCTCAGTTAAATTCCTGAACCTCTTGGCTTGAAAACATGAGGTTAGTGACGATCCAAGTCACAGAAAGCGAAGGGGATGGGGGTGGAAGATAAAAGAATCTCCTACTTCAGAAAAATAGAAATACAAGATCAGGACATCTGATACCTTTCCCCCAGGCTTCCCACAGGGGTTTTATTGGTGGGTGTGACAGCAGGGCATCTCCTTCTTTGCCTGCTGCAGAGCCCCAGACTCCCGGAGTCCCTGACTCCATGCAGAGCAGTAGGCAAGTTGCCCTGGCAAACACCCACCAGCGGGTGGTGGTGGGAGCAAGTTGGCGCCAGGGTGCTGAGAGAGAGAGTTCCCAACACTGCTGAGAGGGATCAGACTCCCTGCACTCACCCACGTCTGAATGGCACAGCTGACACCTGACCGCATGGTGTGGTTTATATTTGATACGGTATTTATTCCTAGCATGCTACCAGAAAATGCCTTTTTAGAGATTTAATGTAAACAAAGTAGAATTACTGCATCTGTTCCTCAGTTTGTAGAAGCACATATCAACAGGCTAATTTTGCATTCAAAGCAACAGAGACAGTCCTATCGTATAGTTGCAAAGTGTGCAACTATAAAGCGTCTATCTGAAAACACTGTCAGCTTCTTTTTGTTCACAGTTCAAGTCATTTCTGAAGTGAAACAAACCAGAGAATAAATGACGACTGACTTTGGAGTCCCCATAAATTCAAAATACATAAAGGGATATGCTTAATATTTCACACTTACAGCTGCATTACAATTTTTAAACCATAGACATAGCAACAAGGGATTTACATGGTATTTCACAAAAGTTGAGTTTGACTTCATAGTATATGAAATCTGTAGTTGCATGGCAGACCTAAAGCAACAAAAAACCTCACCATGGGCTTGATTTCTGATTCCATTAATTTTGAGCTGTGCAAGATTATAGAGGGAGACATCCAGATAAACATTTTGTATGTTAATAAGCCAAATAATACTGGTAGGAAAATGGGGGCAACTGGTGTGGCATAAATATGCTTTAGCAGAATCCTATCACACCCAGATGCCTCAGAAGGAAGTACAAAAATGGGGAAACGGCCAAAAGCGTTAAGGGGTTGAAGGGTCAAGAAAGAGGGAATTACGGAAAATATTTCCAGAAAAATAAGCCTGACATTACAAGGAGGATCCACTAGGGTTTATTATTTAGTATTACTGCCCTCCAGCAGAGCATACAGTGCATGCAATGTAGTTTAGCCATGCAGACCTTTCCCATTCAGATCAGGGCTATGGGAAGTAGCCATTTTTGCCCCAGGGCAAAAAAGAAATAATTCTCTTAAAGATTATTTCTGCGGGAGGGGTAAACCTCGTAATATACCAGTTTGAGCATCATATGTGTACACTAGCTGTGTGGAAAAACATCCCAGAGACAAATAGAGAATGTGGGAGGATAAGCCAATATCAGTCATTCTGTCTCCATACTAACAGGTCAGATTAATAGCTCGTTTTGGTCTCCAGTTCTTTCTACATATTTCTGAGAAATCAGCAGCCTTGGTTTCTACTTATTGTAACTAGATTCAGTATTTGCATAGATATAATTATAGTAACACACCTATTTGGAATTAACTACTTTAGAGAGGAAGCTCCATGAGTAGTGGACTCAGACTCTACAATAACACTAATACATTTTTTTTTTGGTCCCATATAGAACTGCCTCCAGTCTGGAAAAAGCAGAAATAAACAATAAGTAGTAAAGAGCTCATCAAGGAGTATTTGGCTTTTTGCAGTATTGCAATCAGTGGGCAAAGAAGCTCCAGTCTCTTTGGGTGACAACAGCATGAGAAAGAAAGGAAGCCCATCTCTCTTCCTTTTCCATGTACAGATTGTTGAAGACATATCTAGTAATTTTAATTGCTTCACAGCTACTACCATGGCTAATTGGCACATTCAGTGTGCTTGAGTTTGATTATGGTGGTGTGTGTACATTACAATGATGACTAAATACAATAGAGAACCTCTTCTGGTTGCCATTTCTTTTATTCTTTTTGTTTTCCTCTTTGGAAGTACTAGTGACTCCAACTAAGCAAGAACAGGTAACAGATCACTGAAAAAAAAAGAAGCAAGCAGATTGGCCTTGACCTTCAGCTCTACATGATGCACTTTCTCTGGTATGGAAAAATGAATGTTGATTTTACCTAGCAAATTTTTTCATTTGTTTTGCTACTATGTCTCCTGAAGAAAACAAATTTCTCTTCCCTTTTTCTCTGCCTCCCATCAGTCTTGAATACTTCAAACCTCCTCCAGAAAACAACTAATTCAATTAATGAATCATGCAAGAAAATACCTTAATGATATACTGCACATTATTAGATTAATAAACATCTCTTAATAGGAAAGTTTGTTTGGACAAGACAGACAGGATTTATTAATTATTGTTTACTATTAACCATTTTATATTAACAACTTCTCAATTACAGGATTTCTGACATATGATTATAAAAGTAAGCTGTACATTAAAAAAAACCCTTTCCGATACAGTTGGAGCCACCCGTACTTTCATTTTAATGAAAATATCTCAATAGTTTAGTGAGGATTACTTCTGACAATTATGGCACATGTAGCTTTGAGTGCCAGTATTTAAAAATTGCCACCTCAAAATTAATTATACAGTCATGGATCTAGAAACTAAAAGCCATAACCATCATCTCCATAGAATTGCTTGCTAGCCCCGGAACTCCAATGGAATGGTTTCAAAGGCCTGCTCACATGAACAGGATTGCTATGTTGTCCAGAGGGATTTTTCAGACACGCATATCTTAAGACATCCAGTCAGGCACCTGACAGACATCCTAAGAGCTGAAACTTTCAGGGATTTGAAACGTTTTGCTCATCTGCATCATAGCTCATCCAAATATTTTTGTGCAGAAGACATCTTTATTTTTTTAACTGCATCTCAGTTGTATGAAATTCACCTAAGTTCAGGGATTTGTCATAAAATGAAAGCTTAGAACACACTCAGGTGAGGACATGTTAGGAGGACTCATGACCAGCCTTTCAAAGTGAGATTGATTGCAAAGTTTTATTACTGATATTATTACAAAAATAATAAGCAGAGATGTCCTTCGCAACACCAGGATTTCCTACTACAGGACTTATATAAAAAATTATTCATAAAAGATGTTACTGAAACAGTTCTCTGTGGACATTCCTAATGGAAAAACACAGCACATCATAAGTGGATACTCTACAAATTTCCGAATATTGCTGTCTGATATAATCACCTGAACACTGCTACAAATGTAGATAATACGATCTCTCAAATGTTGCAACTGTTGAGGATTTTTAATGGCAACCTCTGATTAAATCTACAGATATACCAACAGACTTTCTACATTTTGTATTCACATAGCATATGTATTTCAGTGACAGTGAATTTAAAATACTAGGTGCTAGCAAGAAAAAAACCAAACAAACAACTCTAGTTAACTCATCCACCAAATATTTAACACACATGAGAAAGCAGAAATATAGAAACTTTCACTATTTAACACCCAGAGAATTGGTGACCTTGAACTCTTCAGGAAATACTGTTAATCTTCCTCCTTAAGTCTTGTATGTGCTGTTAGCACAAAACTGAACAACGACATGAAGTTTCAAAATGCTAATTACATAAAATACATATTTTTTTTTCTCTTACAGCTCTTTTTAAATTAGACTAACATGAGTTACACAGCTTTAACCTCCTTTCAGTTGTACCTTTACTTCTTCAGGAAAAGACATTGTTCAGCAATACTAGGCTTAAAATAATTACTGACATAAGCATCTTAATTTGTTCATTCTTTCTACAGCTGCAGTCCATGTATAAGATGATGCATAACAGATGTGCCAGGAAAAAAATCTAACAAACCACCAGCAACCAAAAAACTAGACCTCATATACATATCACAGCCTGCCCTTTTGTGCAACCTTTGCTTGCCAGTACTCAGCTCACTGTGCTTTTGAGCCCATGAGCAGAGTCATTATTCCTATTTTCGTATACACAGGATGTGCATATTTACTATTTTCCCATACTATAAATAGTTTGTTAGACTGATCAGGGCACAGTGATTTATTTGGGTTCTAACTAGGGCCCATGGGGAAGCTCAAATAAGTGATTTAGAAGGCAGTTCAGCAAGAAACTTTTCTCACTTAGCCAGAGCTGAAAGCAGATTTAGGGGAAGGCGTGACCCTTAAAGCGCTGGTTTCTAGGCAAAGGCTGGAACTGGAGAACCCCATGGCATCAGCCCTCCAAATCTCACACCTGTCATGGCCTCAAGCCATGGGTGAGACACTTTCAAAATAGGTGAGAACTGAGAACGAGGGAGGAAGAAGTAACATTCTGCATTGTGTGGATGATAATACACAACTCTCAGATTAGTTGAATTAGTAAAACTGTGGCCTCATTATAAACCCTCACTCTTGCATCTTGTCAAACTTCCAGCTTATCTGGGACACTGAATAGCACTAGTGAGCAGGGTGGCAGCTGCCAAGGATCACTTTGCTTGCCAGGCTTCATTTTTAATATTATGTTGCATAATATCAGTGTGCAATAACTTTTGTATTGCATCAGTACAAAAGCTGAGATTTTGATGATATCAACATAGTATAAAACCTAGCTTAAAGCTTTATTAAAACAATTATAAAAGGCAAATCCTTAAACCAGGTGTTACACGTGGAAACAAAGCATTGTGGGAATACATATTCTTTAAATATTTAAAAACTCTTTTTTCCACTACTCTAAATTCAAGGCACATTCTACTAAGCTTATAACATGGTATTACATTACCTGATTTGCACTGATTTACATTACCAACCTTTTTTATGCAAAAAAATGCAGAACTTATTGACCTCATCATCATAAAAAATAATTTTTTTGCAATGTGTGACACAGGGATGTAACAGCAGAATCCCTCTAGGTCATTTTGGAGCTATAAGATCTAGCCCAGTGAATAGAAAGTTGTACAGAAAGACAAGTAGGAGGTATCACAAAAAGCAAAAGCAGAGACTGCATAAAGAAAGGTTTGCTGTGCATACAGTACACAAGCTCCTGCATATAGTTCAAAAATGTCAGCAACAGCAGTGGCAGCTGGGAAGATTTTAGTGCCCTCTTCTCATCTAGATACACAGCAATTCTACCCTCTCCCAAGCTCTCTCCATTAGAAAACAGAAAGTACTCAAGTCTGATCCATCATCAAGTCAAACCCATGCAGAATGCCAAGACCACCACTGTCATTGTGCTTGTGTATTTGTGGTGAACATGACATATGACTTAATATTAATTTTTTTTATTATTCTAACTCATGTCTTTTGAATAGCTTTATATCCTTATCATCAAACAGCAAACACTTTTGATTTCCTCTCTGTGTAATTACTGGAGCACATTTTAAGTCAAATTAGGGAAAGCTGTGGAAGAGAAAGATAATGTTTCTACACCATGGTGCACACTGGTTTCCCATTAATGAGTATTAATTGCCCTTTCCCAGAAGGGCCTGCTCACTTCTTCCCTTACCAGAAATGACAAAAGCCCAGCAAATACGCTTCTCTCATATAGGCAGAAAGGTTATTCCTAACAATTTCAAGCTTATTCCTGATCTGACATTAATCTATGCACAGTTAGAGTAACTACAGTTGCTGCCATCAATATATTCCTGAAACAATCTCCATGACTGTCAATACTTCCCAATTCAACAGACCTGAGTAACAGCATTATTCTTCTGCCTCAGCTCAGGCTAGCAAAATGGGGCCACATAATCAGTTGAAAACACCAAGAAACAGTCTCATCAGCACTTCTGTTAGGGACAGAAGTCTGCTCTTGACTTTCAAGAACAGTTTTGGCCAAGAGCCTAAAACAGCATTCACTCCAGACAGGAAATCTGGTCAAAAAAAAAAACCAAAACCAAAAGACATGCCACAGATGAAAAAAAAAAAAAAAAATGCCACAAAGCAACTCTCTCTGCACTAAGGCCTAAATCGTGCATATAGATTTATAGATAAACCCTTGAGCCATACTGAATAATACCAAAGCTGCAGGTGCTTTTCACATCTGCATAGATTTATTGTGTAATCTTTTGCAAAGACAAGTGTTCAAATCGAGACCTACATGTGCCTACTATACCAGAGTGAAAAAATCTGTTCATTAGTCCATTATGGCTAACACACAGAATTAAACCAAATGCAGAAAAATACTAAAGACTGTTATTTTTTTTCATAAATGAACTTGCTTCATTTTGTTCACAGTTTATCATTTCATGTAAAACACTGTTCAACTGGATGGATTCCTTATGTGAATACATCAAATGTTATCTTAATTTTTAAGCACACCATGGACTGAGAGTGAGTCATTTGCTGTGAGTGTTGGGATACTTAATCTTTAAGAAGTCTGTGATGTGAATGGGGAGATATGACAAGATATAGTTCCTTTTTGCCCTATGGGATAAGCGTAACACAGTCACTAGGAGAACTTTACAAAAAGCCCTAAGGCTCCAAGTCTCTTTGTGAAAGGACTTGCAATTTATGGTTAAGTCATAGATAAAGAGAATCATGAAAACATTAAGGAATATTTCTTTTTCTTTTTTTTTCTTTTCTGGGCCACTTGTGCTTTGCCTGAGGCATCATACCCAGAAAAGTTAGGCTGCTGTAAGATTTATTCGCTGGGACCAGAATTTGAATGCAATTTTTTCTCATCACATTTGCACAAAGGTATTGCATATTCCTGTACTATCCTAGCTAAGAAAGGCATGTTTAATTGCTTCTGTGCCAGGATCTGGTTGGGGGTTTTGGGAACTTGCTTCTATCACTGTGTCAGCTAATACCACGACACTGTGTACAGTTCCACTCCCAGTGTGCAAACTTAAAATTTGTTTACCAGGAGCACTGATGTGAGCAAAATCCGATTGCTTGAATGTTCTCAGAAAGCAAAACACAGAAGTTCGACAGTGCCTACAGTAACTTTGGTTTTAAAACCAAGAAAACAAATCTAAGAACAAGGAAAATTTCTAAACTGGAGCTGGATACAGCCTGTAGTGATAGGACAAAGGGTAACGATTTTAGTCTAAAAGATTCAGACTAAATACAAAGAAAACATTTTTTACAATAAGTGTGGTAAAACACTGGAAGAGGTTGCTCAGAGAGGAGGTAGAAGCCCCATCCCGGGAAACAGCCAAGATCAGGTTGGATGGGGCTCTAGCAACCAGATCTCATTGAAGATGTCCCTGCTCATGATGCCTCCCCTCCTTCTGATGAACTTCAAAGGTCTTTTCCAACCCAAACCCTTCTATGATTACATCAACTTAAAATAATTACGTACACATACCTCTGTTTGTGGACATACAAATAAAAAACGTCAACATTTATAATATGGACATATTTCTTTCTTACTCTGGAGCCTTCAGCTTCAGTGCTGACTAGAACCACGCCAAGTTCATAAGAAATGCTGGGTGGACAGACTAAGATCCTAATTGACTGAAATTACTGGCAATTCAGGACACAGAGTCCTGTGACTCCAGCTGATCTGCTCTTAACTGACAATCCTCATGAAACAAAGCACAAATTTTTATGAGTCTACCAAAAAATCTGGCAGCATCCTCCTGACACCTCAAGTAGTAAAATACAATTATTAAAGTGAACAACTAAGAACTATTATCAGTTTATCAGCCAGTGACAAGCTGGTTGCCTGCAACCTGTCACTGTAAAGAGAACTGGAGACTTTCTTGACTATAGAAGTGAAAGTGGAGGGGAATATAAATAAATTTCAAGCCACAAAAGCTTTACCTAATAGGATTATTAAAATATGCCTCTTCAAGCACCATTCCAAGTTTCAGTACAAGTTCTAAATACTATATAATATCCAAGAAATTAAAATTCTGCCTGGTAACTAAAACCAATCAACATTTTTAACACTTGCTGTTGATCAGTATCTGAAGCACCCTACCACGTCCCTACATTTGTTGTCATGCACCTGGAAAGAACGTAAGCTAACAACTGGCCAGGCAGAACTGATATTTATAGGTTCCTTCTTGTATTTATCACATCTGACTGACAGGATGTAAAACATATATAAAACCTCTCACCACTATATCTAAAATAAACAGTTGACTAGCCGGAAATATATAATAGGAATAAACAACTTAGGAATATTATGCCTAATCCTTCATTCTTCTTAATATCTCGCTGTCATCACTGACAAACTAAATCAAAGCAACATCTACAAATCCTGACACAGTATCCTATCAAGAAGTTATTAAATGTATTTTTTCATATGAACTGGTATTATGTCAATAACTGTCCTGTATAAGGAGTGTTTAGGAGATTATTTCCCTGATTGCTAATCAGATGACTACCTCTACACATTACAACTGGGCAAAAAAAGGTGAGTTACTACTGCTGCTGTTCTTCATACCTTGAAAATAGATAGCTTGTGGCTGTTATGCTGCACATCACAAGAAAGTGTCCTTTGCTTGGGACATCTTTGAATGGATTTCTTCAGAAATCATAACTGGACATTTGTCAGTTTTAGCCTTAAACTGCCTCTTTCTTCCTCTCATGCCAGAAGAGCACATTTTCAGTGAGAATGATGCGCTATAGACAAAGCTACCTCCTTAGCATTGCTAACACATCACTCACCACCCAGCTCAAGGCTACATTTCCTTTTTCCCAAAGACACCTTAATTGTCTCAATGCCCTGACTAGTTCCTATGAAAGGGAGGTTTTGACACTGGCTTAAATGAAGCATGGATTTTCCTTTAGAGGTTTTCTGAACAAAACCTTCACATATTAACAAGAGTTTGGGTTTGAAACTGAAATCAGGAAAAGAAAAATGGTCTACAATAGAGAGCTACACAACTTGTACTTCCTTTTTTGGGAGCAGGAACACAATATCATTCTGTGCAAATATGCAGGGGAAGAACATACAATAGTAACAATTTTATTATATTTTAATATTCAGAACACAATGAGAGAATGAGTACTGCACTTTAATTTCCACCCCCCTGAGTGGCTAACATAGAATATGCACTTTCTTATCTCCTAGGACTTGGTGATTTTAGACAGGAGGAGATGCAGAAAAAGCCTTGGTCAAGGATGGTGCTGTGTCATATGGTTTCTGATCTGGCTGTCTGAAAAGCAATAGAGTTTCGAATCAGTCACAACAGTGCAGGAAGAGGAAAAAAAAAAAGAAAAAAAATAGTCTCGGGCTAGTCCCTTTTTGTAGCTTCTCCTCGATTAATCCCTGCTGGCTTTTCCCAGTCTCATACATCATTTGACTTGTGATAGCCCCCAGGGGCATTTGTGCCCCTTTCGAGGGACTGAAGTGACACTGAAGGGCCTCTAATTTTCTGGATCCTCCTTTAAGCCCTTCTTGTAGATGGAAATGACATTAGCCTTCTTCTAGTCTTCTGAGACATCTCACAATCTCCATGACTCAACTCCCTCAAAGATTATGAAAAACAACATCAGCCAGCTCTCTTAACATCCTTGGGTGGATATTGTCAGGGCCCACCAATTTGTAGGGGCCAAGCTCCACATCATCTCTTCCTTCACTGATGGCAGGTCTGTGCTTGCATCAGTCTAAGTTTTTATTCTGAGGCCAAACAGTGCTGGTAATGATGGAGGTGAAGAAAGTGTTGAGAACATCTGCCTTTTCAGTATCATTGGTGACTAATTCACCTCTCCCACTTAACAGTGGGCAAATACTTTCCTTCTATTTCTGCCTGTTTTTTTTATGTACCTGAGGAATCCTTTCTCATAGTTTTTCACATCAGGCCAATTTCAAAAGTCATGGCTGAGAAGTAAATCAGTACCTTGTTTTCGTTACTCAATAGAAGAAATCAGATTCAGTTTTCTAAGTGAGCCAGAAGGTAACATCTTTAAAGAATATCCTGAAGGAATTAGGATTCACCTGTTTTGATAAAGAAATTATTCCTGATAAATGCCACAGGTTGTTGTACTGGGAAGACAAAAAGGAATGACCATGCACTTTTAACAAAAACATCAAAGACATCTTTATTTCACTGAAACATTTATCACATAATAATGAATGCATATTAGTCTGCCATTCCAGAAACTAAAGTTTATTCTTATTTAAAACAAAATACCTCTCCCCTTTCCCACAAACGGCATCATAAATGCACCAAAAATTGATGAGCTCTGAAACTAGAATGCAGTTTTACTGAAACATGAACTCATTTGCCATAGATACAATCTAAATGAGATTAGAAAATAAAATACATTAGCACCAAGTATTGCATTCAGGGAGGAAAAAACTAAACAAAACAAAACAAGCCTCCCCCCCCAAAAAAAAACCCCAAACCCAAAACAACAAAACACAAGAACAAAGAGACAAATCAAGATTAAGAGAAGCTAGGAGAAGTTAGTCCTGAATTTTATAGTCTCTGCCAAAAGTCATACATTTATAAGTAATAAAAAACCTCAAACCACCCCCCCCAAAAAAAAAAACCCAAACCAAACCAAACCAAACCAACCACACACTCAAACACGAAGCATGTGACACAAAAGCATTAATCCACTTCTATGATTTCTCTTGATAGCTAAGACCCTGTCTGGAACTCTTCCTCATGCTTTAATTTCATGGTTTTTTCATGCTTTGTTGAGAATTTATTGATCTTCAAAATGAAAGAAAGGCTCTGTATAGTTTAAAAACTCAGGTGCTAATTACAAAGCAGAAGCAATAATTTTTACTCCCTACAAAATATGGGCAAATAAAGAAAAAAAGAACTTTTAACGTAACTTTGAGTATAGTTTTGGTGCAGCCACTTCTGCAATATGAGCTTCTAAAGTGGTTGTCTGGAATCAGGAAAGCAAAGCCATCCCCCCTTCCCTCAAAGTGTTTACAGCTGAAAAATCCTGAATCTGACTTCCACAAATCCATTTCTAAACAAATGGCAGGATATATAGTTTTAGCCAGATTATAAGAACATACTCAAAAGATTCATGCTTTCTGTGAAATGCCAGCCTCCTTATTACCATTAACAAACAAATATAAATTTTAGAATTATATCCTTTTTTCAAAGACAATGCAACTAGTACAAAGGAAAAAAAAAGACACTTTAATGTGAAAGTTTAAATTATAAAACTTTATAAAATTGAATTTTGAGTGTAACAAATAAAATATGGACTATTAAAGTGGTGAAAGTTTTTTGAACATTTTATTCTACAACAGCAATTTTTTTTCTAGATATTATTATTCTGGCTTTCAGATTTATGATTGAGGTTTGTATAATTAATGACTTAAGTTTTTCATTCTCCTTAGTCCTGAATATCCTATGATATTTGTGAAAATCACTGATTACAGCTTACAGCAAAATCTAGCATCTATATCAGTACCTTCATTACTACATTACTTCTTATATTCAGCTGAAAATTATGCAGTCTTCCTTTCATCTTGTTGGAGAAAGGCCAAATTTGGACCACTTTAACAATTTAATAAACATAATGTAGACTAGGAAACATACAACATTTTATTATTTTTAGAATCATATTCCAGTGTTCATAAGATAATTTGAAGGTAAGATTTATTATTTTAATTTATCTTAAATGAGAAATCCAAATTTAAATACAACATTTACTCAACACTACTACTAAATATTTGACTTAGCCACCGAAAACATATTTTACCCCAGGAGTCTTAAGTGTTTCTTCAAATTTTATTCAAATACTTTTTATATCTGTTCCCTAACAGATACAACAATCGCAAAGCTATAATCCTGCTACAAACATAACCATGACACCAGAAGGCAAACTGATTACATCTCACAAGATCCACACTTCCATCTAAATGTGTTTCAGTAGCTAAACTCACTTAGGCAAGTTCTGAGCCTATTTCCGCTGCAATTTCTCAGCAGGAATCAACATAAGCAACACTTCAATGATCATATTTCTGTGGGATTACCTGCGATAGGCAGTACCTTTCTTTCCTTCTAGACAAATAAATTAACACAACCTCAAAAAGGCAATTCCAAAGGACTCAAATGTTCTGTGCCTTTGTGGGAATCTATGTATTCCTGGCATTTTCATACATATGAATCTGGTTGCATTTTTTAAACAAACAAAAAGGTAAAAGAGAGTCCTATGGCTTCAGCAACAGTTATCCCTTTGGGTTTTTTCATGCATTTTTCTTTTACTGCCATCCTCTCATGATCAATTCTGCAGTTATTTTCATTTCCAAAAATAATTTTATAAGCTCTCCTCATAGCCAAGAAGAAATCCCATCTAGTGGATAGCACAAAGAGCCTCCAGCACAGGAACTCCTCATGCTAGGCACTGTTCCATCAATTAATTCCTCTAATTTTGAAAAAGTCGCTCTCTGCCTCATCTCACTCTGGCTGGCTCCTTATAGTTCCCATTGACTGAAAAGGTGATTGCACTCTCTCAACCCCACCTTCAAACCAGGATTTCACATTTCTCCCACAGCCTCCCTGGCAGTAATAGCTGAAACTGGATTACTCCTTTAAGATCAGCTCCACTTAAGCAGTGATGCAATTCTCCACAACCAAGTAAAAGCACAGCTAATATTTCCTGCTCCATTTATGTTATTTTTTTCATCATTTTGATTCATGCAGCAACATTAAAATAAATATATGCCATGGATCGATGTGCATGCTATAAGTTACAAACACCCCACTCAACCCATTCCCTTTCACTGCCCTCTTTCAGTGAAAGGAGGAAGAGAGCCCACAGGGAGGACAGCCATCCAAACCACTATGGCTGGTGTCCCACCAAGCAGGGTAATAATAGCACAGACTCTCTCTCCTGGTGCTGCTGAGTGCCACAGGCTCTGCTCTATTTATTGTTCAGCTGCCCCATGGTCATGCAAGCCCTGGGTTGCACTCACCAGTCTGGAATCTGCTGTCTTATTTTGCAACGGCCTTCTCTGCAAACAGTAAATCATTTTTCTGCTACTTATAGATCTTTTAGGGACTCATCTGACCCAAAGGTATAAACACCTTCTTAGAATTAAACAATTATATTTGGCCCCTGTTTTGGCATGATACTGAGAATTCAGGACTTCCCAAAAAATGAGACACAGAGTTAGAATTGAGTTCTCAGGGACATTTACCTCGTTTTCAAAGACATTCACCTTTCTCAAATTATTTAAAAGTAAATCTGAGAAATGTCTTTCCCCCTTTTCCCGCCCCCTTTAGATGCACTCCTATAAACCTAGAACAATCCTTTGATTAAATTACTAGGAAAATTTCTTCTGTCATGGCAGGATGTCTGCAAAACTAAACTTGATTTTCCATCTCATTGACTGTGTTTAAACAGGCATTTAACAAGTTGAGAAAATTCTCAAAGAATACAAATCTCTCTCTTCCTAGGTATGTGCAGCTATACATCAGTACTTCCAACAACACCTGTTTATTTCACTGGCCTTATTTTGCAGTTTGTACATCTATTTGCAACCGAAGCTAGATTCTTGTCACTGATATAGAGTTCAGAGTGTTTTTGAGCACGACTGTGGTTTGAGACACCTTATGCAGGTCCTACTTGTCTACAGTCTACTATGTATGAAAATTAATGCTAAGTCAACTTCAAAATAAATGCGAGTTCTCAGTTCTAATAACTGAGAAAGTCTTGAAGGCGAGATATCACCAATATTCATGAAGTATCTGTCTTTTCACCTCACATAGTTATGTCCCACATTTAGCTGGAATTTTTTAAACTTCAGATTCACAAGAGAGACAAATAAGATATATACATCCATTTCAAAGAAAAAAATATTTTGGGACAAAATACTAATATAAATTGATTGAACAATTTATGTCTGTTTTCCTTTTCTTTGTAAAACTTAATGTAAACATTTCTGATGCTTTGGTTTATAACTAGTCAAAACTTTATTTAATATGATGAAATTCCAAACTGTAATTGCACAGCCATAAAAATACTTAGTATAGTCTCTGCCACTGAGAGAAAAAATTATGAAAAAAGCCTAAGTTATTATTGAAATTGATTTCAGACTTGATGTTCCTCTTGAGTTATATGCTACTGTATGGATTTTCTAAGAAAGATGTAGCCATTACCAAGGTCACTCCTAAACATAAGAAATAAGTATACACATGTTTAGTCAAAACAGTTATAAGTGACAAAGTGATTAGGGGGGTTCTGGCATTTTGAAAAACAAAATACAACAAAAAAGCCAAAGCCAACAAGCAAAGAGAAAGAGGCAAAACCAAACCAGTTTTGACCAAAAGAAACAGGATACTTGATACGTTGTCTAAGACGTAAATGGATGAATGAATGATAAAACAAAGCAAGAAAACAGATTGCATTATTTTCAGATGTAGCAGTTAAATATGGACAAGGAACACCAGCCAAAATTAAGGCCAGTTCCATGACCCAAAAAAATATTTTGAAATTGCAAAGGTTAGATATTTTCCCAACACGGTAAGGCTCTCAACAATGTCTTCCTTGATTGGAAGTATAATGCAATTTGAGACACAATTTTTCCCATGGTTAGCAGAGCATGGCTCTATTCTTGATTGACTTCTGAGCATTCTCCAAATAAAACTGACTACTAGTGATGAAACAATTAAAAAAATAGCACTACTCCTAACTATACCATCACAACATTGTCAGAAGCCCAGGTCTGTACCTGAGTTTTGAAGCTTTAGCCTCTGAAGTAAATATAGTAAGAGAACAAATGCTTATAGCATTATTGAAATGTCTAGCCAGATTTTTCTGGTTCTACTTGTAGGAACTGCAAATACATTTGCTGTATTTTTTAAAAATGTTGTTCAGGCATACAGAATAACAGCTTTCTCAAATTTGCTTTTGACTTTGAAAAACTTCTAAGTTTGATCTGTCAGAGAAATATTAGAATAGAACAAACAACCTTACAGGTTAAGATGCAAAGGTGTATTCAGATTATTTAAAATAAGCAAATTGAAAACATTTAAGAACGCACTGGGTATTGCAAATTATCTCAAAATATCTGTTTCAAACCATTTTGATTTAAATAAAGTTTAAAAACCCCTCAAGACTATTTCCTTCCTCTCACAAGGATGAGCCAAAGTAGCTTTTCTCCTGTTCCCTTTTTGCTCTAATCTAAATGTTTAATGCTATATTTTATGTCTCCTTTTTAAATCTCCTTTTCAAATAATCCCCTGGATATATATTATCTGTCTCAAAATTCCTCCTTCTGTTTGTTTATGTTCAACTTTTCAATACCACACAGCCATTTAACTGAGCATTAAGGAATTTATAGCTTTAAAATTATGGAGCCAATCCTTCTGGTCAGTTGGCAAGTTACCACAACAGCAAAGATGGACTAAACCAAACTTCCCTGAAGCCAAGATGCTGCATGCTAGAAGAACTTGCATTTCCAGGGCACTAGGAAAGCTAGTTTGAGGCTTCTGGAAGTGTTTTGTCTTGGGTACCTCACTAGCAACTCAGAGGTATTGACTTAGGCAGGTTCTCCGACTGTCTTAAGTGAACAGGGAAAGACTAATAGAGATTGGCAGATAGGCAAGAGATTTAAATCTGTTGACTATCAAGTCAGAGCTGGATTAGAATGAAACAGCTAAATACTCGTTAGCAAGTGTGGCCAGTCACTGAAATAATTTCAGAAAATCATACGCTTACTTCAGCAGAAAGCAAGCAGTAGACAACGTGCTTTACAACAATGCACAGGCAATTTACAAGTATCTTTCTACCATATATATTCTTTTCTGCTGATTAAATACATTAGGAAACAAAGGGCAGGAACACATTGTTCTTTTGAAGCATCTACCCACACCTACAAGGATCTTCCCTCCTTTCCGTGCATTTCTGTATGATCCTTTGGTTAAGGGGAAATGTCTGATGCCTTCTGGAAATTCTAGCAAGACGCAAACAGACCAAATCAGGGTAGCCAAGTATGAAGTCCCTTTAAAAAGACCTTCCTTGGTGTATTCTATTTAGCATTGTGTTTCCATATTCACTGTTTGTTACAATTCTCATTTATCCCATGCAGTCTACGCAGTGGCTCCCAGCTCTCCCCTGGAGTCCTTGCATCAGAAAGGGATACTGAAATTTTTTAAATGAGAAACTTCACATCTGAGTTACTTAAAACCTCTTCAGTGATTAGTAAAACCCAAGATCAGATACTAACATTGCTTCACCTGTTTTTCTGCAGCTTCTTCTGTCAAGGCTTTCAGTCGGGTCCTCTGATAACACTTTCATACAGGTGGATGTTAGTAACAAATATAAATAAATTCACACCTTAGTTTATTTACTAGCTTCTCTGACCTTAGCTGTCTCTACTGGCATTTCTGCAAAGGTAACTGAGGTTTCCTACTACTCTCCTCTGAGGCCAGTGTTTATCTGAGCACAACTCAATTACTAGTCTAGTAAGTTTCTAATTCTTCCTGATAAGTACATGCTTATACATAACCCCAAAAGCTTATGGAAAACCATTACATCCAAGAATAAAATCTCTGAAAAAGGATTGGCCATAAACGAATTATGTGTTGTACTGCCATCCATCAGATAGCAACACCAAACTACAAGTGAGGTGAATTCTTTGCTATGCATGTAACAATACTGTGAGAATTTACACAACTCATTCACACCCTATAATGCCATTTTGTCTTCCATCATTTATCTGTCTCCTACTTGGCCTGCAAATAGTTTAAAGCATGGGACATCTTGCAAAAATGCAATGCAGGTATTTGTGTGAGTAAAGTTTTCAGAAATGGCTAACAATTTTGGATGTTTCAGTTTAGAGGTCTCAAAAAGGACTACTTTCTAGATGGCAGGTACTTAACTTCTTAAAGCCTTTTTAAGACATCTTAAACTGACTTCTCAGACACTCAGACTTACCATTTACTTTTCAAAATGTCAACCTCAGTACTGTAGATAGCTTAATGCCAAAGAAGAGCCTTTTTGCTTTTTAAAGCGGCTCAGACTGGAGTTATGTAATACAGCAGATAACCATGAGTACTTTGGGAACTCAAGGCTTTGTAATGTTTCGAAATACTGTGAATTTTATTTGCAATTGACACAACTCTGCAGTTCCTTTCAATCTATGCAAATAACTGTTTTCTCCCATTCCACATTTAAACCAAGGGCATGATCAATCTTGAATTCTGTTTAATAGCTTTCCGAAGACTGAATTTTTGTCATTATGTACCTGATACAGCAGAAATTACCATCCTCTAGATATGAACACAGTTGTTTTGCATTCTTATCAATCCACTAAAAACAAAGAAATAAAGATAATTAGATACAAATTGAGAGAATACACACTGTATTCATTTGTTTCTTATTGGAATCCCGGGCATGATGTATCAGTGGATGACAGCTTGAGAATCATTCAGAATTTCAGATAGTAAACCTGAATTGGGATTCTTTTCAGTAAGAGGAGCAGAAAAAAAAAGCAAATACAATAGGTATAAGAAAACTAATCTACTAAAAATTGATTTTTTTATAAAGAATTGTTAAAATGTAAGGAAAAATCAAGAGAAATCAAAGGAAGTCAAGCCACAAACTCAAATGAACTTCACTGAAAAGCCAAGTGGAGTTAGCAGATTTTTGTTTGCAAGGTAAAAGACTACACCATCCTTTACTCTGATCTCTGAGATATTCTGCAGCAAAAGCTTTTTTATAGTATGTTACAGTTGAAATACTCTACTCATGAAGTAGCTCTCTCCCTAGAGTATATCCATATATATATATATGTACTATATCCGTATCCAACATATATCAGTAGCAAAGACAAAATAAATACAGAGGCCAAGATTGGGAAGGAAATCAACATCTAACTATAATAGCTCATGGGATATGCATACCCTACAGAAAGACCAAGAAGCTGACTGCACTAGAGGAAAAACATGAGAGAGCCACGACTTCTGGGAAAAACATCCCACAAGTGTCAAGCATGGTTATTTTCCTGAGAGACTGGAAGGTCATCCACACTGGAATTTAGTTTCCAGTACTGTATAAGGAGGGAATGGGAAAAGGATGCCAAGTTTACATCCCACTCATCTCTGTCACCTCCACTGACACTTCAGCTGAGATTCCCAAGGGTCCATTTAGGATTACAGCCTAGCAAACACATATTTTTGGCAAGCAACACACACCTTGAAACTGAGAAAGCAACAAACTTTCAGCAACAAAAAACAGCACAAAAAAAAGAACACATTACAGTTAAAGCTTGATATCTTTACTAGCAAGCTCAGCAGCGGAAAATGGACATTTATCATGAATATACTCCTGGCAATAAATACTCACAAAATAAACTATGAAATAATTAATACACAAAGGACCTTTCTGATGATACATATATACACTCTACTTCAATGAGATGTTGCATCCAGGTTTAACAGTGAGGTGCCAGACCAATTTAACACAATCAGCAAAACCTTAGACCAGCTACAGAAGTACTGCTGCTTTTAATGATAGACAACACTTATGTATGTACCTGTAGAAAACAAGACACTGGCTTACAAATAAAATCTAATCTTTTCATCTGTGATATTGGTTATCAACAGTTTTCAAAGGTTGATAGACACATTTAAGTTATGTGTCTCCAAGCAGCCATCAGCAAATGACTTAATGGAATGGTCCAGTTTGTAGTGATTATAGAGTATATAATTTCCTCTAATAACAGATTCCTGTTATTCTCACAACTTTCAAGATATACACCTTCAAGACAGCACAATAATATCTTCATCAGTGAAAATAATTCTGAGGTTTTGAAATTATTTAAAGTCAATTCCTCTCTAGGTTGCTTTCATCCTCATCAATACATGATCCTCTGGTGCAAGGAACTTTAGTTTCTTCTTGTGTCTATGTTTTCAAGGTTCCTGTTATGACTGTTTCAGGCTACAATACATTCTTATCCTATAGACCGCTCTGTGCAGTATTTCCTCACTTGCCAAGGATTTTGCTACATAACTCTTAAACCATTCATAAGAGTACCACTACAGTGGTCATGTCCTTCCTGAGAAAATGTCTTTATGAGTAAAATTTCACAAATGTCTCATTGGAGATGAGTTTTAGTAGTGTAAACAAAGATGCAGTATATGAGGCAGGTTCCTTAGCTTTTTATTATTATTCTTCCCCTGAGATACTAGCAAAAGCTTTACTGGTGGTCAAATGCGGAATCCTGTAACTGGAGATAAAATCTCCAACAATGGACCTCAGAAAGCTGTTGTGTGCATGACTTAACATCAGCTAAGCACTTACAGCAAGGTAGCACAGATAGCTGCTGCCTACTATTTCTACTCCCTCCTAAATTATTTGCTTCAATGGAGCCACTCATTTATATCTTCTTAAATTGTAAGAAAAATACGCTAAATTAATGGGTTTTTTTCCAGGCAGTATACGTCCAAGTGACCAGATCACATTTTGTGTCTGTTGCTTTACAGCTAGAACATTGCAACAACTGAACTGGGAATTTGTCTGATTGTTCATCAGTTTGTAGAGAAGAAAAAACAGGTTTATTGGAGCATTTAGAACTTTCTTTTCACTGTGCCAAGTACACCATAAAAAGAAAAAAAAGTTAATATCTACAGCAAAATCAAACAAAACATA
This sequence comes from Phaenicophaeus curvirostris, assembly GCF_032191515.1. NCBI lineage: Eukaryota > Metazoa > Chordata > Aves > Cuculiformes > Cuculidae > Phaenicophaeus > Phaenicophaeus curvirostris. Next base: position 122,188,281 of record NC_091392.1, on the reverse strand, counting down.
GCTGTATACAAGCATCGTTGTATCCACCTCTCAAAATCACAATGGTCTTATGCCAGATTCTATTAAGCTTTTACAGACTGTCATATTTTGTCTGTTAAATGGAAACAAATTAAATAAAGTCATTTTACACAACAAAGCAGTTATAGGTCATTTTACAACAAAGATATTTTCCATCATTTTGATTCCTGCTTTGAAAAGGGGAGTGTTAAAAGGAAAAAAGACACTTCAGATTTTCCTGATTACCCTGTTCATTTTCCTTATACTTGAGTACTAAATTAGGTAGTGCTTCATATCCCTAATCTTAACAATAAATCTAATCTCCAGACATAAACAATTCAAGCGTATTGCAAGACCCTCAAAAAAACCCAAGTTTTCTTTGGCATTTTGTATTTTTTAAACAATTAATTATACATCAAAGCAAAAAAAAAAAAAGGATTAACAAAATCAATTTATGCAGTCTTCATCAATTATTAATGCAAGCCAAGGCATATCAAAGACTTTTTTTCTCCTCACTATATACTTCGATTTCACTTACCACTCATGGCACAATTCATTTTTGCACTGTTTTGCTTTTTTGCCTTTTTTTCCATACACACTACATAGGGACTTCCCAAAATGACAACTAAGATAAAAGCCCATATAATCTTTCATTTACTTTTTCAACTTTCTTTTCCTTTTTTATTCTGAGAAGAAACCAATTATATTGACCTTAAAACCAAGATGTTAAAAATAATTGGCCTCCACAGTACTTTTAAGTACATATACACATGTGCACACATTTTAAACACATATCATGTACTGTCAGATAAATTGTGAGCTTCCTACACTGTATTCACAGAGATGTTTCAGCAGATCCTATTTTTTATAGCCAATATTGTGTATTAATAACTAACACATACATAGCATTTATGAGTTAGTATTTGCTGCCCAGTTAAACATGCCGTTGCAATCAAAAATCACAAAAAAATTCCTTGAAAAAATGAGAGAGAAAAAAAATGAAAATGGACAAGCTGTGGTGTTTCTCTTGCCCTCCGTTTGGTTAATTAATCTTATTTAGTTTGCATCTGTAGAAGAAGAATGATACTAACAAAATAACAATTTGATCTGTATCTAAACTAGACAAAATCAAAATCAGCAGGTACAGAAAGAATTAATTAGATGTTACATTTTGTTTGCAGAATTAACATGAAATAATTAGCTGTGATCATCTTGGTATACACAAATATTCACCACCACTTTTAAGGCTTCAGCAGTATAAAAAACCTTGAAGCTAATCCTGAAAACTAGGTTTAAGCATCCGTCATCATAAATGACCTTAAGAGTTCTTTGCACATTTCTTGTTACTCCCAGCTGCCTTTTTTTACATGGTTCCTGTGCTATGCTGTTCCATACTCAGTTCAGTGGGAGAAGTATTGCACAGGAGACCATAAAAAATCATTAGGTTGAATATGGTTTGCTTGAATTTTGCTGTCATTTCCAACAGAGTCAAGGTACCATCCTTAGTATCACAACATGGCTTCATAATTGTCATAATTTCCCTAAGTACATTCAGGCAACTCAGAGCCCCTTCACTTTGTTTCTTGGGGAGACGAATGTTGACCAGATAGTTCAAACAAATAAAATCATTTATTTGAAGTTGTTTCCACAGCTGTATACCCACATGTTATTTGTTTCTTTTAGCTTATAGAAAGAGTCAAGTTATAATTTTTATCCTATAAGATAGCCGATGAGCTCAAGGGCTTTTTGGCAGCGGTTTTATTTTTCACCCAGGTTCCCAGAGCTGAGAGGTACCCCCATTTCTGGTGAACTACGATACTTCTCTGAAACATGTGAGCATGCGTAAATCCATTGTATTATTTTGCTACTTTAAACCAGTCATTTTTTCATTCATTTTGTTTTTGAAATACATCAAGATCCCACTTCCATGAAAGTTTCAGCTTTGCTGTTAAAACAGGAATACATCCTTTTCATCCCTTCTGTGCCCAAACAGCACATGGCCTTCTTTTGAAGAAAAATTTATTCTCTAAATGATGGATGAGGCATACCTGGCCCTTGTTCAAAGGGAGCAGAACAACCTCTCCCCAGGAGCTGGAGTAGAGATGCTGTTCTCATCAACTTCTGAGTGTGGCATGCACTGAGGTGAACCAAGGGGCTCACAAACATTCTGCCACCTGTAAGAACTAGCAGGAAAATACTTGGTTCAAGAAAATGTAGAATATCCTGAAAAGTCTCATTTACTAAGAGAAGGATTCTTTTATGCAGCATGATTTTAATGAATGTATTGGAGGAAATTTTTATTATCTGCATTTGCACTGAAAATGCACATCTATTACCTATGACTGTAGCCTGCACAGCCCTGTCTAGAGTTATGTTTCCAGTACAGCCTCTGTCTTAAACCTACCAATGCCATTTTACATTTTTAGGAAATTTTATCTACCCAGCAACCTCCCTCCAGTTATCATAATGTATTTAATATTCAATAAAAAAATTGAACATTATTAGGTAGCAAAATATGCAGTTCACTTCCTAGTTTTCTTAAAATGGTAACTTATGACTAAGCTACTTTTGTTAATTAGGACATCCACGTATCTCTGTGTTTGAGACTTTAATATTGCCACTTTGAATATTCTACATCTTGGCTTCTCCCATACCCACTTTAACTGTATGACATTCTCCGAAGCATTGTATGTATTTGATAGCAAATTTCACGTGGTATATATAGCAAATATTGGTACATTTGTCTGCAATACACCTTTCACAGCAGGGTATCCTTTCAGTGGTCCTGATCACCACATGATACACCTTAGCTCATTGACTTCCCTTTAAGTTAACAAGTTGTGCTCTAAATTTTAACAACCTACTCCTGTGCAGTCAATTTTACACTAGGCATTTGTTTATACTTCAGATATGGTTCCAGTATTGTTACATAACCTAGGATTTTCATGGACATTAATTCTTCCAGCTTTTCTTACATATGGTTTGGAGATGGAATGCAAATTCACATCAGCTTGTTTCAGCAGTAACATATATGAAAGTATCAATTCTATTCTTTTCTCAAAGATATCCCCAAACGCTGGAAAGCAACAAATCCATCATAGAAATCATTACCATTTCAACAATATAAAGAAGCATTTGAAAAGCCCCATTAGCAAGCAAAATAGAATACAAAAAATATCTCCAACAGTATATTATAATATTGGGCTACTTAGCAAACTTCCTTTAATACAGAAAGAATACTTAAAGCACCATACAATAGATTAGAAATATTCAATTTGATTTTCCAGGACCTGAATTTTCAGCATTTGTCTTGTCTGCTGACAAGACCAGCTGAAAAAAAGTCCTTCCCTATAACTATTTTTAAGAACAGAGACTCCTTTTCCTGGCAATCCAGATGAATGATTCTAGCAAGGACCACATGTGGCTGCTTTGTTAGACATGGAGTTTTGGTTTGTTTTTCTTTTTTTTTTTTTTTAAGTAGCCCTGAAAACGCTGGCTGTTCTGCCTCATTTATTCACACTGATTCATTAGTGAGTTCTTTTTTAAAGAATGAAACCAAATTACTGGGATATATAAATCACATGGTTTCTAAAGTACTGTCAGTTAAACATGTTAAAATGTTACTCCCTCCCTTACAAGAGAAAAAGAATCAATATTAGCTACTCTGTGTTTGTTAAATTAAAACAGTCTTTTCAGCTTGAATAACACATGAACTCGGATTAAACTAAGAGAAAACATATAATTTTTGTGTCCTATTATCCATTTGGTGTTTTGTGAGGAAATGAGTCACAAGATCTCCCGTGTTCCTCTGTTCCATTGCTTATTGCTGAAAATTTAGAGGTGTCATGTATAGCAGTTTCACGTTTATGGAATCCTACATAAGCCATTGAATTTCAATGGAGCTTCTGAAGTCCTGCAATTTTAAAGTGTCATGTCAATCCTTATATAAGAGTGAGAGTAATAATTTTCATGTGTCTATAGGGACTTAGAAGTTTACTTCTCTACCTTAAGTAGTACTTTATGCTTCCATGTAATTCATACAACTTACTATCAGCTTTACTGTCAGAGAAAACAGGAAAAACTCTTCAATTAAAAATAATGCATTTTCCCTTTGTTCTTAGAGGGAGGAATACCAAGACGACTATGAATAAGGTGATAAGCACATGCTACTGATTTTAAATATTAAAGATATTTACTCAAAGACTTCAAAATGTCACAGACATCTGGCTGTGAAATTATTGTTTTGATAGTATATACAATAAAATATAAGGGTGTATTAGTGCTGTGCTGTATGACATTTCCCACGCAATTACTTCCCCACATTCTATGCCAACTGGATAACTTTTCACAAAATATCATTTACACATTTTTGTTTATGTTTTTTGAAATGAGAAACCTATTAATAGCTTTATCTCCTGAACTCCAAAATAGCCAAATGCATTACACATCTTGATTAAATGCATCCCTTCTTACATCTATAGCATTCTTAAAAATTACACATTTTTTATGTATCTCCCAATTTGCCTCTCAAAATTTTCTGCCACTAATATGAAAAAAAAAAAATGAATGTAGAAGGTCTTTTTTGAACACATACTGCAAAACATTGTGGAAAACATATATCAAAATAAAGATAAATTTTCTGAGGAAAAAAGCTGGTTTAGATGGCGCTGTTTCAGAATACGTAAAAATGAGTTTAAAAAATGTTTAAAGAAGAACATATAGCTCTGATTTCAGTGGCAGGCTGTCCCTTAGGTAGAAAGGTGTTTCAGGCAGAATTTGAACCAACGGTCCTTTAAACTGGCACAGCACAAATTGCATCGCACCTCCATGCCCCAGTGAAGACCAGCTAATGATCATCCCCATCCTGGAGTGGCCTTTGGCCCTGGGACTGCCAGCTCCAAGTGCAACCCCCTGCAGGACACAGCCCTGAGCAGCCACGGACCCTCCAAGGCTCCACACTCTCCAGTTAATCCATGATGTCCTTAGGTGACCTATAGAGATGACCATGCACAAATCTGAGCATCTTGAGCACTGAGACACCTCCATGCCTCAGTCTGCATCTTTTTCTGGTTCCCAGACTGCTGGGATTTTTCAGCCCCATAGTTTTGTTATGCCTGAGCTCCTATAAGGTGTTTCCTCAATGCCTTCCTCTCCTATTTATGGATTTAATTGAGTAATACAGGAAAAAAATTAGACTTCTAAGTTATTTGCAAATAGCATACGTGTGCTTTTATTGTGCAGTCATATGATTTATTGTGGAAGTGATTAATATATTCAATATGCACTTCCTCCTAATGACTACTTAGTAATTGATTCATAACACTATCAACAGTGTTTTCCTACAAAATGAGAGGAACGGTAGGGAAATTGACTATTGCAACTGAGCCCTGCAATATGTAATCAGTTATAACTGCTTTGCCTTCCACTTAGGCAATAAGCAAACACAATATTGTGTCATAAGTCATGCCTGCTGTGTTGCTAGGCACTGTTCTAATCACTATTCTTAACATACATGTAAATTATTCCACCCAAACTCACATCCTGCAGTGCCTTAATACAATTTTCCATTTTTAAGTACAAGTGGAAAAAATACCAATTAAAGGAAATTCCTTACACAAAAACATTGACTTTGTGAAAAAACACATAACCATAAAACACTGAAAAACCATAACATTCTACCAATATTTATAATTTATGAAAAATACATAGAATGCAACAGAATAATAATTCAAATAACTACTAGAAGCATTTAATAGCAGCTCTCAGGCTAAGACTCTTCTGTTCTACGTCCAATCAATGTATATAACACCTTATATTCCTTATTGCAACTTTTTCATTCAGGAGACAAGAGAAAAATAATTTCCCACAAATTTACATTTGCAGCAAACACAGAGTAGTAAATAAATAGAAGGATGTATTTTAACTTCTCTTATTTCTTCACTCACCCAGATTCACTGAAAGAAAAGTTAAAGATGGAAAACAGCAGCTTGAGTTCTGACTGATGCTTTTTAGGCTGATAACAGCCCGGTTTACCCTTCAGAACTTACATTAACTATACTGTGGTTTGCCACTGAATGCAGTCTTTAACTTTGATGTCCTCCATGCTCTAATTAATAAAGTCAGGGGTGGGGTTTGTTAATATAACAATATAACAATTCTCTATAACAACTACCTAGAGCAGTGAAGCAACCTTAGAGAGTGATCACAGAGCGAAGAAGCAGGGAAGACTTCACTGCTCTTCTGAGCAAAACTAAACTAAATCAAATTTTTGCTTTTCCCTCACCACATTCAATCAATTCAGTAACAAAAAAAAAAAAGTAAAAAAAGAACGTTCAGAGAGAAAAAAACCCCAAACTTCTACCTCGTTATTTTTATGTAAAGGTAATTTTGATGCCAGATGGAGGTATGTTAAATGCAACAGAAACGAGGCCTGGGAGGACAGGCGCCTGGGAGGTCAACCTGCGAATGACAGTCTGAGAGATATGTGCCGCATCCGAATGAGAAGGAGCATCATGCATAATGCATCTGTTACCCTTCCATAAAAGCAGATGAAAATGGCTTAAGAAACTGCAAGCTTTCTTCTTGCATAACAGGCAGGTAAACCATTTGTTTCTGTTTATGATTAATGAGGTTTTCTGAAAGACAGAAAACCAGTTGAATACACAGATTGTATGGAAGAAATAGATTCCTAAACAATATCATGTGTAAGACCAAAAAGAAACCACAACACCTTTTTCCAGTTGACATCCAGAGATTATTTTGGAAATAATTTGAAATAGCAGAAACGAGTATGTCCTCAAACTAAGATCATCGGATTTATAGACTCACAGCACAGTTCTTGAGAAAAGCATGACTTCACAAAACTGAAATAAAATATCATTGGGTTTAGATATGCAAGACCACTCTGTCTGCAGTTGTTTGTGCACGCAATTGCTTTTAAAAAACATCTTAGACTGAGTTACTGATACATACACAGAATGCTATTGATGTAATGCAAAGACCATTAGGACTGCCCATATCTTTGCAACTTAACTTCAAACTACAATATGATTCAGTTAAATACATATTCGTATATCATTCGATACCTTGGTGTATTACAGTATCCTTTGAGAAACAAGGGAAAATGCTAAAGCAATAAAGTGAATTACTTCTACAAAGGAACAATATCACCTACTTGCTCAGGAAGCATCAAACAGTACTAATTAAAGTGAGGTTGTTTTCAATGATTTTGTCTCAAACACGTTATATATTTAATCACACAAATACATGTGTAGTAAAGCTAAGCAAAAATAACTGAAAATACAAAACAAGGTTGAAAGAGTTCTCAAAATCCCCAGAAAGAACAGAGAAGTTATGAAGTAACTGCAACCAAATATTTATCCAGAAAATATGATGTAATACTGAATTGATTCAATACAATGGATGAGGATTAAGAAAGTGACATATTTTCAGTTAAAGTTCAGTAGTTTATTACTCTGGCAACAGAGAAAAAAAAGCACTTGTTTCTATGAAAACAGAAAAACAGATTTGTATTACAGGAACAGGTAAAGAAATTATCCTTTGGTCAAACATGCAGCAAAACATCAGGAGCAAAATATTCTCTACAATGGTCAGTTGTTGCAATAAAGCAAAAATTAGCTTCTGAGGAAAAAAAAAACCCAACCCAATCCAAACAAAAATCAGAGTAAAAAGAGAGGAAATTTTTCTTATGCTCCAATAAGAGAGAAGCTATCCTGAAGATGGAAAGCACATGTATGTATCTGCTGATTATTAACAGACTTCCTTTAATAGAAGGCCTCTAGGGAATGGCAAAAAGCAGAAGCTGCCTGATGAAATAAAGTAATCTTCAGCAGGAGGCCTGTATAAACCCATAAATCAGCCTTCATAGGATTGAAAACTAGGTATGACTAATGATAGCAATGAAAGATTTCCTCTGTCTGCTTTTCCCTGTTCTGATCGTGAAATTTGTTTCCTAGTTTGTGGTAAACAATCTGATTTAGGCAACAGATAGATGCCTCTAAATATCATTCCTGTAGATATTATATTTATCATAAGTGCCTCTGAAAACTAAGATGGGCAAACTGTCCTTAAGCGTTAAGCTCAGATATGTGCTTAAAATTTGTATATGTTATTCTAACCACCCCATCTCCAACTCTTCTATTATTGTCAGGTGTTTTTTATTTTAAGGTACAGGGCTTTATTTTACAGTGAACAACATATCCTTCATTTTAATTGAGTTCATCAGGAGTTAAGGATTCCCTACAGCTTTGTAGATGAAGCACCTATCACACAAGAAGTTAGTTACACATCCCTGCCCTTGCAGCTCTTCCCAATTGAACAACATTCCTGAACATGCTATGCAGCTGTACAAACTCCTCCAGCACTGCACGCTTCACACCTTGTTAAAAGCATCACTGCCCATTTTAAGGAGCACTCCAACATGTTTTCACTGAAGTGTTTTTGTCACATGGCACGGACAAGCAGCAGGAGAATGCGAATAACTTCTCTGCCATCAAGATCTTCTAATATATACACACAGAGAATGAAAAAAGGGACATCTCTTGCTTTTCTTTTCTGAACATTTGCTGAAAACCACCACAGGATTTGTGTTATTCTGTTAGTTGGTCATGCCCCCCTCAGTTTTTCACTAGTTTTGAAAGTGTGTATGTATTTGCTTTAATAGCTTAGGAATGTACAGTCATCTTTTCATTTCCAATTTAATTTTCAACTGCTGATAAAGGTTTTCCACAGTGGGGAGCTGCAAGTTTTGGGTTTTGTTGCTTTTGGTTTTTTTTTTAGTTGGTTTTGCTTGTTTTTTTAGCGATCACTTCACATAAGTAAGGTCTTTTGTCTCTAAAGCCACAGAATTGGACAACAACTTGTCAAATGGTATAAAATAAACCTTATTATAAATGTACCAGCTCACAGACTAGAAAATCTGCCAGAAAACTATTTTGTAATACTTTCGGAAGGATTTGCTGAAACTAAATATTCCTGGCCACTGAGTTTGCAGAAGGGCAAAAAGGGGCTCTAATTTTCCACTCCAAATCATTAGACAAATGAAGCTTGGGTTTTCTTGGGAAAGAAATGAAAAACCTTCTAGCACTGTAAATGGAATAGCCTCAGGATGTATTTTTGAAACACTTCCAGAACTGTCATTTCAGGTGCTTAGAGCCATTGAAGTCAAATAAAAGGCCCACAGTAAGTGCAATTGCTCCTAGCTTGCACTAAAAAATGGTGAAATATTCAATATGTTTGTCAAAACAAAGTCTCTTTCCTCACTCTCTTCTGTATCAAGATGATGATATTTTTGGCATCTGTCATGGTTTAACCCTATCTGGCAGCTCAGCCCCATGTAGTTGCTAACTCGCTCTCCCTGAGTGGAATGAGGGAGAGAATTAATAGGGCAAAAGCGAAGCTCATGGGTTGAGATAGAGACTGTTTAATAGGTAAAGCAAACCAAGGAATTAGTTCATAACTTCCCATCAGCAGGCAGTTCAGCCATCTCCAGGAAAACAGGAACCATCATGCATAACTGTTACTTTGGAAGACAAAACACCATAACTCCAAATGTCCCCCTCTTCCTCCTTCTTCTCCCAGCTTTTGTTGCTGAGTACAACGTCATATAGTCACCAGCTTTGCTCAGTTAGTGTCAGCTGTCCCAGCTGCATCCTCACCCAGCTTTCGGTGCAGTCCCAGACTGCTCACTGGTAGGGTGGTGTGAGTAGCAGAAAAAGCCTTGACTCTGTGTAGGCACTGCTCGGCAGTAACAAAAATATCCCTGGTATTAGTAACACTGTTTCGAGTACAAATCTAAAACATAGTCCCTTACCAACTACTACAAAAAAAACCTAGTTCTATCTCGGACAAAACTAGCACAGTAACCCTCTAAACTATGGAAAACTAGCAGGAAAATGAGAAGAAAAGTGTTTATTCCAGCAAAGTATGTAACAGCATGCATCCAGCATTTTTTTTTCACAACAGAGTGCTTGTACAAAAATAAATCAATATCTTCATATCTGCATTATTAAAAACCTATTTTTTCCTAAAAAATATGAAGCTTCTTAGGGCCCAAACAAGCTAGAAATTACAACTCTAAGCCAAGAAGTCAGACATTTTAAATCAAGTTCTCAAAACATACTTTTCATGGACAGAGGAACTTTGAAGAAGAAAGGCTACATTTTGAAATAGGATTACATTTTTTCTCCCTTCCCCTACCTTTTCAGTTCTTTTTTGCATTTCTATAAAACATTAGAAATAGCTCTTAGGAAGACTGAGACTTTAACAATTCTCTTACTTTACGTTTATCCAGAAGATTCCTTTATTATCTTACTGAGTAATAATCTTGAATGTGACATGTGAACTTCTAAAGTAGCAAGGTCAAAATATTCTATATGTCTAAAAATCTAAAAACAAATAAAAAACACATCTCCTCTTATTTTTCTTTTTTTTCTATTCACTTGTCCCTGAATTTTATGCCAAAACTTTCTACCATCTTAAATTCCAACACTATCACTAAAATCCTTTGTTCAGAATCTTAGAAATAAAAACTAACCAAATTAATTGCCTTGTGTAGTACATGAAAAACGGCAGCAAATATGAAGTAAATCACTGAAATATCTTTATTCTTCATCGATAAATAATAAACAAGACAAAGAACCTAACTAAAAATAAAAATTGGCAACAATTGAGGCTTGGCATTTGAAAAACCAATGTGATAATACTACTGTATATGAGAAATTATTTATGAAAATCAGTTAAGGAAGACAGAAATAGTAATTTAATGAGAAGAAATCAGAAGCGAAGACTGAAATAGTTGCAGGTACTGGACAAAGCCATTTGGTTTTTTTTCCCATAATGGACTGGGACAGGCACCCGCCCCCTGACCACGTGTTGTGATACTTCCTAACTTCAATGCTTGATTTCACACAGGGCACTGTCTCAACAGTACCAACTAGTGGCCTTATAAGCCTACACTTCCACTGCCTTGTAACAAGTATATAGAGAAGCTGGGAATAGGAAGAATTTGCTATTCCTGGTATCCTCAAATAAGGCTATTCCCTGACACTTGAAAAGGAAGGATGGTACTCTGATCAATAAGTGCAGAACCGTCCACCTGCTCCTAAGTATGATGGAGCTGAAAGCACTAGGATAGGAACAAACCCCCAATGCTGCATACAATTTCTAGCAAAAAGGGACTCCTTGTCCTAAATTATTTTTGTGACTACATTTATAGTTTATAGGAAAAAAATATAGCAAAAGTAAGGGCAAGACGGAAGCACACTAAGCATTAGCACTAGTGACGATCATTGATCTGAACACAACTCCAATCTATTTTGTGCAAGTGTCATGATAAGCTCTGTTTGGGAGGGAGACACAAAAGGAACAATGGAGTTGGCAGTTATGGTAATACTTAAGAACCCCCCTCTCCAGGAGAGATAGAGAGCTGCACCATTTGGCTCTGCCCAGTGATATGCTGACAGCAGCAAGCAGGGTGACATAAGCTGTGAGGTAGATCTGAAGAAGATATTGTTCAGGAAATATCAGAATACATTATGCACATTGAATAAAAAAGGGAAGTAATTCAGTTGTCAGAAACACAGATGTTATCAGTGACGAAAACAGAAGATAACCAATGACATATCATACATTATAGAACTGGGTTTTCATTTGGTTTGTTTGTTTTTATTTGGTTTGGTGGTTTTTCTTAGTGCTTGTTTTTGGTGTTTGAGGGGTATTTTGTTGTTTTTATTTTTTTTCCCATTAACACTGCTAAATATTTACCTTGAGAAGCTGTTTAAGGTTAAGATCAGTATACATGAGAATCAAACAATGCAATCACAGGAAGACAGATAATTAGTAAATAATGGTTGAGGAATTTGTAAAAAGCATATGTAACACAGGGGAACGAAAAGCAGGTTTTATAATGGAACAGCAGATTTCAGCTTCGCAAAAGCTGTGATCCTAAAAATGTGTTCTTGGAAGTATATCCTTTCCAATATCCAGAGCTTTCTGCTATGTTATATGTTTTTTTTCCCAAAACCATAAACTAACTTTTAAAAGCAACGTTAATCTTCTGTGCAACATCTTATTCCTATTGACAGGTGGGAACAGCAACCTGAAACACTTCCTTGAATAGAAGTGTCTATTATTAAGAAATGCAAAGTCACACACCCTTAAACTGAAAGAACTGAGACAAAAGTCCCAAAATTTTTAGGACAGACATAAAAATAAAAGGGGTGAAAAGGTTCGTCTTATTTCAAGTGTGCCTTTTAAAAAAACTGTTTATTTTGTACTAAGAGTTCCATAAATCATCATCGGTATTCAAAATATTACAGTTAAGATTTTCTTTTCTTCTGCCACATATTAACCTAACAGTATTGCTATACAACACAGTCTACGCTGAAGATTACTGCCTCCTTATGGCATCAGAAGAAGTTCTCTTTCCCTATTTGACAGCTCCTGCTAAGCTAAATTTGTGCTCCTGTGGACCCTTAGATATATACTGTATATACAAAGTCAACATTTTTCCCTATGAATTCAGCAGCTCACAAATCAATTTATCAACTTTCAAACCCTTATTACCTCAGGTATATATTTTGAGTAGTTTTTTTAGAGATGAGCCAAAAGGTACATTTCATATCATAAGGAATACATAATCTGCTTACAGTTTTTCAGATCTGGAAACCTTGCTTGTGTTTCAAATAGTTGCACAAAGATTTTTGACCCCCCCTTTACTCAATTTTTAGGCCACAAGATGCCCAGAAAACTACCAAGCGCTGATGTCATGAGCCAGGTAAATTCTCAACCACCTGCAATGGATGTGATTAATTCTAATGATGTGAACTAAAGTAATTGTAATTGTCACGTAGAAAGTGAATACAGGACTAAACACATGTGAAGCACATAAAACAAGCTGCTGGAGATTTCAATTAATGTTATTATGTTCCTCTGTTAGAAACACATAATGCTAGTAATAAATACAGTGCACTGCTCAAACGTCAGAGAACTAAATTAAAAGCACAAACTTGAATTCAAGGCAAATTTGATCAAGGCTATAAATACTGCAAAATACCAAAAAGTAAGAAAAACACATTGGAGACCAGACAAAACTGGGAAAGAAAAACACCAACTTCAGATCCCTACTGGCTGCAGCAAATTTTATCCTAATAGACTTTTTACCTTTAAAAACCTTGTGCATCCCAGTATAAACCAAAAGAACATTTCCTCCACTGTTACTGAGGACCTATTATTACTAAGGAAAAAATGCCCAAGGCAATGTCACAGTGCTTTTCTAGTGCATCTGACATTTTGGTAATTTAACATGATAACGAACAATAATTAGCTTGTAAGCAAGTCCCATACTCCTCACCTCTCTCTGGGTGACTGAACAATGTTCTTCTATCTGCAACGGTTTTTTGGTCCAAAAGCCCCGACTATATATTTGCCAGATTTCACCTGAAGACATTTCCATATTGATTGATTTACTTATGTATTTATTTTCAAAGCGCTATCTTCAGTGATCAGGATCTATAACAACTTTACATGCAACCCCAGAGTAACACTAAGACTGGAAATCTTGATACAATCACAATATATCCATCGCTGAAAACATGAGCCTGGAAATCTCAGATTAATTAATATTAAGGAGGGAACCCAGAGGCTTTGACTGTAAGGAAAACAGACCACTAACTGTAAATCGGTTTAACATAAAGTTCCGTCTTTGTCTTTTCTTATGGGATTTCAGTCAGCAGCCATCTCAGAACAAAGGTTTCATAGATTTGGTTAATATTTAAGACAAAGCTGGAAGCTCAGAGAGATTAGTTTTCCAAACAAAATGAAGTTATGGCCCAGAGGAGAGAAGACAAGAAGACGTGACCCAAAGGATACCCCTGATAAATTCTGATGTGCAGCATGAACACAAAGCATTTCTGCAATATAGAGAAATAACAAACTCATGGAACATGGTGATATATGCAAAATACATGTTATAGGTTGATCGTTCCCATAGTTTCCACCCCTAAACAAATTTATCATGATACTTGCAGAAAATAAGTTGGAGTTGTGTTCAGACCACTACAGTTTTAAGTACTTTGGTCCAAAAAGGACCATATAAAGAAAAAGAAGAGATTATTCTGAACTGTACTTACAGATAAGACCCCTAGATTTTGTCTACCATTGCATACTGATTTCATAACACATGCCTTAAGAAAATGACCTCTCACTCTCTTTACTTCAGCTTGACTGTCACTAACAGACTGTACAAACAGCTATCTACTTCCCAGGGAGATTGTGGGGAAGGAACTATTTATTAGTCTTTGTGTGACGATTTGAGACTCTATAATAAGAAATACTATAGGAGATCAAAACATTAACAGCCGTTCCAAGTAACTTCAGAAAATCTGCCAGGGAAAAATAAAAAAGCACAAATCTATCCCACTCCATGTTAACACAATCTGCAACTTTGTACATAAAGATTTACTTTGCAAAAAAAGTAAAATCACAATCCACTAACCTTTAAACTGTATGACAAACAAACAACCTTTGCCATTTAAACTGGCAAGGAGTAGGCACTGTGAAATTTCTACAACAGTAAACAGAAATTGCTCAATAAGTTATTCTGTTATTTGAGATTATTCACTTACATGAACATATGCAAATAATTGGACAGTAGTTTCCATTTATATTACAGCCAGTAGCAGATTCAATACTAAACTCAAATAAAAACAAGAAATCTAACCCCCCCGTAAATTTTATGCTTATTGTTACTTACATTCACTGGCCATATTCTGAGAAGTGCTGGAGGCAGGTGGTTAAATTTTAAGTGCTTTAACTGTAGTAAAATAATTGATTCTTGCCAGACTGGCAGAGTAGAGATATGCCATGCAAGTGGCAAGGGAAATCTAATAATAAAAATAAAATTAAGAAGAACAGCAGCACTGATACTCAACTGTATCCGCATACTATATGCAGTTGTTATCTGCCAGAGAGGTAAAGCAGGCTAAGTGACACAAGCACTTACTACATTGCCATACAGAAGTCTCTTTGCACTGTATTATTAACTTTGATATTTAAGATGGCTATCCCATTGTCCTGCCCATCCTTTCATTAAAAACTCCATAAACAGGTTCTAGAACCCCGACTGGGAACATTTTTATCTTTTGCTTATAAGTCTGCTGACGGGATGAAGTGGTAGAACCAGAGAAGCAGGTACCTGCTCATTAGACTAGTGTTGTCTGGGTGCCCCTTGTGTTTAACGGACAACAAGAGGAGCAACTGCTGCCATATTTCATTCCTACTGATATCAGTGAATTTTCAAATATGACTAAATCTAGACTTCATCTGCAGCTGCATCTTAAACCTCAAGTACTAAGACAGAAAAGATAACAAATAGCCCCCTACCACATCTGTTGATGTGACACCACAAGCTTGAGGAAGATTTTATTGCAAACCAACCATCAGCGGGGGTACGTTCTCTTTAATATTCCTCCTTTGATTGACATACCTGTAGAAGCCCTTCTTGTTAGTCTTTATTTCCCTTGCCAAGTTCAGCTCCAGTTGTGCCTTGGCCTCCCTGATCTCATCCCTACACAATCAGGCAGCATCCCTATACACAATCCAGGTTACCTGTCCCTGCTTGCACTGCCTGTGCAGGTTCCTCTTCTTCTTTAGTTTAACCAGCAGGTCTCTTCCCTTTCCTACCTGATTTTCTACATACAGGGACTGAGTGCTCTTGCACTTTATGGAAAGCATCCTTAAATATTTCCCAGCTCTATTCTGCTCCCTTGCCCCTGAGGACCATGTCTCAGGGGATCCTACTGAGTAATTCCTTGAGGAGCTGGAAGTCTGCTTTCCTGAGAGTTAGGGTCCTTACTATACTCGTCAGCTGTCCCATATCCCTCCGGACCTTGAACTCCACCAGTGCATGATCCCTGCAGCCCAGGCTACCTCCAATCCTAGGATCACTGATGAGTTTGCTTGTATTGGTGACCATCAGGTCCAGTATTGCATCTTCTTGTGTGGGGGGTCTCTATCAGCTGCACTAAGAAGTTATCCTCAATGAACTCCAGGAGTCTCCTGGATTGCCTACAGCTTGCTGTGCTACTTTTCCAGCGTATGTTGGGGTGGTTAAAGTCCCTGAGTAGGACAAGAGCTTGTGAGCGTGAAGCCTCCTGTAGCTGGAGGAAGAAGACTTCATCGGTTGGCTCTCCTTGATCAGGTGGCCTGTAGTATACAACAGCCATAAGGTTCCCATTGGTTTCTCTATCATTAATTCTGACCCACAAGCTTTCAACCTGTTCATGGCTACTCTTCAATGACACCTCTTCACATTCTACCCCCTTCCCGAGACAGAGGGTAACACCTCCACCCCTCCTATCGGGTTTGTCCCTTCTGAACAGCCTGTAGCTGTCGATAGTCACATTCCAGTCATGGGATTCGTCCCACCATGTTTCCATGATGGCAACTAGATCATAGCTTTCTAGCAGCATGGTAAATTAATTATTAAGAGTTAAGTTACATTCATTTCTACTAAGACTAGGACTTTTTTAAAGAAAATATATATATATATACACAAAGCACTTTTGCGATTCCGGCCTACCGAACTCTCTGCTCTTTCAGAACCTCTACCCAGGTCAGCAACATGGCTGCTTGAAGTTTGGCAATTTTCCTTCTCATCAAAGCAGAAAGCAGAGTATATTTTTCATTTATTGCTTTTTTTTCTCTTTCCTCCCTCCCAATTCTTCTTTTTCCATATATCTACTAAAAAATAAAATATTGCTACTACTTTTTACCAATATGCAAAAACTCTCTTTTCTTCAAGACTTGCAGTGTTAGGTTTACAATAGGACTCTATCGTAAAGGTCTTTTCCAACCTAAATGATTCTATCTTTATGTTCTTTAATCACTTTGTTGAATCATGACCAGAGGACTCTCAATGAGAGTCTTCAGAAGTCTTCAAACCATGAAGACTTTTCCCATAAAACAAGAATATCAAGGTTCACTTTGGGCAAATCAAAACAGATTCTATTACCACTGTTTTTTCCCCATGATATATTTACTCTGTCTTATTACAACAACACCACTTTTCCTCTATGTGAATTTACAGTTAAACTTGCTTTATCACTTCACTCCTACACAATATGAGAAAACATAACTTTATTCTTAGATATCTGTTTCTGATATCTATGATCATGAATGCTCCTGAAACATTTTTCCAAAACTGTAATTCATTCATACCTAGCTATTAAAAGGTTTCATAAAATTTCATGAAATACTATTACATTGCATCCCTGTGTATTAGATCTTGCAAAGCATGCAGTAACAAAACATCAGAGAAGCGTGCACTACCTGCAGGACATCATGTTCCTCTTGACTAGGTTTCTCTTCTGATAGGAGCCTGCAGATGGCAGTTATTCCATGTCCCTGGATTTAGAGACACTTCCCCTGCACACAGTTGTCTCTGCACTCTCCTGGGGGGAAGCAGGGGGGCTCAGAGAAGGGAGGACCAAGACAAGAACCAGCAGCAAGATGGATGGAAAAATTTGAAAGGCATGACTTTGTACTGAGGGACGAGAAGTGAGGACACAGTAGACTAGAGACATGGACTTACGCTTCTAGAAGACTCAATAGCAACACTTGCTGCTTTCGCTATAAAACAATTTCAAACACACTCTGAAACTTTGTGGGATCTCTCATCATTTAACATGGTGCTTCTCCCTTTCAGTACTTTCACCTGCTAAGCAGTGCAAAGAAAGGTGATTCAAAAGCTGTTATGTGCTTTTTATGGCATCAAAAGGTCAAGTGGTGAGGCAACAGGAACATTGAGATAGTTCTTTCCAGGTTTTCTTTAGTGTTACGAATAATGAAATGCATATTTACCTATAAAATAGATAACATATGGTTGCCTTTAACCAGGGACTTATGTTGTCCAATTTTATCCTACAATTCACCAAGTAAGCGATTAGAAAATAAATTTGAGTAGAATATCAAGTCATGGATAAAACAGGATTCTATAAAAAGTTGTGGTTTTTTTTTTTTTATTGGAAGGCTACTTTTTTAATCTGAAACGTTCTGTTATAGGAGCTTCCTGCAGCCTCCAGAGTTAAGTCCTTTTGCTCTACATAGATATACAAAATAAAATGATCTTTTTAGGAAAAAAGTCAATAGGAGAGCGCTCTGGGGAATGAAATAAAGTGCTCCTGTTGAAATGCAAATTTTTGATCTAATCACTTCCACATAACCTTATACATGTGCTGCTGCTAAAAAGAAAACCTAGCTGAAGCACTACAATTCAGCCCAGAGAAACTGTATCAGCAGAAACGTAATTCTGTAGAACATAAATTTACAGCTAAAGTTAATGACCTTCCTAGAATATAACAAGAAACCTACATAAAGGCAGTGGCAATATATTTTCTGTTATTCTTCGTAGTTTAAGTCTTTAAGTCAATTCTTCAGCTTGTTAGGTATTTCTCCTCCAAAGAAACCCTACCAAAAATGTTAAAATTAGCCATATAAATAACAGCTCAACTAATTGACTTAAAAAAAAAAAATCAGTCCCTCGAGACTGTCTGGCAGATAAGTATGAAGAGAAATGTGTTACTTAAGACAATGGTAAAAGGTTCAAAAGGTCATTCCTACTTGGAGACAGCATTTAGTTGTCCCCAAATCTTTTCTTTTCCATCAAAACTGGAAGGTTTAAAAACACATTCTCCAGTGATTTAGTCTAAAAATGCAAAAGCTGCACCTCAGCCAGGCTGAGCTCAGCATGTTCCCCTTCCATGATGTCCTGCCTATGTTCTGGGAAGAGTCACAACCCTCCCAGGCAAACCCTTGCTCCCATTTGCAGTTCTGTCATGGCCTCTGTCCACAAGGAACAGATCACAGGTCTCCAGGCAACAGCGGCTGGTGGAAGCACCCCAGTGGTCCCCCAGTGTGGCCGCTGGTGCACAGATGCTCAAGGGATGAGGCTCAGCTGCTGCCTCTCTGCCAACATAGTAGGTGAAATAAGAAATTATAGTATTTTGATCCTTCCTGGAGTGGATGCAGAGAGAAATAGGTAGGAAAATGGGATGGCAAGCACAAGAAATAATGGCTAAAACATGACTTGACAGCAGTGCAGCCTGGGCACTGTTTTATTCAATCCTTGCACATGTTTCTGTGCCTGCATGAACACTCTTCCCCCAGCAAAGAATTCCACCATCTACTAGCTTCAATAAAGACAGCAGAAAAATATACTGGGGGGAAAAAGGTACCATTCTGTTTGACCAAGGGTAAGATGATAATTCTTACTTTAATTTTAAGAGTTCTGCAAACTCATAGGATGGAGTGCTTAAAAATTGCTTTTGCATATGAAGGCATGACGATGGATACTATAAAACACCACAAAGACACTTAATGCTGCAGAGGTCTGAGCATTAGTTTCCATTTCAATGGGCAAGTCTTACAGTTATTATCTTAGCAACATTTGCAAATCCCACTGGGCATTCTCCCAAATTCCTTGTAAAATTTTGACTAAGCATGCCTATGGCCTGGAACTTTTGTTTGAGCAAAGTATTTCTGACACCTAAAAACTCACTTCACTGCCAAGCAGAATCTACGACAGCAACTAGAATCTACATCTTGCTGATTTAAGAGCTTAAGCATGTAGATCTAAAGTTTCAGTGATATTGTTTTCTTTTTATTGCCAGCATATTTAAAGATGGTCCATCCAGACTATAGCAGCAGTTCTGTTTTTTATTAAGTATATGAATAAAAGTATATTGAATATAGATACATATAATTTTTACTCTTCATTTCATGATGATTAGCACCTGTTATCCAAGAAATACACAAGCTACACATGTAAAAAGATCAGACAAACACCGTTGAGCTGAAGATTTTAAGAACGTGAATTCTGCAGGGAAACACATACATTAAATTTTCCAGGTAGGTCAGTCTTGCAGTGATGATATTTAAAAGACAGAAGGTTACTTTCGGATAAAACATTGCACAGAACAAAACATACCAGTAAATGCTTTTGTGATTTTTAGGGAGAAAAGACAAGAATGAAAACATACTAGGGGTTTATCAACACTATTCTCAATAGCACACAATTAAAGCAGGTTGCCCTCATGTCTGCCTTTCCCATAGTTTGTTTCACATATCACAGAGCACTCAAAGGAAGTGAACTCTGCTCAACTGGACAAAATCTATAAGGTTATCTTCCAAGAGCTCAAAAAATGCTGCTCTCCCTTCCCAAAGGGATGCGTGCAGGCCAGCCTACAGCTAGTCCGAAGGAAACCTTCTTGATGTGCTGTTCTGCAGCATGGATGTGGAGCCTTCAGCACCCTGCTGCTTGCCTTACAGATCTGCTCCTGCTGGGCTGCCCTTTGTGCTAAGGTAGGCATTACTTAACATCCCTGTAGCAGCACAGGAAGAGGATACTTTGCACATTTAATGGGAAATCCATTATTAAAATTCTTCATAATCAATCTAACAAGCGTTTCTCGAGGAAAGGAATTGTTCTGTCCATAGCCCAAAGAAAGGTAAAATGTTGGCTTCAGCAGTCCATTAAAAGAGATGACAGCAGATGCTTATCTTTTCTACTAAAATTAAAAAGCTTTATGCTTATGCCTAGTTCTATTATTTTCCATCTGAAACAGTGTCTCTCTAATCCTGAATTATTCTATCTCTATGTATTCCTAATAGTGACTCAAATATTCTCTGCTACACATTTTCTTCTCAGGTTCCAGGATTTTCTTATCTGGTGCTTAAAACTGTTTAACCAATTTAACTACTTTTGATAGTAGCAGCACATCAATAAACTGAAGAATATTGTTTTTTGGGTTCCCACTGAGAAGATAAAACTCAGCAGTCTCCTAATGCAGCAGAGATAAAACATGCACTATCTTTCAAGTTAGACTGATGCAGAGGAAAATTGTATTTGATGCCCTTCACAAACTCCATGAAGTTACTGTCCAAGGCCTCCTATGCATGGTCACTGTTAGCAATGGCACCGTCTCAAGACTAGGGGTCTTCAACAGGAGGTGCTAGGGCATTGCTAGGAAACCTGCAGTCAACACTGGAAACATTGAGCATTACGGACTTTCTGCAAATTGCCTGACAGGGAATCATCCCAGTCACCCACATTACAGGCTTACGTGATGCAGGGAAGTCCTGAAGACCAGGATCCGTGTTTTAGCCATAAGGGCAAGATGGCTTTGTCCGGAATGAAGGTCTAAATATAGACAGTGTAGGGAAAAATCTACTTAGATAGTAATTCAGTCCAAGAATTCAGCCCATAAAGTCTTACTTACGAAAAAGCAGAGGGGGAGAAAAGTGAAGGGCCAGGAAGTTGTTGAGTGGATAATTTTTATATCCAGCTCCCTTGAGAAGCTCAGGCAATTGCAATAGCAGCCAGGCATTTCAGAAACAGCCATTTTTAAAGCACGAAGCCCATAAATTAATCCTGAATTTATAGCAGACCCCTGGACTAAGATGATTTTATTTAACCAAACCTATGAAACAGCCTGTTGCAGACTTGCCTAGTCAGTTATCTTAAGATTGAAAGACAATTGTAAATATACTGCAAAGAGTAACATTGCCATAAATTCTACCTTGTTGTGTATCTAGGCTTCCATGATCCCACTCTACTAGGTAAACATAATTAATAAAATTTTGGATAAAGACGTTAGAAGTTTTATGATGTTAACAGCTGAAGAAGCCTCACTGTTCATGAAATAGAAATTGCCATGCCCTGTAGTCTACCTCTTTCCCCAGTAACCCAGAATTACTCAGGCTGACAAAACAAACAAGCTGAAAGGGAAATGGATGGATGGGATACTCGCTAAGTTCCTATAAAAATCTAAACCTAAACCGAAAGAAAAACATAATTTGTGAAGTTATAAGGGTTGAAGCTTCATTAAAGGGAAGAATATAATCCTTAAATTTTTCTTTATTTAAAAGAGAGGTCTCAAAAGTGTGGTTGGTTGGGGTTTTTTTTTGTAAACTGCAATTTACTTCCTTTCAGTTGTCACTCCTCTAAGACTGAGATATTAAGAAATCAATATGCTTTACCTAATCTATCAAAAGGAATGAAGGCATTCCAGTCACACAGAAACAGGATTAAATAAAACAAAGCATGCATAATTAATAATGAATTTGTTTGGGGGTTTTATAATCATTTTTTATGTAGAAATAAAAGCTGCATAATGGGAATAATTTTCAGACATGCAAAATAATAATGAAAACAGCAAGGAGGAAAAACGAGAAATAATTTACTTATTGTTTATCAAGTTAATAACACTTATCTCTCTGGGGCACAATGAATACAAGTTAATGTTTATATAATTCGCAGAAGCTGAAAACTGCTATTTAAAGTAATAGGTATTAAAATATAGGTGTACCTAATTTAGTTTAATTTTCCATTTGCATGGGGTTTTTTTTAATCACTCAATTTAAAAAATCTTCACAAAAATTTTACATTTTAGAAGTAAAATCCCTTTGTTCGAAAGATGACTGCTAGCTACACTGCTTGAATTGCCATAATGTTAAACTGACCTATTCCTCAAAAGGATGCCAAATCAGAAGCCAAGACGTTTCTTTCCTGCTCGCTTACACAGACTACAGCTGTGCCCTCCAGGTGTTCATTCTTGCATTCTGCTTCCAGGTTTTGGGCTTTTGTTTTATTTTTCTAGATGTACATAAACTCCCATGGAAGGGTTTGTGTTTCCTGAGGGCCTAAGAAATCTGCCTGGTAGCACAAAATAATCTGTGACAAACTTCGGGGATATATTTTGTAGGGAGTGGGACAGAAGCCATCAGTTTTGGCTGCAGGTGATATTCATCCCAGAAAGCTCCTTCCACCTTCTGAACCTTAGTACCAGGAAACTCTGCAGAAGTTCTTGTTTTGCAAAATTGCACTTAAGAAATCTCACATGGGCACTCTCCTAACTGTTAGTACCTAAGACATATAGGTATATTGTATTGTGAATGAGCTGACAACATTTAATACCCTGGCATCCTTTTTGTCATTCTCCAAACTATAATACCATACTGATACACATTTCTTCAGTGCCACTGTCACCCTGGTTCAGCTTCCGAGTTCCTCCAGGTAACCCAGTTCTTCATGAATGATCGCGAAATTATTCTTCCTACCAACAGCACCTCCTTAGCTTTATACACCGGCAAACTGTGGTAGAGTTTTCTAAAACAAAACATCACCCAAACAAATAAGAAGCAAGATCTGTTCCTAAACCAGTCCTCACAAACAGCCTCTCACTTCCTCTCTCTGCTCTCACAGGTTCCCACCACAGAACAATCCACTGGAAATCCT
The DNA here is from genome assembly GCF_032191515.1 of Phaenicophaeus curvirostris. Lineage (NCBI taxonomy): Eukaryota > Metazoa > Chordata > Aves > Cuculiformes > Cuculidae > Phaenicophaeus > Phaenicophaeus curvirostris. The sequence continues at coordinate 122,164,970 of NC_091392.1, read as the reverse complement.
CAGCTCAAGACATTGCAATAGGTTTTGTATGAGTTGCCTTTGGAATACTTCTTATGCACATTAATTCATTTTCTTTTTATCTCCTTATCTTTAATTTCTCTTTCCATCAGCATTATTTTTACAACTTTGTTTCATGATGCTATTGAGATAAGAGCAGAAGACCCACAGAAAGCTGTACCACTTCTCAAGTCTCCATCCCTCCTCTAAGCAAGGAAACTACATCCTCTAGTTCTGGGTGGTAATTTCAGTGCAAGGTTAACTCTGGTTCTGCAGGTGAAATAGTTCTCACATCAGAACAACACATTTAAAGGAAAACTCTGAAAGGGTTATCTGCCACTGCTGCAGAGCTGGTGGGTGCCACCATATTCCTCCCTAGGTTGCAACAGGCTGCAGAGGCAGTCTGTTTATCCCTGTAAGCTTTGACTCCTGCAGCAACCACATTGCTAAGGAGGTAATCTAAGAACATAGCCTGTCCTTTCTTGACTTCTGTTAGTGTGATAATAACAAACACCTAAGACTACGGAACAGACTAGGTAGACTCCACAAAAATCATGTTGCAGGGCTAACTCACCATCATACATCTGCAACATGCATGATAAGGCAGATAAAAATATTCAGAATCAAGTAACCATTCACAATATTCACCCAAACCAAATAAAATCAAAGCTGCCATGGAAAGGCATAACCGTTAGTTTTAGGACATTCATAAATTGCAAAAGGAAGACTGCACTTAAGAGAAGTATTTCCAAATTCCCTGGCTCACGTAAAGACTTTTCTATGTCAATCACTTACGGACCGAGAGAAAAGGGTAGAGGACTCATTCACATTTCATTCTGTAAATCTAAACCTCTAATTTTTTGAAAGATCCAAGAGTTATCCAGTGAGGTATAGATTTGATAATTTAAACTGTTTTGCCTCACATTGTGCATGAGGGCTGAGGGGAAATTAAGCTCCTACCTTGCAAAATAAAGCATCCCTAACACAGAAATTGCTGTCCTTGTATTTACAGCAGTGAAATATTAAGGCTTGAAAAAAGAACTATACGTGTCCATTTTCATCACTGTTTCCAAAATTAAATCACATTTCACATTCTGGTTACAGCAGTCCAAGACTAGGAATAGGCAGGATATTAAAACTGCTAGAACTAATGGTTGCTTATTATGTCCATTCAGAAAACGGGGAATTGGAAATACATATCACCACAGCAGAAATCCTAAGGAAGTGGAACTGAAGATAGTCTAATGGTGTTAGCTTGGAAGTATGTAAGTACAAGAAAAATTGTCCACTACCAAACTAAATTTTTGTTTCCCCCCCAGTGAATCAAATTACATAATCACAGAATTTATGACCTGAAACATAGTCAACAGAAAGTTGATCTAAAAAAAAACAAACAAACCGAAACAGGAGCCTTTTCTTCTATGCAAACTAAGACCTCCAAGTATATGCTGAGTAACCAGCAATGAACATGCACGCCTAACAATGGCATATAATATTTTTATTCTTTTTTTATGAATACAAGTTAGTCTAGTTAACTCTCTGCAGAGAATAAGTCTGCAGAAATCACGACAGTCTAGGAGAACTCTTGGGTCAAACAGACAATGTTTGCATTAGGAGCAAAATAACTCCAAGTAACAATCAAAATTACAAAGGAAGCTGCAGAAAGTACAAATATATCCTGCTGTTTAAAAATGCCTTTTAAGAGAGAATCAAAATGGATAAAAGAGAGGATGTGTTATTCTCTCTTCTTTCTCTTTGAGAATATAATAAAAAGTCAAGTACAAAAAAACCATTGGGAAACTCTGCACATTAAAAATTCTTCTACTTCAAGTCACAATGTGTACTACAGAGGTGCTTAGCTTGATAAAGGTGAAATCTTGTCTCTAAAACTCTGCATGTTCTTCAGACCCAATCTTATTTTAAAGTAATAGACTGAAACTTAATCTCTGGATTCAGTCATGTGGAAAATAAGTTGGACTACTCAAATTAGCAGCAAGCCTTCCCAGAGTTTATTGTTTTCAAATATTTTAAAAACGTTTTTGATATTGCATCTCAGTGGAGTGAGATGTCAATATTGTTCAATGCTATTTTCCAATTAAAAAAAAAAAGTGAAATTCCATTCTTATCCATAAAGGATTAAGTAAAAGGTCTGCATGTTTTAATGCATTGTCCTAGATAACAGAAGGAATAATATTCAGGTTTTTCCTTCCTTTACCATGCAAAATGACACATATGTGCTTAGGGGCATGGTTTTGTAGGGTACTTGGCAGTGCTATGTTAAAGGTTGGACTCGATCCTAAAAGTCTTTTCCAACCTAAATTATTCTATGTAATGAGAGGATTACTGTCCCTTAAGGGGCTCATGTAACACCAGAAAACACACTTAATGTTACCATGTAACCCACTTTTTTCTTTTTCCAAAGAAAGAAATAAAAAATCCGTTATTATGCATCTTGTACCTTTTTTTTTCCATAGGAAAGTTAATCTTCCCAGCTGCTTATAAAGAGGTTATGAGATCAGCCTAAAGATAACATAAAGCAAGAAAGTAAATTAAAAATTCAAAGCATAACTGAGCTTTAAAACTTAGCACTCATACTTGCCATTAGGGGAAAAAAAAATAAAACCACATAAAAAAATCAGATGGTGGTTTGGCCCTTCTCCAGAAGGATACTACTCATCAAGCTTGAAAAGGCTAATGAGCATTTCTTCCTTTAAAAAAAAAAAAGTAGAAATAAGAAAACAAAGGTATTCTCATCATCAAAACAAAGAAGATACTGGAAATCTGAAAGACATTTTTTTGGGTCAGCTTCCAGGGTGACCTGTGGAGGAATCCAAGTACCACCCCCCCCATTTGTGCCTAACCTCACATGGAAGTCTGAACATGCTCACTTCCAGCTACAGAGCTCCTCCTTGAGCATTGTTTTATGAAGCAGACACAAGGCTAATAAAACACAAATACATTGGCCAGCACCTATGCGAACACTGCAATCAGATTTCCAAAAGTCACAGGAAACAGAGTCTGAGTGAAAATTACAGGACTAAATCAATTACTTTTAAAACCATACCATGTTTTTGGAGAAGACTAGAATATAGGTTTATGTTGAAGGCTGAAGCAAATCAAATTATTCAGCATAAAGCACTGACCAGGAGAAAATCAATTATTTATGCTCTGTTATACACTACTTATTAAAATCTTTTTCATTGTATATAGTACCTGTACTCATACCAGAAATCGCTTGCAATCTTCAGCATCACCAAAAGGTGGCATTTGTATTATCACAGAATAGCACAATTTTATCATAAGCTTTAAGTAATCAAAAACTTCTTATATAAATACATATAATTATTTTTTACTGCTTCCATGCTGAAACTGACCTGGCCAAGTTGCTTATCCCCATACAGCAAATGAGAGATAAACAGATACAGAGCATAGCTGTATATCCTTGGAGAAGGACATAAAAGACATAATTAATCGATTACAGAACAGCAAATACACTAAATAATACTAGATTAAAGAAGAGATCATAAAACTATCAGGCAGGCAATAAGTAGCTAGAAATAGTAATCAATAACCAATATAAGAAAACAGTTTAAGACAGAAAAGTAAGCCATGTAGTCATTTTAATTTGCAATTTCAGAAAGAGTCTTTTTATTCCTCTACTACATTCAAATATATAATTTTCTTAAAGGACAACTAAATAATAAAAAACCCAACCTAACTGGAATGCACAGAATGTGATTTTAAAAACGTTTCCACTATTTTTTTTCCCCCCTCTGGCAAGGGAATACAAAACCTTTTTTGAGTTCAGGCTAATGGAGTATAGCAAACAAAGGTAACAATATCTATAAGTCTAATTTAATTCCTCTTTAAATTTTTATTGTGGTTTGGTTTATTACACCATTTTATGTCAGTGCAAGGAAGACCTGCTGTGAATGAGTGTAGAGAGAAAAAAAAAGAAAAGAAAAAGAGAGAAAAAAACAGTTCTAGACTTAATGCGTGCAGAGCTCTGCAAACATGATACTTGTTACACCAATGCCCTCCAGAGACAGGTAATTCAGTCCTATTTCTGCAATAAAAGAAGCAAGCACACATGCTCAGTGACTTCACCAAAAGCACACAATAAGCTGGGAAACACCAACTCAGACTTCATGATTACAGAGTCTCTTCACCCCATTTTCCCCTCAACCCCGTTAGAAATTCTACATAAGTTTTTCCTATTCCATCTGCATATAACTTTGGAAAATTATACCACAAAGTTTGAAGCCAATTATTTTCCTTCAGAATTATAAAATCTCATTGGCTTTAGTAGCTGTGAGTGTCTGGAAGCATCAAATTTATTCATCTACAGTTAATTTTAAAAGAATAAGAAAAGCGATTACAGTTGTTCAAGGTCAGTAGACCATGCTTATCAAAGAAGCCATTTAATTCCAGTTCAGGTGAGAACAATGCAAATGTTATATTATTCACTTCACTAGGAGAGCCGAGGATCAGAAAAGAAACTATTTCTCTGCTGAGCAGTTTTCACAAGCATGCAGACATCATGTACTTCTGGTCAGCTATTGTTCTTACCCAAATAACTTTGACTTCTAGATTATTTTGGAATCAGTACCACTAAAAAAAACTGTGGGAATGGTACAGCACAGAGCTAGAAGAAGCAGCAAGCCTTAGGGGATTGCCACTTGAAGTGCTGATCCACATCTTTACCGGGAGGCGTTCATGACCACGCTGGAAAAGCAGCCTTTTAGAAATCCCTTTTAGAGAAATTTCTAGAACAAGCAACACAATCTCTCATTACTCTGCTTCCACACACTCTTTACATCTTTTGAGTGATAGCTGCTTCCAGCCTTCTCAAGTTAAAGATACTCTGAATTGATCTCATTTCAAACTATAAGCTTCCAGTTCTACCTATTGTTAGTTTCAGCAGCTGTAATTGTTTCAAGGTATCAGAGCCACCTCTATAGAGAGCCACAGGTTCTGAATGGGTGCCTGACAGAAGGCAGCACCAAAGAGATGATTCAGTAGGTTTGGCACTAGCTTTCAGGAGTAATTAAAAGACAGGGAGTTACTCAATACCAAAACTACATTCCCTAAAAATCTTTTTTGGGGAGGTTTCTTAGGGGGTTTTATTCCACTTACAGCAAATTAAGAAGTAGATGATGCATTTGGTCACACACAGTCATCTGTTAATCACATATTTTTGTTGTCAGCTGCTTATGCTGAATTGAGCATGTTTGACACATGCCGCAGTAAGACTTGGGCTAAAATTCACGTGAAGTTTTGTATAAAAAAGACTGTTGTTTAAACAGTCTTGTGACATAATCAAGAGTTTAAACATGTTCTTTATTTAACAGCAGACAATTCATTTTCAGAATCATTACATTACTCAATAGAATAATAAAATTAGGCTTTGACTGGGTAAAAGCATTTCTAAATTCCTCAAAGACAATTCTGCTAAGTTATATTCTCTAAGGATCTTTAAGCATTCTTAGATGCAAAGAGGTGCTTGCCATAAATCACGTATTTTCCTGTCACTCCAACGTTTCCAGCTTTGTTATGCCTCACTGCCTGCGAAGTCAGTCAGCTTCCAACACTCGAACACCACTTACTTATTAAGGCTAAAGATCTACAGAGAAAGCAGACTTTTTCCCAGTTCTGGACTCCTCCTAATTGGTATGATCCACTATGCGTGTCTTTCTGAGCTAGCTAAAATACATAACCAAAAATCACAGGCTTCTACAGAGGCAAAAATAAAGGTTTAGAGTGATTTTTTTTTCTTTTAATATCAAGCTGTCTTTAGAATTATACTTATTTTCTTCCAGAGTCTGATCCAAAGCTCAGTGAATTCAATGGAAAGACTCATCAGCTTCAATAACATGGGAGCAGGCTTATAACACACCATATGCCAAGTATGAAAGTATCCATCTGTCGCTGATCCATATCTTGTTATTGTTATGTTCATTACATCAAGGGATTAGTTTTCTAAGAGATGAAGCTTGTAAAGGAGCTGCTGGAGGAATTTATAAACAAGGTTTTATAAACATCTAAGTACACCATAGTGGAGGTACACATAATCCAAGTCAGCAGTGCTTCCATGACAGTCTGACAGCATTTTGTGTTCACTTCCACAGTTGCTCAGAGAAAGTGCACTATAACCTACAAGTTCAAGCCTCTGGCTTTCAGGTTGTGAATAGATTTATAGCTGATGGATACTTCACTGCAAGTGAGTGGCAAGCAAAAGTCAAAGTAACCTTCATGCACGGTGACAAGGGGCTCAGCAGCAGAGCAGCATGACAGTGGTCAGAGTCCTATCACTTGTAATATTTATAGTCAGCATTAGTCTCACAGGGTTGTGAACACTGCTCTATCATAGTATTGAACTATTTGCCCTTATTTTGTCTGAAAAGCAGGGAACAACATTCTCCCTGATCACAGAAGATAATTGTGATTGCACAAGTAATTTTTAAAAGCATAATAACAAAAATATAGAAGTCCTCCGGCAATTAAGGATCTTGCTTGTTTAGTTAATTACCCTCTTCAACATTTCCCTGAATTTTGGCAAACATGCACAGCCCCCAAAACAAGCGAACAGAAGGTGGGCGCTAATCTGAAGTCCTCTCACCATTTCCTTTCTCTCCAAGATGAATCAGTTGTGTTTGAGAGCGTGCTGAAGATTCATTTCACAAGTACATCCCTTTTGCTCACAAGTCGAGATAAGCAGAAGCAATGCTGCCCTGAAAGCAGGAGTCGTTATGAGAGAATTCCTACATTTAGGTACTCACCTGATCTACAAGAAGCCCCAAAAAACTCCTGTCAGAATCTTGCCCCATGAACCCACTGCTTCTCATTTAGCCTTGAGAAGAAAAGGCTGAAGGGTGACCTTATTGCTCTCTACAGCTACCTGAAAGGAGGGAGCTGGCCTCTTCTCCCAAGTTACAGGGGACAGGACAAGGGGGAATGGCCTCAGGCTACACCAGGGGAGGGTCAAGCTAGAGATCAGAAAGAATTTTTTCACAGAAAGGGTCATCAGGCACTCGAACAGACTGCCCAGGTAGGTGGTTGAGTAACCATCCCTGAAGGTGTTTAAAAGAGGGGTAGACGAGGTGCTTAGGGACATAGTTTAGTGGCAGATCGGAATGGTTGGACGCGATGATCCAAGAGGTCTTTTCCAGCCTGGTGATTCTATGATTATATGATTCATTCTTTCCTCAAAACAGCCCCCACAGCCAGCTGGCTCCCAACTCCTCCCAGTAGCCTCCTCCTATAGATGCCAAGAGCTGCTAGTCCGCAGCCTGTAAGCACACAGCCTCCATCCTTCCCCCTATCTCCTCCCAATAACCACCTCTGTCACCCCTCCACCCTCTCAGTCCTCCCCTGCAACACAGGCACATGCTCCCACCTCCACCTCTTACGAAGTCTCACGCTGGCTCTCCTGTAACCTGCTTAGTGCATAAATTCCTCCTTAATCATTCCGGTTCTTTCACTGCTGCTCTGTCTTCTGCAATGTGATGTGAGCAGGTGTGTAATACCGTGGATTTTCTGTCTGCAGTACTAATGAAGAAGGTTCATTCTGTTTTATATTTCCTTAGACAATACAAATTAGCAGAACTGTCTTTGGGGAATTAAGAAATTTCTCCATGTTCTTTTTGCCTGCCTTGCACTCTTGCATACTCCCTGTTGTTAGCCCCATGACCCACACTCCCACCATCCCCATTTGTCATTTACTCCCCAAGTATAATCCTACCTAACCTTTACTAACTTCCAATTTCTGATGCATGAACAACACATGCAAAACCTAAAACTCTTTCCTAGCACAGGCAGCTATCACATTCAGGAGGACAGTTTAAAAGTGTGTATGATTAAAACAGCCTTCATAGTTAGACAGTTGCCTAGGGATGGCAATCACAATAGTGAATCAACTTGTCTCAGGGACCTCAATACACTTTTTGAGCTTGGTTCCAGTTATCTGAAAACGTTCAGTGTTTCAACTGTTCATATGTCACCCATTGAACCAGTAGGCATAAATTTATATTTGGAGTAATGTCTTCTCCAAACCCAAATACACATGGAAATATACTGTTATGATTAAATCTATTTCATACTTTAGTCCAACAGTCTTCTAAAAGGCTATCCTAATTATCTAATAGTTACCAGAGATCAGCATATTAAAATAAGTGACTTCAAACTGATGAAGCTGAGCAAAATCTTGTTTTGCTATACACCAATACCAATTTTGCTTACTGTCTCGAAAAAAAGCAACAGGTTAGTCTAGGCTGTTGCAGATAATTGGGGTGGTTCAGTCACAGGCATACAACCTTTCAAAATGTACTAACTTAAATCAGCCAAATATAAAGAAAAAAACAAAAACCCTTGATATAGTTGTCATTTCCTCAACTGTAGCAACTAACCTATCGAGAAATACCCTCAAATTTTTTTCATCAATACTGCAAACAGAAAATCCACAGTATTACACACTTACCTTTGTCATATTGTAGGTGGCAGAGCAGCAACGAAGAAGGAACCTGAATGACAATGGAGAAATTTATGCACATGCATGGTAAAGCAACATGCTAACCTTACAGTACAGAATAGAAATTAAAAAGCCTGCCCCAGCATTCCACAATACTGTTCCATTCACCCCCAAGTACTTTCTTAAGAGACACAGGCTTACAATCAAGCCCCTTGAATGTAAGATTCAGAATTGATAGAATCAGATTGATAGTTTTCATTAGTAGTTACAGGGGTGGGATTCCACCCCCCTTCATTTCTTAGGCAAATGTTGGGTTTTACGGGAAATCCAAAACAAACTTCATATTAATTTCCTGGCCTACAATTAGGTTAATTCTTTACTTGTTTAATTGTTTTTAGAAGCAGACTGACCTCACACTGCTCACTCTCATTTAGACCAGACATTGCCATCCATTGTTCTGAAAACTTCTGTCTTCCTTCTTACGAGAACATTCACTTGAAATGAACACTACCTTTGCAGTTCAGAAAAGGGAGATGGAGCTAGCTGTGCACACATGGGATGTCCTCACTAAATATAACTTAAAAAGGACTAGGAGACTGAATGCAAAGCTGAGAATCAGTTTCAGTTTCACAGCCTGGCTCCTGGTAAAGAGAACATTTTATTTAAAAACACAGGAAAACTTTCACAAGAACTGATAATCACTCCAAGAAAACTTGACAGCCTTTGCTTTCCTCACATTTTCACAATCTTTTTTCCCCGATTCAGAAAATTATTTTGAAACTCAGTATTACTGAACAACTGAGCTTATTGAAATTATGGATGCAAATGAGGACATTATCTCACCATAGATGACAGCGTTCCTACAGACAACATCACTAGACTGGATCTTTTATTAGGTTAGAAGCACCATTCTATTACAGAACTGGTTGCCAATGTTTAATAATTTCATGTCTTCCATTTATTTGTAATGAGTGGCAGTGATCTTCATGGATAGCATTAACTTCATTGCTCAAACAGCCCCATAGCATGTGATAAAGAGTGAGAAATTACTGCTCCCTTGTTTCCCAGCAGATCTAATGCAAAACAAATTCAAACTTTCCAACTTGGCTGTGTGATATCATAGAAGTCATACATTGAATCGGCTGGATTTCTTTTCTTGTTTTACTTTTCTTTTTTTCTTCTTTATTCAGAAGCATATTTTATCAGAACTACATTTATTATTCATATTGAAGATCTGGCTCAGGACTCACTGTGCTAGGCTTTCACAAAACACTGATTAAAGATGGTTCTGGATCACAGAATTTACAGTTGACAAGACAGATGAAAGATGAATATAAAGAAGCCTGCATTGAGAAACATGAGTGCTCAGTGTGGTAGAAACTGTCTCAGCACAGCGATTGCTAAAGAGGTTAGACCAGTCCCTAAGCTCATTTCACCACAGGCTGAAGTGAGAGCACTTGTGAGTGCCAGGTTTTTCCATACGGAGAGCACATTCCTTGAACTGCACGTGAGATACACGCATCTCCCACAACCCCCCCCAAATTTAGTAGCTTAAGCTATAAATTAGCCTTCAGAAAGAAATTATTGCAGTCACTTCCAAGCTCATTTAGATTTGAATTTGGTGACAGAGAACATGAAGTATAAGTTGTTATACTACTTACATGACAAATTACCCAGAAATGTTGGAATTTTTTCCCTATCACTTATAATCTCCCAACAGAGCTTTACATATGAAGATTTTACTTGGTGTGTGCCTTGATTAATTTTGTTTTCTCTTTGTAGATGAAAACCAATACTACCAGATAATCTATGTCATTCTTTTCTACCATTTCTGTTTGGATCCAGAAAAAAAAAAATTAGGATGTTTTTGAAGTGCATTTCTTTTTTGTGCCCTCATGCTCTCTGTAGTACCAAATGAAACTATGATAAATCTAAGGGACATAATTACCTCACTGAAATAACATGCTAAGCTTTCACTATTAGTATACAGTCATCCTAGGAAAAGACAGAAGAAATAATTGGCACTCATGATTGTACTCCTTTTCTTTTTGTCCTTTTATTTCAGAAAATTCTCTGCAGTGGGTTATGAACCTTACATTATATTTAATTAAGCTATGAAATCAACGTTAAGCTACATTATGTTCTTAGTACTAATGAGCTCCTTTAGTCCCTCGGCATTTTTAAGTTCAACATTTAGATGACTGGTCTGGCTGGTTGACATTGTACCAAAGCAGTTACTGTTTCAAGGTTCAAAAAAAAGGGGTATAAGCTCAAATCCCTCTTGAAGATGAGCCTATTCTGCCAGGAAGTAAATGTCTCCCATCAACACATCAGTTCCTACCTCTTTGTTCCAGATAGCTAAAGGGCCCCTTTATTCCCCAAACCCTTTTGTATGAGAACAGAGACACTGCATAACCTATGGTTTCATCATGGCACACACTCCACACGCACACTCTATTTCCCTTCAACATTTGTTCATCTTCTTGACTATCTTCTCTTTAAACAATACCCTTCACCAAATCCCCTGACTCTGCATTTCCAGCTGAATAAGACTCCTAGTATTTCTAGAAAAGAATTACAGAGTAACTAGACCTAAAAAGCTTTATAATTCAGGTGTGAGGACTTAAATTTACAAAGAAACTCCAAGTACTAATGCAAACTTCCCAATTCAACAGCCCATTTCCAGAAGACACATCCCACATATCCACAATGCAAACCACACACAAAACGCCCAAACACACATCACCAAAACACCACACTTGCCATCTCAGATCAATGTATTAAGAGGAGGAAAATAGGATTTTTTTTTAAGCTCAGATTTTCCAGAAATTTTGTAAGACATGAAAAAGAACATGAAAAAAAAAAATCATTGTATTTTAATTTTTTTTCTAAAACTGGGTATGGAAATAATGACAAACTTTATGACTGCATTCTCTGGGAAACTAGTGTTGAAAAAGCATTTTGGGAAAAGCAAGGTCTCCAGTACTGTAGACTACTCTAAAAGATGGTTTGTTTGTTTTGGGGTTTTTGGGGGGGGGGATGGGGGGGGGGCATTGGGGGGTTTTTTGTTGTTTGGGGTTTTTTTTATCATACAACTTCCTATCATGCCACCTAAACTGCTGATAATATAGCCAAAAATGTGTTTTACTTCTAGTGGCGTTCTTTTTGTAGTCGACACAATGAAATCTTTCATACATAATTTAAACCAGTTCAAAGAGGAACAACACAGCAACATTCACTTCCACGAAATTTTTGGTTCTAGTTGGAAATCAGAGTGGGGAACAAAACCCACACTCCCCAAGAAACACACCTCACAAGAGCATAATCCTGCTAGTAGCATCATCAGTCTTTACTTTCCTGGTAATAGAAACCACAACAGATGGCTCATGACATCCAAAATACATCTGAAATGATAACTGAAGATTACTTTCTACTTTTAAGCACAGGAGTATAAACTGATAATATGCATAAGGCCATAATCTGTCTTTAAAGCTTCAGGGCTCCATTTCAATGGAAACAGGAAAACATAGTGTTTACCCTAAAATTGGACAACTAATTGAGTTTATATTCTCAGTAGTTTTGAAAAATAAACATTTCTCATTTCTTCATTTCTCTCACATAGTGAACTTACTCATGCAAGTCTATTTTCCATTAGTAATGTCAGGTTCAAAAATACACAAGGTACTTTTGGAGAGGAAAACAGTAGTACTATAGCATACATTTTTAAAACTGCCCTTTTTTTTGATTGTTTGTTTCTGTAAGGAAAAGTTTTCAAAATTCAACTTTCTTTTTCAAGTTAAAACCAAAAAGAGAACCTTGATAACCTTCGAGAGACAGTGAAAGACTTTTTTGTCTTTGGCCCTCCCTCCCCATCTTCTGAGGGCTAGTTTTGAGATGCTTATGAAAAAGATGTCATTTTAACATTTAAAAACGCTAGCCCACCTTCCAGTAGTAGAGTTAGATGTAAGTGTACATTTTGGACAAGTTTATCAAGAAGATTCTAGGAAATATATACACACATCTATGCCTTTTTTTCAGGGAAGTTCACGCTTTAATAAACTGAACACACAACAAGCCAGCTTATTGAACCTCTGCAAATCAGATACCTTGTTGCAGGCACAGTTGCTTAGATACTGAGTAATCTAGGTAAGTGAATAAATCAAATTATCAATAACATACACGATTGCATCCTATTATTGAAACAGCCAATTGAAGTAATTTTTAGATTAGCTATAAAACAGATATTTAAAACTTATTGGGTCATATGAGATGCCAAATAACTTAATTAAATGAGCATTAGCTAACATTTGAAGATTTGTTCGTCACAGATACATTGAAAACACCATTGTTTTTTACAACAATAATTGCAGCAACTACTCATGTAAAGTATCTCTGCAGTCACTCTGAAGTAAACACTCAACCAACTCCTTCATAAATTGTTATTCTTGATAAAAGGTAGACCCTTACACAATAAACATCAAAATGACAATGTGACCATCTGAAAAGACTCAGTGCTTGCATTGATTTTGCTGCATTTGACAACAATGTGAGACTGAAGAGATGGGGAGAGTTCAGCTAAGAGGAGAGATGATTAATAAGAGACAGAATAAAGGTGCACAAAATAGCATGTGGTAGAGGAAATACATATTAGGTACTTCTAATTGCTGTGCTTCCTAAGAGCAAAGAGCAAAGGCCAATCAATGAAACTGAAAGTCAGACATTTTAAATTCATTAAGTTTTTACACAAGCCATAATTAATCTGTGAAATCGCTTCCACAAAGCAGAAAGCCTCAGTGCTTACCAGAAAAAGACTTATAATGAGAACATCCATTTGTATTTAACAGGATGATAAATAAAATAATTTGATCATTAATTGGTGGGAGCTATAACAGGGTCTAAGGAAACCAATTTTTTACTAAGAGAAATTTATTCCATCCTCATCAAGCAAAATAACTATGTTCCTCCTGGAGATCTTTTAGAGATTACAATTGACAAATGGCTAGACTATATAAGTAATTGTTCTAACTTGATATAAAATTTTGGAGGTCACATTCCTCCAGAAAGCATCTGTAAGGTCGTTGATCTCACGTGGATTTACTTAGTGAGATCTAGGGAAGCTCACTCAGGAGACTTTGCTACAGCATCAAGAAAGGCAACAACAGCTACTGTCCTTTCAGAGAGAATGCATAAACGCCAGAAAAAAACCCCAAACAAACAAACAAAAAAACAAAACAAGAAACCCCAAAAACCACAAAAAAACCCCAAAAAAAATCCCGAACCACCTTTGATTTTCTGGAGTTTCTGAACTGCATTGGTGATAACTTCCTGACACAGCTGATCAAGAATCCAATAAAAGGAGACACTCTACTGGACATACCTGCTAGAAGTAAGGAAGAATAGGTCGAGGGTGTTAAAGCTGGGGGGCAGCCTTGACTGCAGCAGCCATGATATGGTGGAGTTCAAAAGCCTATAAAAAACACAAGGCATAAACCAGGACCACAACCCTGGCCTTGAGAAGACCTTCAATCTGTCTAGGGATTGGCTTGAAGAATCCCATGGGACACAGTCTTGAAAATTATATGCATTCAGCAAAGGTAGTTAATTTTCAAGGATTACCTCCTCCAAGCTCAAGAACTGTCCATCCCAACGAGCAGGAATACAAACAAAAGGTGGCAAGAAATATGTAGAGATTAACAAGAAGCTTCTAACAAAGGCCAGACAAAAAAATGACACATAGAAGAGTAGAAGCTAAGGCAGATGACCCAGGAGAATACAGACATTGCCTGAGCATTCAGGTACGGTGTTAGGAAAGCCCACCTTGAATCTGGTTAAGAGATATGAAAGACAATAAGAAAAGCTTGTACAGGTACAGCAGCAGCAAAAGGAAGATGGGAAATTTTATGCCTGCTGCTGAACGAAGCCAGGGACTCAGTGGCAAAAGACATAGAGACAGAGGGGCTGAGGGCCTTCCTCACTTCTGTCTTTACTGGTAGGAGAGGCATTCAGTAATCACAGGTCACTGAGACAAGTTGGGAAGTCCATAACAAGGAATACCATACAGTTGGTGGAGAATAATTAAGTTAGGGAAAAATTTAAACGCACTGGACAGATATATAAGTAGATGGAACTGGATGAGTTTCACCCACAAGTGCTGAGGGAACTGGCCAATTTTATTGTAAAGCCACTCTCCATAGTCTTTGAAAGGCCCTAATCATTAGAAGAGGTTTCCAAGGAAGAAATCAGATACTACTTCTATATTCCACCACTGAAAAATAAATGATTTATGCAGCTATAGGATAGTCAGTCTCACCTTGATCTCTGGAATAAGGAGGGAGCAAAAATCTTGGAATCAGTTTCCAAACATACGGGAAATATATAGACAAGATGATGACTGGACAGAGGCAGCAAGTATTCATGAAGGGGTTATCATGCTTTAGTAATCTAATAGCCTTCCTATGATGAAACAACTGACTAAGAGGATAAGCATCTGGTGTTCCAAGCTTATCTATATAGTAGCAATGCCTTCAAAACCACTGTCTTATAGATGAACTACTGAGAAATTAGGTAGATTGAAAACTGACTGAAATGTTAGGCTCAAAAGGTTGTGATGAGCAGCACAATGTCCAGCTGAAGGCCAGTTATCAGTGGTGTACCCCATGGGTTCATAATGGGGCCAGTATTGTTTCATACCTTCATTAGTGACATGGATGTGGGGCAGAGAGCACCCAGAGCAAGTCTGCAGCTGACATAACTAGGTGTGAGCGATGTACCAGACGTTTGTGCTGCCCACTTGGAGATACTACAACAGGCTGGAGAAATGGGCTGACAGTAACCTTCTGAAGTTCAGCTAACAAAAATGCCATGAAAGTCCTGCAACTGGAGAGGAATAACCTCATGCATGAGTTCAGGCAAAGCAGAAAAAACATGGGTATTCTTATCTAATTTATCTAGCTGTTACCCTGATGGACACCAAGCTGAACATAAGACCTTACAGCAAAGGTGACCAACAGCACACTGGTTCTGCACTAGGTAAAGCATCACCAGCAGGTTGAGGAAGGGGATTCTTCCTTGACCCTCAGCACTAGTGAGACATCTTGAGTGCTGAGTCCAATGCCAGCTCCTCAGTACAACAGACATGAACATACTGGAGAGAGGCCAGTGAAAGGCCACAAAGATAATTAAGAGGCTGGAGCTTCATTCATACGATGAGAGGCTGAGAAACCTGTAACTTACTACCTTGGAGAACAGAAGGCTAGTACAATAAAGGGAAATCTTATCAACATATATAAACACTTAAAGGGGGTTAGATCTGACAGTCTGCAAAGAGGCCTTCATGCCTCTGTTTCCAAATCAATTTTAACAAAGCACATGGGGCCATTTAACGGTATTAAAACAAAATACTGAAAGTTGCTGTATTCTGGAAAAATAGAGAAAAGCATCAGAGCAAGCATTGTTAACTGAAGGACCCAGATAGGGCCCAAAATGAGAAGGGAGTGTAGGCATTTCCTTCAAGGAAAGGAAGACTCCCTTGTAGGTCCAGGAAGCCTCTGCAATAAACTCATTTGTGACTCAGGTACAAGCTTAGGGGTTTAATTTAGTAAATTTGCTTAAGGTTTCATTTTAGTAAATTTGCATAAATTGAAGAGGAAAGAAGCAATTAAAAATTTGCACAAAGTAAAATACTTAAATAATTTGGAAGAGTTGGTGTTTTATACTCCACCTTGAGATGCACAGTAACCAATTACCCAGCTATAACAGACAAGTTAGACTGCTTTGACTTCAGGTCAGCATACATCGACTGAACCTTTCAAAGGAAAGAGCAAAGTGATTTTCATCTCTTGAGCTATGCTGAAGACTATCGGCTTTACAGCAGGAACCACTGTGCTGTCTTGTGCTCTTCTGTATTTTCAGCAACCTCAGCCTAGGAGACAGGCCAGAGGACGTGCTTCTCCCACATGTCTGAAGTGTGTGTAAAACAGCCACACGCTCTCACCAGGCTTAACTCTCAGAGCTTAACAGCTCTGTTCTGTCCTCAGATACATCTGTGATGATCAGGCATAGCTGACCACATAGACAATATAGCAGAAGAAACCTACTAATTTGACATGTCCTCTGAAAAACAAACCAGAGTGCCCTTAAACTGAATAAATCATGCTTCACTGATCTTGTAGAAAACTGCCTTAGAGCTAGACACTGGAAGTAATTCTTCTCAAAACACTAATATTTGTGTTAAAAATCCAGGTCTTGCTCAAGTCTTTGCAGAAGTAAGGTGACACAATAGTTAGCAGAAAACAGTCCAAATAGCAATTAAAATCTTGGAAGATTATGAAGCATATTTAAAAATATTATTGCTTCTTTTTGCACAAACTACAATAGCTACCCTCTGAACCATGATCTAATTAAGTATTTCTAAAAGCAATTTATGTTTCAATGGAGATATTCTGAAGTAAGTGATGGTGGTGGGGCGTTGTTTTGACAGCTTACTCTAATACGTTTCTTTACAATAATATGTTTTATCACAGCTCTTTAATTAAGGAAAAAGAACACATGCAGTAAGACTGCTTGCTCTTTATGTCACAACTAATCAAAATACGTATATAGATTTCATTCTCTCCATATATTTTGGGGTAAGTAAAGAGATTTTGGGAATTCAAAGGACTTTGAATCTATAATTCATTTGGCCTCTCAAGGATATTCTAGCAGTATCCCAAGAGAAGCAAAGTTTTTTTAGTCAACAAAGGGAAAACCGGATTTCTAAACCTGTTAGAGATAAGGCAAGGAATGTGTCTGCAAGGCTTTTTTGGCACCTTCGGCCTTTGAAAGTTAAGACTTGTTTGGCTTAAGACCGGCATGACAAACATCTTAAAACAACATTTAATTGATTAGGATACACAGGTGAATAAAGGCAGACAATCAGATCAATTTAAACATCCAGCTGAATTTTTATTACTTTAACAGACTGAACATTAATGCATCTCTCATATCAAGAGGTGAAAGTATATGATCAGTATATCACAACCACAATAAATCCATTATATATTTTTTTTTTCCTTGCTGAAATATAATCTTCTGTCAAGAGAGAAAGAAATTACTTAACTCAGAGCTGGAAGGATTTCAGATTTCCCTTTTGCTCCAGGAAAGATAATCCAGTAATAAAACCTGGTTTCTGGTTCTGAAAACTATTCTTTTGACCTTTATATTTAAGCTGGTGCTTCAGCTATCCTTTTACTGGCCATCCAGGCAGGATTCTAAGCACAGAGAGCCGAGTAACACAAAGTATTTGCTCATAGCTGACTGACCAGCCTGAGATTCCTCATTCCAACTGAAGGGAAAAACTTCTCAGGCTAACAATTGTTACAGAAAGGACTTAGATGTGAATTTAAAAGGAAATTACTGCCAAATGCATTTTCATTATAACAAGATTACTTGAAATATCTCACTGTTAAGAGTTCTCACTCTCAGCAACCATTTCCCCAACCCACGGAAACAGACACAGTTGTCTCATTTCACTAGAGAGAGCATCATCATCATCTCTATCCACCTCAGCTTAAGCAAAGGAGTTGACTGAACAGTTCAAATAAGAAGAGCATGCGTAAAGAAACTAAAGCCCTTTACTGCTGAGTATTGCTACTGAACAGCAACACCTGCAACTGTGCCCAAAAATAACGTATCAGTCACCTATAACAGAAAAACCATTTGCTTTTCCATGTATTACACTTCCCTTTGCTTCTCAGTATGGAAGAAAAGCAATACTGAAAAACAAGTAACTGACATGACTAGGAGAGAAAGGGTGCTATAATTCTTCAAAATGTAATCTCCCTTCCTCTTCAAGAAGGGTCAAGATTATGGAAGACTATGTGAAGCTGCATATTTCTTAATGTTGCAAAAGCAGTTTGAGTCTACTACATTTTACAAACAATGGCTATACTCCATGGCAGCTGGAAGACTGTCAGACAAAAAACGTGTTACCATATTAGGAAACTGACATTAAAGGGAATTTGTCCTTCAATGTCGGTGAAGTCACCTAATAAGAGAACAAAAGTTTTTATAAGGAAACTCAAGTATCTGGTTTTTTAATCTTTTCCACCTAAATGAAATACAGTATGTTAACATCCTTGGATAATGTAATTTTCATCAGTTGCTTTCAAAAGAGATTGCCATTAAAAAAATGTGAAAATTATTATGCAAAACCTTGAATGAGGTAATGCTTTTTTTCCCCCAGGAGCATGGAACTAGTCCAGAGAAGAGCAACGAAGCTGGTGAAGGGGCTGGAGAACAGGCCTTATGAGGAGCGGCTGAGAGAGCTGGGGTTGTTTAGCCTGGAGAAGAGGAGGCTGAGGGGAGACTTCATTGCTCTCTATAACTACCTGAAAGGAGGTTGTAGAGAGGAGGGTGCTGGCCTCTTCTCCCAAGTGACAGGGGAGAGGACAAGAGGGAATGGCCTCAAGCTCCACCAGGGGAGGTTTAGGCTGGACATTAGGAAAAAATTTTTCACTAAAAGGGTCATTGGGCACTGGAACAGGCTGCCCAGGGAGGTGGTTGAGTCACCTTCCCTGGAGGTGTTTAAGCGACGAGTGGGCAAGGTGCTAAGGGGCATGGTTTAGTGTTTGATAGGAATGGTTGGACTCGATGATCCGGTGGGTCTCTTCCAACCTGGTTATTCTATGATTCTATGATTTTCCTGAGGCTGTAACTATGCTTCTTCAGTCTGTGGTTTTGGACATCCAGAGTTGCTTCAAGTAAGACACAGATATGGTTTTGCACAATAATTTTTAAGGATTCCTACCACCCCACCTCCCTAAGATGGTCTGTGCTCAATGAGAAAACTGAAAGGAATAGAATAATTCATAGATTTTTAATACTACAAAATAAACTTTAAAAGAAGACAGGATAAAGCTCTAGGGTAGAGAAGTAGCACCATATTTCTAGAATGAACCATTTAGTATTCATTAACATAACAGAAGAATGATTAAAAGCACCTTAAAGCATTCAATAAACTACATTAAAAAGGTTAAAAGTGAGTATATATTTTGAAAAAGGGGCAACAAATCAAGTGAGCATTGTGTTATGCTCAGATCTGAAGCCTGTTTTTAAGAGTAATGCTAACATGTCTCATTTACACTTTATGAATATATTTGATGATTCTAGGTTTAAGAAGATGCACCAGATGACTTTGTTAGGAGCGGCAGACTTGGACAGGATACTGCATTTCTTCCAGATTGCTACTTCCTGCTCTCAGTGAATACAATTTATTGTTTTCACCTGTTTGCACATTTTTATTTAATTCCAGTTTACTTTCAAGTAAAAATTAGCAAACCAAAATATAAAATAAATTATCTGGTTGTATATATCAGAATTTGAAACAAGGTATACACTTTAATTTCTTCTGCAGAGCTTTACTCATTACTTTAAATTTTAAACTTGATATTCTTTAAGAATAAAAGAAAGTCTCCTCTCGTACCACATTAGATTCAAGGATAAGGCACAGTATAGTGAAATCATATGCTTCTGCCAAACAGTTACTTTTACCAAATGACTGAAGCCTGATATGCAGGATCATCAGTTACTCTTCTAGGACAACCCTAGCCAGACATAACAGAACAAGAAAAAAAACCATTTCTTAATTCACAATCTGGTACCATAATATGGATGCATTATGAATGGGCTATACCTTTACATGATGGCATATTACTTATTCATTAGACCAAAGGGAAGTTTCATAAAAACAATGCTCTCAAAGCTGCTTTTGTTTGCCCTGCCATGCTCAATAGAAAGAGACAAATATTAGTTCGAAGAGGTACTTTTCTTCATTTTAAAAGAAATCTCCTGCCAGACTACCAATTTTGCCAAAGTACTTCAAAAAAGACCAAATTCAATTTTTGCCTAAATAAAAATGAAGGAAGCTACAACGAAAAGTGTCACATGCTAAAAACATGTTTAAAATTGGTCTCAAAGAAGTTGGGCATCAGTCCTAAACATGCCACAGGAAAAAAGACTTGGTGCATCCTTTAGCAAGTTTCTGGCATATCTCATGAAGGAACTTGAGCAGAGAAATCTACAGTTACTTTAAGCTTTCCTTTGCTTCCCACAGAACAGCATTTAGATGTTTTTGCTTAATGAATTGCCTTAAGTAGGATAAAGCCAGACAAAGTAGATTATGTTATTTATTGTCCTTTACTGCACAGAATATACTTACCGATCGGAACAATCATATCATTTATCTCCAAGACATATCCTACTGTTTTATCACATTTCAGAACACAACATTTCCTTGCTCCTTGTGTTAAATTATATCAATGAACTGCTATCCTGTTGGACATTCCATTTTGTTTTCAAAAAACCCATAAGAACTGGCCACACTAGTGTAACTGGTGACTAGCAAAAGCACACAGGCCCAACAGAACTATATTTCATTGTTTTCCAAATACACAACTTGATCATACTGGTACTAACTACTATGTTATCAATATGTTTAACAGGAAGTTATATAAAGTTAAGCCACTTCCAAGTTAAAAATAAATAAATATATATATGAAGTGTTATAAGTGGCAGTAACCAGGTTTACTAGTATCATTTTATTGTATTGTACATTCAAGAAGCCATCACCTCTTTAACTATAATAACATTTTAGCCTAATGAACAACTAAGCAGCTTTTTCTCCAGTGGTATAGGTTTTTTTAGGTGTATCACATGCAATCAAACATAAGACTGTGTTACAGTCATGACAATGTACAATTCTATTGGTTTATTTTATAGACAAAATAATTAGACCATTGTGAAACTGTTTTACATAATAACTTCTGGCAAAGTTGTTAATTGAACCATTTAAATGTTAGACTGATCTCCATGAAACTACTGGCAATAAATTGATTAATTAAAGTATTATTTTGCAATTTCTGTCTGGCAATTCTGAAGTAGTTTCTTTCATATCAGCAAAACCAAAGAAAGCCCCTGGCATACCAGAGGGAAGCTGAAGGCCGATCAGTTCAGTTAGGCAATTGTATAAATTATAGCATAGTTTTATAGTTTTGCATTAGTGCTACAGTAAGTGTACTGAAAGTAGCAAAAAAGGTAAGGTACCAAGGGGCTTGAAAAGAGACACATTCCATTTAAAAAGCATTCCCTTCTTCCCATCAGGAACTCTAACCTACATCTCCTCTTATACAGGTCATTGTGGGAACTTTCCACTCTTTGTGTTGCAGCCATGCCATTCCCAAAGAAAAATATTTCATATAGTCCTGGAGGCAAGTAAACAAGAATCATAGAATCACCAGGCTGGAAGAGACCCACCGGATCATTGAGTCCAACCATTCCTATCAAACACTAAACCATGCCCCTCAGCACCTCATCCACCCGTCGCTTAAACACCTCCAGGGAAGGTGACTCAACCACCTCCCTGGGCAGCCTGTTCCAGTGCCCAATGACCCTTTCCGTGAAAAATTTTTTCCTAACGTCCAGCCTAAACCTCCCCTGGCAGAGCTTGAGGCCATTCCCTCTTGTCCTCTCCCCTGTCATTTGGGAGAAGAGGCCAGCACCCTCCTCTCTACAACCTCCTTTCAGGCAGTCATAGAGAGCAATGAGGTCTCCCCTCAGCCTCCTCTTCTCCAGGCTAAACAACCCCAGCTCTCTCAGCCGCTCCTCATAAGGCCTGTTCTCCAGCCCCTTCACCGGCTTCGTTGCTCTTCTCTGGACTCTCTCCAGAGCCTCAACATCCTTCTTGTGGTGAGGGGCTTAGAACTGAACACAGTATTCAAGAAAAACGGCAATAGGCAAAAACTAAAGTATTAATACAAAGATCGTGGCTGATCTGGATAAGAACCTTTTCCCCAAGGTTACTTTTAATATTAATCCCATGGATCATGGTATTATATTCCCCATCACTGTCCAGATACTCAAGAAACAGTCCCTCTATGTCATAGGTAACAAAACACAGCATGTCGTAGGTAGCAAAACAGGGCAAGTCCCTCCTGCTACAAAATGTGTAAACCCTTGCTCTCTCCCTCCCTCTGGTTCCACCTACCCTCAAGGTTTTTCAACATGTAAGTTTTCACATGTACTTCTTGTGTTTAGAAAGAGCTAATCCAAGAGTGATTATTTCAAAAGGCATAATTAAGGAGTGGAAAAATCAGGCACTAATCAACAGGCTACTCCCGAGTTCTTTCCCAGCGTCTTACGTTATTAAAGTGATGGTGTTTCACCCTTTGCCTTAAAAGACTGTAATAATAGTCACGGGGATTGTAGGGGTTGTCTGTCTCCATTTCAAAAGTTAAATTAACCCCACAAAGCAAACAACCAAAGTACTCAGTTGTTACAGGAAGGGTAATAAACCATAGATACAAATATGAAAGATAACATTCTTAACACAACCTAAGCTAATGCACACTAAAATACATGTACCAGAACAACCCTATGATCTTGTCACCCAAAGTTGCTGGTGAGGAACGAACCCAGAGCAGGCAAGCTCTCTGTTCGTTGTCAGTACTTTAGAAACAATATGTCTCATTAAGTCTGTATCTTTCACCTTTACAACGGCCAGGGACAGATTGTATACAGACAGATTTCACTGTAAGCTGCTTTATCAAACCAGTTACATTTCTAACACTTTATTACTGGTATCTTGGAAAACAGATTCTTTTTTCCTGGGTTAGACTATTGACATAAAAACTGGACTCCAGACAACTAAAAACATACAGATAATTTTCTAATCCTTTCAGAAGTTACGTCTCATTTTCACATCTACGTATACACTATAGTACTGACAACAGCTTCTGTTTTCTATTCACATACTCCCAAGTCCGAGCTGCTCTGAAATTTTAAGTTCACACAATAAGTCTTATTTCAATCATCAAAATTTTACAGCAAGAAATGCAATATTTTCTCTAAAGAAGGGATTTTAGATATGAGGCAAGGGTTTAAGGCATAGGAATGCCTATCCTCCTTTCTCAACAGCGAAACATAACAGCTTGTTTGTTTTTTTTTTTTTATGACAGTCTGGCCTACCAGAAATAAACTGGCATACTTGTAGTATGTAATCAAACAGATTTGTAAGACAATTGCTATTTTTGGATGTGAAGTCAGTTTTAATTAGAGTGCCCTAAATTTAGGGCCTCAAAGAACAGAGTTTTATGGTCCTCTTCCCAATAGATTTCTAGCACTTACTTGTCTTTTTCAAATACACTAGTGTCTCTGCCCTCTAACGTAAGTGGAAATTTAGCTGACCTCTTTTTAAATTGTGGTGAAATTGCCTTATCAAGAGTGAAAGAGTCCTCACCTCTTCTAAAGCAGTTTATTCACTAAATATAGCTTTTTAAATTTAATTCCTCCATTTAAAATCTGTTAAATTAACACTGAGCGTGTCTCTGCAAACATTTCAGTAATGCTAGTGCAGATGAGATGCGTTGCCTTTAAATTTGAAAGTTATCCTAAGCAGAATACCACAATGACAGAGTATCCATAGAAACCCAGGTCCACCATCTCCCTACCTACCTAAGTAAACTCTTAAGTTACATCTTGCTTAATTAGTACAAAGCCTCATAACAAGCCACATTACCATGTTAGAGGAAAACTGACAAGTTGAAAGCTGAGCTACAGGCACACCACACTGCTAGTTTTGAAGGCAGATAAATAAGTTCATTTACAAATGTATTTGTCATCAGAATTAATGAAGAGAACTGTAGTGATAGAAGAAATTAAAGAAATTACGGTAATGCACAGATTACCAATGCCCTTCAACATGGCAACAGCTGCATTAAGCTTAAAAAGAAACAGGCAGGAATGTGCTATCAATTTCAAAATAGTTTTCAATACTAAGAACAGCAGAACTTGGCATTTGATACCTAAAGAACCACAAATGGGTGGAAACTGTTAATAAATTTAATATTAACATATACAAGTGTATTCCTTATAGATGAGGAATAGTAAAGTGAAGTAATTAAAAAAAACATAAGAAATAGAATGCTACCTACAGAAGTAAAATATCTGATGGTTAACTGCATGAGACCACAAATTGAGTCAGTACTTATTTTTCTGACATGAAATCTGACAGAAGTTTCTCCAACCTTTGACTGACAATTTGAACAGTTCTGTTGTTGTCAATCTTCATGATTCATCTTAAAAATATTCTCCTAGGAAGAGATGCTATATTGAAATTAAAGGCTCCAGCTTGTAGACTTTATTTCCTACAAAAGTCTCTAGAGCAATATTACATATAACAGCTCTATAAAGCTTGGATCCATCCTTGAGCACAGATTAGGTTACAGATTAAAAAATCTCAATAGATCAGCTGCATTCACCACACAGGGATTCTTCTATTAGCACTCCTTTGACAGATGCTCTCCAGCCTATTCAAAAACCATACTATCAGTATAAACTTCTGATGTTGTCACACGCTCACTTCTTATCATGGCCATCTCTTAGCATTTTGATTACTGAAGCGTGATTAAATCTAACACAGCTCTTTAGCTTGCCACAGTCTGAAAGTTTCTTTCCCTCTTATTTCCAAGGTACATAAAAGACACCCAAGAGAAACAGCTCTTGGGAATTAACTACATTTTAATTGATGCCTTCACATTCAACTCAGGTTTACAGTTGAATCATCACCCTCTCTTGTAAGTTTCAATCACAAGAAAGTTTAAAGTTCTGCCACGTAATGAAACACTTTGTACTCTCACCTCAAAGAAGAAAAGGCCATTCCCACCTCAATAGTATTTTGCTTTAATTTTATCTAAAAAATCAACATTACAACAGGTAATGAGAGAGAACCCATTTTCCAGAAGTCAGAACAAATATTTGAGAACTGCCCTCAGTAACAACTCTATCAAAGGATCCCATGAATACTGGGCACCATGTATGCCTCCACCTGAAAACACGAAGTGCATATTAACTGATTCACAGATACTTTTCCATTGATACCAATTACTCTTGCTTTTGATTAGTAGCTAACAGAAATTCTCTAGTTGTTGAAGAAATGAAATCAATTTAAAAATTTAGCTAAAATTTATATACTTCTCAGATGGAGACTTTTAAATATTTTTTCCTTTTAAAGTTAGCTACTCTTCTTCGAAACATTACTTTAAAGAAAAGGTAGCCGAATTCAGGCCTCAACTAAAACATTAGTTAACTGAATTTCATAATTTTGCCACAGTTATTTTACATGTGTATAAAATAAACAGTGAAGTACAGAAAATGGTTTAAATTCTAAATTAGCACCTAGGACTAAGCCAGACTGAGCTCAAGAGGGAATTTACAGGAAGTTGCCACCAATGATGAATTGCAAAAATCAAAGTGCGAAGAAAAAAAAAAAAAAGGCATGTCAGAAGTCATGCAACAAGGCAGCAGCACCACTACTTAAAGGTACTATACTTCTGTGAGATGCTGAGCATCTCTTTGATATGCTGGGTACTTTCAACTTCCATTAACGCCATTTGAAAACAAGGGCAGCATCACAACATCATGCTAGGTCGTGGAATCATAGAATAGTCAAGGTTGGAAGGGACCTAGTTCCAACCTCCCCTGCCACGGGCAGGGACATCCCACTAGATGAGGCTGCCCAAGGCCCCATCCAACCTGGCCTTGAACACCTCCAGGGATGGGGCAGCCACAGCTTCTCTGGGCAACCTGTGCCAGTGCCTCACCACTCTCATGGTGAAGTAATTCTTCCTTATGTCTAGCCTAAATCTGCCTCTCTCCAGTTTATACCCATTCCCCCTCGTCCTATCACCACAAGCCTTTGCAAACAGTCCCTCTCCAGCTTTCTTGTAGCCCCTTTCAGGTACTGGAAGGTTGCCATAAGATCTCCTGGGAGCCTTCTCTTCTCCTGGCTGAACAATCTCAACTCTCTCAGCCTGTCCTCATAGGGAAGGTGCTCCAGCCCTACCAGTAGATCATATAGACGATTAAGTCAGTTACTCGAAAATGGGTCTTGTAAATACTTCATTTCCAGTTTTAGAGTTGTTGTTTAGGGAGGTTGTTTGTTTGTTGGTTTTTGTTTGTTTATTTTAAAATCTATCATTACATGATAAAACAGGCCTGATAAACTAGAAACTTTTCCCAACCCAAAAATCATTATGGGATTATTGATAAACCTGTAATTACAAATATTAACACCAAAAGACCACCTGATTCAGCTACATTTCAATGTTTGATATTGAAGGAAACAAATTTACCTCAATAAAGTTCTAAAATATTCCAGTTCCTATGTGCTTTCAAATTAAAAAAAAACTAACCCAAATTGTCTAGTATGAATAGCTCTTCCTAAGGGTCAGAAATGCTGTACTACAGACTTTAAGATGATAAAGATCATCATAAAAAAGAAAATATTATAGTTTAACAATTATTCTGGAAGAGTTTTTCCCCTACATCTTTTAACTACGGTCTGGTTTACTGCTCTGGTAAATCAATGAAGACTGCAAAATCCATTAAGAAAGTAAATGGACTAATATTCACATTATAATGGAAAAACATAACATTACTTTGTAATGTTACTGTAATTTTTCTACAACATCCTCCACCATGCAAAAGCATTAAATTATAGTGAAACATTTGAATTGAGAATTTTTTTTTGATTATTAAAAGAACTTTTAAAAAATTTGAATGTGGGTGTATTCGGTGGGTTTTATCTACATACTAATTCCTTCTAGTCTCCCCACATTTTATGTGCCACTGAAAAAATAATTCCTGTGGACTTTGGATGGTTTTGGTGCCAAACTAAACACAACTCATCTGGGAGAGACTGTGACTGAGGCTGATAAAGCCAAAATAAACTACACTCTGCTAGGACTGGGCTTGAATTATCAAGATTTTCTGGCAAAGGATCAGTGCCTTTTTCATCTTGTCTTTCACATACTTAATGAGACTGACCAGGGCTGTATTTTGTTGTTGTTTTTAAATTGATCAAGACTATAAATTAAACACAAGTAAGCTGCTGTGGATCCAGTGCACCAGAGTGGAGACGATTCACATTTGGCATGCAAGCAATTATATTTGAAGGCTACACAAACAACCAAGCATATATTCTAAACCTGTCTTCCTAGTCTAGAATAAACATATAAATTAATACAAAGTAGGAGGATTTTCTCCTCAGATACAATGAATTAAAAGAAAAAAAATTAGACACTTAATGTAGCATATTCCCGGTGCTAGTATCAATTAGGAAAAAAGACCTGGTTAGCCAGATTATTTTTACATAGACAAGAACATTAAAGAATTAAGGTCTGCAATTCCACTGCACTAATGCTTACCAAGGAACATTGTTTACACTTCATTGAGACAAACCGCAAGACAAGAGAGCTCTAATATATGTTCAACAACAAAGCTTTTAGAGTGGTTGTTCTTTGCAGGTAAACAAATGCATGAAGACACAGACACACAGTCTATAGGTTACATCTGATATGGCAAGTATTAACATGATAGTCAAAAAGGGACAGAAGTAAGGGCTTAGAAAAAGTAAATGGATATGCTAGTAGTATAACAAAGCAGAAAACTATAAATACAACTAACCAGTGAAAACTGAACACCTGACCATAAAAGAAAAAAAAAAAAATCAAAAAAGCTACAGAATAATATTGCATCTCCTTTTACTACAAGCACTACTTTGTAGGGTTACACTTTTCTTACAACCTCAGGTGGGTCTGAACACTTAGATCCTATAAACACACAGGTTCTATAGCCCAGAAAGAGATAGCCCCCAATATAAATCTAAGGTCTAGAGGGGCTGCAAGGAATCCCTAAGACACCAAATATAATTCCAGACTCACTACAGCACATGTGAGCTTTATTTTCTCATTTGTCAGCCACTGAACAGCTGGCTAGTAGCTGCAGCTGCTACTCGTTTTTATTTTGGGAGGGAAGCACAAGGGACACAGTGATGGAATAGTTTTGCATTTATTTTTCTTCCTCCCCTCACCACAACTCTGCCCCAATTCACACATCTCTCAAGGTCAGACGAAACATGTCTGTTTGATTAAGAACATGAAATGATAGAAAGTTTCTGATTTCACAGTATTGGTTGATTTACTATTGTTGGTTTTTTTTTCTGAAGGAAACCAATGAGGTCTGATACATGAGGTCTGTATCAGAGGCCCAAGAGAAAAACTGCTGATGCTGAGATCCAACCCATCATGTAGTTTGGTTTCATTTAAACATTCAGCAGATTTTAAGAGATGCAGAATACTGGGGGTTTGTTGATTCTACTATTTTAAAAAAAGACTAGTTGCTTTTCATCTTCTTCACAGAATCACAGAATAACCAGGTTGGAAGAGACCCACCGGATCATCGAGTCCAACCGTTCCCATCAAACACTAAACCATATCCCTCAGCACCTCATCCACCTGTGCCTTAAACACCTCCAGGGAAGGTGACTCAACCACCTCCCTGGGCAGCCTGTTCCAGTGCCCAATGACCCTTTCTGTAAAGAATTTTTTCCTAAAAAAATTTCCTTTTCCCTTCCTTTCCCTTTTCTTTTTAAGAGAATTAAGTTTAAACATAGCCTTGTTAATTCTCCTGTACTACTTTTACTAGAACATGCTAGACCAATCAGGAAGAGAAAATCATTATAAGCCAGTGACCAAGGAGTGCTCTTTTGAGGAGATAAAACTCAGCCATTCACAAGTTACTCCCCATTCCCCCTGCTCTTTTCACACTTGCCTCCCTATTCTCCCACGGGAGCTTCATAGGTCTCTCCAAGTCCAGGCCCAACAGCAGTAGAGCTGCTTATCCCTCTTTTCTGTATACAATCTACAATCCTGCCCTCAAATGCTACTTATTCACACTATGTGCAAGAGCTCATGCTGCAGTAAAAAAAAAAAACAAGTATCCAAATACAAAAATACGAATGAGAGTTTCAACAGGAAACTGAACCAAAAGGGAACTTAAGTTGATAGCATGGATTTTCACAGAACCAGGCAAAGTGAAAGAAGGGAAGCAGAAGCATGACTAGAAATCTGAAAAAGAGCAAGCTTGCCTTGACTGCCACCTAACTTGCTGACTACAGGAATAAAGGAGGCATTTATGGATATACAGTGAGGCACTTCCTTAGAAGGTACATTGGGTCCAAATCCCAGAAATCCCATTGCTGAGATGAACACAAGATAACTTTTAAGCAACACCTGTAAAATAGTTGTGTTTGTATCCATAAATAAACTGAGGATAAACCAGGGATTAATAAACATGCTGAATTTCAGCAGAGCGCACCCTGGGCAGAGAGTAAAGTTGAAAGAAACATGTACAGGGATAAAGCAACGCAGGGAAAGCTACAGAAAAGAAATTGAAATTGTGCAAAGAAAATTCAACTAAACTTCTATTAAGTATTGTAGCAGTTAAAGGTAGTAAACCCTGAGAAAAGGCCAACATACATCAAGAAGAAAGTACAGGAAATAGTCAAGGTTAGGAGACAGGCATAGATATAGCATAAAAATACTGGGCATGCAAGGAAAAAATACACAATAAAGAGAAAGAAAAATGACAACTGAAAATGTATATCACAAAAGTACGACTTGCCCAACATGTTCTGAAAATATATATTTTTTCAAAGCATTTCAAGTAGAGCAAGTTGTAAAGAAAGGATTTATGAAAGCAAGGACTGAAGGATGGCAAAGGTAGCTTTGGCAGAACAAGTAAAAACATTTATTCCCCCCCCAAAAAGGATGAAGATCCTATCAGATGCTGTAGTCATACTCCTTGTACCTATGCATTTGTGTTTAATTGGCATGTATAGATTGAGGGCTATCAAATATTTCAACACTGCTCGTTTTTAATGGCTTTCTTTCAAGATAATGCATTGTGGCTGCACAAAACCACACACACCTTTTACTGAGTGACAATCTCCAAACATCAAAATGTTGAACTGTATTTTTGACACTTACTAGAATTATTTCTGGACTATTTCTGCAAATGACAACATAGTTCATTCTGGACTAAGTTTAATCCTGACCAGATAATGATAATGTCATGGTAATGATCTTCAGTCATAACCATCAGCTCTTCAGTGGTATCAGTGCTTTGCTATTTGTCATCGGTTTACCTTCCCGCACTTTCACTTTAGGTGAAACCAGCCTGTATGTATTAGTCCATTGCTTATTTTCTTATTTTCTTTAGTTGTATAAATCAGTAATCCTTTCAGCATCTAAAGTCAAAGCAAGTTGCATAAAGTCTTCACATAGTTTATTAACACTTTAAATACTTCTACCAGATTACAAAAGTGAAGACAATGCTCTATTAGATTTTGGTGTTGTGGTTTATCTAGAAAAAAAAAAAAAGAAAAAAAAAATCTACAAGTTGTATATCTCTCCTTAAATAAACAGTCCAATGCTCTTCAGAACAAGGCCATGTGCACAAGGCAGCTCACAGTAGCATCAGAGATCAGCAACACATTTTGGAGTATCAGATTCATGGCATCCAAGGGTGAAAAGGAGAGCAATTACTTTGTGTCAAAAGAATTTTGTGAAAACTAAGCATGTCAGATCAATTGCTGAAGAGCAAACTGGATAATATCTGCAGGAAATCAGCATTTAAGTAGTTTATTTGAAGATTGCTACTTCCTATCTATCTCCATAAACTTTATGAAGATTCTGATTGGGCTACACGAGAACCTGGAGTTTATTTTTCTCCAGGTTAGAAGCTGCTTATAAAAAGGTGCTTGCAAAGATTTGGATATGCAGTCAAAGGCAGTACTAAGTGTGTCATTCAAAGGTCTCCAATTATTAACAGGGTTTTTTTCGCTCAAAAGAACATTAATTAGTATTTATGAGCTAGCATCCAAAATTAGATTTCAAATGCTTCTGAAACATTCATTTTCTCACAAGGCAGCTTCTAAGCTTACTTGTCAGAGCATCCGCTGAAGGTGGATTGCAGGCACAAGCAACACGTGCACTTCAAATTCACATTTGTGAAATTTCCCCTTTTTGCAAGATTTGGATAGATGCTCTGCCTACCTGCCTAACACTCTGTCCTGTCTGCCTGTTAACAGGCAGGCTCAGATTCATGGCTTTCATTGCTGTCCAAAATAATTAGACAAGTGCACATCCAGTCCTGTCCCCAATAGCTGACACATTTCCTTTGAGCTGTCACCACTCCAGCACTTCTGAAGTTTACTGCTGTATGATTCTGTGGCAGATGCTCATAACATGGAAGTATTTTGGACAGTTTTCTATAGGTAATAAGCAGTGTGGAACTGGTATTACTTCTCCTTTTTAGCCTGGCACAAGAAACGGTGTACTTGCTGAAAAGGTTTACCTTTCTTCTTGTGCAGCAGCAGCACCCTCCCTCCCCAAATCACATGCAGGACAAGGAGACTCCATTTCCTATCCATATTTCTACACTCTGAAGAAAACACATGCTACTTTCACTAAAAACATAATTTGGGACATTAAAAAAAATAATTTAAATTATAATGCATTTTTTGGCTTTCCAGTAAGTTTCTTCACACACACTACTGCAACAATTGGAGGCAAGGTACATAGTAGTCTAATTACAAAAAGTCAAGTGAGTCAACCTGAGATTCCCCGTGTTGAACAGCACCCTCTAATGAATTTTTTTTCTAGGGCAAAGTAGGGTCCTGGCTGTATCTTGGACTCTTCTTCTTGAAACTTGTGTCACCCCCTTAAGGAACCAAAGGCTTGCTAAGTCTTCATGTGTTTTAAGAGAACTGAACATTTTTATTTGAGAAAAAAAGCTAAGCACATAAACAGCATTAAATCATGGGTATTGTGCAATTTTTATTTTCAGCATTTTATTTCTTGGATGTTTTAATGGGTTTAGCTTTGTTGTCACACCACCTAAGAAACTATAAACTAAACTGAATTATTTATAAATACAACCCTCCTGAGTTCACTAAGAAAAGTTACCTACCTATAAGTGGATAAAAAACGCCTCAAAAGCCAGATTTTTTTCCTATACTTAAAGGAGAAAAAAAAAATATTTAAAATGGCAGTTCAGAAAGAAGGCAGAAAAAGCAAAGATTCATCAAGCAAGCAGACAAGCCTGTCTTCAGACAACTTGTCATTCACAGGCAGATACCTGCACAGGTATTTCCAGCTTCAACTGCCTAATTGCAAAATCATTCCTTTTAAATCCCATCTGCTCCATTAAAAAAAAAAAATAAAGGGAAAAAAATAAAAATAAAAGAAAAAGCAGGATAACATTCCAAATATGACTTTTTAATATAGAGATATATTTTCAACTTAAATAGAAAACATGAGTTAACAGATTCTCAATCACCTCTTGACAAACAAAAACCAGAATGCAGTGCATTTTCTCTTTCTTTCATACTCATCTTTTCCCCATATTCCCCATCCTCAAAGCAGAAGATTACTTGTCTTAGAATCTCTTCAGACACAGCTACTCACCACCTCTTGACACAATACTATGATAAAAGGTTAAAAAAAGACAGCAGGTCCTATGATGCTTCAATTCACATACCTCAGACTCACTCTAGCCCTCTGAAAGGTTCCTCTATACTATTCTGGTCATTCTATTATTAAAAAAAGGAATAGCACAGAAACCATGACACTGCTGTAGGAGACAAGCCAATAGAAAGACTGAACAATCACAGCCATTTAAAGTTGCCAAAAAGAATAGGTCCATTCGCTGAAAGAGCACAAATTGGAAGTGGACTTCAGAGTTCTGCTTCTGATGGGAATAAAGAATAAGAACAGCACTAGGGCAGGAGTAGAGCCAAGGAAAATCTGAGACATTGAATTTTAACAAATTTTCATCCTCAAGTTCACATAACTACTAGCTCTAAAAAAAATCCACACCATGTAAAAACTAACAAAAGCACACATGTAAATTCTTAGCACATACCAGGAAATAAACCTCAATTAACATTAAAAATGGGGTGGGGAGAAATTTCCCATGTCCCTTTTGGAAACAAATGCCCTTATTTTCCCTAGAATCAATCCAGAGTAAAAAGAAATTATGAACTACTTAACAAAAGTTAATTCCTTATCCCTATGGATTACTAAAGTTTCTCTACACACAGAGAAATCCTTCTGGTTCATTTCTTTAACTAGGAAAAGCCTAAGCCCAAGCAGCAGAAAAAAAAAACAAAAACCAAACAAACCTGTAACATGCTGACAAGCATGTCAAGCTACAACCACGGGCAACTAAATATTTGCTCCCATCAACAAAAACACTATCAGCTCTGCTGTACTTCCCAGGACACTGGAAATCACAAAAGTCAGGCTTTCTCCTGGCTACTACAGCTGAGGAACAGTTGAGTATGAAATAGAAGCTAAGAGAAAAGCATTTTGCCTGTCCCTGATAAGAGATGCGATGCCAGCTCTTCTCCCAGCTATAGGTATCTCCCTTTCCTGGTTGCCTACCATTTGAACAGCAACAGCCACTTTTTCCTAAACATGTCTAAAGTTGAGAGACATCTCAAAGGACAATGAGCAAGAGTAGGGACAAGTATCACAGAATAAGAAGCTATGAATGTTATTGCTACGTAATGTTCACGCTGCACTGATTCCCCTTCTAATAACAGTTTAGCTACACGAGAGCACAAAGCATGTATACATGAGCACAAATCTTAGATAAATAAGCTGGTTAATTGCTGGAACAGATGGCTCAGCCATCAGCAACCCTCACCTCAGCTCCCACTCAGGTGGAATGGGTACCAGTAGGGCTTGCTAGTGTTTCCGGCTGCAATAACCACAGGATAGAATCAGCAGGCTTGTGACAGCACTGTATCCTAATATGGGCAATGTACAGACATGTTAATGGAAATAGAGGAAATCAGCTTCTCTGGCCTCAGTTCATCACTGGTTATGACTGTCTCTAGCCTCAACCCACTACAGAATTTTTACAGGATTAAAAGGGAAAGGGAAGAACCTGGAGTCTTTCGTTCTTTCATCCCTGACCTGAAGCCTGCTGCCACTGACCAGTGTTCAATTTTTTACAATCTGAGATATACAATCCATCTTCTTTTTGTTCCAAAAATATTTGCATGAATGCTAAAAGAAATTCAAACTATTAAATAAAATAGTACCAAAACATAAATAAATAAGCACTCTAAAATTAAAGATAAAGCCTAGAAATTATTCCTACTTGTATCACAGCTGGGTGAGTCATTATGAGGCAGCTGGCAGCTGAGAGACATGCCAACATCAATCTATCAATCCCCATTTTTCCGCCTTAATATAAGTCACAGATCTTGTGACTTGGATTTCCTACACCCAAATAAAAGTGTTTAAAATTGTCTGACATTTAGCAAATTGGCAACCTGCTGCCTTTACTTATGTGATATATTGCTTTATGAGGGTCCACGTCATCTACAATTCTGTTTTGATCCCACCAGAAGCCATCAAGTGTTCAATACGCTTTAGGTGAGTATACTGGGAAGCAGGGCTTTGGAGACAGAGGGCCAGAAAAAACATTCCTTGTGTCATGAGCCCAACAAAACCATTCACAACTTGCTATTCTCATGTCCGGCAAGGGCAGGCCAACCACCTTAAAACACTCACTAGTAAAGCCTGCAGTGTCTGAAAGCTGAGACATTACAAGCATCTAAGTCTAAGATATGCATAGGGCCAACTGTGCCATTTTGCTAAAGTAAGCTCACTAGCATCAAGCTGTGTTTACTCCTGAATCTTGATTCGGAAATGAAGGCCACATCAAGAGCCTTGAAGGAAAAATTACAAAAATGGCAGAATTCTTTGCAAGAGAAATCTTAATGTAAGTTCAAAGAACTACCATGATATTACATGGTTTGGCATCTACTCAAATTCTTCATAAAGATTTCAGCTGTAGCATTCATAAGGACCATTAACAGCAACTGGAAAAACACTGGGAAAGCTGAAAAGCAGGCCAGAAAAAAACCAAAGCAACTAATAAATCAGTCTTGATCCATCCTGCTCCCTGAAGTTTAACTCGGGCTGTAGGTCATGGGCAATACTGTTTTGACAAAATCAACACTGTACTGTTGCAAACCAATGGAAGCACCATGCTGTAAAGAAGTCTTGTATTTCCATGCTCACTAACACAACTATGTGGTGCATATTAGGTACTGTAAAACAGAGCAGTAAAGCTTTATTATCCTAACATAATGAGATTACAGAGCACTTAATCGAAAGATGCATCAATAATACATCATTATGGATCTAGTATTTCTCACCAGAGTGGCTTATTTTTATACTGCTGATGCCCTGTGTCTGCTGCAACAGTATATGCAAACGGCCAGTTTTGAAAGTAGCAGTGGGTGATATTTAATGCTTTTTGCAAAAACAAGTCACTTTTCAGGTGCAATTGCTCAGTAAAATATGTTCCTTCCTATAACATCTGCCTCAGAGCTGCAAGCGACCAAACACTGATCCAACAGTGCAGAAACAGTTTTAATGAACAGTTTTAATGCTTTCAAACCAATTATTGTTTCATTTCTTAGCTATGATTTGGGTCCTCATCCCCAACTGAGAAAAAAAAACATACAAGAGATGCTTTCTCTCTGCTAATCAGACAAACGCATTTTCTTCTTCTATACGAACCTGACAAACTCTAACACCATGAATACTGCAAATCATTTCCCACTCCGTATGTGGGATCATACTCAAAACGTCTGATTTCTAGGTCCAGTGCCATCAGCAGACTATTTTGGACGAAGCCACTGAAACAAAATGAAAAACATAGTTACAGAACCAAGCTGGCTTCATCACTGGCATAGGACCTACTATCTCTGCCTCAGGCTCATTCAACATTAAGCAAAATTCAGCTGGCAAGCAGTCAGATGGCACAAGTGAGGCATAATTTACTAATAGAAAGAAACTCTATACAGTGTTTTCTTGTGGTTGCTTTTATGTGATAATTGTATCAGAAAAATGGTTTGTATATTACTTTTTAATGGTTCCAGTTCTTACCAGTATTATGTTTCTAATATTCTTGCTATTATGTTTAAAGCAAAGGTATTACTGTGTAAGTCAAAGGATGCTTTAATGGATCCAGTTGTATTTCTTGTTCCCTTAAAGACTTCATGTGGCCTTTGGCAAGTCAATTTACTTTCTCATCTATAAGGTAAGGTAGTAATAGCACAGTAGCTCCCAAAGGTGTTCTGTGTTCCCCTAACTTCTGAATAGAAAGTGCTTCATAAATACTAACATCTACCACCGAAAATGTATAAATTATCAAAGCTTAATGATGCATGTAGATCTTAGGATCTGGAAGATCAACGAGCCTACTCCACAGAAAGCCAGGCAGGGTCAGCAGGGATGGACAGAGGGACCCACTTCACTACCAGTGGGTTTTGCACATCATCCCAAGTCCCACAGTGTGTGAGCAATGCTTTTCATCCCGGAGGTACAGGTGCTCAAGATGGGGGTGCACAACCACCAGGATGAATGTGGATGCTCTGAAGAGAAAAAGGAGGGCATGACCCCCTTCTACAAGAGGTAGCAGATCTGGGGTTTTGCTGTTAACTCACCCTCTAGCTACACCTGGACTGACAGAGACAGATTAAGGAATTTAACACCAAGTTGGCTATACATTGTCCTAGCTGGCAGGTCTCAGGTGGATTTCATTAACTGACTGAGTAAAAAGCAAAATTATGTCCCACAGCCTCAGCAAAACTATTTGAATACATCTGGAGAATTAGTGCTGCTTAACCTGAGACACAATTCTGTGATAAAATCCTCACTTGAGGTGGGGTGGCTAGTGATGGATAGTTATTGACTAGAGGTTTTCATGCTTTCCTTCAGACTGGTAGATTGAAGATAAGGGCTGCTTTCTCCTTCTCAGTGCTAGAAGTCACATGGTAAACAGAACTAAAGATTTCCCTTGGTCTAGCTAAAAACAATCACAGACATATGCTGTGTATTGCATTTAAATATTTTGCTGAAAGGATGTATTTAAATACCTAAAAATATGCAGAATTGGTCTTTTGGTTTTTATGGTTCTCCTTGCATCCTACTTTTTTCTGACCATTGTGGTCAAGTGATTGTGTTCAGTGCCAAAGGGAACTCACCACAGCACCCCAAAAGCAAGCAAGATGATTATTTTGAGAGAGAGAAAAAATAAATCAGTTCTTAAAAGAAATAGGAGCACTTTCAACCTCATGCAAAGCATAGGAGATACCGATTTTTCTGTCATTTTGCAAGAATAACATATGGTGCCAACATCATATTCATCATTGATGTGTCATCTTGTTAGTAATCTTCATTGCCAATGGCACTGATTTGAGGGCACAGCCTTTATTTCACGTAACTGCCATTGACAAACAAGTAGTTATGGGCAACAGAACATTTATCACAAAACCTAAAGTAAGCAAAACTACCTCCTTCAGAAAAGCAATACAATCATTTCCACACAGTAGTCTTAGCTACTGTGCTTTAACTCAGTAGGTAGTTTAAGCTCTTAAATGCATGGGGGGGTTACAATTTTATTACAGTTACCTAACTTCTATAAGACAATGAAATGCAAATTTAAAGAACAAATATAGCAAAACCAAATCTGAGGATATTGGCAGCCCTGCTAAAGA
Source organism: Phaenicophaeus curvirostris (assembly GCF_032191515.1). Lineage (NCBI taxonomy): Eukaryota > Metazoa > Chordata > Aves > Cuculiformes > Cuculidae > Phaenicophaeus > Phaenicophaeus curvirostris. Next base: position 122,127,048 of record NC_091392.1, on the reverse strand, counting down.
CACTGAATCAGAGTATTTGGCAACATCCAATTAAATTATCCACTATATTGTGACTTCTTAGCTAAAATCCATTAAAATGGGCCATACATTGGGCATTAATGTCTATGAATTGCTCCAATAAAAACCCCAACCATTAAGAGGTACAATGCACATAGTCAGAATTAAGTTCTCATTTCTTTTGGATTGCAATGCAGAAAAACAGTTTTCTAAGATGTTTCAAGTACTGAGATCACTGAAGAACAGAAGCTCCTTCCCATTATCATGATTTTATTTTACATCTATTCCATTTGTATTTTGACGAAGGCAACACTACACTCCCACTCCTTCCAGGGCAAGAGAGGCAGCAGGTAAAGTGGTCATGAAGAGGTGTGAAGTCAAGCTTAGCAGAAAAAAAACAAATACGAAAAAATCCCACACCACAAGACTAAGGAGGATATATTTTATTAGAGGCATAGGAAGTGTAATTTGGGCAAGGGGTGGTGCTGGGACAAGTAAGCAATGAGTTTACAACACCCATTAGTGTCTCTGCTGTCACAGGGCTGCTGTGCAGAAAAACTGCTGAGACTTACGGTTTGTTTCCTCATGACATTTTCCTTCATGTCTACAAGTAGGCCAGTTATACAGTTAGTGGATATAAAAAACATTACACTCCAGCAGAGAACTTTATTTCACCCTTCTTTGTTACTTCCTATGTGGTTGAGATAAGACCCCAGAGGAGCAGTAACAGGTAATTATGAGGGAGGGTATACAAAACAGCTTTGATGGGAAGAGTCCCATAGATAAGCCATAACACTTTTCCATCACAGTATCATAACTTACTGTTCCACATAGATTTCATTCCTGATTATAACTGATTCAAAGAGTAACAGACTAGAGGGATATGAAGTATCATTTTTCTGAAATGAAAGCCAACTGCAAAACACATCTTGTGGCATTTAAAGCCCAACGCCAGCTGGGATCACAGTTCAGAGGGAAACACCAGTTTTATAGATTTCATACGAGCAGGAAGGGCTTTTGCTGATCTAATTCAAAGTGAACTTGTACAGAAGCTTAGGACACAAACAGTTTTTGGAGCTTTCACAGTTTAATAATTCCCTTTAACAGTTCCCTTTTAAACTCTCCTCCAGCTAATCCCGCCTCTGAAATCCAGTACTGCCTATGCAAGAGAAAAAAAAAAATCAAAACCAGAGAAGCATAACCCTGTAACTGATTAAGAAAGTCTCACAGAAGCATATAACCACAGCCTTCAAACCAAAAATACTTTTTATCTAGCAATCGAATGCAAGTGAAAAGACTGTTATCACCAGCCAGCCTGAGAACAAGTGCCATCACTCAGGGCAGCATTGTAGCAACAAGCTACCATATATAAAAGTGCATTATCGGTAGCATTAAGGAAGAGAGGGAGCAAGCAGGGATTTGTGAAGAGAATTTAGAGTACAGATAGTAGATCAAAAAGTATCCCCCTTGTTAATCTGCCATGAATCAAAGTTGGTCAGAGAAAGGAACATTTGAGAAAGCAAATTTACAGAAAGACAGAGGACATGAACCTTGAAAAAGCAGCCACTTACCAAAATTTATAGCCTAGAGAATTTCCCTAGGTTTTACATTACATTCCTCATGAGAGATTCAATTGTAAACATATAAATGCAAGATTAAGAGCCACAATGCAAATACACTCCTGTGTATGTACACTGACTTATGATATGTGCCTCATTGAGTTAGAAGATTTAAAATACGTTGCTGCAAAGCTTGAGGTCAGCAATCCCATCAGTGCTTCAGAAAGAGCTTGCAAGACAAACTTATCTATTATCTGATCATTTTATAGAATACATTTTCTCTTCCTTAGGTAAGCACCTTCCAAGTCCTCCTGTCATGGTAGACAATATATGCATCCGCCTTGATTAGATATTTAATGAAGGTATTCCTTGTAAAAGAACCTGTTTGTTTACATTGCATTAAATATTTAAATAACTTGTTATGGAAAATCACTTAAAAGAAATCTTTTTAAAGATTAATAGATTTTTCCATCTCTTTTCTTCCTAACCTCTTCCAGCAAGAGCTACTAAAATTGAACTGCTTATACTGCTATTCTAGAGTATATATCTCGTAAGAGAACGTAGATAGATAGATAACATGGCTGAAACACAAAAACTCTAAAGCAGACCCAAGACTGGGAAATTACCCTTCCATACGCTAATATTCTTTATGCCTACATCACCTCCAGACAACAGAGGCTGTATGTGGCCATCAATCAAAATCTGAACTGCACTCACAAGCCTGTAAGTAAGAGAAGGCTCCATCTTGTCACTACCAGGCTACATGGGTTAAGCATTTAGGATTCTAAATTATGACACAACACAACAATATTATAAATGAATTCTGATTTAAAAGAGACAAAAATTTTACTCTGGGGCACAAAACAGTGTGATTCCCCTTCTTTTTTCAATACGGGATCCTACTGCATTCCAGTCAATGTTTATGGATGCAGGAACAAAATTTAACCTGAAGGATTTTGATTTGCCTTTAATAGCTTCCATCAGAGCAGGCAAGCACACAATGAGCTTAAGATAATAATTTTCAACAACTCCAAATTGTCATGTACAGCTACCTCACTGTAGGACTGAGAATTAAAACTGTTTAGCAGTTGTTCAAGTCTCATGCTCAGTTTAAAAATATTCAAAAGGCACAATACAGAAAGGATAAAAAACTAAAATACAGTCACCAAAACATACTCTAAAGCTTCAAACACATGTAAGCCATCTGACACAGTCCAAGAGTCTCAGATCTTCTGCTTTAAAGGAATGGGGTCAAAAAGCTTCACTCACAGCATGCTGACTTTTTAATATCTACTCCACAACTCTCAAAAAGATATAACAGTGACACAAGCCTTAAAAAGCCTTATCCTCAAATCAAATTATTTATCTTAATCAAAGCTTGGAAGCATATTGCTTACTGAAACGTCATCATGAAGCACTGGCCCTTTATGATCTCAAAAAGGTCAGTTATTCCTCAAGACACCAACCACAAGCAACCTATATTGCTTATTTCTCAAATGAAGAAGTTCAATGGTTTACCATTTTCCATAAAGTATTTTCACTCCACAAAACATACATTCCCATGTTTCATACCACTGGAAAATTCCTACCAGGAGTCTACTGGTAAGAACTATCTTGTAAAGCAAAGGGGATCCAACTTTTCCATGCTATGCAGTTATTTTCACCTTTTTTTAAACTTCTCTCAAGACTAGACAGGAGTTTGATTACCTAATTGATATAGCTAGCTCTAGGATAATAAAGTGTCTTTTCAAGTAGCTGGCCACCTTCTGGCATAGGAACTATAGAACTGGAGCTTAGAATTTTTATTCAAGATTTCTGCATTATATTAGAAAATATAGTTGTATATTAGAAAATATAGTTAGACAATGCATTTAGCAATACAAAGATGGCTTCATGCTTCATGATTAGAGGCGCACACAGGGAAATGGCCAAAATTCTAATCCACATCCTTTACCACGCAACCTTCTCCACAAACAATGCATTACTTGAATACTATTCCAAAGCTACAGTGTGTTGGTAACACCTACCACTAATTGGCTATATAACCATTTAAGTAGGATTAGTATCATAGTCTGCTGTGAAACGTGACAGCAGGAAATACGGACCTGCAAATAAAACGTTCATTTACAAAGACTTCAAACCAAGGTGGTTTACGTTCCTCAAATTTTTATACAATTAAATTACAGCTCAAACTGTTCTGTTTAACATTGAGATAGTTTAGGCTAACATCCACTACTGCAGTAGCATCTGCATAATTTCTCCACTTCTATTCCTGAGGGATAAGATTCAGGGCCCTAGATGTTTGTGCATTCTTCATACGTTACAGAGCAACCTGTGATGCTACAATGCCACATCTTACGTATGTACTTTGACATTCTTTAAACACTTTTTTCCAACTTCTTTGGCAGTTGCATAAACTCCACTTCCATTCTTGAAAAGTGTTCACTTTTTTTTGTTCTTCTGAACCACAGATTCCATAGCCATTACTATACTCCTTCATATAACATTATTAAAATCTCAACTGTGCCGCCTGATGAAGAGATCCAAGACACTTCTGCGTAGAACTGGGCAGCATGCATTCTTCAATTGAGATTGCTTTTGTCAGCTCGATCCCTTTTTTTCCTCTCTAAAACAGGTTAACACTACTAACTTCTTCCAGAGTATTTTTAAAGGCTGCACTCATAAGTCAAGATGTCACTTTACCCCTGAAAGCATTACAAAAATTGAACAAAGCTTAAGTTAAAAACACGTTACCTCTACTGCCAATTCTGAGCATTGAAGACCAGCTCTTATGTGCAGAGTTTTTTATGGACTAGTAGAGTTGGGAGCTCTTCCTTCTTGTTCTTCATAAAAAAACTGTATAGACAAATGATCCCGATAACAAGGCTTCAAAAAATAAAGGAAAAAAAAAAAAGAAAGATAACACCTTACCAGAGCAATGGTTTGCATTGCTGAAAAAAGGAGTCCATTTTCTATGCTACCTTTGTGATGTTTCACAACATCTTGTCTCCTCTACAGCTTACTAGCCAGCTAGATATTTATTGTATTGTACTACAAAATGTAGTACTACATAGAACTGTTAATGCATCTCTAGTAGATAGATACTGGTGCAGAAAAAAAACCACCAACACACAAATACATGTTCCCAAAATACTATCCCCAGTGCTATTTTTTCTGCTTCATAGAGAGGGAGAGAAAACCCAGGAAGCAAACCATAGATCCCACACTCATCTGACTGTTACTACCATCACACTTTCTGTCCACGATGTATCCTTCTGAGTACAGAAACTTACATCCAGAGGATAGATGATAGAAGTGCTGCTAAAAAGAAGCGGTATCCAGAGCAAAAATGCTGCTAAAAAGCTCTGAAACTTTTCTTACATACCTCAGTCTTCATTCCAGTATAGTACACATCGGGGTGATATGGCTATACAAGCTTTTTCCTGAGCCTTGTTTTTCGTACTGACTGGCATGAAGAAGGCAGAGGGTGAGAAGAACACAGAAGCACACACACCTTCAAAGTACGCTCTTGGGGCCACAGTTTTCAACCTTGCTTTCAACTTTGTATGTTTTTAAGCACTTTTTTTTTCATAAATAAAGTATGATCAAATCCAGGAAGCATTTATAATGCAGTCTGCTACTCCAAGTCTGCTACATAAGTCAATTTCTCTACGTTTAACAAAAAAAGTTATGACCCCATAGCAAAATTAAAACAAACTTCACCAGGAAGAAAAATATTCTGATCTAACAGTACCAACAAAGGGCGACTTGCATCTTGTGCAAGCATTCCCTCCTTCAACCCCACTGACACTGTTTCAAGACAGGATAAAAGAGGAGAAAGACTAGCTGAACTGGTACTCTAAACTACTAGAACTGTTTTTTTGAACTATGATTTCATTACAGCTGTATCATATTTTTGATAAAAGTACATACTGAGATAATTCAAGGACATTATAAAGCTATATCTCAGAATTACCTCTGTTAAGTAAAAAAGCATGGTCCAGTTGCTCTGTCAGGAAATTGATACTCTAGAATTCAAAATGTATTAATGGATCTAGGAACACAGGTAAACATGACCCTGAGTAAAGGAAGAAGAACACGACACAATAGAATTTGATGTTGTTGAGTTTTGGGGGATTGTGTTGTTTGTTTTTAACTATTAGACATACTATGTTTAAACTGGTACATGACCTCTTTAGTCTCCAAAACACCAAAACATCAGTTCTAATTAAGATGTATTACTGTGAAAGCAAACTGTGGTCATTAACTATTGAGACACTAATTTTCTTCAAAAATAAGAAAACTAAGCTTTCTTAACCAAGAGCTTACTGCAGTTATTGCTTTGAAACATCTACCTGATTATAACAAGATTACATTAAATGACAAATCATTGGATTTTATTCCTCCTGGAAAAAATTTTTAACCAGATGTGCTTATCAGTGGAGTCAGCAAAACCATCTTACAGAACACTTGAGTGGAGAACCCTACTCCACGGATCACAGACAAGACTGTGTAGGATCCACCATGTGCAGTGAAACACTTCCAAATAAACTCAAAAGCATTGTCTGAGTGCCAGTTAGAAGTGAGTGATCCTATGGCATTGCTAGTAAACTTTCCTGAATTGAGGTAGAAACCCAGCATTCAAGCAATACAAATACAAATGTCAAATACAAAGCTCATCATTATATAAACTTGAGCAGGTTCATTACTAAATGTCAAACATGTTCCCTGTGTAAAAGAAAATAAATTACATTTCACACACCTGAATTTTCCACTGATTTTGATAATTGACTCAAGTACCTTTGTTCATGCTTGAATAGCCTATCTTTGAACAAATACATGTGTTAAAGAAACAGCTGAATTTAGTTTTCTTAAGTTCTTACAGACAGCAATAAGTGGATAAACTTCTCATCAGGGTAATGGGGGAAGGAAAAGATCAAATCCCATGTGTCATTATACTTCGACAACTCACAGCTTTTGTTGCCTTTCAGTGTATTCAAGCTTATGTACTTTGTTCATCACTTCATTAAATACACTGCATATGCACTGAAGTTAAATTAATGCAATTTCTGGTTCACAACAACCCTGTAAATGGATATCCTTATTCCAGTCACTCATCTGCATGAAATGTCCATGAAGTTAGCTCCTACACAGGTAAACTCTTATGCAAAACAAAGCCAGATGAATTCCAGTGCCAGTTTTAGGATCTGGTTGGATTTAAATGATTTGGCTCTTGAATTTCTGAAAACAAAAATACACTAAGTTGCTCTTTGTCAAGTGTTCTGCAAACTGATGCCAGCAACATTCTAAACGAATTACATGAAAACATTTAATAAAAAACTTGAAGTGAAATACCTGCTATGAGGACAGTTTGAGAGTTGGAGTTGTTCAGCCTGGAGAAGAGAAGGCTCCGAGGAGACCTTATAGTGGTCACCCAGTACCTGATGGGGGTGTACAAGAGAGCTGGAGAGGGGCTCTTTACAAAGGCATGTAGTGATAGGACAAGGGGGAATGGCTTTAAAACGGAAAGGAGAAGATTTAGATTAGACATTAAGAAAAAATTCTTCATTATGAGGGTGGCGAGACACTAGAATACCCTGCCCAGGGAAGTTGTGGATGCCCCATCCCTGGAGATGTTCAAGGCCAGGTTGGATGGGTCCTTGGGCAGCCTGGTCTAGCAGAAGGTGTCCCTGCACATACATGGCAGGAGGGCTTGGAACTAGGTGATCTTTAAGTTTCCTTCCAAGCCAAACCATTCTATGATTCACTCTATGAAATTAAAATTTCTTTTTCTTACTCAGCATATATATACCATACGTGCCTGAGACAAAGGAAAGAACCACATATTCCTTCCCATCCAGTAAGTCACTCTCAATTGGTTTAGATTTTAACATACTTCACATTTCTTTGTACAAATTCTTTATTTGTCTAGGTAGAAGAACATAGGATATGCTCTTTCCAGTAGCATTTAAATAAAAAACTGAAGCTGTAACCCCTAAACTAATGCAGCACTTCAACAAGAGACCCAACTGCCACACATTCATGGTGTTATAAATAGGGAACACATTTGTCTATTTTGAGGCTTCATCCCCGCCTTATTAACAGTTTTTTGGCAAGGAACCACAGCCAGAGCATTTGCAACTGACAAGCAAGCCTCCCCTTCTCTTACTAGAATACCACTTGTTAGGACACCCAATCACCTACTACTTTTGATCACTGGTACCACTACATCCCATACTTTCTCTTTTATAATGAAATATTGTTCACATGCTACTCTGTTTCCAGAGGCATCAACAGCGACCATCATGCTATTTTTGGTACAATGCCTAGCAACTAGGGCTAGCACGTCAAGTTTGCAGCCTATAGTTCAGGCTGCTGGTAGCCACACTGTGCAGGTGAAGTGCTTCAGTTGCAACTTCACTCATAAGCATTAACTTCAGTGAGCTGCATCAAGTTCTGAAAGGACCCTCAAATCCATGTGACAGAGCTACCAGTCAAGCTCTTGGGGGTACATGATAGAGGCACATCTACCCTGGAGGCAGATGCAACTGCTGAAGCTTTCTCTGAAGTCAGAGGAAAGCCTGCTGAGGGGATTAGGCTAAGGACTAAGAATGTGAGATAATGCTAGATTTGATCAGAGGATGGGCATCTACACTTGAAATATAATGGAGATTCATCTTGCTCCATTACAAGTAGATTAACAGTAGTTAATGAACACCATAAAGTCAGAACTGCAACATACCACACTGCTATGGCCAGGAAATTCAATTAGGCTTTCTCTCAGTCTGGAAAGAAAAGAAATGCTCTCTGGTTTAGGGTTTTTATTAGGTTTTTGTTTGGTTTGTTTGTTTGTTATAACCTGAAGGTTTTCAGGTATTTTCTGTAGATCTATATTGAGTAGAAGGTTCCCCCAGCAGTCCCTGTTGTGGCATGTGCTGGCAAGTATTCCCATGTTTAGCTGCAGCTGTGGTCCCCATTCCAGTGCTGCAATTCTTGGTGAATTTTACTTTTTTCAATTTAAGAACATTTGTTATTGCAAAAGTTATTTCAATTTCAGATAGAATGAAGAATCCTCCACTCTGCCAACTATGAGAGGTACAAAAGATAAAGCATGGGTTTTAAATACCATATCTCTGTAGTTAATTGACATATAGCCTTATCTGTTTAGGATGCTAGACGTATAACATTTTGGAATATGGAACACTGAGTTCATATTTTGTAATGAAGTCGGGATTTCACAGGGTTTATATAGATTCATACTTCAAAAACATCCACTTTATTATTATAGCTTGCATAATGAATAATTTTCAAAACAATTTCAGGAAGTGAATAGTTTAAAACTCAGAAGTGTTGTTCAAATTACAACAGCTGCAAGAGATGAAAGATATTTTTAATATCAATTACACAGAAGATTGTTTTTAACAGCCTAACCACAAGAAAACCCACACCACAGTACTTGCACAAAACTTAAGCTCTGGAACTTTTAAAACTGCTCTAGATTTGCAGAAGCTTTAAACTCTTTCTAGTGAGTACTTATGTTTTGAATATGAATTAGTTGTTTGACTGCACTAGTCACATGTCTATGCATAGTACCTTCTCTTCTTTCTCACGACAGATGACTGAAACCCTGACATATCACATCACTAAGAACTTTCCAGTAGAATATTTTACATAAGTCTAAATGAGTCAGTGAGGGATTTTTTTTAAAGCCAATTTCTAAGGGGAGGTGGGGATGATCTACCAATGCTGAATTTTTCTCCTAGCAATCTGAAGGAGTTTGTATTAAGAGTTTAAAGAATAGAATTGGCTCTGGTATTCCATTCCCAGTTTCTAATTTATTACCTGGAGGAAGTCACATGAGCCTTGAAGGAAATCTTGATGAAAAGAGATCTGTCTCAGCTGCATGGGGTTTAACTGACTTCTCTGTCTTGCAAGAAGAGTGCATTAGTATTATCTATGCCTCTGTTTAACTGTCAGCAAATGCCAGTCATCATGATGAATTAATTTCCTACATTGTCATGCAAATCATAACCTCACACTCCTTTTGGGGACTCATGTCTCTGTTTAGCAGGACACCTGGTAGAAACCTATAAGGTCACAATTCTAGACAAGATCATATGGCATAGCTCAGCAGGAAGGGAAAAGACTGCCTGAAGGCTATCGTATTTACCCATCCAATTATATTCAAACAAACAGTTCTCTCTCCCCCTCCAACCCCCAAAGGGGTAGGGAAAGCTCAGCAACTTCTACTGTAGAACATTATATCCAATTAGTGGCCAGTGCTTCCTTTAATTAACCAAATTCTTTGCTGATTGCTTACAGAGTCTGGAAGTACAGGAGCCTACCTCAACAGAAGCAGCCTCAGGTTATCTTTTCTGCACCACTGATAGGCTCTTTATAGCTATGAAAAAAATAGCAGACTAACAGTCACCCCAGAGGACAGGACATCTTCCAACACCACGGCCATTATTGCTGTCACCAGCTGTCAGCATCACAAAGAGGAAGGAAAATAGATGACTGTATTAACATAAATGTAGCAAGTCCAAGATGGATTGGGAAGCAGACCAGAAAATTTCTTCACACAGAAGATATGTTCTTCACCCATCTGTTGGATGCAGGAACACTGACATTTCAATCAAGCTGGGGACCAGCAGTAACCAGTGAGACTTTTACAGAGTTGCAAAGTTATGAAGTTATTGTTTAAATCCACATAACTATTTCCACAACAACCAGAAGGCCTTCTGAGTGGGCTAGCCTTCAGCTGAAGCATTCAATATTTTGCAAATGCATGACAATGCTTAGTTATTTCTTTTTTATATATATTGCCCTCTAGTCTTTGGCAACACATAATGCTTGAGATAAAAGGGGAAGATCCTAATTGTCTTAGCCTAATTATCATGAGTGGAAAAACCAACATAAAAGCTAAAATGCTGTATCAAAGATTTTGGTTTCCTAGTTGCTAGGTTTTTTTCAGGAACATATGTGCTTACTATGATATTAGATAGTCTAAGGAAAGGATTCCCCTAGAATTGTAAGGCACCCTTGGTACTAAAAAAACACATATTCTGGCCATAGTGTAACAGATTTGTTCCTCACACCTTAAAAGCAGCCCACAACACTGACGACAGTTCACGAAGATGGTTCACAGCAGATATGGGCCATCAAGAACAAAAATCCTATTGAATATAAATTTATATAAATTTATCAGGCAAGTTTATTATGCTAGGCTACTTCTACTGATCTTATGACATAATGTTAAAATGTCAGATTAACTCGTTTATAAGCAGTTTAATAAATTCCAAACATCAAAATAACAAGTTTTCCTTGGCATTAGAGAAAATGCACAGTGCAGACTCCATCATCTAGAAAAAAGTTAACATCACAAAGTCATGAAATTATGACTAAATAATAGTTTTGCTTCAATGACTGCTTGTTAATATACTGCCTTGAGATAGAAGTCAGATGTTATTTCCTAAAATATGCCTTGTCTTTTGACTAAAACAATGCCAGACATCTCTGCAGCAAGCTTATTTAGGACCACAACTCATCCAGAAGTTTTCACTAATTTATTCCTTAAAGCTCCTCCTCCCCTCCATCACTATGTTAAGTTTAGCAAATTTTTCTTTTTTGGGGGGGAGGAAGGGGCAGTTGTGGGGGTGCAAGTACTTTTTTCTTTTCTCTTTGTACAACAAAGTGGAAATGAAGATCTCTAGGCAGGCCAAACACCCTAAATATTTTGATAAAAGTGCACTTCCTCTTTGATAATGACCACGAACACCAACTGAACAAGAGGTACCAAGAGCTTTTGCAACCTGTGAATGAAGTATAAACTTGCTTTAATTAGTGTATATTTCTCTACAATTCAATGAGTATTCCAAACAAAAAAATACCTTAGTTAACCAGTATCCTGTCTGCCTAATAAACAGCCTGATGTTTAAAAATGATAATCCAAACTTTGGCTTCAATATCCAAGCCAAAGTGCACTTTAGAAGCAGCCCAGCAACCACATCCAAGACCTGATGTGGATAAGGCTATTTATGGCATCTGATTGCATGCTGCAGCATAATTCAATCACATTGCACTCTTGATCTCAATCACATAGGATAAGGACAGCATAAAACTAACCTTGAAATTCAGTATAATACTTTTGCCAAATTACACAAGATGGCACAATGCCCATCAAGCTCGAGAAATAAGAAATGGCGTTTTATTTAAAAGCAATCACGTATATCCAACAATGAAGAGCACCCCACAGAAAGACATTGGCACATGGCAGGAGATAGGTTATCTTTCTCAAGGAAGTGTTACCTAATGCAAGAGTGAGTGGGCTTTTTCCCCTCTGATGATAACAACAAACAAGTCACCATTTCAAGTCAGTAATGATTCCTACCCTAAAAAAGGGAGAAGCAGACAGAAGTGTTGAACTGAATGCTCTCAATTCGAGATGCAAATTGTAGGATACGCCTTTAAAGAAAATCAATCCATTACCTTTACATATCCAACAAGTCATACAGATACAAGATGAGTGCACTTATCCACAGGACAGAATCAACTCTCGTACACCAGAAAAAGCCCACATATGTGCACTTAACTGGCTAAAATGCGACTTATTTACCAATGTTGCCCTTCTAAAGCTAGTTTAAGAAGCCTGTAGTGGTTTAGATTTACACCGGAAACAGAGTTTCTGAACATACAAAAATATTACCACTAAGCGATCAGTGCTTCTGAACATACCAGGCCTCATGCTTTCTAAATGCATAAATAGGGGGGGGGAAATGTCCACTTGACTTCATTCTTCTTGTTAGACACAGCATATATATTTCCTGAAGTGGAATGAACAAGAACAGGAGAATATTGTTATCACATCACCAGCAGCTTTTGTCCTAAAATTGCTTGCTACAAGTGACCCACAAAACAATGGTTAAAGCGGCAAAGCCAGGAGTTAAAGTCTGAACACCTTGCACCCACTTTTGAATTCAGTTTCTTTTGGAGTTATCAGCACAGGTTTTTTGGTTTTGGCTTTTTTTTTTTTTCATTAAGTGATAAACCATGTTCATCCAAACCTACATTTTATATAGTTAAATATTTTTGTATACAAAATATTTATTTTAACACATGCATGATGCTTTTGACCACAAAACCCGCTCTTCCCCTCAGAGTAGCTTGGCTTAGCTCCTAAAGCTATTTCAGACAAGATGGAGTAGAGATATAATGTACAAGCCTGTCTTCAATGCAAGTCACTAGCTGCGATTTATCAAAGCCAAATCTCCACCTTCAGCAACCGTTAAGGTGGTACTTTCATTTCTTTTAGGGGATCCAGCTCTTGGCAGCTGGGGTAGAAATGCCACACAAGCATGCCGCTAAATCTCAGAAAGATTCAGTTGAGATATCACTTATCTTCTTGACCTGACACTCTCCACAAATGCCATTTTGACACTCTGGCAGCACATACATTTGAGCACATTGAACGCTCTGTCCCAGCTCCAACACATGCACATTGTGGCCCTTAGCAAGATGCGCTAGCAGACAAAGTCGCCTTCATCAGCAAGATGCCACACCTTGGACACAGCACACACACCATTACACAAAACCATTTGTCAATTCATTTGTTTTCAATGAGACATACCACTGAAGTTCACCAGACATGATCACATGGAGAGAGAGCACAACAAGGGCAGAGTGAAGTTCTGTGCTGTTCCTCTGCTCTGATGAGCCCAGGAAACTCTGTCAGGTCTCCAGGTGTTTGAAGAAAAGTACCCACTCAAGTTATCCAGTTTGGGATATGTACTAAGACCTCTAGTCACCTACACGTACCACACTAATGAAGTCTGGGGGAAGGCAGTGAGAACAAGAAGGAAAAAGAAGGGAGAATCATCTGTCTATTTAACTATTTTTATCACCACTACACAATGTATCTAAACCTTATTACAGCATTAGAGTACAATAGGTACCCAAGTGTCCAGAATATATACTTACGTAATAGTCTTGGTGTTAATTCCTAACAATTGGTGGTCTAATTATAAAGACCAGAACAGCTGTCTTCTAGTCAAAACTTCAAATCATGCAGCCTTGAAGGAAGCATGGAGAGGATCAAGTCCTTACTTGCTCCAGATATGCATAATTTTTTTGCTAGAAGTTACAAACAAATGAGGTCTTAAACTCTTTCCAAAGGCTGAGTATCAGCTGATATCAGAGGGCCTTTTGTTGCTGACCATGACTACAGTTACCAAGTTCCACCACAGTAATAATAAAATCTATATCTTCATTAAATTTATAAGAAAGCATTTATGGGATATAGTTTGGGGGTTTGTTTTGTTTGGGTTTTTTTTTAATCGTTATTGCAGAAAGGCATGCTTGGCTTTGAGCTGTATATACATTGTGTATATACAACCATCCAAATGCATTCAAGACTTGGTAATTATTTACTGTAGAGCCAGGGAAGAAATTCTGGGCCAGCTCAGATGACAAGTGTTAAACTGAAGAGCTAGGTAGGAACTTCCCTCTGTTAAGAGAAGATTCACAAATGAATACCATTACGGTCAGAAGGGACCATAAGAGATGACTGGACCGATAATTTACAACAGGCTTTTAAGTATTGAATCCAGTAACTTGCATTTGGATAAAGACCAACTTAGAGAAGTACCAAGTGATGGATCAACAGCCTCTAGAGATGGAGGATCTGTCCCCACAGGTTAACCATTTTCCCTGCTCAAGATATCACATGCTTTAATTTGCAATTATTAGCTTTCACTTTTCCTTTCTTGTTATGCCTTCCCCTGCTAGGCCTGCAACACCCAGGGTGTTCTGCCTGTGAATACGCTCACACAAAGTAATATAGTCACTTCTGTAACTTTTCAAAAAGGATTTTTTAAAAAATTTAATGGCTAAGCTCCATAGATATTCACCTTGGATCTCAGGTTTTGTGGATATTTTTCTAAAGAAAAGAACCAAAACATCTTGCATACTACAACCAGCCACGCTATATACAAGAGCCAAAAATAACTTTCCTACACCTATTTTCCAATGCCACCACATTACAAGCACATGCTGAACAGAGCCCTGTGGTGACCACTAAATACTTCTCCAATACACTACCTCATCTCTAGCAGCACAGTTTACATTCCTTACTCATGAACTCTATGTTTGTGCAAATCTTCTTCAAACACCCATGCAACCCAGGCCAATCCATGTAAGTGGAAGCAAGAAGTGATGAGTTAGTGTTGGAGCTAGTAATTATCCCCATGGAGATGCAACATGGATGACCCAATTCTATTACAATTCCCCAAAGGCACAACTTTTGCGATAAAGCTGTTTTGTGGTTTTTAAACAATTTGCTAAGCATTTTATTGCTAGTACTAATTTTTTCTTGTGTTGTAATATACTGTGAGAAATTATCACAGAGCCTGTTTTCCCTTAAAATTAAAGCTTGTTAGCACAATTTAGGATTTTATTTTGTCTTTACGTGAAGTGAATACTCATAACTTTTTCCAATTATTTCAACTAGAATTGACAGCAGGATGCCCAGATTAATGTTATCTGCATCAGCCTATTCACCTTATTAAGATATTCAAATGTTCAGAGCAGCAATAAGACCTCAAAATAAATGTGTGGAATATTTTTCTATGGCAAGTACATCAACACTTCATGACACTGGAGAAAAGACAGGGTAGAAAAAGGCAAAACCTGCACCTACCAGAGGTCAAGTTTTATATCCAGGAGAGCAAAAGTTTCCTCCACACTATGCCAGAACGCAGCAGACCCCTGAAGCATGAAATTAATATAAACAGAGTCAAATAATACAATCTCTTCTAAAAGCTCCTTCGGTATACAATGCCCTAAATCTCCAAACACTTCCTGCATTACCTTTACTTTCACTCACCAAGAACTTCCTTTCTGGATCACAAAATCCTTTCTGCAGGCCTAAGAAGCACCATCTGAATTTAGCCTCCTTACCATTACTACATTGTTAAGGAGGCTGTGCCAGCACTTCAGTCTCAAGAAGCCCTCCTGAGACTATACAATGTAAAATTGTTCAAGGTGAACGCATGTCTAAACAAATGTAGCATCCCACCTTCAGAATGGCTTACAAGGTAAGAAAACCCCTAAGCAAAATGAATCTATCCTCAGGCTTGCAAACATCATCTCAACCAAGTTCCTCTCAGCTCACTTGCGCCAACAGCTGTGTTACTTCGTTATATACTGTTTCTCCCAAAATCCATGGTCAGATTTTAAGCAGTGTGTTTCAAAGTTAGATGATAACAATGGAAGATAAGTAGGAGTAAGAGATCACAGTGGGCTATGTTGCCCAAAAAAAACAAACCCTGAACCAAAACAGGTACACCCCCATGATGAACATCACCACGGAAATGATTTCTCATCTCTGCAGGTTTATGAACATTTGGGACAATTCTATGATCCTTAAATTGATCCCATTTCTTCCATCAGAGAACAGACAAGGGAACTGTGTCCAATTACAAAGCACAAATACTTGCTCCATGTCTACTGCTAACATCTAATATTGCTTTTCAACAGAAAACCGGAACAACATTTTAGAAGCATCTGAGAACTTAAGAGTTATGATGCCAGATACCTAACATATTGCCATCAAAGTTGATTTGGAAACAGACTTTCCAAGTGAAACAGAGAATATAAGGGATAATGAGGAAACGTATAGGTAACATTTCCTGTTCAGTTTTTTCCGAGAGTGCCTATTCTCAATCAGGAATTTTTAAAACTGGAAGTCAAACTGAACATTGAAAGTAGTTCCCAGAAGAAAAGAAGTAGACACCTAACAGTAAAGTTACTAATTACAACTTCATCTTCTGGAAATCAAGCGGACATGAAGATACTCTTTTTGTCAACCTTCAAAGTCCCTCATCTCCAACCAGCAACTGCCCAGATATACTATTACATACTAATGGGATGGACCCTTCAAATTAAAAGAGCTTTTCTTTGCTTTGTACTCTCCCTATATTTTACACCTCCAAACTATGAGTTAAGTATGGAACGGTGAACATGTGCAGCTATAAGAGGTAACAGAAGCAGCCTAAACAGGAATGCCTGTGGAGACAGCTCACCAGACCCTTTTGTTCTTTAATTCTCACCATGCTCCAGAAACTTTTATAAAAGACATGGAATCACCAGGTTGGAAAAGACCTCTGAGATCACCGAGTCCAACCATACCTATCTGCCACTAAACCATAACCTTAAGCACCTCCTCTACCTATCTTTTAAATACCTCTAGGGATGGTAACTCAACCACCTCCTTGGGCAGCCTGTTCCAAGTTACAGTGCAGCAGTAACAAGCAGGGTTCTTTGCAGCAGCCCAGGGGCCTCACAGCAGTCAAGGGGTTCGCAATAGCCCATTACCCTCAAAGGAAGGTTCTTGCAGCAGTCAAGGACCCTTAGAGCAGTCAAGGAGCCCTCACAGCAGAATCCTTGCAGCAGCCAAGGACCCTCACAGCAATCAGGGGGCTTCGCAATAGCCCATTGCCCTCACAGAAGGTCCTTGCAGCAGTCAAAGACCCTCACAGCAGCCAAGGGGCTCCACAACAGCCCAAAGGGCCCTCAAGACAGCCAAGGGACCCTTATGGCAACATAAAATCCATAAAAAATGGCTCCGACATAAAATCGGAGCCAAAAGCAGATCTTGAAAAAGGAAACAAAGTCAAACAACTGAGTATCTACTAATCCCACTACTTTGTACTCCCATCAGGGCAACGCCCACCCCTTAAAATACCAAGCTGAAAGGGAAGCAGGTTGCATGAGAAATAGGAGTAAGCTTGTAGCAGTAGAAGACACACTTTGCTATAAGAGCAAAAGACCTTCAAGCCAGCAATTACACCACCGAAACTTCAGCAGCAAAGCACCAGATAGTGCCCCAACACTGTCTTTACGCTACTAGTGCAAAAAACAATGTACACAAAGTCTGTCACAGAAAACGTAAGTTCTGCTTACTACCAGCCCAAGGCTTTCAAAGTCAAATTTCGCATAGGAACTGTATTATCCCACAATACACGGCAAATATTTTGTTATTTGTGTTGTACTCGTCTTAAGCAACGACTTTTTTTTTTTTTTTAAAAAGCTCTTTAACTGTGCAAGGGCACCATTATTTTAAGGCTTGTTTATTGGAAAAGTACATAAAGCCTCGGGAAGAGTTAATTTAATTCGTAGCTCCGCATGCACTTGTGCTGCAAATGAGTAAACGCTGAATGGTCTATAAATACCCTTCACTACCACGGATTTGGTTTCTTTCCAGGACTAAGCAAAAAGAGCCCAGGCACCTGAAACTTTATCTTAATCCTCTGGGGGAGCCTTACAGCTGCTTCCATCTACAGCTTCAACGACCTGCCCCGCTAACACAAGCGGCACAACCGCTCGAATAAACTCTTTACCGCAGCCCAAGTTAGGGGACACGCAGGGAAAAACGGGGCGGGAGGGGCAGGGGGGTGACACTCACGGTGGGAGAGGGATAGAAACGCCGCGCCCCCGTCCCACCGAGAGGAGCGATTCGCGAACCTATACTGCGCAGCACAGTGAGAAGTTATAATAATCATAATATTATTAATAATAATAATGATAAGGTAGAAGATGCTGAGCCCCGCGCCGGGCGGAGCGGCGCCTACCCGAGCGGCAGCGGATGATGTCGCGGAACTCATCGGCGGCCGCTTCGTCCTCCCCAGCGGGGCCGGAGCGTCCCGCCTCGGCCATGCCCGAGCAGATTGTTGGAGTGGGGGGATAGAGAGGAGGGAAGGAGGCGAAGAGAGCCGGGTTGGGACAGGTGCGGCGCCGCCCGCCCTGAAATAGCGCCGGGGCGGCGGCTCCGTCCCGTCCCCCCCGCCCCCCTCCGCCCCCGCCCCGCCAGCGGTCGATGAGGACGGGAGCGATCAGGCAGCGAGTGGCCCCGCGAGGGGCAGGAGTGAATGAGAGGGAGGGGAACGCGGACTAAAGCGCTGTATCGCCGTGGGGCGTAAGGGGATTATCAGTTTTGGGGTTGTTCTATTTTATTTTTATTTTCTTGGGGGGGTGGGGGATGGACCCGCGTGGCTGCGGACCCCGCTGCAAGCCCGTAGACGAGGTGCTCAGGGACACGGTTTAAGGGCAGATAGCAGTGGTTGGACTCAATGATCCAAAAGGTCTTTTCCAACCTGGTGGTTCTGGGATGCTGAGTCCTGCACAGCCCGCATGGCAGAGCAGCACCCAGCTCACCTAGCCGCGGCTTCGAGGACAGGGCAGACCTCTTGAAGCCACCTGCGTCAGTGATACCTGTAACCTTGTCAAATCTTTAATCATTAGGGAAAGAGGACGTGGAGGCGTGACCAGCAGGTCCAGGGAGGTTATTCTCCCTCTGTACTCAGCACTGGTGAGACCACTCCTCAAATACTGTGTTCAGTTCTGGGCCCCTCACCACAAGAAGGATGTTGAGGCTCTGGAGTGAGTCCAGAGAAGAGCAACGAAGCTGGTGAAGGGGCTGGAGAACAGGCCTTATGAGGAACGGCTGAGAGAGCTGGGGTTGTTTAGCCTGGAGAAGAGGAGGCTGAGGGGAGACCTCATTGCTCTCTACAACTACCTGAAAGGAGGTTGTGGAGAGGAGGGAGCTGGCCTCTTCTCCCAAGTGACAGGAGAGAGGACGAGAGGAAATGGCCTCAAGCTCTGCCAGGGAAGGTTTAGGCTGGACATTAGGAAAAAATTTTTCACGGAAAGGGTTTTGGGCACTGGAACAGGCTGCCCAGGGAGGTGGTTGAGTCACCTTCCCTGGAGGTGTTTAAGGCACGAGTGGACAAGGCTCTGAGGGGCATGGTTTAATGTTTGATAGGAATGGTTGGACTCGGTGATCCAGTGGGTCTCTTCCAACCTGGTGATTCTATGATTCTATGAAAACATACCCCACCAGTGTGATACAGGAAAGGGGCAGCTTACTCCCGTATCTTCCCAATCAAGGGACAAAATGCTCCCCACTAGCATTACTTCATGTCCCTGCCCATGGCAGGGAGATTGGAAGTAGGTGATCTTTAAGGTCCCTTCCAACCCAAACTATGCTATGATTAAATGCCAATTTGTTTGACTTCTAGTTCACCATTATTCCTTTCCCATCAATTTTCTCTCCACCCTGACATACGCTCAGGACTTGCCTTTGATACTCAGTTTCCCTCACCTCACCAGGCCCTTAAGTAGCTTCCATCACCTCTTGAGAGAAGAAACAAATGTGCTGGGATGTATTTAAATACCTGCTATCTCTGTGACAGGAATCCAAACTTTTAATCGTGCTTTAAAATGCAGTGACTGTGCAGGCAGATAACCACCTATTTTTATTTGTTACGGGGCAACAATGTAGCATATTTAATACAAATTTCCCCTGACTGTTTCTCAGCTTTAGTGGTAATTCATAAACAGGTACAGAGGGGCAGGAAATTAAGGATAAGCTGTATGAAGGATGTATGCCTTTGTTTGTACTTTCTGTAGATAAACGACTTGAATCTCCGTGTATGTTAGAGTACATCAGAAGTAATTTACTAGTCCGAAGATAACAGAGTTAAACAAAAGTAGGTAAGAAAAGCAGGTCAGAGACAATGAACAGTCAGAGAAAGACTTTTTATAGGCAGCAAGGTACATGGTGGTAATCAG
Source organism: Phaenicophaeus curvirostris (assembly GCF_032191515.1). NCBI lineage: Eukaryota > Metazoa > Chordata > Aves > Cuculiformes > Cuculidae > Phaenicophaeus > Phaenicophaeus curvirostris. Next base: position 122,106,868 of record NC_091392.1, on the reverse strand, counting down.
ATCCTGAGGAAAGGGGCTTGTCCCCGTGTGAAGCAGTGGAGCACACCCTCCACACCAGTGTCTCATGGCTGGGTTCTACCCTCTTGTCATTTGTAGAGTATTATGAGATGAAGTAGGTGGAAAGTTTTGCACAGTCTGATATTTCCAAAAGTATTTTTCATCTTTGTTTGGGACGATTGGTGTTTATTACTCTTAAGAAAGAGAGTGGGAAATAAGCCTTAAATAATAAAAAAGCATTACTCAGACTCAGAAAAGGCATGAAATTGTCCTCAGATTATTCAGAGGAGACATGCCATATTTCTTTTTCTGTATTCCCATTTTCAATTCCCTCTGGTCACCGCTGGTATGTGCCAACTCGTCACAAACTTCCAGTGATGTAATTTTGGCTCCCACCACAGGGATTCTTGCTAGAAAACCTGACTGAGATCAAATTGCAGGCTGAGTTATGGCACTCCAGCTAGTGAGAAGAGTATGTAGTTTCTCCTCCAATATGACTATTCTCTTTATTATCCTGTTATCGCCCACCTCCAGGTTTTTCTCAAGTTATCAGCTAGATTCTCTCAGTACCACAACAATTCAGACATTTGGGAATTTGTGTCTATCTCCTTACATCTTGTTTTCTTGACTTCTGCCTGTCATTTTTAAGTGGTCTTTCTTTTGCTTTCTGGTGCTTTAGGGAAGGTGGCAGTTTGCATATGCCTTCCTCTCCCCCATAATATACACTGCAGAATTTAAAAAGGGATTCATGCACTCCTCATGCACCTCCTATATATTGTCTGTCCTGTCTTTAAATCACGTGAGGAGATGGTATAGCTTCTTCTTAGAGCAGCTCATCTTCTGTCTGTTCCTAAGAGCAAAATGGAGGGATGATGATTTTCCTCTTTCTTTATGGCCAATTTCTGATTGCTCTTCTTCCATAAGAGGATTGTATAAGGAAACCAGAGAGGACAGAGACGAAAATTTCATGACTGACACTTCTGTCACTCCAGACGGCCTAGATCAGTAGCCAAAATCTCATTACTGTAATTTGATGACTGTAAAAGCGCTATCTTAACTAAATGCTGAATCTGCTCTACTCTTTTTTTTATAGACCCAGGAAGACTGTATGCAGAACTTCAGCTCTAGAAATCTTAACAGATTTTGGTTAACTTTATTAGCATAGTCCCTCAGTTTGCAGTAGCTGAGGTTTTCAGGCCAAGAAAGAAGTCCACAAGCCAATTCCACAAACACTAGCTGGGACACCCATGTGTGTATATATATATGCATATACACACACACACACGTATATATGTTTGCAGTGCTGTTGTTAGTTAAGTTTTTAAGATCTGAAGTAGGAATTCTCTGCTTTCTGCCGTAATTTTAGAAGGCCTTTGTTATCATTCTGCTTATGGGTCGTTTTTTCCCCCCACAAATAGATTCTGTTTTCAGACAGCAGATCTCCAGGAAGTTAATCTAATCACAAAACTTTCTGAAGTATTTATATTTCTGAAGTCCAAATGAAGGTGAAACACAAGAGCAACATGTATAACATTCTTTCGATAAAGTTGTTCCATTATGTTAATTACAGAAGAAAAGTTTTTATACACTTATTTCCCAGAACAACTATTCTAATCATGAAGAGTTTTTCTTCGGAGGCACCTAAATGTCACAGTAAATATCTTTATTATTTCACATCAGCCAACTATCAAAGAGATATTTTTGTGACACACTGTCTGATCATATGCGTCCAAAATACTTCTCACTAAGAGTATACGTGTGATTCAAGTGCAGGTGAGGAACAGAGCTCTTAGAAGATCATGTTGATGCCTGTGGCACTGCTAAATCTACACTCAGCACACACTGTGAATTCTGAAAAGATGTCAAGTCTTTGAACCTTAATTGAAACTATGATTTCAAAAAATTAGGAACATACTGTAAGTTTAAAAAAAGGTAAATAAAATTTGGTGGGTTTGATAGCCACTATTCAACATAAAACTTTGAAAATCTTGCTCTTCAGGCATACTTATGGGTGTGCGTGTATGTACTTATGCGTATGTATGTATCTGGGCGTATATATGTATTTGTAGCATGTATTTTGTTTGTTACTTAAACATGAATATAAAATGTTCAGGATGGATGATGCTAAATGATAGCAGGTAAATCTTGCAAGTCCATTCTTATTCCTGACAGCAAGCTTCACTTAGTTTATAGTCACCCATGGAAAGTATGTTATCCTGTGTTTTTAGTATATGTTATTTAAACTATGTGATCGGTTGTTTGTCAAGCTGCGATGGTTAAATCTAACTTCAGTTAGATGTTAAGTGTTATGATAAACAATATATTTTAATTCCATATTTGAAAACTATAAAAATCCCATTTCAACAAACTATTGGCTTAATAATAGTTTCAAAAATAGATTCAGAGTTTGAGGTTAGCAGTTCTTGGTGACAGATTAGCTGTCCTTAGAGGCATATCTATGCTTTTATTTTTCTTAAATATACTGATCTTTTGTTAGTTGTGTGTTCAAAAGCAGATTTGTTGCAAGTCATGTTGAGGCTGCCACTTAATATCATCTATGAGTTGGAATGAGCATTTTCTTCTTCAAAATTAGACCTTAGCCACCATTTTCACTTTGATGTAATAAACAAATATGACTAAAAGCTTGTATGGGAAGAAGTTCTGGTTGTCTGATTGGTAATTGCATTCCATGTGAAGAAAGGCCCAGAAATTTAGGAAACAATTTAACATTCTGGAGTCTTTTTTTCTTTTTCTTTTTAAAATCCTACAAAATCATGCATGCCTTTTCCAGTGGTTCACATTGAATTCTGGTTTTGCTAGGCCATTTAGGATTCTTTGGAACTTTCTCTGCAGCTTGGTTAAGGTGGGTGAAGGACATGTTGTTGAAAGTCAAGCTCAATCTAGAAAAGCACTTTCCTGGAAAAAAACTTTGTTATTATCTATTCTGCCCGCAGTGCATGACCCGTTCCAGATAAAAAACAGATCTTTGCCTATGTAGAATTCTGATACAAACATTAGTTTTTTATTATTTTATAAATCAAAATGAATAAACAATCAATCAGAAAAAATAGACATGAAAGATTTCCTTGTGATAATTTATGCTTTTAAGTGATTGCTTTGAAGCAAAAAGGATGTGCGACTGTATTACAGACTTAATCTGATCTAACTAATTTATGGCAACTCCCTCAGTTAACAAGAATCACAAGGTATAAATGGAAAATGAGACTACTGGTGTTGAAAATAAAGAGGCAATTTCTTTCCATCTTTCATAACTGCTATTCAAGACTGCATATAGCTTTTTGTCACAGCTGATTAAAAAGTTTGGTTTTCATCTTAGAATTGGTTTTATAATCTGTTCAAGCAAAGCTGAAAGTCAACACTCTAAATACAGTAAAAAGAATGAAATCTTATTTATAGAGAAGTACTACTAAATTGGTGAGCTGCATACCTCCTGGAAACACAAATGCTGGTGCAAACTCCACAAAATCTTGTCACAAGTTTCCTCATGAAACTGTACTTGTGATGCTTGGTGTTATGGCTTTTTTCTGCCTTTTTTTCTGCTATGATGTTTGTAAAATTGAAGATGTATTAGAAAGCTATATATATAAAGCAGTGCTGTGAAATGTTTACTTTAGATTTGATTTTTAGTAAACTTAATTCTGAGGAAAAATGTGTGTGGAATCTTTAATAAAAAAGGCCTTTAAGTGACTGAAATTAAATAAATGCCAAGAGGAATTATTTATTGCACAATAATGTATCCTGTATTAAAGTCCTTCTTCTAAAAACATACAAAATAATCTCTCAGTTATGGTACTCATAACCGTATTTACAATGGCAATCAGCATTGCCTCATGCATAGACTAAAGCACTCTGTGAAGTAGTGCCTAATTACATTTTCATAGCTATCATTAGGGATCTTTTTTGGCTTATACTGTCATACGCAGTAAATGCTTAAATATTTAGGTCCCTATCCTCAAAGATATTTAGGTGTCTAATTCTCATTTCTAATTTATAAGAATTAGAGAACTTTTACCAAGGCCAGAGTATTTGAAATTTTCTCTTTCTGAAAGCCTATTGGAAACTTTTGTGGCCAAAACCAGATTCTCACAATAATCTGAATTCAACACTGCTGTGCCTTGTGCAATGCAGACTTCAATGAAATAGTCCGTTTAACATTTTTAAAGTATTCGTCACCAAATATTTATGTTATTCCTATCAGTATTATAATCCATTACAAATTATCTAGTATAAGTTATCCACACCTGGACAAAACTTCCCATTATATCAAAGGAATATAGAATTACTTCATGAATTGTTTTACTTCCAACAAGTCCTCATCATTACCCAAAAAAGATGTCACCAAAATCAAGGAATGTTTTCTTCTCCCATATTCCAGTCTTCTCTATAGCATTATAGTAGTTTGTTAAAACACCAAACAGTGAGCTTTATTGGTTGATTGCTTTGTTGTTGTTTTTTTTTTTTTTTCATTTTTAACCTTTCTTTCTTTTTTGGTATAACAATGTTGCCCTTCCTATAATAAATATTCCTGTTTCCCCTTAAAATTTATGACAAAAGTCTTATTGGTTTTTATGCATGCTGGATTTGATCTCATTTTAAATCCCTCCTTCATTATTGTTTGGGCACATCTCTTGGGGCTACAGTTTACAGAGGTACAGTTAAAGAACAGCTCATTATGTGTGTGTAGCATATTCATGATTATAGGCACAGGTTATGGTTTGCTCTTTATGACTAGAAGAATATTTTTCCTTCAGTCAAAAAAATACCAGAGCAGAAAGTCTTGGGGGATTGTGCAAAAAAAGCAAGAAGAAAGGAAAAAGGAAAGAGAAATTGAAAATATATGTGGCTGAGGAATTAAGTTTCTGATTTGAATATCCTTCATAAATTCAAGTTAGAGCTTCAGTGTTCATTCTTATATTCTTGCATATGTGGAAATGCACGTCTTTACCTTTAGGAATGTGAGAAGAGATAGAGAAATTATGGCGATAGTAGTCCTGTAATAACCTTAATAGTGAATTTATACAACAAACATTTAAGTACAAATGTTTTGATTTGAGTATCATGCACTTGAAGCAGAAAATTCTTAAGCATTCATCAAAATTGCCCAACGTTGTGTTAAGTACAGCACTGGTTTCTAGGCAAATGGTCAAAACAGTGCAAAAGAAAGCCAATGATCAAACGCTTCTGCTTCATTATGTCCTTGTTGGTAAAGCTGAACTTAGTTTACTTCTATAAGCATTGCTATCTAAGGGAGAAAATGTCATTCTAAGGAGCAATGTTAATGAACTTAAGCCTTTAGGACTTAGGAAATTGTTGTTAAAGATGCAAAAAGATCTTAGCTGAGTAAAATTGTTTTTATAAGATGGATGGGCTGTAGGTTGAGAATGTAGCATAAAACATGTATGTTATTTTCTTAAATGGTCAAACTTCTGAAAAGAAGAAGAGGTACAGGAATTGCATTAATCTAGTTTTTTCCATTGTTGTTAAAATTGTAGGCACCGGTTCAGGTCTGCATTAATTTATAGAGAGGCCTTTTTAATGTGAGGTTAATTAGCAAGGCTTTTCAAAGACTTTTCAGATCTCTGGTACAAATCTAGCCCAGCTCAGCAGCAGCTGATAATCATTACCAGTACATGATTGTTCACTGGTCTGTGTGAAATTAGTGTGCGGCCACAATTCAATTTGAGCAAGTTGTGTTTGCGTTACTGAGCCACGCAGTATAAATGGGAAGTAATTGACTCTTGTATTGGTTCTCCCAACAAATCCAAGGAAGGCTGTGTTACTATGGAAACTAAATACCTGCTTCTTTTAAGACTAGTCTTGGAGGAAGGCTCCACTTGGGGTTTTTTGCAATCAAGTGCTTCTCTGTGGAGGAAGTCAGACTTCATCTTCCCGGGCTGACTGTCAAGGATTTTCAACAAGCACTAAATTCACATTCAAAATGTATGCAACAAAACCCTATTTTTGAATGAAATTTTGTCAAGGGGTTTTTAATTATTGTCATCCTCAAGTGTATCTGTAGATTGACCTGTCAACTGTGAAGCAACTGCTCTGATAAATCATGGTGATTGTAGAGGGATTTCCAGCAAAATGTTTTAAATAATTGCATATAAATTGAAGGGCTAATGACTAAAAAAGATTGGGGAAGTTTGAAAGAAGCATTTTAATCTTTCCTCTCAACAGAAATTAAGAAAAAACAAACACAGTAAGAGATCATTCTTTTCTTGTGAATACTTCAATTACCTGCAGAGTTAAAAGGAAGCTTTTAGTCAGATCTGTTCATGATTAAAATATATTAACAAGCCTGACCAACTTATATATTAAATCAATAATAAATATTTATGTTCCTAATGCTGTGGACAATATTTTACACTTTCAAATATTTGAAAGGAAGATGTGGTTGTGGTGAATTGAATACAATTTCTTATATTTGCAATATTAAAGGAAACCCAGGTATAGCTGTATCTCTGCAAAGCACTGAAGTATTCTGCTGGCAAACTTAATGCACACAGTCAGAAATCACTTTGCATATGAATCACTCAGCATGGCCATGATCCTTTAACACCTCAGTACAAACCTAATTTTACTGAGCTGACTATTCTTACACCTCTCAGGGTGTAGCAGGAGTGTGGTGGCTTCCCTGGGATCTGGGGCCAGGAACATGCAGGCTTCCCAAGGGAATAGTTGAACAAGTCATAGCAGACTGGGCTTGTCTCACTGCCCCAACCAGGAGCAGGGAACCAGGAGGCTCCAGAGCAGCCAAAGACATTGGCCACCTTCCTGGGTCGTGGATGGCTAAGGCTGGGTCATAGGTTCAGTACCCTGACAACAGGTAATTGGTGAACTGCGTTAAAGGGGTTTTGGATTATGCTACCTTATGCATGATGTTGTAGAGTTGCACACAAAGTTGCAGAAAAAATGTAAACAGTCATCTCACAGGTGATAAGAACCTATGTTCTCTCTTAAAACCTGCTTATCTGACAGTCTCTACTGCATAGCTGATGTGTTATGTTTCCAACCCAAATGAATCTATGATTCTGAGTCTGTGATTCTATGTATAATCAGTTTTGGACTACCCCAACCTTCTTCTGCCCTCTCCAAGCCATCATGCTTGCGAGGCTCACCATCCTGACTGACCTTGGCTTACTGTCATGCCCCCATCAGTCATGGTCCTGGTGTTGCAGAGGCAACATCCAGCAGCCGCACAAATTTATGGTTGGCACACCTGCAGCCAAGCAGACTAATCTGTCTAGTTCCACGCGGAGTGACTGCTGTGTCCATTTAATTCCAAGGCTGTGTTGCCAGGGGCTGTGCAATCTCCTGCTGTTATTCTGGTATAAAGGTCTTGTCATACTTAGAATAAGGCTTTTTCCTTTTCAGAAAACATCTTATTTTCTACACTATTTATCAACGGGTTGTGATAGAAAGTCTGCTATGGATTGCAGGTGCATTGCTCTGATGTTGGAGTCAAGATGTGTCATAACCTGGAGGTTGCTGCCTACACTGCAAAAGATCCAACAAAGGAGTGTTGATATGGCTTGCGCAGGGAGCAGTTTGCCCAACATGGTCATCTTTTTTTGGAGCTACCACAAATAGGTATCACTGTTGCACCAGGTGGCTTCAAGCTAAAATCGTATAAGGGTTAGAGTCTGCTGCTGGGTGCATAATGCACATGCGAGTGTAATCAGACAATCAAAGAAAGAGCAATGATCTACTTAGGAAATGTGTAACAGATCTTACCTCATTCATACATCAATCTGATTTTCAAACAGAAAGTAAAATAAAATAGTTTATTTCCAGCTATTTACTGTCCTGCTGCAGTGAGGTAAATGCAGGACACGTGCTTTTCAGGAGTGAGATGATCTCACAAAAAAAATATATTTTAGAAATTTTCCTCATTATTGCCATTTATTGTTGCTGGAATTTAGGAAGTTGTCATGGAGCTGGAAATTAAAATTACTCTGAACATCCTCTTGCTGTTTTATATGGACAAGATTGGTAGTAAACCACCATTGTCCCAAGTTAGTTCCTTCTAGGGTCTGACGAGGACTTAGGAAATAAAAGTTCTTGACATCTAGTTTGTAATGCAATGTTATTTTTTTAATATAAGATGTTTTTCTTTTTGGATATTAATAAAATCGGTAAAATGGAAGCATGGACACTGCATGTATAGCTAAGGAGTGGTGGAAAGCAAGTATGATCTGGGCAGCTTCCAGCAGTTTTGCTTACCTCCTAATGCTTGGCAGGGCGGTAATGTGGGTATGTGCTGTATGTTGGGTCTGTTCATTTTTTATGTGTTGTGTAGTTAAGCCTGTCAGCTATAAGTCATGTATTTCATCATTACAGCTGCATAACCAAATACTCACAATGGAACTGAGGTTGGTGAAAATGAAGTAATTAATACAAAGACATCACCATTTCCAGTGGTGACAATTACACCATTGAAGTACAGCTGGGACAAGGGGAATAAACTAAATCCAGCAGTCAATGCAACTTTTAGAACAACTGCAAGAGTCCTTATTTCAGCTTGTTAGTACCATTTCTTAAGCTCTATAATGTTTTAGTTTTCATCCAATATCCCTTTTGTCATCAACTGTTACCCTACAATAGTTTTGTGTATTTTCAGTGAGCAATTTGGCAGCTAGATTTTCACTCTGCAAATGTATGTGGAGTCGACATTAGCAAATGCAGAGTTCAGCTCTGTTTCCCGGGTTAATCAAAAGAGTAGACTGTCTGAAGAATAATATAAGACATGCTGAGCAAGGTTTACAGTAAACTCTGTATCCATAAAGTGACTATACCCCTACTACATTTCTTCTCACTGTTACCTCTGGCACTGAATGTTCCTGAAATCAGCACTTGTATTAAATAACTGTGTTATTTGATTTGAACAGTGTCCTTTAAATAGTTCCTTCTGGAAATAAAAGTATTTATACTTATTGCTAGTAACTATCATACACATACACTTAATTTATATTTAGTAGTTTCCATACCATTAGTGGAAGTGTGTAAAATAAATGTGTGGAAAAAGCAAATTGTTGTAAGATCCACTTCAGAGCAATGACAAAACAAAAAAGAAGAAGAGTAATCAAAGAACACCCCCCCAGATCTATTCAAATATTACTTTATAGATTTGTTTGAATTATAATTTAAAGTACTTATTAAATATGATGGCAAATTATAAAAACTCCCTGGCTTTATCTTGAACTATGCTAAAAAATGCTACTCTGTTTCAGACAATGGAAAGTTTAAAATGTGTTGGTATGAAAGCACTGTAGTGACATTACTGAAATGTTTTTCTTAGCTACCGTTCGGATGTATTTCATAGTGACAAAACACTACAATGTAATATACCAAAAGAAACATTTTAGCAACACCAAAATGAAATATTTTGACATTACTGGCATGAAACAAAATGAAAGTTTTAAATGAGAAAGTAAAAAATAATTATATTGAAATGCATAAGATCCTAAAATACCCTCTAACAAAACATTTCCATTTACACAAAACAATTTTTTAGTCATAAAATTGTTCTCTTGACATGGTTTTTGGTTTTTTGGGTTTTTTTGTTTTTTCAACAAGTCTTAGGAATTATTCACTTATTTTTAAAAATATAATGAAAATCATACATGTGGGCCTGAAAATAATACAGCTTTGAAGTTAAAGTGAATGTCTCTTTCCAAGGAATACAACTGAAAACACACAACTCTCTCTCTGTGCTTGATGTTTTTACAGGCTTGTGCTTAGCTCATTTTATGATCCATATTCTCTCTCCCCCAGTGGCCATAAGCTTATGTGCACCCAAAAAACCGGCAGTGACAAATGCCATCTCTCTGACCACTTGCTTTGCTGTCTGAGGGCAGGCACCATGCACCTTCCCCTGTGTGCCTAGCACCTGGTACCTCAGCACCCAACACACATCCTCAAAGCCCCCTCAATAAGGAATAAGGCAGATGCAGGCCCACCAGACAGAAAGACCAAATAGGTCTGCAGTCTTCATCTTAAAATGGCAAGATTGGTCAAAAACTGACCATATCTGCACAAAGGAGACCTCAGGGACCTAGGAGGCTAGTTAGAGAACTGATGTCTGGAACATCATTCCTGTTCATAATGAGAGCTTAAGCCTTCATCCTCGGTTCCTGACAGAGAAACAATCAACCAAAGGAAAAAACTTCACATTTCTTACATTTGGAATGGTGTATTTTTGAAAGCACAAATGTTTTTTAAATACGTCCATCTAACATGTCAATTAATGTCATCATCTTTGACAGTAATTAAAACAAACTAGCAAACATCATTCCCTGAGGAAATGAACAAGAAAATACTCTGCAACAGAATGTAAGAAGACAGAAGTGAAAATCAGGAGATTAAACATTTCTGTGCAAAACATAGAAATGCATCTCTCTCAAATAATTAAACGTGTCCAGGTCCATGAAATTAAAATGATTGTATGAAAGGCAGGTATTTCACAGACTTTGCAAATCACTTCCATGCAGCAATGTAAATTTTCAGCAATAGAGGATCTGTCCCAATATGAGAAAATTAAACAGATTCCTAAATCTTTGTAGGATGGAGGTTCAAGGCAGCAACACCATGAATATGCCCTATTATGCCCTTCCCTTTTCCCCTGTAAAATGAAGGATCGCATCTATCAAGGATAGCGGAAACAAAACCTGATGTAATTGACACATCATTTTAATCAGAAATGTGTTCCATAGTGCTGTTCATTTGAACGGTCTTTATTCATACAGCTTGGAAGACTGAGTTGGATGTAGCTCCTGCCAGGTTAGGGGTGACTTGTGTTAATATGTGTATTGCACTGGCTATGATATGTAGCTAGAGCAGGATGGAGCCCTCAGCTCTCAAGTCAGCTTTTGGTGTCCACATCTTCCTGGACACAAGAAGGGCAGTAATTCAGGGGTTAAGTTATTTGCACTACATGTTTGCATGTGACTGATGTTCATGCTTTGCCATCCAAAGTCTAGGAATACATTGTCCTAACATGCATATATGTTTTCTTTCAGCTTCAAAACAGAAAATAATTTTAATCAAATTGTGATGAAAGAGCAAAAGAAAATAATATTAATGCTTGAGGAATGAAATGCATTGGCAATGTTTTTAACATATCAATCTCACATTTTGTTTCATTCTGAAGCATTTTGTTCAATAGTTGAAATAATTAAGAACAGATTTATTGTTTTCTGTCCTCTGTGGCTGAATGAAAATTGTTGCTGCAAGGTATCTTTTTTCATGATCAAAATAAGGGCAATGCAAACAACATTTATAAAAAAATGACAGTACTTCAATAATACGTTTGCCACTTTAAACATAAATTAATCCAGAAGTTAGACATTCAGTATGGAGAAATTCAATATTTCTCAATATGTAGATCTGGTTTAAAATTATCTATAACTTTCCCAGACCTGGAATGGTTCCAAGGAAGCCAGTTTGCCTGCGTTATGCAACCAAGACCCTTCAGAACTAGTGCAGCACTATAGCACATTGCGCCTCCCTGATTATTTCAGTGAATTGGCCGGGAAATCTAGCAGGCAGAAATGTTAGTGTTATTTTCTGACATATTTTGTTTATATTTCTGCCACATAACATTAGCAGCTAAAACAGAGGTATCGCCATGTATATGTACAATGCAGGCAAATTGGTTTTTAAATGCATCCCTTTGTTCTTATAGTCTGAATTTTGCTCCATTCCTGCAGTGAATGCTGAACAGGTGGAGTCAGCTAGCCAGCTGTAATCAATAGGGATGGAAGGGAAGACAGAGCTGCACCAAAATGCCGCTCATTAGGTCTTTTGCTATTTTTGGTTGGCCTCATTAGAATTTCTGATTTATTCATTAAGGCTCTGCTTCAGCAAAGCATGCAAGGCCATAGTAACAACAAACACACATCTCAATGAATAAACTGGTTTTCAGTTAGATATATGCTTTACTGTTTTTCTGAATGGGTGTTTTAGCACTTTATTTTTCTAATTAAAAAAATACAACAGAGGAAAATGCAATCATGTAATTCTGCAGTTATTATGTTGTACAGCTCAGACAGTAAAGCTTAATATTATCTAGTATTCTAAATAACTTGCAGAAGTTCACAATGACCCAGTCAATATATTTAAAAATTGAAGGGGAATGTGTATTACTGCTGTGCAAAACTCATTACCAATAAATAAACATTTCATTTGCATAATTCACTTTAAATTAATATGTAGTGTCTATTCATGTAATGAATTTAAAGTTCAACTGGTTTAGAACTATTTGTTAGAAACAGAAAGGAGGAAAGAGAAAGGGAGAGTATACATTTTTGTACTCAGGTTGTTCAAACATAACTTGAAGGACCTAATTTCCAGTTTAGAAGAGGACCATTTGCACTAGAATAAACTATGACATGTTTAATATGGTAGTGAATTTTAAAGACAAACCTACAAGGGAGCAGTTACAGCTCTTTTCTACTGAGATTTGTCTTACAGCTTTAAATAAAGAGCATTTATTATAATTACTGGGGACAATAAGCACATTCTTGCATGTCATTTAAGGCTCAGACCTTACCTTTTCACATCAGACATCTGCAGAGTATTATTCATAACCTGAAAAAAGGACAGAGAGCTTGACTTCATCTTGCAAGTGAAAAATTAATAGTAGTACTAAGAACATAGGAATGGTCTTAGTGGCTCAGAGCTTTGCAGCATCCTCCAGCAGCGTGTCTCCAGCAATGACTAGTAACCAATTTCTATATGGGACTCTTAAGAAATGGGGCAAACATGCAACAATCTTCCTACTCTTAAGAGTCCAACAATCCCTGGCTTGTGAACATCCAAAAGTACAGTTTAGATTCTGTTTTTAATGTTTTTATAACGTCTTTGTCATCCAGCACTCTGTCTAATCTCATTTTGAAGCTATTGGTGTAGGTCTCTACAACTTCATGTGACAATGAAATTTTTAGCTTCTGTGTATCCTCATGTGTTTGTTTCATTTGCAACTTTACATCTGAGTTCCTTTAATTCCTGAATTATTAGAAACAACAAATCAGTTCCCTCTCTGTCTTCTCAGTTTCAGTCATGACTTTATTATTCTGTTGAAATCTCCCCACCGTGTCTGTGTTCTGAAGAGTGATTGTCTAATCCTTTCTCTGGGAGTTGTTCTGTAACTTTTTTCATCACTGTTGCTCTTCTCTGTAATTTTTCTGGTATGTCCTTTAAGAGGCAGGGAGACAGAATTGCCAACAATGCTCAAGATGCATGTGGATGAAGTGCTGTTATATTTTTCAGCTTTGCTCTCTATTCCTGTAATTCCTAAATATCCCATTTTCTCTGTTGACTGTTATTGACTCCTGATCTAACATTTTCACCAGTACTGGTTCTGGACCTCTGAAATCTATTAGAATCATAGAATCACCAGGTTGGAAAGGATCCACTGGATCATTGAGTTCAATCATTCCTATCAATCACTAAACCATGCCCATCAACATATCATCCACCTGTCTTTTAAACACCTCCAGGAAAGGTGAATCAACCATCTCCCTGGGCAGCCTGTTCCAGTGCCCAATGACCCTTTCCGTGAAAAATTTTGTCCTGATGTCCAGCCTAAACCTCCCCTGGCAGAGCTTGAGGCCATTCCCTCTTGTCCTCTCCCCTGTGACTTGGGAGAAGAGGCCAGCACCCTCCTCTCCACAACCTCCTTTCAGATAGTTGTAGAGAGCAATAAGGTCTCCCCTCAGCCTCCTCCAGGCTAAACAACCGTAGTTCTCTCACACACTCCTCATAAGACTTGTTCTCCAGCCCCTTCACCAGCTTTGTTGCTCTTCTCTGGACACACTCCAGAGCCTCAACATCCTTCTTATGGTGAGGGGCCCAGAACTGAACACAGGATTCGAGGAGCGGTCTCACCAGTGCCGAGTACAGAGGGAGAATATCCTCCCTGGACCTGCTGGTCACGCCGTTTCTGATACAAGCCAAGATGCCATTGGCCTTCTTGGCCACCTGGGCACACTGCTGGCTCATGTTCAGTCGGCTGTCAACCAACACGCCCGGGTCCTTCTCCTCCAGGCAGCTTTCTAGCCAGACTTCTCCTAGTCTGTAGCACTGCATAGGGTTGTTGTGCCCCAAGTGCAGGACCCGGCATTTGGCCTTGTTAAACCTCATCCCATCGGTCTCAGCCCAGCGGTCCAGCCTGTTCAGATCCCTTTGCAGAGCCTCCCTACCCTCCAGCAGGTTGACACTTCCACCCACCTTAGTGTCATCTGCAAACTTGCTAAAGGTGCACTCAATGCCTTCATCCAGGTCATTGATAAAGACATTGAACAGTTCCCCAGCACTGATCCCTGGGGAACCCCACTTGTCACTGGCCTCCAGCTGGTGTAAACTCCATTTCCCACCACTCTCTGGGCCCGGCCATCCAACCAGTTTTCCACCCAGGAGAGTGTGCGCCTGTCCAGGCCAGAGGCTGACAGTTTCTGAAGAATGCTGTGAGAAACTGTATTCTTTCCTCAAAGATAATGGGTAGTTTAGAACACCTAACTGCAAAGTAAAATTACCTTTTCAATGGCAATCATTCATTTTGATTTTATCCATGCTTGGTCATCTATACTGCTGAGATTTAACACACACAGTAATTCAGTATTGAGAGTTTACTGCCAGTTGTATTAACATTTGCAGCCCTGTGTGCCCTCAGTACAGTCAACAAACTTTGCCATTCCAGTCACCAGCCTTTCTCCAGATAATTTATGTATGTGGATAATAAGACAGTGCCTAGTGTGAGTCTTTATAAGACTCCAAGAGTGATTTCCCTGTATTGACAAAACTGACTATTTATTCCTACTCTTTCTTTCCTATTTTGAGTATTTATTTGCTCATGAGAGAACTTAGAAAGAAACAGTGATTGGATTTCTTTGATGGGCTTTTGAAAGCTTATTGAAATGCAAGTGTACAATAGCAACTGATTATTGATTCTTTAAAGGATGAGTGAGACCAAACTTCTCTCTGCAAAATTCACATTGATTTTTCTCAGTGATACTATATTTATCCATGTACTTACTGGCTGTTTTCTACATTATATATTCCTCTAATTTGTCTGATCAGTAGTCCCCAGATCGTCATGGAAACCTTTTCATAAATTTAATGTAGTATTTTCTGCCTTTTCCTTTGGTACCCAGGTCTTTCAAGAGAAAGGGAAGGAGCCACTGTTAGTAGCGTGCCATTTTAAAATGTTCAAGACCCTGTAGAACTCTGACAAATCAGTACAATGATGTTAGCTTTTCCTACTTTTATCCTATGAGAAAAATCCTCCAAAATGTTTTCCATAAAGTTTCTATCATGTTCTCTTCAGAGAACAAAAATGTAAAGATCTGATTTTACTTCACACAGCTTTTACACAGCTTCTTTCACCAGTAGCACTCAAGATTCTTCTCAAAAGAAATAAGTACAATTCCTATTATACAGAAGAAAAAAAAGCATTAAAAGATGAAGAACTAAATTTAATAAAGGATCAACAGCAGGACTAGGTGCATTAAAACCTTTTCTCCCCTGCAGTGCTTTAGCACAAGGCAGCTTTGATATGAATGTCCTGTAACTATTTAGCATGTCTTGAGCCTGAGTTAACGCACAGATACCCACTGGAGGTAGGATCTGTTTCCTAATGCCCTGTCTTAATGTCCTGATTGCTAAACTATACTGCCACCACATCTGAGCCTGTTTTAAAGGGTCCTTTTACTGTAATTAAAAAAAAAAAACAACAAACCAGAATTTACTTGAGGGTGCCTCAGTTTATAATGCATCCCTATAAAAAGTCCAAGATATAAACAGTTCTTTGTTTCATAAATAGTTATAAACCAAGATTGATTCATGCATATAATGAGATTTAATGTGTTTCATGGCAGCTGAAACAATGCCTCAACTCACATCACAGGTGAACACACAGACAGGGACAGTTATAGAGCACCTGTTGTTATAAATTCCTGATGGCTTTGCCTTGTGCCCCACTACTCATCATGTTTATACACTAACTGATGAATATACACCCCATCATGAGTCAATGCTCCCTTGTCTTATGTAAATAGGCTCCAGTAATTCTGTAGCTGGCAAGCAAGGAAAACAGGATTGGCTAAATAGGATTAACAGAATACCAAAGCATCCTCTTTAATTGCCTGCCATAAGATGTTCATTTATTTTCATCTCCAAGTAACTTTTTTTGCCATTCATGCCTGACTGATCACATAAGGACAGGAGTGGGAGCTAGGACACTCTATTCATTTTCTTAAGGTTTATTATAGTGGGTGCTCCTATTAATCAGATTTTCAATAGGAGAGGTATGAGATTGCCAACTGCCATTCAGAAAACTGGTGCTCGAGGGGACCACCTAAGCAAGTGCAGCTCACACCAGCAGGTCAGCTAATCTAATTGATAACAGTCCTATTAATTTGGAACTGAATACTAACAGCCTGCAGCACTGGATCATCTTCATACTATTCTCATTATATGGAGACTTCATCCATTTGGGAGGGCAACAAGTGCATAGTATTAATAACAAAATTAAATGGAAGCATGTAAATTAGATTGTTTCATCAGCTGCAAAGGACTCCATATGAGTCTTGCTAAACTACCACAGTTAGATAGTGCCTCTCGGAACAATTTCTGGGTTATTGTGAATGTCCTTTGTGGATTGAGGCACAGACAGCATGATGCAAGCAATTTTCAGCGATGCCAAGTATTTTAGTCTCTACAGGCTTAAGCAAGGGAGAGTTTCTAAGACATTTTCCACAGCTAACCTCTTTAGAAGTGCTAAGAGCAGAACTTCAGGCACTTAAAACATTTTATAGCTGAAAACTGAAGAGCTCTTGGCCCTCTACTACCCAAGCAGTTCCTGGAGATTGCTGTCATGTATCTTTGTGTATAAATTCTTCCTGTGTTGCACTTCAAACATTACTCTGGAAGATTTTTCCTTTGGAGTCACAGAAGATGCTCTGCTACAGTTTACCTATTATATAATGTTTTAATTAAAGTGTTAAGCCAGCTTTATCATAAAGTAGAAAAAAAGTAAATTTATACTGTTCTTTTTTTGTGCTGCTTCTGACTCCTTTTATGGAATGGACAGCAGTCGTAGATTAGGTCCATAATATTTTTATTTCAATATTAGAAAACTTTTGGTCAAGGGACCTCAGATTTAATTATTCATTTATTGATTGAATGCTTCTGGTATGTTGTGTCCAGGGTACTTTTTTTAAAAAAAATATTTTTAAACAGATGGGTATGAATTGACACAGCTGGGTTTATCCTCACAGTTGCACAGCTCATTTTACCTCATCCTGAATGGGTTGGGGTAAAATGAGTCATATATTCCCAAAAACATTTGTCACTGTTGTTAAACTAAGAGAAAGTTGGTCCTGGTCAGCAGTTGCTGCTTAAAAAAGACATTTGCTTTCAAGGAGCATGTCTGCTGTAGATAAAAACAGGAGAATCCATCTCAGAACTGCTTTATTTGAAGAACTTTGGTCTACATTTTAGTAACTGAAAATCACTCTCTAGTCTCATAAAGCTGAACGGGTTGTCTTGCAGTGATACTGTAACTACAGTGACCCAGCAGTTACCCTGTGACTCCTCCAGTGCCTGAGATCAATCATTGAAAAGCTAAGGAAGAATGGGAGGGGAAGGGAGGGGAGGGGAGGGGAGGGGAGACCCACCCACTGTATTTCCACACTTAGACCTATGAATTAATACATTTTGTGCAATACTGACTTGATTTTCTCTACTCCTTCTGGGCAAAGTCTGCTGTCAGATTGGTACCTTGGGGAGACAGGTGAAACCTGCAAAGAAACAAAGTTCAATTCAGAGAAGTGAATCAACTAGAGGGAGCCATGCTTGTCAGAGTGGAATTATGGTTGGAGATATTCATAGACCAAATGCCACTACCTGCTGTTTCTTCAGAAGGCAAGTGAGACTCCCAGATGAAACCAAGCAGAAAGGAAAAAGCTAATAAGTCTGCTATCACTAGCAAGCTCCAGCTCTATGGAAGGCTACTTACAGTACAGTTTTCTCGTTTTCTATGCAGAATAAATTTTGCTGCAGTTCCTGCAGTTGGATTTGTTCAATATTTCTTTCAATTACAGCTGTAGTTCTGTCCACCTCTTATAAATTAAGATCATAATTTTGCATAAATGAAAAATTCTGGTGATGATTTGTTATCAGCTTTTCTCCCACATAACAAATTACCTCTCTCCGGGTTCTCCTCTTCTGCTTTGAAGAGATTGGCCACTCATGTCTTTTTCATGTGTGATGGTAACAGAACAAAATATGACTCCTAGGAATATCGTTCTCAAATCTTAGTGTATTAATATAACATTTCTTTCAAGGTAGATTCTGCTTTGCCCTGTACTATGGAACCCTGAGGAAAAGTATCATTGTGATACATTGATCTGTTTTTATTCATTAGTAAGTCCTTCCTCAGATCATCATGTTGGGTTGCTTTGAAATATAAAGAAACAATACAACTTAGCCTATTTTTGTTAGGTAATATATTAACTGATTGCTGAAATGAAGATCTATTATTTGATCAACAAATCTAAAGAAAGCAGGACTTAATAAATTTGTGGATTTTTTTCAGCTGTAACATGTCAGCATCTGCACTTCGAAAGATGAATCATGCTTACAAAAGTAAAGGGAAATCTATGATACGTTCATAAAACAAATCCACATCTTTCCCTTGCTGTCTTGATTAAAGGAAAATCAGTATTTAAGGCTTAATTTAAGCTTTATTCTTAATGTTTCTGGTAAATTGTACTTGTCTAGATCATTCCACTGTCTAAACCATGATCCAAATTGTACTAAACAAAAAAAAATTCTCTGGTATTCTGAAACTAATATTTTTAACTTCTTTGTTTACACTGATGTTTTCACCATTAAACTAGCCGTTCCTATCCTGGACTCTAGGATCTGCATTCATCCATGATCTTGTACCATGTAAGGTCTGGGACATTCTTAAGTGCATCTTTGCAGTGGAACAGAGACCTTCCCCAGTAACCCCTGCAGTATGTTAGGCCCTGCACTTATTCTGTAATCGGTGTTATTCTGGACCTGTATTGTTAAGGTCATTTATAGCTATAGTTGTTTATAATGGCCCTGGCCACATGAGACCTATTAAAAAATAATTCAGGTCCTAGCTATATGACTGTATTTCCAGATAATATTAGAATAATTTGCATCTGGGAAAAAAAAGAGATTAATTGATCTGAGATCCCCCATCAAATCACACGCCCTTGCTCTCATACGGATCTCCATTTTCGTGCAATGGAAAACATGTAAGAGAAAAGTCACAGAAGTTTTCTTATATATATCTCCTGAGCTGATATAGGCCGTTATTATGATTTATTTGTTATTTGTTGTGCACTGACAGGATGTTTGACTATTTGCAAACAAGATGGGTGATGTTACAGTTGTATGACCTTGCAGCCTACCTTCTAGTGAGCTAACACAAGAAAGCAGGGACCCCAGCCTAATGACGTGCTGGCAGATTTGGGACACTACTGAATTATTTGTATTATTTCTTGAAGAGGCATAGGTGGTTATACCAATATCGGTTTCCAATTAGTACCGATTATTAGCTCAGCTAAAGTGGAGGTGGTGCTGCCAAATTGCAAAAGATTGTCTCAAAATTACTTCCTAAGGCAAGCTCCCACCTGAGAGAGCATTAGATTTTTCAAAGCTTTTCTAAAGCCAAGAAACAACTGCTAAGCTAACGGGCACATTATATCAATTATATCATATATTAAGCTAACTTAATTTTTATTTTTATCATGTCATTTTAGCTGATTTTCTGCAGGATGTAAACACAGACAGCTCATCAGAATACAGGGTGCAACGTGATAGTTGCAAGAAAAAAAGGCCTAAAGTGGTAATCACTCCCCTGCAACAAAACTGTAACGTTCAAATAAGCCAGAGCTGAAATGGCTAGGCCTCTGAAAGTATTCCTCATTGTGGTGGATGGTATGAAAAGGTAAAGAACTCAGAGATGAAATATCTTCATATAATTTGTTATTAATTATTCCACATTTTCATAGAGTACAACAGATTCATGACTGTCCATATGGTTTCAGGCATGAGTTTAATACAAAACATTAAAACTATAAAATTTATAGATTAACATAAAATAGTTTTAAATCAGTCTTTCATATGATTTGATGTGTGATTGGCTACTGAAACCACGGTCACTCTGTTTCTCGCTGACCTTGTAAAAGCAAACCTATTATTTCTCTTTTCATATATTAAAAGAAAGCAAAGTAAAATAGGCTCATTCTACAGTAATAGTTTTATGCCATTACTCACAGAACAATACAATATGCAGCTCAATTTTTTTTGTGTTGATGTAGCCCACTGAAATTAATCACAGTGCCAATGAGCAATTGCGATAAAATTGTGGTCAGTAGATAATAAAAAAACCCACCCTGTTCCACTATCAACGTAATTCTGATGTAGTTTCTCTTATACTTACAGTTGAACATAGCTTCTTCCATTGTATCATAGAATCATAGAATCATAGAATAACCAGGTTGGAAGAGACCCACCGGATCATCGAGTCCAACCATTCCTATCAAAGTAGATGTAGAAGGGTTGCAGGCTTCAAAACAAATACAGTTAAGATTTGGTATTGTTTTAATGCTTTTTTTCCTAGTCTTGGTATGATGGTATACAACACCTTCATAATACATTCCCTAAAATGATTTTTGTTTCAAGACACTTATCCTTCAGGTTACCATTTTGATGAAAGAACAATTTGTCAGGAACCAGAGCACCAAGTTCAATCTGAAAGGCCAAGACTTTCAGTCTGGAAGTTTGATAGTCCAGTGCTGGTTTATGCAATTATTACATCTTAATATTAAGTTCAGCTGACAGCATCCTGTGCTGTCAATATCAAATAGATATTTATAGTTTCAGATCTTTTAATAGTTTAATCAAATTAAAAAGTAAAACGTTGTTAGAGGGAGGCAATGGCATGCATAGTGGAGCACCTTAATCTGTATAAACTTGTGCATTTCAAGTTAATCAATTACACACTGCTTCTTCCTTTTTCCACTGACTGCTAATAACTGCCATATTAAATAAAGTCTTAAATATCTTGCTAGGATGCTCAGTGGTCTCTAGCAGGCAGACTGAGTGTCTGCCAGCTCCTTTGCTATTACATCTCAAGGTCTTTAACTGTCTGAACAGCTGGAAGATTGCATATAGCACTGGCAAGGAGCCACTCTCCTCTCCAAACCCCAATTAAAACCGCTGTCACAGAGCTAAGAAAGCACAAGCTGCAGCTTTATTTTATGTAACAATCAATGACAGTCATTTTTAAAATCATATGGCGCTATAGTTTTGCATATGGCTCAACAAATATTCTTCTGTTTGCAACTGGTTAACGAGCTGCTGACAAATCTTCTCAATGCCTTTGTCATTTGATTTTATTTGCCAGATAGTTTACGTTAATATTTTCCAGTCTGTAGACTGTATGCAGAAGTTTCTTGCAGTAACTGATGTTTGAAATTTCAGCTCCATTTATTAGTTAGAATTGGAAACAGAAGCCACATGGTTGGTTTTGTTTCTTGGTAGATCTATAGCTTTTAGGAGGGGAAGATTCATCTTTGGAGGATGATTCAACCACCCCTAGATTAGTAGGGGATGAATCACACTCTGAAGGTGCCTGAATGATAGGCTAATCCAGACACTAGATTTCAAACAGCTACAGTAAGGTGATGCCCACTTTTAATATATACTCCTGGCAGACAATGACACACAACTGTTAATGGTAGAGCAAGTAATAGTTACCACAGACGCACTATTATATAGCATACCACTGTACCAAGTTCAAATTGGGGCTGGAGAACAGTTCAAAGGGCTGGAGAACAGGCCTTATGAGGAGCGGCTGAGAGAGCTGGGGTTGTTTAGCCTGGAGAAGAGGAGGCTGAGGGGAGACCTCATTGCTCTCTACAACTACCTGAAAGGACGTTGTGGAGAGGAGGGTGCTGGCCTCTTCTCCCAAGTGACAGGGGACAGGACAAGAGGGAATGGCCTCAAGCTCTGCCAGGGGAGGTTTAGGCTAGACGTTAGGAAAAAATTCTTTACAGAAAGGGTCATTGGGCACTGGAACAGGCTGCCCAGGGAGGTGGTTGAGTCACCTTCCCTGGAGGTGTTTAAGGCACGGGTGGATGAGGTGCTGAGGGATATGGTTTAGTGTTTGATGGGAACGATTGGACTCGATGATCCGGTGGGTCTCTTCCAACCTGGTTATTCTGTGATTCTGTGATTCTGTGAATTATTACTAAGCTAATCCCAAATGTGACTAAAAAAAGCCAGTAATGGCCTTAAGCCCTCTCTCAATCAATAAAAATAAGTTTTAAAACCACAACTAAATATGATGAACTATGAAAATGTATATATTTTTTTGCTTTACCCATATCTCTATTTTTATGAGCTCTACTTTCTTATCTGTCCTTGACACTGCATGAGTCATATTCTAACCCAAGTTAACGAAGTTTTATTCAGTGGAAAAAAAGCTAGATTCTGTGTTGTAATTCTTCTTCTATGTATGTAATATCATATATGTCTTTATGCCCAAATCACTTCCTTCAGCTCTTCGTGTTGGCAGACTTTAAAATTAAAGGACCTTCATACTGATAAATCCAAAGTAACTTTATTTTATGTAAGCAATGAAGCTGGCATCCTTCAAAAGAATCCTATTCCAATAAATCAGAGATTAATTGTTATGGAATATATTTTTTCTTTGTTTTCTCAGCAGTTGGAACTGACTACTTATTCACACAATTTTAAATTCTTCCTTTTGCCTTTTATATGATCACATACATTCATCTATGACACATGACTTATCAGAAGATAAGTCTTCAGGTCCACTGCTTTCTAGTACTGATGTGAATAACTAATACAGCAGGTGTAACACTTACACTGTGGTGATGTGCTTGTCCATATTAGGATCTGACATTCTGAGGATTTTCTAAACCAATGTAGGCAGAATCAAGCAAGTGGTAGTGGAAGTTCTTTTCCATAGACACCACTGTAACATCACAACCTATTTTTAGTTGAATGTGTCATTGCCTGAGTCAAGGGACAGTAGTAGGCACTTTGTGGGAACTGGAGTTACCACAGAATTGCCCAGAACTACCTCCATAAACTTTCAAGGGATAAATAAATAGATAGTTTTTAGAAATATAAACATGTATCTCATAAAAATCAAGGAGATAAGTAAAACTTTAATTCTACTTCATTATATTACATCCTTTTTGTCTCATAAAGCACTGGGGTAAACAGTAAAACATTTCTGGAACAAACCCAACCATGCCTCATGCTTGTTTATGGACAAAGAATATGGACACTGTTTCTACTTCTCAGTAATAGGTCGGTCTGATTCATTGAATGCTTCTTTTTTACCTCTTGGAGAGACCTCATTTTCATTGTCTGCTGTACTTTTTCAGGAAAAGCTCCCCTAGTAGTTTCCAGTGCCAAACTGACCTTTACATTTTGTTTATTACCTTGTCTCTCTGGTGTGGTACTTGCTCTCATCTTCTATCTCCTTTATAGTTGTCTGTATCTTAAAAAAAGATATAGTTTGCTTTCCTTTGAAATTTTCTTTTCATGCTTTTATTGAGAAACATGCCCTGTGAATAAAGTAATGATTCAGTCTTTCGAGATTAGTTATAAATCCCTTCTATAACAATGCATTTTCCTATAATTAACTCTGTGGCCAAACCTTCTCCCAAAAATACCTCAAAGGAATTTTCAATGCTTCATATGTGATGAGAGAACAACCCTTTGGAAGTGAAAGGTTTAACCAAGATCATGTTATCTGTTCTTTAATATTAATATATTATAAGATACTTAAGTAATAACGGTGATGAGAAGAAAAGAAACATGAAAGCTAGACTTTGTCATGTGAACAGACTTCAGTGAAGCATCTTTGACATTCAAAAAATAGTCTGCGTTACCAGTATGAAAGAGGAGAACATGCATTTTTGAGTCCATGGGAAAGTTTTATATTTCAAAATGTCCTTGCATGCTAAATTGATGAAAAAAATCCACAGTGAAACACTGTCAAAAGATTGCTATCCTGGCAATATTAAAAGCATTTTGATAATACTAATTTATTTATTTAGTTGGTTAATTTATCTAAATATATACTTCTGTTTTATTCTGTATTATCAATAAAAGCAAAAGTATATGGTGACATAAAACAAAATAAGAATATAATTTAGTCCATTGCATGAACTAGGTGACAGTACCAGATTTAAGGAAACATGATCAGTTTAATTCCATGCCAAACCAGTTAATTTGTGTCTGTTTAGCATTCATATTGCTTCTGTTCAGGGCAGCATTTCACAAGCTCGGATCTTATTGGATCAAAATGTGGGAAGGAAATTCTACAAGAGCAAGCCTTTAGGGCAGATTTCTGTTGCTCTTGTTCAGTCTAAAACCACTGTCATGAGAGACAGATGGGGTAGTTCAGTCCTTCATCACCAGGTAAAAATGAGGAGTTGAGAAAATGAGGGACAATATGGAAAAAATATACAAATTCCTTCAAACCTGAAGAGGGGGACAAATTTTGGACAAATGTTTCAACAGTGGGTGTGGGATGCTGAGCCAAAATGCTTTCTGTTAATCATCTCTAATTTCATTTCCTACCTCGTATTGTGATCCAGGAAGTCTGTTCTCCGGCGTGAGTCATTTTGTCACATTCCAGATCTGAAATGAATAAAGCTATTAACATTTATGATGTGCTGTAGTTTTGCCATATCTTGCAAACGGTTTTTTTGTTGTTGTTGTCATTGTCAGGAGTAAAGGCTGATCATGTAGGAATATATGCCTGTTACCAATGTAGAGAAAAATAATAGTGCCCTTTACTCACTTCATAATAAGAGCTCGTTCCAGTTTAAGATTGGTTAAAATGTAATTTATTCAGAGCAGGAGCTCAGGAATAGTGCTTTATTATTGACTGCTGCATTGGAGAAGAGCTGCCTATGTTAACAGAGTCATTCTTTAAAGGTTTATGAATGAAATTTACTTTATGGAGTTTGGGCTGAATCTGAGCATCAGTATCTTTTGTGGTTTTTTGGATCCAACTCATGGGAAAGCCTGCATTATGAAGGCATTATAAATGGTGCAAGAAAAGTATGAAATAAGCTAACTGAGCTACTCTAAAGAAATTGCATAAATTTCACCTGTATTATAGAGATACAAATGTAGCCGAGCAACTGGAATATCCCACTACAAATTAATGAATATTATGACCTGACAAAACTATAACAAGGAAGTATGAGGTGTTTCTTGTTTAATGAGGGGCTTTGTTTAGAGCTTGCAATAAACAATTTGTATACTTCAGAATTTTGATATTCTGCTATGATCAGTACAAACTGCTGTTTCTGTCCTTACCATTTTGTAGTTAACTGTGTTAAATACTACCATCAATAAACGGATTTTAATGAAGTATGTTAACCAGATTCCTTCATGCATCTGTAAGTGGATCTAAACTGAATACCCTCCCTCACTGAACTTTGTGGAGCCACTTATAGTCAGTGAATTCAATTAATAGAGGGTAGATGTTACTAGTATTCTTTCAGGGGTGCCACACGATATTATGCCTGGCTGTCAGTCACACTGTCATGGATGTGGCAAATAGAACCACGGCTTGCAGCTGCTTTGTCCATGAAGTGATTTGTCTGATCCCTCTCCTATGGGTGTTACGAATAATCTCACCATCCAAACTAACAGGGTGGGGTCTTTCGGTCGCTGCCAGCTTCTCTTAGGTGGTCTATCTTTTCCAAGAAGTCTATTACAATGAGTGTGCTATTAAGACAGATTAAGCTCTCACCATCTTTACTTTACTGCTACCAAATCTCTAGTCCTACCTACTTTATTTCTTAAGCTGTCCTCTGACGTCTGCTAGAAGGAAAACTTCACAAAATCCAAAGCTGGCAAGATGGATGAAATCTCTCTTAAAGATTTTTGTGATCTGTTAAAATTCAGCATATTCGGAGAACAGGTGATAAATACAAACCTATAGAGAGTTTGAAGAAGAAAATATGATCTATTTATTTAGGAAAGATAGAAATGTTAATGAATTTTGCTGCATGGAAGCATTATCTGCTATGAATGGTTAGGGTTCAGGCTAGTGATAAATGAAACCTTGCTACAAAATAATTGTTAGGTTATGACTGTCCCTAGAATCATTTTATGAGTTTGACAGTATAAAATCTATCTCAATTTCTTATTAAGTAATGTATATACATGAGAAGAGAGAGTATAAGCCCTCACAAAAGTCTTTGAATAAAAGTTATTCTTGTTATCAGTGACAGTGAACTCATTGCATTAATAGAAGTTCTGTTAAACCCTACCACAAGTACTTAATTCAGACACAACTTTGCTCATTAGTTCTAAATCTCAGGTTTTCTGTACATGCAGAATATAGTGAAGGTACCTTAATAATCCTGCACTGAAATTGAAAGCGGTAAATTACTACCTGCCTGTAAGGCCACAAGTGGATTTTTATTTCTGGTTCTCCACATCTACAGCCACCAATCACTAAGCAGGGTTAACTAAATGCTGACAAATACACACTTGTGATACCAACTGGTGTTAGCTAAATAG
The DNA here is from genome assembly GCF_032191515.1 of Phaenicophaeus curvirostris. Lineage (NCBI taxonomy): Eukaryota > Metazoa > Chordata > Aves > Cuculiformes > Cuculidae > Phaenicophaeus > Phaenicophaeus curvirostris. The sequence continues at coordinate 122,080,222 of NC_091392.1, read as the reverse complement.
AATAGGGAAACTGTAGAGATGTGGCAAGGTTGTATTGGTTGCTTTATTCCAGTTAGTGCAGAGTCCTGCATTTAGGACACAACAACCTCATGCAGTGGTACAGGCTTGAGGAAGAGTGTCTAGAAAGCTGCTTGGTAGAGAAGGACTTGGGGGTGTTGGTTGACAGTCGACTGAACATGAGCCAGCAGTGTGCCCAGGTGGCCAAGAAGGCCAGTAATATCTTGGCTTGTATCAGAAACAGCGTGGCCAGCAGGACCAGGGAAGTGATTGTGCCTCTGTACTCGGCATTGGTGAGGCTGCACCTCGAATACTGTGTTCAGTTTTGGGCCCCTCGCTACAAGAAAGAAATTGAGTTCCTGGAGTATGTCCAGAGAAGAGCAACAAAGCTGGTGAAGGGACTGGAGAACAATCTTTACGAGGGAACTGGGTTTGTTTAGCCTTGAGAAGAGGAGGCTGAGGGGAGACCTCATTACTGTCTACAACTACCTGAAAGGAGGTTGTAGCAAGGTGAGTGTTGGTCTCTTTGCCCAAGTGACAGGTGATAGGACAAGAGGGAATGGCCTCAAGTTGTACCAAGGGATGTTCAAATTGGACATTAGGAAAAATTTCTTTGCTGAGAGGGTTATCAGGCACTGGAACGGGCTGCCCAGTGAAGTGGTTGAGTCACCATCCCTGGAGGTATTTAAAACGCACATAGATGCAAGTGCTTAGGGATATGATTTATTAGTCAACAGGTACAGTTTGGCTTGATGATTTCAAAGGTCTTTTCCAACTTAGTGATTCTATGATTCTCTGAATAGTACTCTGATCACTGAATATTCATTAGGTAGATCTGTATAATATAGCTAGGGTTTTGAAATCTGAGATTTTTTAAAATGTGATATTTCTTCCATATGAGCAATTGGAAGTATCTAAGTTTTACTTAGATAAACCAAAAAGCCTCTTTCACAGTATTTTCTGACATCTGTAAAGTAAAGTTATATTAACTCATGATTGAACCTGTCCATCAATGAACATATTTTTTTCTAGTTTAAATATAAACATTTTACTGGTGCAGCATGGTCTAATTTTGAAATACTAAGCCTTTTTGTGTGTTTTCTTACAGGTGCTTTTTAGTACTTCTAGGTCTGGAGAAGCCCTCATCTTTGGGGTACTGAACTGGCAGGAAGAATAATGCCTGCTAATACCACCTGTGGGACTGCAATTTATAATTTTTATGTCTGTCTGACTTAACGTGTTAGATTAGGAATAGGATCCAAGTCAAGCTAAAAGGTGGCATTACTCGTAAATATGAGCTAGAGAGCCAAGACAGCATGGATCTCTTTAGAAATATTATGACATTTCCTGGCTTTAAGATGTGATGTGAAATTCAAAGATGTGATATGAATAGAAAGCTTTCTAAGATTTAAATCTGTGTCTCACCTGTCAGGGAGTGAGGCCTTATGTGGTTAATGAAAGCCCATTGACAAAGAACTGACATTGTAGTTTGTTTGCTATAGAATACCACGTTGGCAAGTAAAATCCCTCCATAGGACAATGTCCCAGTTAGCTAAGCCCATAGCAGAAATCTGTTGCTTCATCATCTCTCCCAACTACTAATTTTTCAAATTAAGAGTTGAAAATACTTCTTTAGTGGTGATGGTCATGTCTTATATGAGTAGTTTTTATATGGTTTTGACATCTATAGCCTCCATCCATTGCGTGAATAGCATCAAATTTATGAATTCTTTGTTATTTAACAGCTGTGCTATGGTTCTCTCAAGCTCCTTTAAGTGAAAGCACATCCATTTCTCAGAATCAGGGCTGAATAAATTAAAAGGGAAAGTACAATTAACAGCTGAAACCAGAAAAGCCTCAGTCTTTCCTCTGTCTTTCTCATGACGTATACCATAGTCAAGTTTTGTTACAAACTCTCAAACTGCTACTGCTTCATTTTTCTTTCTCCACAACTAGAGACAATGGAAGTCAACATCTTGGCCTTTCCGTATTTAAAATTCTTGGCATATGCTTGGAAAGCAGTTTATTTTCCTTCCTGGTTAATGAACAATGGGACAGAAAATCTGAGATTGTGAGCATTATGACTAGCAGAAGTAACAGAAATATATATGTGTGTATATATATGTATATATAAAGATAGGAAAACAGAATGCATTTTCTGTACATTTTGTAGTTGAATTTTTATCTGATTTATAAAATCCTCAAAATAAATACATTGCTTTGGATCATTATCCACTTGGGAGAATGACATAAAAATATACCACTAGTTGACTTACAGAGGAAAATATTACAAATTATAAACTGAGCACAGCTGGGCAATATCCTGGTGGAGCAATTATTTCAGCATTATGTAAGGCAGGAGATTACAGACTCTGAAATGAAGAAAAGCAATGACCTTTCTTCACTAGAAAAGTCTTGCTCAGTAAGTATTTCCTGAGAAATAGGTGCTTACACAGATTGATATATCAAGCTACAAACACCATAATTAATGTGAATGAGACTTCTGGAAACCAGCTGCTGTTAAAGGTGTTTTGTCCTGTAGGAGATGGTAACTGAGTTTGGGGCTTTGAATAAATACTCTACTCAATGTATCCAACGTCACCTTGATAATTAACATTCTCTCACCATACAGACTTTCTCACAACCTCTTTTATGCTTTCCATTACAGCCATCAGCAACTAGTAATGGTGCTGAGGGGGATGGAATGGTTTGGACTGGAAGATACTGTGAAAGACATCTAGTCCAACCTCCCTGCAGTGAAGAGTAACATCTTCAACGAGATCAGCTTGCTCAGAGCTCCATCCAACCTGACCTTGAATTCTTCCAAGGATGCAGTATCTACCACCTGTCTGGGCAACCTGTTCCAGTGTTTCACCATCCTCAGCAAAAAAAAGTCTTCCTAATATCTAGTCTGAACTTCTCTTCTACTTTAAAGCCATTACCCCTTGTCCTATTGCTATAGGCTCTTCTAAAAGCTTTCCTCCCATCTTTCTTACAAGCCCCCTTTAAGTAGTGAAAGACTGCAAGGGATATATCATATTAACGCAGAAGCTCAACAGCTAGTATCTCGCAAAATGCATTTAAATAGATATTTTATCTTTAGCAACAAAGATTTCTATTGTAAATCTTTTTATCTTTTTTATTTTGTAAATGATAAGGGAAAATAAAAAAAATCATCATAAGAAAATTGTCATAGACAATGATGTTACTAATCTAGTTAAACTAGTGTTACTACAAAACCACCATGTCAAAACTCAAGCATTAATACATATAGCATTACCATTTTTGTTCTGTAATGTGTGGTTCCATTGATTAATAAAATGTCTCAGATTGCCCCCATAAACATATTCCATAAAAATGAAATAAGGATCTGAGTACTGCAGCTATTTGAGCTGCTTCTCATTTTTTCATAATCTCTGCTGTGACATAGCTTGGATAAGGACTAATTCACTTCTAAGAGCATTACAGAAAATGAATATACACCTTTGGAAACACTAATGAAAATTCTAGTTTAATAATGGAAAAGAAAATCTTAAGAGGAAAAATTGGTCTCTGACCCATGGATATGGAAAAACCTCAAATATTTGGAGTTTTAAGCAATATTTGGTGTGTAACATGCAGTCCTCATAAGGTCTGCCAGATAATCTGGAGGGATCTGGACAAGCTGGAGGAGTGGGCCTGTGTCAACCTCATGAGGTTCATCAAGGCCAAGTGCAAGGTCCTACACCTGGTTTGGGACAATCCCTGGTTTCAATACCGGATGAGGGATGATGAGATTAAGAACAGCCCTACAGAGAAGGACTTGGGGATGCTGATGAAAAGCTTGACAGGAGACAAAAATGTATGCTTGCAGCCCAGAAGGCTAACTATATCCTGGGTTGCATCAAAAGAAGCATGGCCAACAGGTCGAGGGTGGTCATTCTGCCCCTCTATTCCTCTCTTGTGAGACCTCATCTGAAGTATTGTGTCCGGTTCTGGAATCCTCAACATAGGGAGGATAAGGAACTGTTGAAATGGGTCCAGAGGAGGGCTACAAAGATGATCAAAGGGCTGGAGCACCTTCCATATGCAGACCAGCTGAGACAGTTGGGGTTGTTCAACATGGATAAGAGAAGGCTCTGAGGAGACCTTATACTGACCTTCCCATAGCTGAAGGGAGCCTACAAGCAAGCTGAGGAGGGACTGTTTACAAAGGCTTGTAGTGATAGGACTAGGGGCAATGGGTATAAACTGGAGAGGGGCAGATTTAGACTAGACATAAGGAAGAATTTCTTCACTTTGAGATTGCTGAGGCACTAGAACAGGTTGCCCAGGGAAGCTGTGGCTGCCCCAACCCTGGAGGTGTTCAAGGCCAGGTTGGATGGGGCCTTGGGCAGCTTGATCTAGTGGGAGGTGTCCCTGCCCATGGCAGATGGGGTTTGAACTAGATGATCTTTAAGGTCCCTTCCAACCCAAACTATTCTATGATTCTAAGATTCTATGATAATGAATTTGGACTCTAGGTAATTGTTTGATCCACCTGATATTTGTTATTGCCGGGAAGGATAAATGCTAAAATACAGTGTGTCTGAATGCTCATTGGATAACCATCCATATCAGGTATCACCTGTTTTGATATAGGAAATTATTTCTCAGTTAGAAATCTGCTATAATGCAGACATAGATCAACACAAAGAGCTTTGAAATATTCGCAAATATTGAAAAGTTAGTCATGCCCAAGAAAGACACTACTTTTGTGTGTGTTTAATAATCTAGTGGTATGAGCAAGCAATCTAGTGGAAGAGTTGATTTATTAGCCCTTTGCATCCTGAGTAGTTTTGAAACAAAGGTTTCCATACCTCAGGAAGAAGTACAAGACATCAGCCTGTAGGTAGATGCTACGTGGCAGTGCTGCTCAAACTGCATAGTTCACATCGTCCAATAATGAGTCATGAGATTAAAAATGGAGTATTCAATATATAGAATATGTGGCTGGGACATAGGTAGGGTTTTCATATTTTAAAATATAAAATCAGTAATACTGTATGCCATCTTTTGCAGACTTTTTTGAGTGTTGCTGCCACCAAAATAGATTTCTAGCAATCTTATGCCTTTAATTCCCACTCCTATTTTAAACCTTTTCTTATCACAGCCTGCTTATAGAAATTTCCCAGGAAGAAAATCAAACCTGTCAGTGTAAACTACAAGAAGAAGAGATGGAGAGGAAAGGGAGTTCCTTAATTTTATTCTCAAATAACAAGTAAATGTTAAGAATAGAAGAAACACAGGAAAAAGAAATCACCAAATTCTTTTAACACAGAGCATGGTATTTGATACTGAGAGGCAAGAAACCCATTTTATAGCACATCTAGCAACCTTCATTTGGCTAGTTCCTCCTTCCAAGAAAGTTTCAGTTGTTTATCCAGTATCAGAAATTTTCACAGTCTGGGTCGTAAAACTTGTAATTCCAGCTCTTCAGTGAGATTCAGGCTTCTTCCTATTTGTTAGCCTTCTGTCCCATGAAGCCAGTCACAAAAGTCACAGCCTGAATTTCATTGTAGAGTGTCTTCTCCTGTCTTCTTCTTCAAGTAGCATCAGTCAATTCATATGGGTGTTTAAGTCTCAGATGAGGAATAGGGTTGGAGGTATTTGTAGAATAGGAACCTGGTAGAGGAAAGGACACAGTAGCTTGGACTCGTGTTTTTGACTTTTCTTTTCAAGGATGCAGAATGCAAAAATAAAAAAAAAAAAAGAAAAAAAAAAAGGAAGCTGGTAGAGCTGGTTCGTCTGCCCTATCCTTTTTTATTCATTATTTCCTTACTGTCCCTTCCTGCCTCCCCACAAGAAATATGAGAGGACTTCACACAGGTAGGACCATGCACTTGCTTCCATCCTGTGATTTCACATGGCAGAAGTGCTCCCCTTGCTCTCAAACTCTGTTTCAATTTTTATGAGCCCCTTCAGCAATCACCAGCTTCATACCTGCAGCCCAGAGCAAAATCTGAAATTACTTTCAACTTTGACTTATGCCAAGCTTTGAAATTTCCCTCAGCTGTGCATTCCACGCTTTTTCACAATACTGGGGAGGGACATGGTAATATTGTTGAAGGAAGAATGAGGCAAAGTCTTGAGTAGAAAAGTGGGAAGATAAGACCCAAAAGAAGTTCAACCCAACTCAGGGGAGAGAAGCAAATTTCTAACTTATGCTTATTGTATCTCTCTGAACTACTTAAAGCTTCATATTTGGGTCTATTGTCTATAATGCTTACTTTAGAAAAACTGGATTATTTCCCACATTTCCTAACAGTCTGATGCCAAACATATTTATTCATTATTTAACTTAAGAAAAGTACACTGGATCCCACTCATTTTTATTAGTAACTTTTAAGAATCCCATGGATCTTATTGACATTTACATCACGGCAATGAGCTGAAACAAATTATGACAACTGTGACTCTATGTAAACTAGCTTGTGTGCTCCCGATAACTGAGTGTAGTAGGTGACTGGAGGTTTTGGAGATGACTTAAATTTCTCTCTTAATACTGTGAAAAAAGAAATCTCTCATTTTCTGCCAACATATATAACACTGATTGGTTGGCTGCCTGGCCAAATGTATTCTTCTTTAGATTCTTTATATCTTGTGTGTTTCTTGGTTTTCTTCTTCCTTTCTTCCTCTCTGCAAAGCTTGCACAGAAGAAACTGGAAAGTGAAGCATGGCTTTTTAAAACAATTTTGAGTGTTATTTTACCTCTTCTTATGTCTCTTGTTTTTACTCTATAGAAGTATATGCATACTTTTCTGTGTATCTGCTTCTCTTACCAACCACTTCATTGTTGATTAGTCCACTCTCTTTGCTGAATGCCAGGAGACAGCATATGCTTTTGCTTTTTCTTGCTGTGGAGACCAGCCACAAAGCTGGTTCTTAATAACACATGGAGAGTCCTCTAAATCACCTACAGGAAAACAGCAAGTATTACAAGCAGCAAAATTTCCACTGATCTAACATTATGCTGTTTCTGGAAATTCTTTATACTGGAAAGCTGTGACCATATGGACTCTAATGGCAGAACTGGACACTGTAGAGCAGGGAAGCACTGAATTCCCAGCTCTGCACTGGTTAAACTTGATTACCCGTAATCTGTTCATGTCAGGGACAGCTGACCCAAAAAATGCTCTAAAAAGATATGAGCTGAGGGAAGGGAAATGCTACCCTGAAACTGCATGTGTCCTAATGAGCAGCTGTGATGACTTAAAGTTAACTTTGTCTGATGAGCAGGTTAGTATCAAAGGCATCATTATCCTAACATAGTCTTCATTATTTTCTGAGAGGCTCTTGCTTGCTTTCAACTTAGCATGTGTCCGCTTGGAAGTGAACTTGCAAGTGAGGAAACTTGAATTTCTCTTGAGTAATCATGGGGAAGATACTATAGATGCACTGATAATGTGTATACACTTTGGCAGGTTAAGTACTGCTGAATTACTGCTTAAAGTAGGCTCTTTCTCCATTTTTCAACCACCACTGCAGAAAGGAGTATAGGAATTGAATTTAAGGGGCACTTTAGGGAAAAAAGAAGAGAGAGAGATTAGGTTGATAATGATTGTGGAAATGAACCTGAATACTAGGATCCTCAAGTAGCACGTGTTGAAAATGCTGTCAGTGGCAATGAAACTAAGAGCAGAAATGTCAGCAAGGAAAATGAATAAAAATGACAGATAAGAAGGGAGGCAAGGTGAAAGAGCATCTATAAAAATGTTTCAAAACTACTGGTAAATTCGCCATCTATTGACAATGAGTGAGTATGGGAATTACTAATGAATTTGCAGAGTTGTATGGGTTTGGTATTTTTTCATATTGAGTTGAATTACAATAACAAAGACATTATAAACTTACTTCACATGAGTAAACCATATTCCTTTCCTGTTAACTCCGTGGAAATCAGCATTATTTTATTATCCAAATAAAATAATTTTAAAAAGGGATTTAGGGTCTTCACTTCCAGCTCACGTATCAGTGCTGTTTTGGTTATTTGGTTATTTGTTTTGGCTTTTTTTCCTGAACAGTTATCGAAGGAAACAGAACCTATTCTGTACGTCACAGTTTTTCTTGTGTTCATACTGATAGAACTACAATCCACAGGTAAGCTCTGTCTTAGAAAATCAGAGAGTTATGCAGAAGACCTGAAGGATTTATGCAGTGATATTCTGCACATTGGAATATTTTTCACTAGAAACTGCTGAGTGGATAGAGCCCAGGGAAGTGGACTATAAACTAGAAGAAAAGCCTGCCAGCAAAAGTCAAGCCAATAACACTAGAGGGAAAGAAAACATAGATCTAAGTTCTTGTGGTTCTGAGTTAGTCTTAATAAAGATACTATTATGTGAAATAACTCTAATGGAATGTGTCTATACACAACTCTGGTTTGCCTCATTTTAATTTCTGACTGAGAACTCTTTGGGAGAGGACCTATGTTTCCATTTTGTGTTTGTACAGGACTCACAGATTAGTTTTCAGATCCTAAGTAGGGACCTCTAGAGGACACTGCAAAACTGAATCAAAATTATCAATGGTGATGATGGTAATAACAATGACAATATTCATAAATTGTTTTCCAATATTAGAATACTTAAAGAAATAATCAGATTGCATTTAAAAAGTATAAAAGAATAATTTCTTTTAGACCTGAATTTTTAGAAGACTATCATCCCTAAAGCAGTATAGTAGAGAAGATGGTCAGATTAAACTACATTAAGAGAGCCTTACCTTTTTGTCATTCCTAGAAACTTCTAAATGCAAAAAATCTAAAACTGCAAGAATGCTCAAATAGCACAGCTGAAACATCTTTCACATAAATATAGTATGTGTAAACACATACAAATTGTTTCTGCCACAGTATCTCTACCATTTTATACAACCAAGTTTCTGAACCAACTTTCAAGGAGTCTTGACTGTACTTTACTAAATATAACCTAGTGAACATGTAGGCAGGGGTCTGTCAATTAATGAAATTTGGAATAGCTAAACTTATTTAAATGTTGTGACCTGATGTCTGAGACCTCATGTGTAAACTGTGTAGAAAAATTGTAATCCCTAACTGCAAGATAGGTAAGTTTATTTAAAGAAAACCAAAACACTATGAAAACCAATCTCTGAGACTGTTAAAAGTACTATCAATTTAGTGATAATAAAGCTATGATCAGGTGACACTGTCTAAGGAATTAGGGTCTCTGGGGTATAAATCAGATGGAATCAGCTCTAGGTTGTTTCAGGAACTGAGACAAAATCCATTTTTCAAGTAAAAGTATTGTTTGCTTTCAGTGTGTCGGTGTTTTGATTTTCTTGTTAGTAGATAGATCCTTTGTTCCGTAGCATTGGTCCATGCATCACAGAAACACATTAACAGTAAATAGTAACTTCCAGCTCTTCAGTCTGGGCACCAGTGAAGACTGAGATATATAGCACATAAAGGCAGACACAAAAAAATTAAAGAGAGATGGTCAATTCTTCTTATGACTAATACTTTAAAACTGCTATTTCATTTCTCTACTTGACCTGTGATCTCTCTTTTAAAGTTTCTATCTCTGGACCAAACAAACTCATATTTCATATATTGTATGTAAGATAGTATCTTAACTTAGGTTACCTAGAAGTCCACTTACATGTCTTGGATCAGTTAAAATGGGATTTTAATTTCTATGTAATTTACTTAAGTTCCAAACCATTTTTTAACACGTTTAAATGTCTCACCAGATTCATATACACTATGTGTTTACAGTATGCAAAATATCCAGTGACAGCTTCTTATTAAGACTGACTTTTCTTGGATATCAACAAATGATTGCTTTCACAACTGTGTTTTTATCCACCATGATGTCTGGATATCCTAATTACTTATAAACATCAAAACTGATCATGCAAATTTCACTTTTATTTTTTTTCTTGGTGAGGTTGATATCTGGTTTCATGTCCTTTCTCTACTTTCTTCCAAAAGCCAGAAAGCCAGCCAGACTTCACCACATGCTGTCAAAATTGGCAGCAAAACAAGAAATTCCAGATCAAACACTAGCACAATGAAGGCTACATTTAGTCCCAGGTGGAGTAAAATGTGGTAAGTTCCAGCATGTCTCCTGATGTGGCAACTGTGGTTGGACAGCCCTTCCAAATCGTAAGATTTCAAAAGACTCGTGTTTGATTTCCAAATACATTTCAAAGTTTTAATTACTGCAGATATTCCTGGCATTTTGCAACACTGTCATTAGAGCACGAATATTTTTCCTTCATGCTCTAATCTAGCATTACTATAGAATCACAGAATCATAGAATAACCAGGTTGGAAGAGACCCACCGGATTATCGAGTCCAACCATTCCTATGTATTAGACTGGGCTTTGAGCAACACATTTCACTTACCCTTCAGTTTTTGTTTAAATCATGCAGGCTTGAGCAGGGCAGACTGTCAAAATTTTAACTATTTTTTGCCTCCTTTTATGCATGAATCAACAAGATTCAAAATTCCTTCCGCTTTTTCTTACTGGCAACCCCTTCTTTTGGTTCCTTCTTTGGAATAATACTTTCAGTGAAAAGCTATAAAGACAGTTCGGTGAGCAGCTCATTGGGCCCCTCACTACAAGAAAGATGTTGAAGTACTGAGAAGAGTGATGGAAATGGTGAAAGGGCTGGAAAACAAGTCTTATGAGGAGCGATTGAGTGAACTGGGGTTGTTTAGCCAGGAGAAGAGGAGGCTGAGAGGAGACTTTATTGCTTTATACAACTACCTAAAAGGAGGTTGCAGAGAGGTGGGTGTTGGTCATTTTTCCCAAGTGACAGGGGATAGGACAAGAGGGAATGGTGTTAGGCTGTGTCAGGGGAAGTTTAGATTGGACATTAGGAAAACTATTCTTCACAGAAAGGGTTATCAAGCACTGGAACAGGCTACCCAGTGAGGTGGTTGAGTCACCATCCCGGGAGGTGTTTAAAAAGTGGGTAAATGACATGCTTGGGCACATGATTTAGTAGTAGACAAGGTACGGTTGTAGTTCATGATTTCTAAGGTCTTTTCCAACCTAATGATTCTATGCTTCTATGTTTCTATGATATTTATGTGCCTGGTTTCCCAATGTATTCTCTCTTTAAAGTCTGCTTAGTAGCCCATGCTGCTAGTTTTCCAGTTGTCAATGACACTAATATGTACTCTCAAGTCTACCTAGTGACACATTCTCAGAAAGCTTCTAGAGCTTAATGTATCTGACACAGCAACAGATGTGGTAGGAACTGGCTGATGCATTCAAATACTGAGACAAAACTAACAGAGTGATTGTGTAAGTTTCTTTCCCTGGCAAATACATTAGCAAATATAAATACATGTTGGCCTCAAGTCTAGATGGCTCTCACTTTTCATGTACCAAAGGTAAAAATAGCCAGAATGTACACATACATGCATATACATACACAAAACAAATTCTACATACTGCCTTTCTTTACATTATAGACCTGGAGCTGTACAGCCCAGTGCAATTCCATTTTGTACCCCATCACGTGGACCCTCCAGAGCTTACCACCAGTCAAACAACCTCCGTCACTAAGCAGCGAGGGTTTGTAGCTCAGATATTGCACCCACCTCAGGTTAACAACCAGCTAGTCTGCTTGGTTGCCAAGAAATTGTTTTTTCTTTTTATTCTTTGAAAAGACAGTGGGAAACCTTAGATTTGAGTCATTGTATTATTTTTAGCGTGGTTTCCTAAGACAGCAGAGACGAGTATCTTTCCATTCTCTGATGGTGGCCTGCATAGTCCATCTCAAGAGTAGCAATGGTGTAGGGACCTGGCTCTCTCAGGAGACTGTATTAGTCAACTATGATGAACATAAAGCTGGATTTAACTCCTAGGCTTATAAGTTTTCCCCCCACTGTGTTCTGATTGCTTCAGCTTTTTGGCATAACTCAGTATGACCTGCCATATGGCTTGCTCACAAAGGGAATTTCTGTATCTTCACATAGCTCTGAGTTTTTTCCAATCACAACCCTCTTTTAGTTATGGATATTTCTGGGCCCTTCCAGTTTACTTCCTAAATAGGCAAAAAATATTGCTAAAATGCAAATCTCTTCCTCATTCCTCCTCCTCCAAAACAGAACACCATATTTTACAACATTCAGGTTATATAAACAAATTACACAGTGATATCTTTTGCAGTCAGCCAATATGGCTTTCTCTTTACAAGAATTATCCACCCCCTCAAAAAAAAAAAAAAACCCCAAAAAATCACAGGTAATTTGCATCAAACTTCAATTATCTACATTAGCAATAAAGGGCTGAGAAAACTTTGTTTACCTCTAAACCTATTTCTTTGGAGAAAATTAAACCATTTCTTCTAGCAAACTTTAATAAATGTTTTGACTTCTGTCAGAATATCTGCCTGCATTTCCTTAGATCTCATCTCCCTTTAAAGATGTTTCCTCGTTTACTTCTCTTTGAAAAGTCCCACTGTTTTTTAAGTTTTGTAGATATTCTTTGATGATTGGAAAGGGATGCCTGTAGTTTCTTGTGATTTGCGTTCTGGGCCACAGAGGATACTAACATTTACACTGCTGTGTATTTGGAAAGCAATTCCCTTACAGCTGTTATGCAGTTTTGAGTTCAGTTGAGGTTTGGTTTTTTTTCCTTCTTTCATATATAATTATTTAAGATAGTTTATGCATGCTGACATATATCAAAACCTTATTGTTTACTTTTAAAAGTCTCTTGTTTCCTCACATTCAGTTTTCAACTGTTCACACAAGATGCAAGTGGGAGCAAGATGTTAGGCAAAAAACTAAAAGACAAAGAGGCAAGAGAGAATCCCATTAGGCAACCTAAAATTTTAATGTTTCCATTGCTTAGTTCTCTAGTATTCCCAAACTTCCCTGTTCCTTGGGTTTCCACACAAAGTTTGTTGGTGATTTGTTTTGGTTTTTTTGTTTTTTTCTCTGGTAGAAACTAAATTGGGTTTTCAGAAACCTAGGGAAGAGCCAAAACCAGTTTCTTCTGCTGGCTCTGCTGGCCCACCAGATGAAGAAAAAAGAGGTTTCCTTTCCTGCAGGAGGTTATAATATTAGATTATATTTCTGGTTGTAGGCATAAGTCATCTGAATGTAGTAACCTGATGTTGTGACCACATCAAGCAGCAGCACAACTAGTAAAGGTATTATGAGGGGAGAGCACTTCGAAAAAAACCTCTATAAGAGACTTGGAGTCCAATTATTTGCTGGAGCCCAATGAGCTCTTCTAAATTCTTTCAAATTTGTCAATGGATATCTTCCAAGTCTTCCATTATTTGCTTTCAAATTGCTCCTTCACAATAGGTCTCATTGATCTTTCAGAAAATTCACATTCAATTTTGTTAGGCACTTACTCTCTCTAGGAGAGATGCATCATTAAAGATTGGGGGATAGGAGGGACTGAAAACATAATTAATACTTAGATTGAAGTTCTGCAGCTCAACAGCACTGCCTGAATTATCTCCATTTTAGGCTATAATAACAATAATTACAGTAACTACAAATGTAGCAAGCAAAAATTGAAGTGGGAATTATTCTTTTAAGAAAAGTAGTAATGATAATGTCTGCCAGTCATAAATGGGGCTCAAAGTCACAAAAGTAGTGATGAGTTCTTAATCACTGTCTGTTTAGAGGGTACTATATGATTTCGTACAGTGTTTACTCACATATTTTCTTTTTTTTTTTTTTTTACATTATCAAACTATCATTCTACCTGAAGGAACTCATCTTTCCAAAATGAATACCTAATGAGGGAAAATGCCAATTCTCAAACTAAAATTACGCCTAGGGGTTACAACTGATGTGTCTGGATATTCCATGTGAAAATGGAATGCTTCTTTGTCACAATTTTCCTTGGCCACCAAAGACCCAAACAGGCATCGGAGCAAAGTCTTTTAAATACAGACTGTTTTCACCTGCATGCTGCACCATCTATTGTATCACCGTCCTAACTGTTCAGCTTCCATCCATTAAGCCTCTTGTTTCAAAAACATGGCTGGAACACTCTGTGGAAGGCACCAGTAAATAACATGAGGCTTTTGTTTCCTCAGAGAATCCATTGGTGGCAACATAAACCTTTTACTCGAGGAACCATCAATGTTTTCAGTGGCGTAAAGGGTAATCTTTTTTTTCTCTTCTTACTTAGGTATAAAACTACTTCTTGGCCTTGAAAAGGCCTGATGAATCCCTGGAATAACATCTAGGCTTTATTGCAGTTTTCAGGCTGTATATCAGTTTTCAGTAGGAAAAATGATAAATTTTTGATTTAATGGTCCCAGCAACCACTAAAAAGTAAAACTTTGGATTATTCTGTACACTCATTTCAGAATGTGCTTTTTTTTATTTTTTCTCTTCAATTTAGAAAAAAATTTTTTTCAGAATAAATTAAAGTGGCTGAGAACAGTAAATATACCCAGAAGAAATATAATTAGGAAAATGTTATAAAGACAGAGTGATAGAAGTAGTTATTGATTTCAGTAGTACTGAAACATGCATCATGGAGATATGTTCCCTCACCCATACATACAACTGTTCTTAACATAAGCGCAGGTCATGCATGCAAATGCCTGAATATATATGCGTACAAAATTGATTTATGATATTAATTTATACTATTGATATCAAAGAAAAAATCATTCTTCCTCTCCAATTTTGAAAATTCTGTTTCATCTGTACAACGTTGTGCCTTTAAACAAGGCAAGATGGAGAAGAGGAGGCTGAGGGGAGACCTCATTGCTCTCTACAACTACCTGAAAGGAGGTCGTAGAGAGGAGGGTGCTGGCCTCTTCTCCCAAGCGACAGGGGACTGGACAAGAGGGAATGGCCTCAAGCTCTGCCAGGGGAGGTTTAGGCTGGACATTAGGAAAAAATTTTTCACAGAAAGGGTCATTGGGCACTGGCACAGGCTGCCCAGGGAGGTTGTTGAGTCACCTTCCCTGGTGGTGTTTAAGGCATGGGTGGACGAGGTGCTAAGGGGCATGGTTTAGTGTTTGATAGGAATGGTTGGACTTGATGATCCAGTGGGTCTCTTCCAACCTGGTTATTCTATGATTCTATGATTCCATGATAAATAAGATTTGGGGTAGGGGAATAGGTTTTGAACTGAAAAAGGGACGTGTAAAAATAATTATGGCTGCATAAACTTGGCAAATTTGTTTGCTTTTTATGACCTAAAGAAACTCCGCTCATTAAAATGTGATCCATTACACGAGCACAAAAATCAATTATACATATGGCTGCTCTCTCTGTGAATATCCATATTTTCATGCACAAAAGAACAGTCATCTGCTAACAAGAGTGCTTGTCATTTGTCATTAATCTGTCTGGAAAGCTTGTATATTCCTATCATGAGGAGTGAAGCTAATATTGTAAGTTTGGGGACCAACAATACATGAGCAAGTTTGGCTCAAAGTCAGGCATGAGTCTGTCCTGCCTGAGCTTCAAGCCAAGCAAAAGCAGGGTAGCCAGTTTGTTTCAGCTCCAGCTTTGAAAAAATACGTTCTCTTTCTCAAACTTTACAAGCTACAAGTGTTAACCTTGACTTCAGGCTTGTTTGAAGGATATGCAAGCTGACCTCCTGTCCTCCTGTAAAAAGACTTGGGAAGTGCTGTCAGGTCACCCAGTCTAGACATGATGCTAACATATCTGCTTTGGATCTGTCTCATAGGATCTGATTTAACACAAGAGACCTTTTTTGAGTTCAATATGCCAAACAACATACATTAAGCATTAGCATTAGTTTCATGATATGCCTTTGATAAGTACTTAAGATTATGTTTGTTCTTATAATGACAGCATGACAGGTGTCAACAGGCATACTGGGCTGATTAATCTAAGGTGTTCTCCAGTTATGTCATAACCAGCTAGCAAGCTTATAGAAGAATTTCTGGTCATTAATAATCCAGTATATGACCTTGATTTTAGCTAGAACACTAGTTCTTTTCTATTACTCCAGTGTGCAAGGTATTCCAGATTATCTCATTTAATTTTCTAGCCATCATCCACATTGCCACTGCGTTTTTGTTTTACATCATTAGGATTTTTTGCCTCTATCAATCTAAAATTTAAATAGGATCAGACCAAAAATTGCTGCTCAAAACATTTTGTTAGTAACCATACCCCAGGCTAATTGTTCGTTCTAGCACAAGCTTCAGTTTTCCACTCTAGGTGTCATTACCACTGCATCAAATGCATTTTCCCCCAAATACTATTTGTAATTTATTCTTGTAACCAAAGAGAAGCATTTTCCCCATGACTTGGAAATGCTAATAAACACTGTTGTAATTGGATAGCGCTGTCTCAAATTTAGTAAGCATGTTTACATGCCCAATTTTGGATGTGACATGGTTTTGTTAATGTTTGTATTATACATAAACAACACCTGTAAAAAATAAAACCTTCCATTACGTTTAAGAGTTTAAAGACTAGAGCCCATACCAAAAAGGACCCTAAAAATGGCACTATTACGATTTTATTTTTGCAGTTCCTCATAAATTTGAATCATGATGGTCAATTTGTTACCTGCACAGTCACAAACAAGAAAAGATAAAAAAGGGCTTTTTTAAAAAATAAACCCCCCTATATTTTATTACATTCTTTATTCAAATACGACATATCATAGCCTGAGTCCTTGCAAAAATTCACAGATCATTATTATTGCTCTTGCAGTATTCAATCCCAAGACAGTGGCACTGAGAGAATGAGAGGCTTAGTTAAAGCAGGAACAAGAGATAATAAAGTTTCCTCTCACAGATCTGTTATTGTACCCTACCTTTAATCATGTCTCGTAATATTCCTCTTCCTGGCTTCTCACAAGTTCGGGGACACAAATCACCACAGAATCATGTTTGAGGCCCTCTAATAGACTTTCCTTGTGCTTTAATGAAAATATGGAGTTCAGAATTTAAAAATTAATATATTAGTCTACTTTGCCAGCAAGCCCTACCACAAACCTAAACTTCTGTCCCTGTTGAACATATTACTTAGAATCCACATAGCTGATCTATGAACATAACATTTTACTAGTTCAGGAGAGAAACCTGCCAACAGCTTTCCCAACCACCAACGCATGCACCATGTAAGTGCAAGGGGTTTTTTTCTGATGGAACTCCCATCTTATGCTAGCTGTTAGTTTTCCTGTGTTTTCATGAATGCAAGCTCATTTCTCTTACTACTTAATTCCTTGTTTGACTCCTCTCATTGACCTTTCTTATAAAATGATCATCTTTCACAGTACAGCAGCATAATTATTATGCGTCTTTCTGCCCATCATGTCCAGGAAATAAATATCATAGAAAAACTAGTTATAGCTTTCTATCTAAGAGTGAATCAAAGGTTTAGCCTCATTGTTATGGATAAAAACAACAGCATGTGTGTTGCTGAGTGCAGGACGAATTTCTTGATCATTTGTATGTAAATCCGTTAATTTGTTTAAGTACAAGTAAAAATAATTAAAAATATTGCCTTTAAGAAATTCAACACCTGCTGTACCTTTTGTTTTCTATCAGCATCATAGGACAGATTCTTTGGCACTTCCTTCTTATTAAGTCCCACCAAAATCATACAGGTATTCTTTTTAAGCAAGTCCTGTCCTGTCCTGTCCTGTCCTGTCCTCTCCTCTCCTCTCCTCTTCTCAGCACAGGAGAGGACAAGATGCAGAGGACAAGAGAAATATGATGCAATGCATATCTCTGGGCAGTGAGTGGGGAAATGGTGAAAGAGAAACTGGAAGCAGTCATAAAATGCAAAATTAACATGTGCAGCTCTAAGCTGCACAGAAAGGGACTGGTCAGCCAGAAGCTCCTGCTGGTGGGACCACGCTCCTGTGTCTTGTCCTGTGTGACACAAACATGTGACATGTTTGTCACATGGGAGGGTATAGATTTTAAACTACCTATATATTAATTTAAGACAAAAGTCATCTCTTGTGTCCTTCTGTCAGAGCAATGAGATGCAGAACTGTCATGCTACCATCTCATTTCAGTGATCAGATAGTAGCTCAAAGCACAGCTGTCCAGAACCTGGTGAGAGCTAGCAGCAGGGCAGGGATCTCCCCCAGAAGCCCTATCCTGCTGTGGTAGTGGTGAGAAGAGCCTGGCAAAGACTTATGACCGAAGTCTACTGCAGACGCAGGATCACCTAGGGGATGGGGCAGCTCTGAGGCTGGCATGTGTGTCCTGCTGGCAGACCCAGGGCAACTTCTGGGGCATTCCTGGGCACTTCTCCCAGCCCAGGGCACTGGCCCCAACAAGGCTTCCTCATGCTCTTCCTTCCCCATCCCATGGCTTTTCTCATCAACAGCCCTCAGCCTGTGGCACCCCTGTCTTGGAGCTGACCTTGGGCAGGGACTTTTGAAACCCAGGGCACCCTGGCACTAGCATAGTTTCCCATCTCTCCAAGAAAGTGTGCAGATTTCATTAGTGCATGTATGATTTTGATTGCCATGTAGTTCAGCTGGCCTGATTGCTTCTACCGGTGGGCAAAAGTTGTATTAAAACAGCTAATCAATAGCTAGCTGAGTGAGGAAAAAGCAAATAACCCAGGAAATTTGGAAAAAAAGACTCTTAAGGTATTTACTGCTAGACAATATTGACAAAGACCCACTGGGAAGTTAAATCTGCCAATCAAACTAATTGGATTTAGCAGCAAATGATGGATTGCAGATGTATGAAAATAACCATCAGTGTGACTGAAAAATGAAATGCCAAATAAATTTACAATAACAGTCATATCTAGTATATCAGCCTCCTGTCTGCCTAACCTGTGGCAGAAATTATAAATGATAAATTTTGGGCTCTCCTGCCAAGGTATGAACATCAACCACATGTAGTCCGCAGGTTCTGTTTTGAAGAAATTTAACTTGTGATATAATTTTTGGTAAAAGCAGCAAAATTGTGAAAGCCAGAATTAGATTTTTAGCCAATACTTCTTCTGCCACAGAAAACACATCATATAAAATTATTTTAACATGCTCTGTCAGTTACTACGAAAATCTTGTTTTTGTAATATCTCAGAATTTCTGCTGCTCTTTCACAATGCTATTGCATATTTTAATGTGTTCAGACCAAAGGAATATCTTAGGATTATTATGAAGCTAACTTTATTAAAAGATGGTAATTATCAGTTTTAATGTGGTAACCATTACCCATTTTTACATTGAGTTTTTTGTAGAGATTCATTAGAGCAGCCCTGATTATTGCACACTCTTTTCCTTTCCATTAGAAAACTGAAATGAGAGATATAATTGTTTATTTAAAAGAAAAGCTGTAATTCAGCAATTGTTGAACAGTTAGTCTAAAAGAGCCTTTTTGGTTCATTCTCTTTGAATACAAGCAAATAGGCTCTGATTCCTTACTAACAGCTTTGGATCAGTATAGGTATCGAAACTCATTTTTCCTGAGTTCCCAGCACAATGTTTTTTTCACTCTGCCTTCAGAATTAAGACCAATCCAGCTTTTATTTCATATAATTTCCATCAAAATTCTTTGATTTTTTACAATGTAAGAAGACTCTCAGAGTTTAACTTAATTCACCCAGTACAATTATATGGTTCAAACAAGAGTTCCAGGCATGTATTTGGTAGCTCAGATAGACCCAGTTCCCATTAAGCTAATATTTTTTACTTTCTTGTTTTTGAGATCTTCTGTGTCCCGTTGCAAAAGAAACTTTCCAAATGGCTGGCAGAACAATGAGCTGTTCACTGAACTGTTGTACCACAAAATATTTCTAAATAAAAATGCTGTTTCTTACCAGAGGAGTCTTAAAATTGAATTTCATAGTTCTGCTGAGAACCAAAAATGTTCATTTTCAGTAAATAATTTTCTTAAATGGTTACATACCCATTAGCAACTCAACGTTGCAGAATGTTTTAATTATTTCTATACACATTATCTATGACAGTATATTCAAGTAGTTATTGTTATGCATATATTGCATATAAATCATGTCTTCTCACAGGAAAAACTATCAAGAGTCATCTATAGTATCATGTAGTCAAAGTTAGTAATATATGGATACTACATGGCAGATATATACTAGATATAGTATATGTACAGGTGCATACTATATATATTATACTATATTATAGTATGCATCTGTAGTATAGTATCCAGTCTAGTGTGCATATAACATGTATCTAATCAGATAGCATGCAATGTATATATAGTATGTTCTGTAGCACATCCATGTTATTTAATATAAACATAATAAATATATATACTGTATGCATTTAAATGCACTCTACATGAATAGTCACATTTCTTTCCTGAGGCTAGGAACAGAGAGAAGCCATCAGACTGTATCAAACCAAACCAACAGCAAAAATGACAGCAGTAAGCCATACCTACTCTCTTGAACTACCAAGATGGTCCAGTTTGGAATTTTATGCATGGCTTTGTGCTTAACAATGTGACAGCACTGTAAATGATCACAGCGGGAAGGTGGTCATGTATTTAGTGAAACACACTGATTAGAATGTGTACATAGTATTTGAACATTGCAATGTGTATAGCATTTACTGACCATATCACCAATTGACAATAAGTTAATTGCTAGGAGGAAGGAAAAAGCATTCAAGACACTGCTGTTGAATTTAGTTCCTTACAGTGCTATATTGGATCTAGTTGCACTCTGATGGCACCAGAACAGTGAGCTGCATTTGCCTATGTCATACCTACAGTTCTCTTAATGGATATGAAAGCAGCAATGACAGTAATGAATGCTTCAAGAATATAATTCTAGCCTGTAGGCTAGGTTGTCACCAGAATTACTGCGAGGTCAGCTGCCACTGTGAAAGTTGTCAGGATAGTCAAGCATCAGAGGCAGCCAAAATGGAGCAGCTATTCTCGCATTTGTCTCTGCTCCTCTAATTTTCCACATGCTCAGGAAGAATTTAAGAACATATTCTACTCATCTTGGAATGAGTTCATCTAAATTTTTCTTGTCATGCATCAGGTAATTTTTCCTCTACTTGAATGGTCAGATTTTGGAACCGCAGTAAGATTAGAAAGAGAGGCAGTAAACCACAGGCAAATGTGCTTTATATTTAGTGAGACAGATGGTATCAACTATCATATCTTATTTCTTGAGCCCTATATTCTCCACTCACCCTATTTGACACTTTGTATATTTCTAATGAGAAAAATGGGTAGATTTTAATTTTATTTTGAGATTCTTTTGCTGAAAGCCTTTGTTTTAATAGATAACTTCAAATTATTTTTATATGCAGAAAGCTAATATAAAACAAAGACGTTTTCCCAGACAAGAGTTGGAAAATCTGTCTGTGAAACAATCCAGTATGCTACTGTTACTGAAGAAAGTTTAAACTTGAGTTAAAACAGGATCTTCATATTCTATATTCGAACAACCTGAGATTCTGACTAAAACCTGAATGTAGCAGAGTCAAATCCTGCTAAGTAGATGGGTTTATCCTCTAGATACTCTAAGTTCTCTAGGGACTGGAAAGCTCTAATTGATTACAGAACAACAGGTTCACTAATGGCTTCAGAAAAGGTGTCCCCAAGCTTCCTTTGAGTGTATGTGCCTGTATTTTGTATAGCACTGTTTTGCCAAAGTGTTTTGACTGAGTGTAGGTCCACAAAGAATTATATTAATGTTGTGTTTATTACCATTAGATTGTATGCCATTAATATAAAAGCCCATGCCTGGATATAATACTGCTCTACTCCAGTGCAAATTGAAGCCAGTTGTGATTTCCAAGTGCCTACACGGTATCACTTTTCATCAAGTTCTATATAATTTAATACAGCATTATTTAGAAAAGCAAAGCATTTTTAATATTCATTTAAATATAGAGTTATTACTGTAGAATTATAATTTTCCCATAACAAGAAGAAATATAACTACCTTCTTCATAAGGTGATGTAGTTAGGGAAGTCTGTTATCAGAAAATGTTATGCAAAAGTTATTAAAGGCTTGTTTAAAACATATTCATAGGTACACTTGCAAAAGAAACATTTCTGACTGTGACTTTGGTTTTGGACTCATTTCTTGTATTAGTTGAAAACTAATGTAATTTTCTGGTTACTCCAATTTTTTCCAATTGAATACAATGAATGTAAAATATCATAAAAATGCGTGGGTCTTTTTTTCCTGGTAATTTTTTAGAGCTTAAAATTTCTTTTTCTTCTTACGTTTTTGTTTCTAGTCGTGAACAGTGATGCACCTAACTTTATAAATGGGACTGAAAGTGAAATATTTCTACTTGTTAACTTTACAACAGAAAAAGCATGCTGGTAGTGTGAAAGGGAACTCTTACTGAGTAAGTAGGTATTTCAGAAATCTGTAATGACAGAAACTCAAATCAAATGTTTATAAAAATATTTTTCAAGATGCTATCAGTAACAATCACTTCTTTTTCTTTTTAAGTCTCTTCTGAAATCCCCTCTTCTCTTATTTATATAACTAGACGTTGAATGCTGCTGTATTTCCAATGTGCCAGATGGTTGCAGAAATGAAGATACAATCACCTCTCCCTAAATTTACATAAAAATGAATGTACAAAATGAGATCAAATTAAAATAAAAAGGAAATGAACCCCACAATGACCTTGATGAATGTGGAAAAATGAAAGAAACAACCAGTGATGCAAGGGGAACTGTAAAACATCTCCTGCTGCCTAAATTATGATGATTCAAGAATTCTTCTATTTTTATTTGTGGAGGTGTGAAATTTGCTGTTGCTTGGAATGGTGTAGAACAGAGCCTGAGATGCCACTACAGGCTTATTCATGAGATACAGCCCTACAAAAAACTACAAAAATGTACATTTGCTTCCATTAGTTATTAAGCTATGGTTTTGACCTTCCCCAAATTCATTGTAATACATGTTTCACAGAACTTGTCTTTATTTTGAATTAATTGCACAGAATAATTGGGAAGGACACGAGGCACCTAGTTGGAATTCTGCTCTATTAGAGTTTAGTAGCATTCAATATTTAATAGCTTCTGCTTTTTAGAAGTTTTCTTCAGAGAATGAAGATAAGAGCTCAGGGAGTCAAATAGAATATAGAAGCTCCTGGCTTCAAGCCACACAGTCAGAAATATTCACCTACTATAGTTACTAGTAGTCATTATTGCTAAGCATTTGAGGACTCTTCATGAGATGATCAAAATAATATCTAAAGGCCAAATCAGAATAAATTCTTATTATTTCTACTGTTATGACATAACTAAATGCAGAAAGCATGGCCAGTTATGTACAACTCAAAGAAATTATTTCAGTTTAGAAAATGTACTTTGAAGCCAAGTGACTTCTTTCAATTATTTGAATTTTATTGATGATCGAACCTAGTACAGCTGTTCATATCTCAAGGTTGATTGACTGAATTGAGAGGACCACGATTCCTCATGGATCTGATAGATATTTGCTTGCAGCATCTGAAACATGAATCTAAAGCAAATATCAGCTTCACTAGTTCCTTCTTAAAGAAAAATCCTTTCCGCTTTTCACTCCACTACTAGAAGAGGTTCTTAAGGGACTGCAGAGATATATGGTGAAGACAGTTTGCCAAAGGTTACTGTGCTTCTGCTGTGCTGTATTTTGCACACTAAGAAAATGAGAAGGCTGCAGCTTCCAGTCAATCAATGTCTGATATGATAGCAATGCTTTAAAAAGTTCAATTTAACAGTTGCAGACTTTCACCTGAAATATGGCATTTTTGTATCACCTTGTAGAACGTTCATATCAACTGTTGAAGACAGTAACAAAATTACTGGCATGCAATTTTAAAACCTCAGCTTCATTTGAAAGCTCTGTACTTCAGGATTCAACTGTATTTGTTTTCCTTTCTTACCCCCTCATATAGATAGCACACTGTCTGTGAATTCACTGGTTCTAGACCTGACACTTATTCATTGCTTTGCTGTTCCTCAGTTATGTATTTGGCAATTGCTCACATCTAGTCTGGGAAATGTGAGACATTGTATGAGGGCAAATAAATACAAGTTAGGAAATCAAGGTTATCTTTTATGGCTTTTAAAATGCATGTAATGGAGTCTTTATCTTCCCACTGGACAGCCAACATCTCATTTGGAGAAAAAAACTCCACACAATGCTATATTTCCCATTTGAAGCATCGTTGAAGGGAAGGAGAAATGGGACATAACAGTTACCTCATCAGCAGCCCATCAGGTCTAAATTTGACTTTCAGAGAGGCCATTATATATATTTCAGAAAAATGCCAAATGGCAAGAGTGGCATAGGGAACTATTGTTAATGTACTCATAGTTCTTCTTTACCCTTTTCTGAGGTTGATTTGGGCCTACGAGCATAATATGATTTTTTTTTTTCAATTTTAAGGGATTATTTGCTAGTAAAATGAATGTCCAATGTATGTCTTTCATATGGAAAAATCACATAGTCTATAATTTGTAAGACTTAATAGACATAATATACTGGAGGATTTCTTTTATTATATTTATTAGTATTTTCTTCAGTGTCATTACATCTTCCTTATCTTTTTTCTAGAAAGCAAAACCAAGTAGAATAAAATGAACATTAAGAACCTTCAATTGTTAATGACCATAATATATTCTAAACAGTATCTTCAGGAATACATCTATCAAATTTTGAGATGCTGAAGAAATTAAGTTCTCCTGGGGACTCCATAAGCTGAAAGGAAAAAAATAATGGAATTTGAGAAGTCTGTCATGAAGATTACCAACCTGGTAACTGTTATGAAGGGTACATCTAATTGAAAAATAAACAACATACCTGCAAAAGGAGAAAGTATTTTTTCTAAAGGATAAGCATGTATAGTCTTCACTCAACCTTTCTACCCTGCTTACCTGTTAGAGTTACCTCATGGTTTTCTTGTCAGTAATCTCTGTGTCAGTTGCTAAAACATGAAGGATCTATAACTTATTCAATAAGATGATTTGTGTTTATAACCAAAATTGTTTTTTCATCTCTCTGGTAGCAGCTTCACATGTCAGCTTGGGGCTGACATTATGCACTGGGGCTTTTCCCAGGAGCCAGGGCAAGTGATAAGATAAACATGCCTTACAAAGTGTTCAGGAGGTAGGAAGGTTCTATGCATTGAAAGAAGACAGAAAGCTGGAAGAGGTAGCATCTTACGAACCAAGTCCCTGGAGGATACATTAGACACCCAAGCAGTAGCAGCTGCATGGGTCAGGGAAGTAAGTACTGATGATAAGAAATTCTTTTTCTCTGCCTAAAGTAGCATCAGCTTTCTTTCATGATTAGTGAATTGGAAACAGAGGTGCAAGGCTGTATTTGTAGACTCCTGGGAGCATCTGGTACAGCCATACCAAGCCAAAGAAATGTTTTTAACTTTTGGTTTGGATTTTCTTGGCGTATCAAACTAGACATCTGGTTCAGTGGTGTTAACAACTACAAAAGGTGATTTAATCAATAGATATCTATTAGGGTTGAATGAGTCCTGCATATATTGTTGGCATCACACCTGGAGATCCTCTCATGAGCTATTAGGGAAAACTAAGAGCCATAATACATCTGATGTCATTCTGCAAAGGAAAACTGGGACTTGCAGATACTCAGGCAACAAGTTAAGTTGACATATTGGGGTTTTGTTAGATTTCTGAAAGTTTTTTTATTATTATTATTCTATTTTGTTTTCTAGATTACATTATTTGAGTATTTGCTTTTACTTTTTCAGGTTTTTAACAATTTTTTTTTTTTTTACATTTTAAGATTTTTTTGAAAGTCACTTTATCTCAAGACCTAGTTTAGATGGAAATTTGTTTTGAAGTCTTAGTTAATCAAAAAAGAAAAATAGATACCTTACACAAGACTGTCACATTTCCTTTCCCTGTGACTTTCTTTACATGTTAGAATTAGCTTAATAGTTTGTTGATATCATTCTACCTAAGCTGCCTGAATACGATTTTATTGATTTGTTGAAGGTCAATGTCATTATTACTCAATTCATCTTTAAAACAAATACTATTTTTGAGAGTGCTTGAATTCTTTAATTGATCTTGTGTTCTTCTTGCCTTCTTTTCTTGTCTGATGTCTTTACCATGTGCAAGTTTCTTCTGGGAGCTATTTCACAATGCGTTAGAAGAGAAAAGTTAAGCACTTGAATGTCTTTTTCCAATGTAAGCTCAAATGCTAAATCCTCTACTATCAGCGAGAAGCAGCTAGGCTCACAAGTGAGTCAGGGGCATAGTTAAATGGGATTCCAGCCAGCTGAATGGAATTACTTATTAGTTACTCAGATAGAGGAATAGGGATCAAATGCTGGGCCATAATAAAATGTATCAGGATAAACTTCTGACGGATAAGTTTTCAGAAGTGATTTATGCATTCTCAATGGACTTTTATACACTTTCCTGCCTGGACTGATGTTTATGTGTCATCTTTCATCAAAATAAAAGTGGAACGGTGTGATCTCATTTGCTTTGATCATTCCTTAAAGGGCACTGAATTACATACTCATAATTTGGCAGTTTGTTACTCTTGAAACTAAAGAAAAATGTGTGTTATACAGTCGCTGGTAAAATCAAGAACAGTGTGAAAACCATGTTGAGCAATAGCAACTACTCATCCACCACTGAGCTTCTCTGTATCTAGCATTTACAAAACCCAGGACACCAACAATTAAAAAAGAAAACACAAATTAACATCTGGATCATCCTTCATTTTTTTTCTATCACCTTTTTAAATTCAGGTGTACATTTATTTTGAGATATTCTGAATGAAATAGTCTTTTTACTCCTCACTATGGACCTTGTAATCTTACCTGTTCCTATCTTTCCCCTCCTCCGGTTTGAACTATTGCTCTGGTTTTATTTCTGCTTTAAAATTTTCTCTAACAATAAAAAAAAATTAAAAATGCAATTATCTTGCTTCTCTTTGCTGTTCATCCCCTTTTCCATCAAGAGTACATTGAGCACATTGCCAGTTTGCTTTCCTGAACTTGCTGATCTGGATGCTTTGCAAGTCTGCTTTTCACAGACTTTACCTTCCTGCTTCCAGGAACATTATTCTCATAATGGCCATTAATTCTTTCTTCTGTGTTTGCTGTCCTTGATTATTTTTCTACCTTATCTAAAGCCTCTCTCTAACTGTTTTGTCAATTTGGAATATATAATCCTACACTCATTGGCTGTTCTTTGGTAGCTGCAATTGTAATTTAATTGTATCATTTGCTAGCAGTTCTTCAGAGTTTTGCTTCCCTCTGGTATGCCACAATCCTGGCAACCCAGATTTGATCTGCAGTCTTCAGTACAGAGAAATCATCTACAAGACACTGGTTATTTTGGGGGAAAAGCAACATCTACTTCAGTTTGTTTTTACTGAATGACTTAACTTCATCAAATACATATATTCATAAAGATATTTTTTAACCGTGAAGGGAAAAAAACCCAACTTTTAGATAGAGCCCGATTAACAGAGCATTTCAGGTAATATTACTGTACTGGATCTTGTTGGCATGGAGGGAATTTTCTTCATAGAAGCCTGCATGTTTCTCAGTTTTAGATTTGTGACCGAAATGGTATTGATAACACAAGGATGTTTTAGCTGTTGCTGAACAGCGCTTGCACAACATCAAGGACTTTTTCATTTCTTATGACATCCTATAGTGAGTAGGCTGGGGTTGCATGAGAAGCTGGGAGGGGACACAGCAGGGACAGTTGACCCCAAGTGACCGAAGGGATATCCCACACCATATGACCTCGTGCTTAGCAATAAAACTGAGTGGAGGAAAGTGTAGCTTTTCTAAGATAGCTGTTAACTGGTTTCTGACTTTTGTCTATGGGTGGGAAATGGTGAGCAATTGCCTTTGCATCATTCAGGGGTTTTGTTTTGGTTTTTTTTCTCCTTTCCTTGACTTATCAAACTGCCTCTGTATTTACCCATGAGACGTTTTTGATTTTGCCCTTCTGATTCTCTCCCCCATCCTGCTGTGACGGTATGAACAAATCACTGGGTGGGGGCTTACCTGGTGGCCCGTATCAATACACCAAAGTCCTTTTTGGCCCCCAGAGTGGGGCATAAGGGATTCGTGATAACAATAGATTTGATCAGAGTGTGCTCGACTGAATTTGAAGTTGTTATATCTGTTTAGCCGTTACGTGGCAAGTTGTTACTTGCTGATATGTATTGCAATGTTGACTTGTTTTGCTCTGATGTGGGTTTCTCTGCTTCTTCACATGCTGTGTGGTATGCTCCCTTTCTGATTGTATATCAAACTTCAAGGCTTGTTAATGGCTTCTGTGGCTTGATATGCTGTTTATCACTTATATTTGTTTTGCCTGGAAGAGCTATGATATAAGAGCTGGCCTTGAGCCTAATCTTGTATTTAGACCCTGCATTGCTGCTGTCCCAGTACTCCAAGAACCATCTTGTGGAGAAAATTAAGTCGCACCTTTCTCCTCTTTTCCTCTGGGAGCTACTCCGTGGGGAAACAAGCAACAGCACCTCCCTCCTCTGCTTTGGTGGGGATGTTATC
Organism: Phaenicophaeus curvirostris; assembly: GCF_032191515.1. Classification (NCBI taxonomy): domain Eukaryota; kingdom Metazoa; phylum Chordata; class Aves; order Cuculiformes; family Cuculidae; genus Phaenicophaeus; species Phaenicophaeus curvirostris. The sequence goes on along the minus strand of NC_091392.1, from coordinate 122,051,760 downwards.
TGCCATATTACAACAGCTATTCAGTTTTTGAACATCCCAGAATGCTCATATTGGTGTGTGTCGTGATTCTGATTTAGACTTTTTTGTAAGGTTAACCAGTCTGGTGGGAATGCACACAGGGCTGTGTCTTGAGTCAGAACTGCTCAGAACTCTCTCAGAACTCTTAAGGCGTTTTGTGAAGAGACTTCTGATTTGCCGTTATGGGAGTCAGGCAACAAATAGTCTGACAGGAATAGAAGGTTCCTGTCTCTGGCAAACTGGAGGAAAAGGGACATCCAGGTACTGTGTGGACTTGACCGCACACACCAGTGCACAATATATCCAAAAGCCATCAGGGTAAAAGGGGGCAGAACACATCTGGATTTTTCGACTGACAAGAGGATCCCAAGAGATGACTGTGTTGGATGCTGAATTGAGCCTAACAGGGAATGAGTGGCAAACATATACTGTTGTGACTGGCCCAGAGGCTCCACGTATCCTTGGCATAGGCTGCCTCTGGAAAAGGTACTCCAAGTACCCAAAAGGCTACCAGTGGACTTTTGGTGTAGCCGCTCTGGGTATGGATTAAACCTTGCCTGACATCTCAGAGGATTCTTCTGTTGTGAGGTTGCTATGTGTCAAAGATCAGGAGGTGCTGATTTTTGTCAGGTTAGTACTCCAGCAGCGATATCACAAAACCCAAGGCTCTTTGATCCCAGATAAATGAAACTGTCTGGGAAAGACCTTTTCCTCAGGAAAAAGGTAAACTTATGAGATTGCTTTTAGTCAGGAACTTGGATGCACTTGGTGGGTAATGCAGAAAGTTGGAGAATCTGAGATGGACCTCAAGGAGATTTATCCATGAGTGAAAACAAGCCATGCTTTGAGTTTGATTTCATAGTTGTATGATGTCATAGTTGTATGTCAAAGATTCCACAGCAGGAGCTCCTTAAAGCAATGGAGAACAAACCTCATAAAGAACAAGGCAGGTGCAGCAGTGATCCAAACAGTCCAACACAACACATCATACCTCCTGTCCTGAATGATCATAGCAACAGATGGAGCCCAAGTCACGGACTAAATTAACTGAATGGGCATTTGAATAGGGATGGCCATTAGACCGAGGGAATGTTATCTGAAAATATATCAAAAGACAAGGAAGGGAGCAATGATGATTTGGTAAGAATTTATTGAATATTGTAAGACATAAGTATGATGAAAATGGTATGGAATAAGAAGGCATGGAAATTGTACTTGGTGTGGTTGAGATGGAGTTAATTTTCTTCACAGCATCCCATATGATACTATATTTCAGATCTGTGACCAAAACAGTGTTGAGAACACATCAATGCTTCAACTATTGCTGAACATTTCTTGCACAGCATCAAGGCCTTCTCTGGTGGGGGGAGTTTTTCCAAGGTAGCTGTTGCTTGGAGACTGGTTGAGCATCATTCTGCTGGTGGGAGGTGGTGAGTGATTGCCTTTGAATCACTTGGAGTTCTTTTGTTGTTTGTTTTGGCGGTTTTATTTTCCCTTGACTTATTAATCTGTCTTTATTTTGACCCATGAGTTTTACTTGCTTTTACACTTCTAATTCTCTCGCTCATCCTACTGACAAAGAGCAGTGAATGAGTGATTGAGTGAGGCCTTAGCTGCCCTCTGGGGTCAACTGACCTCAGTTACAAATAGCTGAAATCTAGATTTCAGAAAGGAAGCTATTGGCTAGTATCATCTATAATAAGAGCTGTGTCATTTGCATTGTGATTAGCAATGAGATTAGATCGTTTTAATGCAGGCCATCCCACATAGACTGTGAAAACAATGGGACCAAACCTGAATTCTTGTTTTGTGGACTACAATCTGAATGAGTTTTGTTATGTATAAAGAAATAAAAAAAAATCCAGAAAAATTCAAACTGCTAAAGAAGTTTGCATTTTAAAAACACAACAAGGAGTTAAAAATATATAGATTATGAATAAGCACTGAAAAGCATTTCAATCAATGCTCTTCTTCAGGTCAAATCAGCCTTTATCTTGCCTCATAGATCTTGTAATTATGGATTTTCTATTCTCCTGTGGGTGGGCTCCCTGAAAGAATTTATTTCCAAGTAAACAGACTTGGTTAGTTATCTGAGGGGGTTGTGTGTAGTACAATATTCAGCATATTATGAGGTACATATTTCCACAGAGATGGCACTCCAAAAGATCCCTATTGAAACTCATCAGAAGCAAAGAGCTAAGAAAGGTGATTAATACTTTTTTTTAAAGCAATGCAAAAGATATTTTTTCCTCCTGAAATAAAGCAAAATATTTCAACTGATCTTCGATTAATAAAGTATGAAGTTGTCCTTATTTTCCTGATGCAATTTCTTTGATCAGTAAAATGGTTTTTTTTTCAAAATATTAATTGTCAGAAATGAGATGTTCTATCACAAAATATTATTAATGGTAAGCTTTAAGCAAGCTTTTATCCAGACCTCTGACTATGATGACATGGCAAATTTAAATTCTTCAAAGAATAAAACTCTTCTTTTTTTAATAAGAAAATAACAGCTTCACATTATAATTTAAACTGTTATATTTTTATGATTTTCAGTTAAACTTTACAGTCCTATATATTTTTTCCTGTATACGCAATTTTTTTAGATTATAATTAAGTTCAGGAATTGTCACATTCAGTAATTAAAACCAGCTCATGTTAGATAACATTATTGCTCATATTACAGAATTTTATGTCAAAGGAAAGTGCTAGCAAATGCTTCTTTACAGAATTCACACCTCTGATGTTGGAGTTAAGCAGAACAAAATTTTACTGAGTCCAATTAGTTTTTATGGACAGAATGGAGCCGTTTTTGTGGTGTTCTTGTATCAGTTTCTATAATTTGTCTATCTAAACTAGACTAAAATCTAGTAATAAAGAGGAGAGTGATTCTTTCTTGTTCCCTTTTGCCTCTAATCCATATTTGAATTCATTGGGGTGCTCTTTGATCAGATGGCCGTGTTTTTTATAATAGTAGCATCTGGGATTCTTTGATCTAGGCAAATTGTTTTAATTCTTTATAGTATTCTTTAAAGAAATTACTTAAAAACAGAAGTAGACCTCATAACCTTTATAAAAAGTTGTCCTTGAACAACGATAGCAAGAATTGCTCATGACTTCCTACCTAATATTCACTGACAGAATTTTATGCGAGATTTCTTACTCCATCTTGTGAGGAAAGGTAGATCTGGTTTCCTGTTTTTATAAACAGTGTCACAGCCATGTTCAAAAGGTCTATAGTTGCTTCCAAGCTCACTTTTGGAGAAATTTTGCATATTAATGGAATCATAGAATCATAGAATCATAGAATCATAGAATCATAGAACAGTTTGGGTTGGAAGGGACCTTAAACTTCATCTAGTTCCAAACCCCCTGCCAAGGGCAGGGACATCTCACTAGATCAGGCTGCCCAAGGCCTCATCCAACCTGGCCTTGAACACCTCCAGCAATGGGGCATCCACAGCTTCCCTGGGCAACCTGTTCCAGGGCCTCACCACTTTCATCGTGAAGAAATTCTTATGTATAGCCTAATTCTGCCCCTCTCCAGTTTATACCCATTCCTCCTTGTCCTATCACAAGCCTTTATGAATAGTCCCTCTCCAGCTTTCTTGTAGGCCCCTTTCATGTACTGGAAGGTCAGTATAAGGTCTTCTCGGAGCCTTCTATTCTCCAGGCTGAACAATCCCAACTCTCTCAGCCTGTCCTTGTATGGAAGGTTCTCCAGCCCTCTGATCATCTTTGTAGCCCTCCTCTGGACCTGTTCCAACAGTTCCATATCCTCCCTATGTTGCGGATTCCAGAACTGGACACAATATTCCAGATGAGGTCTCACAAGAGAGGAATGGAGGGGCAGAATGACCTCCCTCAACTTGCTGGCCACGCTTCTTTTGATGCAGCTCAGGATAGGGTTGGCCTTCTGGGCTGGGAGCGCACATTGCCTGCTCATGTAGAGTTTCTTATTCACCAGTACTCCCATGTCCTTCTCTGCTTGGCTGCTCTCAACCACATCATCCCCTGTCATGTACTGAAATGGGGATTGTCCCAAACCAGGTGTAGGACCTTGCACTTGGCCTTGTTGAACCTCATGATGTTCCCACGGGTCCACTTCTCCAGCCGGTCTAGGTCCCACTGGATGATTGTCCCATTCTCACAAGCTAGGAGCCTCCATTGAGAATCATTCCTCTCTGTTTGGCAGTTCTGTGAAGACCATTTTCACCTTGCAAAAGGCCAGTCATACCAAATAAAGTAGGGGTATCATGCTGGAAACTTGTTGACTGAAGGGTAGTAGCTGTATTTAAGGTGCTCACGGGGCAGCTCACTGAACTGTAACATCAGCAGATTTGTTGCTTGTTAGTACTGTTTATTCTCTGATTTCCTAAGACACATAGGAAACCTTGTCCCATATTGATACCTTCAGAATAATTTTCAGTTTGACACATCTGAAATTTTAAGGGAAAGACAAAGTTGTTTTTTTTTTGCTTTAATTCACTCCACTTAGAAGACGTGTAGTTACTCATATGACTTATACTTTCAGACAATTCAGAAATACATTTTATACCATCATTCTCTGACATTTCCCTATCTGCTTGCTATACATGTCTAACTAGTATCCGATTTGTGTTTTCACTTGCTCTGTCTAAAGAGATTCTATTACAATTTTTTTCCCCTCTTCAGCAAAGATGGAATTCACAGCTAGAAGGGAGATTATCAACAGCTACAAGATCATTTAGAAAATATGTGGAAGGTATATTTTTTCTTAACCTAGTATCAGGAACAAGTTTTTTCTCAATCCTCTTTCATTATTCTGATAAGAGTTTAAAATACTTGCTCCTCTTAAATAGTTTAATCTTTGCTTGCTCAGCATCCCAGCATGCAAAAAGAGCTGCTTCTAACTATTTTTTCCAAGACTTACAATAAAAGCAAGATGGAAAGTAGTCTAAAAGCTTATGTTATATTCTGCAGTGTTTAAAGATATTAAAGAAAAAAAATGATACTCATCAGTAGCCAAATAATTCCACTATTTTTTTAAAAAGGCAGACTTTCAAACCTTGCATGACAGCAAATCCTAATTATACTAAAACATAAGGTATATTTATCTGGTTCTAATTGTGTTTCCTGAAACACTAGTTTCTTCAAACTGAATACAGTCTCAGAGCATGCCAGAGCAATTCTAGTAAATTATTTGGCAAGGAAATGTGAGAATTATCAGGAAGACTGAAGGTCCTATTTATCACCGGTATTTAAGAGGTGGTCTGTGACAGTAAGAATTGCCTGAGCAGCTAGGAGGCTGCAGAAGAAGAGATCTAAGTCATGACTGCAGGGGGCAAAGGAAGCAACATCTGAAAGCTGTGAAGAAACTTGCAGCAATTAAGCATAATTTACTAGACTCTAATGGCATTTATTCTACCCCATTATTCCTACAGGGACCCTTGTAAGTTCATTCTTTTATTGTGACAGGCTTTGTGCAAACAACAAGGTGCACAGTATGTCTTTCTCATTTAAATAGATAACAAAAGCAACAAAGATGGTAATTTTGCTGAGTTCACAGAGCAGGCCAAGGCACCAAGCAGGGCCTCTGTTCTCTGAGTACTTTGCAGTTGCCCTGCTCTTTCTAGGCACAAATATCAACATTATGTTAAAGTATATTTGGAAGAGAACTAGAACTTACTTGTTTGTTTCTTTGTTTTCCTCTCTTACTTATTTAGACACCTATGCTATCAACAACATTTTTGTTGAAAGAAACATTGTCACTTCCTAATGTAGTATGTCATAGTGCAAACTGACCTGTAAGAAGCCATTTAACTACATTGACTATATTCTTCCTTGTGATAAAGAGGAGGAAATGAAGAAACATTGGAAGCTATGTTTAAATCCAGGACAACAGCATAAAATGTCCTAGGCAATTTTCCATTAAGAACCTTATGTTCTAGCATATCTCCAGCAAACATAAGCAGATCCATCTTCAGTGTAGGGTTAATCTAAGTCAGTGTTTCCTGAACACAATGTTTTGAACATTCACAGTACTCTTGAAGGTAGGACAAATGGAGACCTGGTAGCAATGGTAACAAAGTCACCCATATCCTGGGACTTCTACATGTTGCCTTTTATATGTGCCCCATTGAGTAACTCCAAGTGTGGAGTTATTGTCCTTCAGTAATACCTGCTTCTTATACTTGCTTGAAATAAAAATGTGTAAATGAATGAAACCATTAGCAAGGCCTGCATTTCCAGCTAAAGATTTAGGAGCTAAAGTCTCAAATAACCTAAGATCATGGGATTGTAAGGTAAATTGCCTTAAGGGAATGAGATGAAGAAAGCCCACATAACTGTGCAGAAGTGCTAGAGAAGTGGAGTTTAGACATGGATGGGCAAAGAAAATGGGCCTAGATTAGGAATCCAACAGTGGAAATAAAAAATGAGAATTTACTGAGCTGGGCAAATTCAAGGCACAAATCAGCAGTCACTAGTACATCCATCCATGTCCAAAGCCAACCTCTAAACCCTCCAATCTTATTTCTTCTGGTAACAAATTACTGAAGAAACCAAAAAAGCACTGTTGCTTCTCCAGTTCTGCTCTACATAGGGAATGAATTCTGAAATGCAGAATCTCATTAACTTGTATAGTATAGGCTTCACATTTGCAGATGACCTGTGTGAATGAAAAGAAAATGTCACAATGGAGCTTTTGTTTGCCTCCTTTTTCCAGACTTGTTAAATAGTGCATGTGCCTACACAAACACACGCTTGCACACACAAAGTCAAGTGTGTCCAAACGACATAATCGTTAATACAGAGGCATAAATTAAAAAAATGAGGAAATTCTGGAGTGAATGCCACTGTAAACATTTTGTTCACACTCTTTACATGTAAACAGTGTGTACAGAGGTAAATTGTGTGCAAACATAAAATCAATAGTTAGATCATAATGTTGAGGGAATCGTAAAGGGGGAGAATTTAATGGACTATCTTCTTTCAGAAATGTATACACAAAGATAACTTTGTCATTGCAGTCCTCATAATTTACATGTACTGGTAAAGCAACTGCAGTATCAAATTAATCTTATCACAGAATCACAGAATAACCAGGTTGGAAGAGACCCACTGGATCATTGAGTCCAACCGTTCCTATCAAACACTAAACCATATCCCTCAGCACCTCATCCACCCGTCCCTTAAACACCTCCAGGGAAGGTGACTCAACCACCTCCCTGGGCAGCCTGTTCCAGTGCCCAATGACCCTTTCTGTAAAGAATTTTTTCCTAACGTCCAGCCTAAACCTCCCCTGGCGGAGCTTGAGGCCATTCCCTCTTGTCCTGTCCCCTGTCACTTGGGAGAAGAGGCCAGCACCCTCCTCTCTACAACCTCCTTTCAGATAGTTGTAGAGAGCAATGAGGTCACCCCTCAGCCTCCTCTTCTCCAGGCTAAACCACCCCAGCTCTCTCAGCCGCTCCTCATAAGGCCTGTTCTCCAGCCCCTTCACCAGCTTTGTTGCTCTTCTCTGGACTTGCTCCAGAGCCTCAAAATCCTTCTTGTGGTGAGGGGCCCAGAACTGAACACAGTGCACGAGGAGCGGTCTCACCAGTGCCGAGTACAGAGGGAGGATAACCTGCTTGGACCTGCTGGTCACGCCGTTTCTGATCCAAGCCAAGATGCCATTGGCCTTCTTGGCCACCTGGGCACACTGCTGGCTCATGTTCAGTCGGCTGTCAACCAACACCCCCAGGTCCCTCTCCTCCAGGCAGCTTTCTAGACAGACTTCTCCTAGTCTGTAGCACTGCATAGGGTTGTTGTGCTCCAAGTGCAGGACCCGGCATTTGGCCTTGTTAAACCTCATGCCATTGGTCTCTGCCCAGCGGTCCAGCCTGTCCAGATCCCTTTGCAGAGCCTCCCTACCCTCCAGCAGATCGACACTTCCACCCAGCTTAGTGTCATCTGCAAACTTGCTAAGGGTGCACTCGATGCCCTCATCCAGGTCATTGATGAAGACATTGAAGAGGGCTGGACCCAGCACTGAGCCCTGGGGAACCCCACTTGTCACTGGCCTCCAGCTGGATTTCACACCATTTACCACCACTCTCTGGGCCTGGCCATCCAACCAGTTTTCCACCCAGGAGAGTGTGCGCCTGTCCAGGCAGGGGCTGACAGCTTCTCAAGCAGAATGCTGTGAGAAACTGTGTCAAAGGCTTTACTGAAGTCCAGGAAGACCACATCCACAGCCTTTCCCTCATCCAGCAGCCGAGTCACTTTGTCATAGAAGGCGATCAGGTTAGTCTGGCAAGACCTGCCTTTTGTGAACCCATGTTGACTGGGCCTGATCACCAAGTTCTCTTGCATGTGCTTCATGATAGCACTCAAGATCACCTGCTCCATGACTTTCCCTGGCACTGAGGTCAGACTGACAGGCCTGTAGTTTCCTGGATTCTCCCTGCAACCCTTCTTGTAGATGGGCACGACATCAGCCAGCCTCCAGTCCAGTGGGACTTCCCCAGTCTTCCAGGACTGTTGGAAGATGATGGAAAGGGGTTTTGCCAGCACATCTGCCAGCTCCTTCAGTACCCTAGGGTGAATCCCATCCGGCCCCATAGACTTGTGGCTGTCTAGTTGGGCTAGCAAGGCTCTGACCACCTCCTCTTGGATCATGGGAGCCTCATTATGCTCCTCTAGCTCCTGGGTTTGTACACAGACAGAACAACCCTCCTTACAACTAAAGACTGAGGCAAAGAAGGCATTAAGTACCTCAGCCTTTTCCTCATCCCCTGTCACTGTTGTTCCTTCTGTGTCCAATAGGGACTGTATGGTCTCCCTAGTCCTCCTTTTATTATTTATATATTTGTAGAAAGATTTTTTGTTATCTTTCACAGACTTGGCCAATCCAATTTCTAGCTGAGCCTTAGCCCTCCTGATTTTTTCCCTACACAATCTCACTTCCCTCCTGTAGTCCACCCAAGAGGCCTGTCCCTTCTTCCAGAGCCCATAAACATTTCTCTTCTTCTTGATATCCCTCAAGATCTCTCTATTCAACCAAGCTGTTTTTTTCCCCCACCGGCTTTTTTTCCGGAACATGGGGATGGCTTTCTCCTGAGCTGCTAGGATTTCCTTTTTGAAGAGCTCCCAGCCCTCCTGGGCTCCCTTGCCCTTGAGTACTGTCTCCCATGAGACTTTGCCAACCAGCCTGCTGAAGAGATCAAAGTCTGCCCTCTGGAAATTTAATGCTACCGTCTTGCTAACTACCCTCTTCACTTCACCTAGAACTGAAAACCCTATCATCTCATGGTCGCTTAGTCCTAGGCGCCCACCTACTGCCACATCCCCTACAAGGCCTTCTCTGTTCACAAACAGCAGGTCCAGGAGGGCACCCTCCCTTGTTGGTTCATTCACCAACTGTGCAAGGAAGTTGTCTTCCACGCACTCCAGGAACCTCCTAGACTGCTTCCTTTCTGCTGTATTGTACACCCAGCAGATAAAACTGCCTATGAGATATGAATTATAATGAAAATATAATTTGAGTTTTTTGTTTCCCAAATGCACAATTTTTAAAGTTCTTTTCAGTTGTTTTTGTTTATTTTTGTTTGTTTGTTTGTTTGTTTGTTTGTTTTGGAGTCATAAAGATATTAAAAAGATTGGCTTTAACAGTTTAACTTTTTGGACTAAGCCATGGCAGCTGGAAAAAATTACAATCCACTTTCATATTGCAACACATCATTGGTATGAAAATGTCAATAATGTCAGCACATTCTGCTGATAATAATAAGCAAATATAATAAGAGTAAATGTTAATGTTTAAGCCTATTTGTTCACCAAACTCTTGTATCCAGTCATTAGAATCCCCACAACAGTTCTGAAATCTGTAATTCCTGAGCTGCCATATGTTGAAAAAATATTCTTCTAAGTAAAGTAGCAAACCTACTTATCTTGCAGGATACACGCTCTACTTGAATTTGTCTAACTTCTTACAATTTTTCCTCATGCATCACTTCTTCTCCCTCTGCTGACAAAAAGATAGTATTTCTCTCTTTCTGCACCTCTGTTGTGCCAACCTTACCTTTTCCAAAATGTTGGAATGGCATCTGGAGCAACCTGCTGTTTTCTTGTTCTTTGATATCAGCAACAAGAAAAATGAAAGTTACCCCAAAATGGAAAGAACTGAAAATTAATTACTCACACACAAAATTAAATTAAATTTTATCTCTTATTTTAGAGGAATAATTTAATGCTGTTTGCTGCATTTTTTTCCACTGATGAAAGATTATAGTTGATTTTTTCACTACTCAGTTAGCCACCTTTAATTCTAGATGTTGTTTGGTTGATTAAAAGGAGAGTTAATGAAAATCTTCTTTGGAAAGGAATAAAAGCCTAGCATGACATAGTACTTGGTAATGTTAACCATAAATTTCTTTATAGTCAGTATAGCTCATATGTCCAGTCAGACTGTAGCAGTCTGTAGTAATACAGTTTGTCTTTCATAAGACCCAAACAATGTATGATGGTAAAGCCCATTCATTATCAGTCAAGTGTGAAGAAATTTAAGGCTGAGGCATAGGAAGCTAGGTTTCAGAATCATGTCAGCAAGACAATTTAATTAAGACTGCAGCATAAATTTAGACCAAGGCACCTAAAAGCTGAAAATTCAGCTTGTGCTAAAAGCGTCAGACTGATGTTTCTTCCTATACTCAAGTATCCTATTCCCCCTCAGCGCCTGCATTATTGGAGCACAGATGGTGAAAATATGTACTGTTCAAATTTACAAATTTACTGTGTTCATGCACAAGGGTGTTAATTAAGAAAATAGTGTTAGTCTAAACATTATAGCTCCATTTATTCTTTTTCATCCTTTTTTTTTTCATTTTTCAATACTAAAACAAATAAACGTGTATTTCCATTTACCGAACTATTTCGTATACTTTCTAATCATGGAAAGCACATGATGATGGGTTTGCAGACATTGCAATCTATTACAGAACAAGGTAATTAAAATTAAAAACTTTAAAAGCACATGTAATTTCCTCGATGATTCTTAATGCTCTCTCTAGAGACATTAGAGCCATTGTGAAAGTATGTTATTATAGGGTTATTAGACATGATCTTTACTTGATCATCTCAAATTACTCTTCACTGACAAGTCAACTTTGCTGTTGCAAGTTTCCCTCACTGAAAACCTTTGTTGCCTCACTGATTTCACAGATGCTGATAGCTACAAAAGAGACTTGTGGTCCAAGTTAACAATCGGAGTACAATGTCTTTATATTAACATTTTGAAGATGGATAAATGTTATGTTAATGCATATTGCAGATGATAAGTGATAGACTTAAAAAGACAACCTGAAGTAAAAAAACGTAACTATACCTTACTTTTATAAAACAAACTAGAGGAGGAGCTGAATGCAAAGTGAAATAATATTCCATAGTAACAATGATCAAAGGTCCTGAAACCAGGGCTTTCATCTTGCACTTAGCATACCATGGACAGATTTTCTTAAGTGTTTGGTATCAACAGAAAACACTACTTGTATTGAACTATAAACTGGAAATTAATTGAAGGCACATATATTTGAAATCCTCATTGCAATAATATTTTCCTAAGTCAATATTTTATTAGGAAGAAAGCAAATCCTCAAACTGTATTATATTATACTAAGCTGAACTTACTGCTTCATTCTCTCCCTGATTTATGTGTCTATCTATACGTGCATGTATGTATCCTAACAGCTTTCTTCATCTAACTTTTTCTCAGTTTCATCTCCTGCAATCTGATAAGCAATTAATTGGAAATCCTTAACTTAGTTTTCAATTCAGTTATAGTCTTTCTATTTCCACAGTAAATTCTGTCAAATACTTTCACATCAATTGAACTTGTGTTTTAACCTTCAGAATCCTCACTTTTTTTCCCCCTGTTAAACTGAATGATGTAATTGTTGGGGTTTTTATCAAATCTTGCACATCCTTCTCATTTTTATGTGTTCTTATTATATGCTGTCCAATTTATGCATCTGTTAACTATTTTTTTAAGCTTTTTACAGTTTATAAAGGGTTTGTAGAGGTTTTTTAATTAAAATGAGAAAAGTTCAAAAGACACAGGTAGTAGAGCCTGAGTTGCATTTAATCAATGCTATTAGTCACACCATATACTTTACCTTGAGTGTATACTTTACCATACTGTAAACACACTGAAATCCAGACCTGGGCATAGGATAACTGGCTACAGAAAACTAATGGTACACCACTCATTTTGAATTAGAATTAGTTTTCTTAATCTATTCCTTCTCCAATATTTGCATAAAAATATTTACCTATAACACAATCACGAAATGCAAGAATAGTAGATCCATCCAGTCCAACGTCATGTCCTCAACAGTGCCTAATAAGAGCAGATGTTCTAGGAGGAGTAGAAACAGGGCAGATGTACAGTCACTCTTCCATACTGTACTGTCCCTTGTAGCTGCGTCGGCTATGGTTCTTTGTGTTGATGAGCACCTCTTTTTTGAGAACTTTTTCAAAGGTGCTTTTAGTGTGCAAATCTTCCTGACATGCAAGACGTCCTGAGCAAGTTATTTCATGGTTTACCTGTGCACAGTCTGAAAAATTTCATTTGCCTTAAGTGGATCCCCAACATGATGCAATTTACTTCTTCAGATTCTGTATTATAAAACCGGTTTGTGTTAAATGTGCAACAATCGCATAGTTGGTTTCTTCTGGTCAACCATCTTTTTATGATTCTCCCTCATGCCTTCCTTCTCCAAATCATAGACTTCTTAACAATTAAGCTGCCCCTTGTTCCCATCTCTTTAGCCCTTCTCTATTTATTTTCTCACTCTGTCATCTATGTTTCCTTGCATGCCAGGTGTGGGCACATCACACATTTTTGCAGAAGCTTAATAACATTTTTATATTGTTTCTCAGAGATTTCTTAATAATCGTAAATGTCTTTAGAAAACGAATAAAGGCAAAAAAATATAGTTTTGATGTAAGCCAAACAGCTCTGAAGCTGGCTCATTGCATGTATAAAATATAGCATAGTCTAATTTGTAATATATAACATAAAATATGTACTTTAAGAAACAACATTTTGAATTTTAGGAAAATAATATATATCAGAGGTACTGAATACTTTCATGTTTCCCCTTTCTTAATTGAAAATGTTTGCAAACTTGGCCACTTTCATCATTCAGACTACATCAGTTATTCTGGAAAAAAAAAAAAAGGGAGGATGGGGGAAGGCAAACCCATGAGGTGCAAAGAAGTACCCCTGCAGTAACAGAGAAATATTGATCAGTCATGTGAAGCAGATCAGTGAGGAGTTAGCACACACTCATGGGCATCTCATGGACACCAACATTTCTTACAACAGAATTCAGATTTTCTGGGGCTACCTGGCAAACCAGCTCACTGTTGGCAAATGTATGTAAATAAATCCATTTCAACAGAAGTGCTGACTCACAGAGATTACACACAATATTATGTCAGCAATATCAGCACCACATTTTTCATTGTTTCCCATATTCTTTTGTAATGGGTATCCTATTCACTTGGAAGAACAAGGAAGGTGAGATGCCAAATTATATTTGCAACTCTTACCACAGTTTATCAAGAGGGACACTCTGGGACCACGGAAAGCTCCACAGATTCTCCTTCAGATGAACAGTTCTTTGTAGATAGGCTGCAGCTTTATCATTCAAATAACCCTGAGGACTGGTGGTTTTGATAAATAAAAGCTTCCTTCTGTATTGTCTGTGGCTTGTGTCCTTCCTTTCTCAGTCTCATGAGCAGCAGCTGAGAGAAAAGAGGTCACTGAAGCCCCTTAATTACAGAGCTGGAACTGCACTGCTTTCATACTCCCAAAATAGCAAAGCTTACATGAAAACATTAACAGCATGAAATTGCAGAATATTGGAAACAGCTAGCATGACAAAGATTCAGTAAGGTAAACAACAAATGTATTTAAACACCTTTGAATATTGGCAAAATGTTAGACTGCAGACATTTCTGTAGTTAACAACAGGAACAATCTCCCTTTTATTGGTAGCGTTGCAGAAAAATCAAACCTTTTGGGAACAAGACATCTTTTCTAAAACCATGGATTATTGTTACTTGCACTATACTAGTGCTGCTTATTCTTATTGTACCAAAATCTTCCTCTGTGGAGCTTCCTATCTCCCATGGAAACCCAGAGCAGTAAAATTCTTTACTAAGTTAGACCTCAGCAATGGCAAACTTAAAAGAAGCCAAGCAACAACAAAACCCTAAGCAGAAGTATCTTTTTTTTTAATATGCTGTTTAGGTCAAAGTGACCTAAACCCTTATATATATCAGATTGACCCTGTAGTACAAGATCACATCAAACCAATGGAAATCTTGAAGTTTCTTAATGTGATGTCACTGAACAAAAGTTGAAATCAAGTACAAGGTGGGTATATTTTTTTAAACACAAAAAGAATACGCACAATTTGCCTTTAAGCTATGATTAAAGAAACTAACAAATGTGAAATTTGACATATCTGAAAAGTAGATCATAAAAAGAGAACTTGGGTGTTGAGCCACTTTATGTTTGCGATTAACTTCTGAGCATCTGCCTTGGTGTAGTGCTAACAGGAACTGTTCTGCTGTAGTCATTACTGTTGTAAAAGAACAAGTGGAGCTCCTGGATACTGTGGTAATTAGAAATCCTGTGGCACTTATTAAAAGTGTAGAAGCATTAACATCAGAGCTCCATTCAAATTCCCATTTAAATGGTTATTGTTAGCTCAGTTTTGACCTTTTTGTTTCTGCTGTCTGTTATATTTCTTATTTAACCTCCTAAAGACTAGCAGGATCATTACCATTGTGATCCAATCACTGGTCAGGTGTTGCATCCATAAAACTTGCTGAAATAATTGTTGCATCCTTTAGTAGGAAAGGTTGAGTCAGTATTTTTAGTCTTCACTTTTTGAAATTCTTGTTTTCAAGCTTCCTCAGGGAGTCTCATCTGGAAAGTTTAGAATTTAATATTGACAACCAAGCCATTGTCTCATGGTCCCTAAACCTTGTACCAGTAGTTCACTTCCCCGTAGCACAGAAATGACGTGTGCAGCTGATGAGGGGGAAGGTAGCCTTCAGCCACTCTTCAGCATCTAGTGCAGTGGCTGCCTTTATCCTATGACTCAGTAGAGCTGTCATCTGATATCAGATACATGCATGGCATCTGACTTTGGCTGCACCCATAACACGCTGGGTACATGCCGTCTCCATATAGTTGTGTGGCGTCTCCCTGCCAGCTAGCTATATGTGCTGCACGCCTGCAACTGCTACAGCACTGAATCAACCAAGCATAGGGTGTGTTTAGAAGTATCAGTTACATTTTAAAGATACAAAGGAAATATCCCAGACATCCAAGCACATAAGCCCTGCTCTGCTCTGCTCTGTCAGCTGAACATAGATAAACCCTTCCCTTTCCTGGGCATGGAATGCAGCTGGCCATCATTGGCACTGTCTCATCAGAGGCTGCAGAGCCTGGTTCTGCATATAGACTTGCAAAATTAATCATGAATTTCGAAATGTGAGATTAGCAATAGAAATTAAAAAAGTGTTACACCACTCAACAAAAGTTTGCTGTTGAAGTTTTATTCATGTGTACACAAAACACCCTAAATAATCTCTAGGCTATTATAATCATAAATACAAAAAGTGGACCTAGCTGTCTTTTCAGGTTCTGGGTACTGTAGACTTCTGTCAGCATTTCAAGAAAACAGTTTCTGTATTTTGTTGAAACAGAAGTATCTGAAAGTATTTTCCCTTACATAGAGAACTGCAATATTGAGTGTACTGCTTGGGTATAGCCTTCAAGTTGCTGCATCTCGGCTTCAAGCTGAGAGCACCAAACTACATGTGAATCATTGCAGAAGCTGGAGAAAATTAAAAATAAATTTAGTGTTGTATCTCAGTTTCTTCAGACAGAGGCATCTTCTTTGGAGAATCAGTAGCAATTGAGGATTATAAACAATTCCATCCTCCTGACAAGGGCAAAAGAAGTCCACCTGTCTTTTCTCTCAATATTCAGTGGTTTGGCTTTTTTCAAGGAGTCTGCTTCCTTCTTCCACAATGGCTCTGTGACTGCTCCTGGCTGTGGAAGAGCTTTCCTAGGTTTGCTGCTTTACACTGAGGTAGAGTGTTCTGTGTTGCAGGTCCAAACACATATAATGTTTCATTTATAAACATTAAGTCAAGATCTACATTCCCCAAGAAGCTGCATTACTGATTTTCATTCTCAGATTATTAAATATTATTACACAGAGAACAAGTGCAATGTCTGAGGTCTGGAGGACACATTAGCTAACTGAAGAGCTAAAATAACATTAGCTTGATTTTGTCTGGGTTATCTTTGAGACAATCAGCCAGCATTATCTTTCTAGATGCTTGTGAAAATTTTACTTACAACAGTAATTCTCCATCTCTTGTTGTGTTTAGATTAATATATAATAACCTTTTTTTTGGTAAGAAATGCTTTATCAAACACAAGCAATTATGTTTAATAGAGAAGGAAGCAGATGAGCTGTAATAGTTTGTGATACAGAGGAAATCACTTCGCATGCTCTCATGTGCACTCTATACCTTAACCAAAGTGTGTGCGACCTCTGTCTAAGGATAATGCCTCTCAACTTGCCTGGAAGGTACAATTCCACTTCTGGCTAGCTCCAACAAAAACAAGCACCCTGGACACAGGCAGGAAACAATCCAAGCGTAATACCATGACGGAAATACGATCCCACACAAGTAGCATAGGTGATGTGAGGCCTTCCGAACAAAGACTGGGGAAGGAGTCCATAGAACTGATCCAGAGTTGTCTGATCAGAGCCTGAGTTGACATGAAGCTTTAAAGTTAACAATAGGCCTCCCTGGGTCAGTGCAGAAGTAGTGAGTAGTAAAGGATGTTGTCTTAACTTTGCTTGGATGGCCAAGAGAAAAAATAGATCTAAATTCCTCCTATTATTTGGTGAGTATTTTAACTTGGATATTATGTGATAAAGGGAATGACATTATTACCGCTTTCTTTTGGAAGTGGTGTTGCTAGAAGCCTGAATGAAATACACAGAAAATATTTTTCCATAAATGCCATGTGACTCATAAACTTCAGTGACTATGCTGTGTTGTACGATACAATGCACTTTCCTCTGTAGGGTAAACGGCATACTGCTCCGGGAGGGGCGAAGAAATTTATTCTTGTATTTTCCAGATTATTTGACCTCAAGCAGATACAATGTGCAGATCTGTAACTATATACCATACCCTGCATTACTGGGTGATGAATACCAAGGATATATGAGCTACATGCTTTTTAAAAATGTCTTTAACTGAAAAATAATGTGAGCAACTTGTTTGGGGAACAACAATTTAGGTGAATTACATATATTTATAGAATTAGATATTGTTATTTAAACACAGATACCTGTAGATGCATTAGTGAACCAAGATTGAATGATGCATAAAGGAATCATCTTTCTTACAACACTGCACATCTCTGCAGTATATTTTTGGATACTGCTCTTGAAATTAAAACTTTATGAGCACTTCATTGCAGAATAGTAAAAAAGTGTTAAAACCCATTAGCATAGATTGAAAATATTAATGAAATTCTTCTTTGGTACAATAATGGAATTCACTTTTTTCCTCTCCTTTTAGTGAGAAATTATTCCATTGGATAGACAAAATAAATTGATTAAATTGTGACTATAATGTAGAATGAA
This sequence comes from Phaenicophaeus curvirostris, assembly GCF_032191515.1. Classification (NCBI taxonomy): domain Eukaryota; kingdom Metazoa; phylum Chordata; class Aves; order Cuculiformes; family Cuculidae; genus Phaenicophaeus; species Phaenicophaeus curvirostris. Next base: position 122,034,028 of record NC_091392.1, on the reverse strand, counting down.
TAAAAACAGTTATTTTAAATGAAGTCATGCAAGGTTTTTACTTATGCACAACTTCCATCTAATAAAAAAATCCATGCCATTCTTAACTCTAAGGGAAAAATCAGGTTTTACTAAATAGCAATGGCCTTGTTAGGATCAGTGTCAACTGCTGGATACATCAGAACCAAAAGGTACATAAAATTAATCTGCAAATGCCAGTTACAAAATCCTAAATATTAACTGCTCTGTTTTCTTTAGACCTCAAGATCACGTATATAACAAACTTCAAATTATGCTGTCAAATTCCTTTGGAAAGCTTTCCCAAAAACTTGCGATACCATATTTGTTTTCCATTGTATGTAAGATAGCATTTTAAATGAAATTAGAAGGTCAAAAGGTAAGCTAATGTATTATGGCAATGTGGTATAAAATATCTGAAACCAAATGAGCACAGACCAACACTACTATAAATATGTTATCAGTAAGATCATGTACAATTGATAAGAAAATTAGGTAAATAAAGAATTAGTTGTTTTTCCATCTACTGAGGGTATAGATAGTTTTTTCTTTTTTAAAGGAACTAATTCACTGTAATTTTGTTTTTCTTCCTAGGCTCCTCTCTCTCTCCAAATAAGTTCTGAGGGACTCCATATCTTTACCTTGCATTAATTTGTAGCCACTTTAATTTTTACTTTTCCTTCTTTTTTTTTTTTTTTTTGAAGGATGGCCTCAAGTTGCACCATGGGAGGCTCAGATTAGGCATTAAGAAAAATTTCTTCACTGAAAGGGTTATCGGGCACTGGAACAGGCTGTCCAGGGAGGTGGTTGAGTCACCATTCCTGGAGGTATTTAAAAGATGGGTAGATAAAGTGCTCAGGGATATGATTTAGTTGTGGAGAGGTATGGTTGGATTTGTTGATCTCAGAGGTCTTTTTTTCAAGCTAGCAATTCTATGATTCTATTATTCTATTGTTTCTTTTTTCTTAGTCATGGCATCTTTCCTAGTTGCAGCAATGCATCTCTGTTTGGGTACTGGTTGTGCCATCTGGCAGAGCTGGTGGACCAGACACTCTGCATATGATATACACCTGGAAAGAGTGGGTACATCTTTACGAAGATTTGTCACCTCACGACTAGCTGTCCTGTATCTCTTCTTCTGTGATGCCAAATATATAATTTTTTTCGTCTGGAAGTGTTCACATGTCTTATTTACTTGTAGATTGTACCTGATTCCTGGGCAGATTATGTAATATGGTTATTATAGGGGAAAAAAACCCAAACAAAAAAATCAAGATTAGAAGTAGAAGACCAAGATGTAGTATTGTATCTAGAGGTGAACCTATTGAAAATCTGTATCTTTGGGAATGAGTTGCATTTTTTAATATGGCCAGATGACAGAAACAGTCCCATATTCCCTTACCCTGCCTCTTGCATGGACCGTTAATAAGCAGGTACTTGTCTAATCATTAATAACCAGGTCTTGACATGATTAACAGACAGGAACTTATCCACATTCTGTGTAAGAGCATTTACCACCTCCTTAGTGCAACAGACAGACCAAAGCTTCTTTTTCTTAAACTGATCTAAAACTCCAGGACGTTATTACAGTCCCTGAACAGTGCAGCCATTAAACAGAACATTTTAAATCCAGGAGTTCCCAGTTGTTCACTGCTGCTTTGATGGATATCTGCAGATTAAAGTGGATAAGAACTGTTGACAAGTTGAAAACTTTGGAGAAATCCCCATAAGTTGAACTGCAAAATTAATAGACATAAGGAAAATATTGTGCTTTAAAATGCAGAATTGAATTTGATTTTAGGCTTCATTACATAGGGTAGCTATCTACTACAAAGCTATTTCTGTACATAGTTATTCTGTTTCTGGCTACCTACTTTGAGAATGCTATAGGTAGCAGAACGCACACAGTTTTTCAAATTTTGTCACGACTTGGAACACTTCCTTGTGTCAACTTGGGCAATTCATTATCCATGTAATAAAGTCACCATTTATTATGCAAAACAGCATTAAAAATGTAATTGGAGGGAAAAAAAAACCCACCTCAATTCTTCCCTGTATTATATCTTCATTGATGTCAACTAGTTGCATATAAAAATAAATAGGGTCAAACGCTGCCTGAACTGCTTACAGCCTCAGTTTACTTCTCTGTTAAATTGGTTTGTCTTTCCCACCTTATATCAATACATTATGTGTATCATTACTAGGTGGCAAAGATTTAATTATATTACTTTGTTTTTACTAAAAGAGATAAACAATACCTCTAGTATTGCCTTGCATAATTATGAAGCCAAAAGCAAATTGCCCTTAAGATTTTTTAAATCTTCCATAACTGTGTAGAATAACTAAATAACAGAATCAAATAATTTGTTTCAACAGGCTCACAAAACTTGACTTGTTCCACAAAATATAATAAATATGTAAATATTTAGCTCGGATAAAATAATACTTACTGTCAATTTAAAAGATAGAATTGGCCCACTGAATCCTGGAAGTCATGGCAGCAGAAATACTGAGAATCTTCAGAACAGTTAGAACTGAATTTGCTGGAAGAGAGTTGCCAAAAGTGAACAGTGTTGTGCAGTACTGTGACTTAGGAGTCTAGAAATATGCGTTATGGATCTCCCTTTTTTGGTTAGCAGATCATCCATGAATCAATATTTGTTATTCATAAGAATTTGCTGAATACACAGGATGAACAATTCATTAGTTCTTTAAATTCAATATGTTTATTCTTTGCTGTTAGCATTGTTTGATTGCTCACCTATAGCATTTTTCTTTTTTGCCGATGATATATTTGTCAAACATATGAGTCACGCACTTCTAGTAGGAGCCTCCGGTGGCTAAACATCAGATTAAAACTGAATAAACTGAATTTAGGAAGATTACCTGTTGGTTTTCTGCCTGCTGACAGAGAACATTTGGGATCTGTGAACTAATTTTAAAGGCTTTGAAAGGTGAATAAGGAGAAAATCAAATCTACTTTTTGTAGTTTTAAATTTACTATTAGAATTAAGGGAAGAAAACTTATTGTCAAATATGTGGCAACCTAATCTAAAATTAACCAGTCTTAATAATTTACTTAATTCACAGAAGTATTTAAAAGTAATTTATAGATTTCCTTCATTTCACTTGTTGAATTCAACTTCATTTATATCTTCAATATATTTGAACTTGTTTTAACATTTTTCAAGAAATTATTTCTTGCATAATAATAGTCTTAAAATACATTTTCAAAAAATTCTTATTTCTTGAAATGAAAAAAAATTATTCTTTTAAAGGACCTTTACCATTACACTGTGTCTGAACCTGATGCTTACAATCCTTTTCCAGCATAAGTTGGTAACTTTATTTGTTCCTTTACAACAGCAGTCAGTCATGGAGATAACGGAAATGAAAGTGCTGTAGTAAGTCACTGCCATTTAGGTTTCTGAAAAGTTTTCATTAACAGTATGTTTATTCTATTGTGTGAACAGAAGAAAAGCATAAAAGGATTAATAAGACACTAAATGTAGTTAACATACTAATGGAAAGTATTGTGTGGAAGAGTGAATTCCACTGTGGTAACTTAATAGATATCCCACATTTTATAGCAAAGTTTCTGCAATAATAAATCTTACCAAAGAGAGCTAAATAAGATAACTTTAACATTGGTAAGAATTGATTGAAATTTTGCAGGTTATCAGTCATTGTTTTTCTACACCTATGCATTTGTATTATTGATAGGATGGTGGAAGCTGACTTAGCCAAGTGTTGATTTAGTAACATTTTTCTTTAAAATAAAAAAATATCATTTCATTTGAAATACTCCATAAAGTATTGTCATAAGAATGTAACTTTGAATAGCTAATGAAAGTATGCAGCTGTATAGATATAAACCACTAGGCAGAATGGTTTCCTGTCCCAAAAGAAGGCTGAAACAGCCATGTCTTACGTTTTTATTTTCTGAAATCATAGAATCATAGAATCATAGAATAACCAAGTTGGAAGAGACCCACCGGATCATCGAGTCCAACCATTCCTATCAAACAATAAACCATGCCCCTTAGCACCTCATCCACCTGTGCCTTAAACACCTCCAGGGAAGGTGACTCAACCACCTCCCTGGGCAGCCTGTTTCAATGCTCAATGACCTTTTCTGTGAAGAAATACATCTTCAAGAGTATTAGACACCTGAATACTCAAATACTTTGAAATAACTGTAAAGATCATTGATATTTCTGGGCATACCACACATAAACTTGGTGAGACATATTAGAAAGTTCTTCTTTCTTTCTCCTACTACCTTTTATTTTTCCGAAGTAAATCTTCCATGACCTTATTGTGAATATTTAAGAATTGGTCACACCTTATATGAAATGAGAATAAGTATGGACTCTATTTATTTCACTGAAAAATCAGTTCTGCTACACACAGCAGAAGGAGAAAGTGTGAACTCCATATTCTGAAGTAAGAAGTATGGCAGCAGAACAAGCTTAACATAAAAATAACATGTAAGCATGTAGAACCAGCTGTTGCTTTAGGAACTAGCAAAACAATACAGATAGTAGAGGAAACAAGCCTATTAATGCCCAACTTGAATCTTAGAGGAGACTTTGAAAATGTCTTTAGCACTTATTCCTCTCCTCTCATAATTGTTTTGCAGAAGATCTCTCAAAGTCACAGCGCTGCTTTCTACTTAAATAATTAATGTGCCACGGCAAAGGTAAGAAATGTTTCCAGGAAGTTAAAAGTATTTTGCAAGATGTTACAGAGATTGCATTCTTAAATAATGTCATCAAATATATCACTGAGGCAGGAGAAATACAACTATAGTTGGTTCTACATAATGGCTCAAACTTTCACTGAAGTAACACAGGTAGGGTTTCCTTCTTATCACAGAAGAAACTACTTTAATCCCAAGCCAAATTTCTTACAGCAGCTTTTTCCCCTAAAGAAGGTTCCGTATAACTGAACTTGGTATGGTTGAAAGTGTGGCTGCTGCCAGGATTCCAGGAAAAATACAGTCACTGGTGTACGCACCAACTATGTTGCTTTTGTTGCTTTGAGCAATTCTCCCTGTGCCCAAGAAATACTCAGTGGCATGGCTGCTGATATTCCTTGCAATCACAGCTCCTTACATAGAAAGAGTTAAAAGAAAGCCTGTACTTTTGTTGGTTTTGTGCAACTTGATGATCTGATTTTTGCTGCTGTTTCATTTTGGCCCTCCAGCATCCTATACCTCCTTAGGACTTGCTCTTGCATTTTCTGTCCCTGCATTTTCTTTCAGACAATCGTAATTACTTTCAGAGATACCATGATTCCCCTGCCTTTTCAGATGTAGGAGTTTGTATTTCTTTCTTTTAGTGGGTATATGTGCTGATTTGAAATATGTCATGTGTCACCTGTCCTCAGTATTTCTTGTAGCAGTTCCAGGACACAAATACAACAGTAATAGTAGCAAGTATTGTGTTTTATCTTCATAGAAAGATGCTGAAAAATAGGAAAACATGCAATAGGACAAAAAATGTAGAAATTATTAGTGAAAATTCAGGCTCAGGACTGAGAGGGAATCACTAATTAAGTTGAATGTTTGAAAATCTGCTTAAACTGTCCATAGCTGCATCAAATTATTCATGACTAATTTGGGAAAAATCTCATGATCCTGATGACTTTATGCTACACACAAGACTTGTTTTAGGCATGATTCAAATCTCTGAAATCTACACAAGATATCCCTGCACCATCAGCAAACAAATTTGTGTCACAAGTTTCAATTTTTTTAACTGTTCAGTATTAACCTTTAAGAAAATAGAAATAATTACAAGCAACAAACCCAGTTTTTATTCTTGCAGCAAGTAAAATTCAATATGACAGCTGTGTAAAACGTGGTGAAACTTTATCCCTTCATCTTGCAGAAATTACTGCTGCTAGAATGCACTCTTTGATTAGGATGGAGGATCATTTGGCAAATAAGACCCCCTCTATCTCTACTAAATGAGTTTATTTTATTTCAGAAAGAAAAAAAAAGAATTATTAAAATAATGGAAAAAAATGCCATACAAGTCACATTTGCAGGTTCTGTTTTAAGGCAAACATTGATTTACTCTTGACAAGTAGTAAATGATATAAAACTGCCTATATATCGCTGTACGTTTGCTGACCAAGCATATGCCACTCTAGTAGTAGAAACTGAACAGTCAAAATGGGTATTGCAGTATGCAATATTGTTGAAATTAAGAATCTTCTTTTTAGGATGCACTGCGGCTTCTTCCAAGCATCCAGTTAAGGAACTGCATGCAAACCTCAAGTCAATTTTTATAACAAAGGAGAGGACACAGAAAAAGGAATTTAAAGTAAGTAGTCAATAAAAGGTAAGGACCAACCTTGAAGTGAAATAAAAAGCCAAAAGGATGTTAGAACTTCAAAACAAAATCAAGCCTTATCTTCAATGTGTATAAGTGAAAAGGATATTTGATCCTTTCTACATCCTTGAAGTACCATGGCTGCAGGTAATGTTTTGCACTGTAATGCTTCATTAGTTCAAAGCTCTGTATAAACATTAGCTAATGAAATTTCATACTATCTCTACAAGGCAACCTCTATTTCACTTGTGTAGCAGATAGGGAAATGGAAATGCATTTTCTTGTCCAAGGACACACACCAAGACTTGTATGGCACTCAAACCCTTATTTTCTAGCCTGCGATCATTTCCTTTATCCTGTAGTGCTTTTTAGTCTGCTTCAAGTACATGTGAAGAATGCCTTGACTGTCAACAAATTACAGGTAATAAAAATAAATGTTTTTATTGAAAGTCCTATATAAAATCTAAAGTATAATTGCATTAATTTAGGAGGTTTTGATCTATTACAAATACATTATTTTCTTTCTTTAGTCTAATACATGCAATATCAGAAATGTGGGGTCATAAATTAAGTACATTCTTATAAGGTTATTGTTATGCCAATATTCTGTATGAACAATGTATTTCACTCGATAGTTCACAGACAAATCAACTGCAGGCAGATAAGGCCCTACATATATTAGCCTAAATTGAGCTGATCTCATAAACTCTGAATTCAGATGTGAAACCAAATGGATAAATGCTTCAAATAAAATTTCCAAACTCTGCAAGAAAGCAGCTCAGGATAGAGCCTTGGAAAAGTTTCTGGGTGTAGGTCAATGAACTTGGGTTTTGCAGCAAAATTAGAGCCAGAGAAGTGGGACTGAGTGATAAGTTTACTTTGCAGAGTTTAGGTAGCTCAGTATCAGAAGGCACAGTTAATCCTGAGAAAGACTACAAAAATTATTTCTCTCTTTCTTAATTCCTTTTATATGAGTGTTTCAGATGATCAAATATTATTATATTGAAAAGAACTGCTGTGTTTTCTGTATTTGTCATATAGTCATATCTCGAGTGATGTGCATGTGGCCTCAGGTTTTATTAGGCAAACATATAGGTATTTCTGGGCTATGAGAGTATAGGTTAATTCCTCATATGAAAGCATTGCAGTGGCAGTTCTGTCCCTTTCTCATCTAAGTTACTTTTATGGAGGAGTTTTTCTGTAATGATAATTCCAGGATCACTTGCCATGATTCACCAGCAATAGCCACCACTTTTGTTGCCACTTGCTGGACATGAAGTAAGGACTGAACTGATGTGTCAGTAAAACCACACTGTATGCCCCTGAAGTAGCTTGCAAGTGCCAGAGATGAGCCAAATGAGTGCACAACGATAGTTCCCAGCAGCAGTTGGATGGACACGGCACGGTGTACCTAGCACTTATCTTTAGCTAGAAACACATTTTCAAACTTACAAATCTTTACCTGTGTCGTTGTGTGATGTAAAATCATGAATTACTTATATTCCAGCTTCCTGCAGTACCTGGAAGCTCTGGAAAGGGCTGAAGTGTCCCAGGCCACGTAGGGAATCAGGCAGCCTTTTCAACGGTCATCATCCTCAGGCTCTGACAATGGTTGAATGCTGACAACAGGACACTTTCCCACCTTAGAGCTACCTTTATACTGCCTTGTACCCTCCAAGTGTCACGCCACTGGTAGAAATAGAGTATGCCCCAGCCACGGGGGTTTATGTACGTCTGTGTGTGAAGCTGTGCATACAACTGTGATAAAGGAGAGAGAGGTATATTATATATACATATAGACACATACTCTTGAAGAAAAAAAAAACAATAATTCAATGCTAACAGATACTCTGCATTGAATATTGATTGAAGTACTGGGAAGCATGCTAGATTAAAAAATCTCAACATTTTAAAACTAGCAGAGATGGAGACTCTTCTGGGATTTTCTGAGAGAAACATCATTAAAGGCTAATAGGACGTTGGAGCTGAAAGTCTTGAAGAGAAAAGAAATTGGAACTTTAGCATCAAAAATAGTCAAGGGAAGAGAAAGTAGAATGGAAAAAACCCCCAAATTCCAACATATACTAGAATTTTTTCTTTCTGTTCATCTTTTTCTCATATGCACCCATACACAAAACATTTTCTCTCTTTTAACTAACACATAATAGACATAGGTTGGATCTCTAAAGCAAAGCATAAAATCAGATTACAGTGTTTTCAGGTCCCTAAAAGAATAACAGGAAATGATTACAAGAACTATCATACTTTTGAAATACAAACTTCTTCAACAATCTTGAAGCAGTAAAAGATACCTGAATTATGCAATTTATACAACTCTGTATAAAGTTATAGAACTTGGACAATTGTTATAAGCTGTATAAATTGGACAAACATCAATGGAATGAATAGAGAGTTGTGGTCCTGATTTGGATTTCCTTTTAGAAAAGAAACAGTGCACTGGTGATTTTAAAAATAGGCAGTTCTTACCTTAATATTTTAAGTGAAAAGTTACCAAATGTACTCCCCGGTTTCTACTTTTGCCTCCCCTTCTTCCTTTTTTTAAACTTAGTCTTGCCCTTCTCAGGTCCTTTTTATATCAGTAGCAATGAATATAAGCATTGTTAAAACTACAATTTTCTAGGGAAATATGTCATTCAGTAACAAGACAGAAATCAGTGTTACTTGGTCACATGCTATTTCTTTGTCTTCTTAAATAATTAGTATTAAAACCTCAATTTTATTAGATATCATTTTAATACGTAGATCTTATTATATTCTCAAAGGATAAAGACAATGAAGACTTGCTGCTTGCAAGATTCAAGCTGTCATAGCTCCCCATGCCCATTGTCCTTTCTCCATTGAATCCTTAGATGAACAAATGTTCTTTCAGTACTTCATTTTGATGTCACTATTCAGCTGGTATCATTTTATAAAAACATTTCATTCTTCAAGCACTAGATTGCTCTAAAAGTCTTTCAGACAGAAAAATAATAAATAACTAATTAGGTCAACAAGAAGACTTTCAACTGCCTACATGATGACACTGATATAGAAATACCCTGACTTGTGATTTCTAGGGCAGGAAGAGTTGGTTTAGTGAAAAAGACAAACTTCTCATTGTGCTGTGAGAAGTGCACAGAGGAAAGAACAGGCATCTAAGACACAAACTAGCAATCCCCTATGAAAGTGTGTTTGGGGTCATAATCCCATAAACCAGCACTTTGAGCATCTCCCTCTTTCACATATGGATGGAGCAGAGCCCACTTCCCAGCAGATAAGTAGTACAAGGCAAGAACCTGAGGTTGGATGTGAAGATCTGGAGTATGTAAAGAGCAACAGAGGACAGTGTGGATAACTCATGTTAGAATGAATCCGAATTGTCTTTTCTAATAGTATTTGGTTAATAACTCAGCAGCAGAAAGACACTGTAATAGTCCTGCCAGAGAATGACTTCTGAGCATTTATTAGGGCCTATGCAGAGCTATGAACATTAGATAGGTCCAGAAGTATCAACAGCATTGTAGTTTTCTGTCCATGTTTTAGGGTTAAAACAACCTTCCATCACAGTCTTGTACCACCTGTCCCTGTCCCTCTCCCTTCCTTCTCACCCTCAGCACCCATCCAAGAGGTCCTCAGTCAGCAAATAGCTGATGGAAACTTTCAAAGCTAACCAAAGAAGACGGTAGCTAGGCAGCTCTCAGGAAAACTAATAGCTTACAGCATTTTAAATATGGGGGGTTTTCCCCTTTAAAATTCTTTCCTTCCCATGCTCTGTCTTTATCTCACAGTCCTAGGTGGGAGATTAATCTCTGGAAGTGAAATCCAGCTGAAAGTCTGCAATTGTCAAGGAGGGATGGTGGTCAAACAGCAAATAAATGGAACAATAGAAATTAATACAAATTGATTACAATTATATGAATGTCAGCAAACTATGCATATATAGCAGATTTTCCATTTATTTTTTATTTAAATAAGAGCTACATTTATGATATCCCATAGAGGAGGATAAATATTCAAGGACCTTAATTTTCATTAGTACACTAGCAAGTAAATTTTCAAAGTGATGCACAGGGATTTAACTGCATGAGTCCCATTAATGTCAATATTTTGAAAATTTACTTCCTATGAGCTTCTAGAGAGAAGATGGGAAAAAAATGAAGATGACTGTCATAATTTTAGGAAGACAACAGGGAAAAGCTAGTCATCACTTTGACACTGTGGTACTTTAATCGGTAAAAGAATAATTTAAATAACATCTTCAAAAGTGAGCTTCATTTCAAGCATGGGCACAGATTGTGGTATTCTATCAAGAGTTTCTGCTGCACGTTACAAAACAATGTACTAGTAAGACTTTTCCTTTCCTTTAGATTTTAACAGTAGGCCAATTCTGCTTGTCTTATGGGAAGAGTTTAGTGGGAGATGTTGGTCTTAAAATTACCAATTATACTTTATGTCTAGGTCTAGAATTTCAAACTTTGAGAGTAGGACTTTTTTTTGAGAGAGAACTTAGGTCCTTTTTGACTAGTTATTAAGTTACATAAATGAGACTGGAAAATCCTTTCTTTCTCTTATGAAAAGAATTATTTCAGTATTTATTTATGAGTGGCAGAATTTTAATTCAATAATAATTAACATTTTTTTTTGTCATGCATAGTGTTACCAATATGCTTATTCTTTCCCTGTTAAATTAACTTTTGTATTCATGACGTACTTTTCTTTTGTGTCTATAGTATAATATATGAGAGCAATTGCAGTTTAGTTAAATATGTATTTTCTCAAAGAAAGCATCAGAAGGTGTGGCAATTCATGCATCACTGCTTGTTTTGCAGTTCAGCTAGGAGGAACAAGGAAAATCATGGGAAACGCCTTTGAACTAAGGGTAGAAACTTACAGACTCAGGAGACTGAGAGGGAACCACGCTAACCAATATATACTTTTCATGGGCATCACTAGACAGAAGACCTAAGGTGAATGGACATTTCAAGCCTGATTTCAGAATACGGACATGTGTGAAAATGCAAATTCACAGTTACTGGTTTTGTTTGGCATAGGTCCTTGGAGATAAAGGCAATTAAAGAAGATGCAGGTAGTGCTAACACAGTTGTTTCTTTGCTTCAATCTTTGATATAGAGAATGAATGGCATTTTCTGTTTTGGGCTTGCTTCGCCTGTCAATAATGATGATGAGATCTTAACGATTGAGTTATCATAAGAAAAGATGCTGAGAGAAACCAATAATTGAAAAGCCCCAAGTCAGCAGGCCTAAATGATAGACAACATAGAGTTCAGAAGAAGCTTAGGTTTGAGGGGACAGAGCAAGTAACAAAGTGCAGAGGCTTTAATTAAAAATGCCTACTATATCAGTAACTTAGAGGGTGGCAAATTTTATGTCTCTAATTAAAAAAGGCTTCAGAAGTAATCCAGGAAGTAATCCAGATGAATAAACATTGCATCTGTATCAGGAAAATAAAACAATAAACACCTGAAAGACCAGAATATGACAAAAGCTTAGCCTGCAGAGTTTTCAGAAGAGTCTCACTGATGTGCTAAAACTCAGTGACTGTCATCAAAGTAATAAATAGCAAGTAGTTTATTCCATCCTTTGACAAGGTCCTGCACACAAAATGAATAAGGCAAGTAAATATTACGGGGGATCAAAACTGGATATGAGACAGAAGAGAAAGCCTGGAATTAAACTGTCAGTTTCTCCTGTGGGAAAGCAAAGAGTGCCTCAAAATTCCATCCTGAGATCAGTGTTTTTTGGCATAGTCGTGGTATGGAATAGGGGATGAGCAAAGTAAGGAGGTTGCAAAACTTGTGTGGGTTACAAAAGAGCAGAGAAGGTTCTGAGGAACTTCAGGAAGACCAGACACTGAGCTCATGGAGGCCACCAGTAGGTTCAATACTGCTAAAACACTGGCCAAAAAAATTACAAATTCCTCATATATTTTAAATAATTTTAAATTAACTTTCCTCCTGCTTCAGGGAGGAAGGATGCAAATGCAAGGAAAATAAGAGATGGCTTATTATAAACTGATAAATGGAAATATCTGCTCAGAGTATTTTCCAATAGACTATGGAACTCATTGCTGCTAGAAGTCATAAAAGCTGAGAATTTATCAAGATTAAAGAGGCTCTTTTGCAAAAGCAAATTAATAAAATAACACTTATATAGAATTTTAGTGGCTAATTCTAAGAAAGGGTCCGCAAAGACATGAAAGGCATTTAACTTTGCGTTGGCTTGTGCTTGTCTTTAAAGTATTGCTTCAGCCTGTAGTTAGGTTATATTCTTCACACAGTAACTGCTTGTGCAAACAGACTGATGTTTAGTGATCCAGAAAACTATTTCTGTAATTTTTGCTTTTTATTTTGCTTCACTGCTGGTTCCTCAAACTCATATGTTCGAAACACAGAACACAGAGGAGGGAGTGCCAAAGAAAATTCAGAGATTTCAGATAGGCCTTTTTCACTGTCTGACTCAAGGGCAACTGGCCCTTGCAATCACAATTGCAACCACAACAGGGAAACTAAACAAATGGGGAGTGGGAGGATGATTAATTCTAAATTTGGTCTCTGAAGTAATAGGAATACCATCAAAGGGATCTGAGTCTAGATTTCAGTGGATAATCATAACATTTTCTTAGGCAGGAATCAGTGCCCAGTGAATGTGAGGATTTTTACACATAGGATGGGTCAATGAAAGAGTGAATTATGACAAGGAAGGACCCTTGACAAGATGTAATGTATAATGAAAACATCACTGAGATAATAACAAATAGATGTGTAGATTAGGGAAAGAAGTTTAGTCTGGGGCTGGATGGAAATACAGTCATGAGAAACCAAATCTTTTAAATAATAGTTTATTCTCACTTGTGTCTTTGGAAGTTTGATTTATTTTATTTTCATGTGCCCGCTTGTCGCCTGAAGTTTCCTCTACCTCCCTGCGCCTTCTGTTCTGAGATTGTGACAAGTGTGGAAGGTAAGTCAATTAGAGAAATAATGAGGTACAAAGCTGTGACCGTTTTTCTCCCTCCCACAGTGACTAGCATTTTTTAGGGACCTAGACCTGGGAAGATGGGAAAAATAAAAAGATATTTTAAATATATGAAGAGAGAATCACAACTGCCTTAGACAAGCAAAGAAAATTTCCTAACATTAATCTACACAGCAAAGAAGATTATTTTGCCAGTTTAGTTTTAAGTGCAAAATCTTTCATACACCTCCAGAGAGGTTCTTTACTGGCAGAACAGTAATATAAAGACGCTAATCTGTCAAATCAAAATGTCACTCCCCTCCTCCTCATACAAATTCCTTTCCTTCCCTCTCTTTGGCTGCCTCTCTATGCATTCCCCAAGTTTAATCTACAGTTTGACTTCAAATACAATAATTTAGTTGCTCTGGACATATGGTTAAAGGACTGCATATAATTGCAATTCTGAAGAGATTAATACCTTATATTGGTCCCCCATTTCTTCATCTATCTTTGCAGCTTTTAGTATTTTATAAGAAAAGGAAAAATGATTTGTTTCCAAACAATCCTGGTTTATTGCCTATTCATACAGCTGTCAGAACTCATGTACTCTCCTAAAAGCACTGCAGTAAAGCATGTAGAGTAAACATATGTTTAGATTTATTGGTTACAGTTGACAGCATATAGAAGAAGCTATAGCCTAGAATGAAAGCCTACAGAAATGTCTATTGATTTGTAAAGACAAGCTTTATCTATTAAAAATAACTCTTGCTGTGCACATGCATTTTGTGTCCTAGTTCAATGGCTATGTCTTACAGGCAACATGGACTTCTCCTGTACCATAAACTGTGCTGGTATCTCGTAAATGAACTCTTATTTTCTGGAATGTATAGCATGTCCTAAAAGTGGTGACCTATATTTTAATTTGGTAAACAATTCTCAGCACTGGGACCATTTATCTGATCATTAGATTAGCATTTGTGGGGTTTTTTTTAATAACCACTTAAAATGGAAATGCTAAACTAATATGAAACAACAGACTTCATGATTCCCTTCAAAGTGTACAGAAAAAGCTTGACTTTAAAATAAGTGATAGGGTAACACCTGCAGATAGTTACATATGTTGGGCTTAAATATGCAAAAAAAAAATAGATATCATAGTGTGAAACTAGGAACTACATAAACCACTAAGGGAAGCACTTTCTAAAAGGATTGCTGTGAGTCTGTGGAATGCTGAATGCCTGTAACTCCTGTTTATCTAAATAAGAACCGATGAAACACAATACCTTGCAGTGTATCTAAGTCTTTTTATGTAAAATAGAAAATGAGTCTTTAGTTACATAGCATATAACTGTGCTGGTTTTGTGAAAATGCCTGTCTCAGTGTTCAGTGAAGGAAGACATGTTTAAAGGCACAAACTTATATGATAAAGATTAAAGAGATTGATACTGGTTATTCCAGACCTGGAGAATTTAGGAATATATTAGTAGATTCAGCCATACAAATAGAAGCAGTCACTACTTAATATAGTCCACTAAATCTTTTTAGATATGTAAGAGAAAATCCACTGCTTGAACAAATAATCTCAGCACAATATTACTTCTATAGAAAACTAGAATATGTAGTCTCCCAATACATTCAACATTTACTCAGCTAGTCCATAAATAACTTGCTCTATGTCCATTTAAAGCAAAATTTTCAAGCTATATTGCACTGATTGTTAATACCAGCCCCTGGACTATGTGTTATGTGATAAATTAATCCACCCTTCAGTAAAGATATTGAGGCAATATGATTTTAGTCTATGATTTATGCATAGAATATCTGTGCATGATACTGCTAGTCTAAAATGTATTCAGAGAGGAACATAATTTGAAATATTTTTGGTTTTGTAAATTTAAACTAGAAGCTTGTGAATTTTTCTAGTTAACATGATACTTGCAGAAATATTGGAAAAATGTATACATCTTGTTCGCTGGCGTAGGCTTGTGTCTTCATTAACATTTCGGGCCATTTTGAAAAGCAATTTTTGCATGTGAAATTCAGACAACTGCACTACAACTCTAATGGGTTTTAACCAGAGATATGGGCTCATGACAGTTTTAAACCATGTGCATGGTGAAGACATTCAATTCTGCAGACCAGGCCGAATGTAACCTGAAGTAAATATATAATATTGGGGCTCAAGCATGAACTGCTTTGATCTAATGCTATTCTCTTATTGAGCTAACCTGCTTGCTAATGTAGATGTAAGAATATATTTGCTTTGAGATCATCAGTACCTTCGCTGTTAAGGCCAGAAGCATAAATCAAAGGAAAATAAAAGAGATGCAGAATTAAACAAAAGCCTTCATAGTTTTAATCACCTTTTCCTTTTCATTAAAACTAGGAAGCAAGACTAGGTATAATTAATTAAGAAGTCTTGTCTCAGCCAAGATTTTTCTGAGGTATAAGCCTAATTAGTTTTCATCCATTCTTCGATTCATTTCTTGTCAGTTATGTGGAAGACATCAGAAATTTACTGGTTTTATTTCCATTGAAAAACTGAACTTCTGAGACAAGAAAGCATAGGTTATCCGGACCCAGAAATTTACATTCAGTGAAGTGTTTTATTACCAAAAGAAAGAGGAAATAATGGTTTTAGGAAAGTATTAACAGGAATTTGCCATATTGCAGTCTAAATCAGAATGACAAAACTGAGCACAGAAACTTTTCAATGCAACAGTGAACCAAGAACCTTTCTTGTATAAGCCAACAGATAATATAAAATAAGAGAAAGACAGAGATGTCTCGAGGCAGTAAATTAGATTTTTCTGGGTGTTCTTTTTATGTGCAGAACAATTCCAGTGTCAGCATATGAAGCTTTTAAACATTAAAGCCCTGCAATGCCCATTATCAACATCATTGTGTACATTGTCAAAAGGCAAATGCCTGAATTATAAAAGCCCTTTTTTATTTCTAATTTTACTTCTTGTTTGACTAGCTAAGATTATATGAACTGGGGAACTAAATTTCACAGATAGTAATAGTGACTATCTCAGGCATAAGAACTACTTGCTTCTCTTCACAGTAATTTGTATCGACTGTAATCTGGTTAGCTGATGCACAACCGTGGTTATCTGATGAGTATGCCATGAACCAAAAACAAGAGTTGACAATTTTTTGGTCTTTAACAAAGAAATGTTTTGCCATCCCATTTAAACTAGAGATTCAGCATCATGCTTTAAACCACCACTTAAAGTATCCTCTAAATCTTGTCACATAACTACAACTTGTATTTTTGCTTTGTGGTCTCAGTCAACATTTTGCACTCAGCCCCTTTTCCAGATGATGAAGCCAGCAGTATAACACCACTAATATTTTTGCAGTTTTTCCATGCAGATTTTACTTCCTGGTGCTTTCCATCTTAGATGTGTCCACCTTAGATTCTCTCAGTAGTCTTCATGAAAATTTCTAAGCTAGCCCTCTATTTCTGTGGCTTAAATTGCCTTTCTGTAAACTTCATAGCTATGCATTGCATTACTCTATTGATTTGTATCAGTCTGCTGTATCTCTGCCGGAGCCATCATGTCAAGGCTCCTTTCCTTTCCTTGGCTCTGTACCACATTTGTCTTTCATTTCAGACATTTCACTCTGCTGAGAAAGCATTTATGGTTATTTTAGGCCAGTTGCCTATTATGCTTCACATACAGCTTGTTTCTTCTCTAAAAATTAACCTAAGGATCAAAGTCATATAGAAATTACAGAAATACCAAATACTGTTTAATTTGCTACTGTACAGAAAACAAAGAGCAGAATGTGAGGCCTGTGTTTTATATCTCAAAGTTTTAAGAATTTGGAAGGAATCTGGGAAATTACTTACAAACTGCTGAAACCTACAAGGCACCTAAGTGAGGAAACTGAGAGGTGTTTAGTGCCAAATTGATGTGCCTTGCAAAAATGACAGATAAAGAAACTTCCATGCCATGGGCGTAATAAGTTCTGGGTTAGTTACATTGATGTGTGTCCTTCTTTTCAAGGCTTTTGTGTCAAATCCCCCACCAAAATAAAGGTTTATGAGTTTTTTCTAAATGTAGTTTGAGATAGTAGTCAATAGTCTCGACATTCTGTACAACAGATGCAAAGACAGTAGGCTATTGAGAAGCAGTGGGATTTAATGTAAACAGCCTGACACTGTGATTCAGAAAATCTAAATTCTCCTCCTGGTCTTGCTCAGTAGCTTTGGGAAAAATAGTTTCTTTGATTATCTTTTTTCTGAGCACTGCATAAGTGCTAGTTAATACTAGTAAGAGGCAAAAACAGTAGCAAGATTCTTGAATTACATTTGAACAGCTGTAGGTAAAAGTGTTTTACCTCAGTACTAGGAGAGAAAACAATCTCATTCAACGTCAAGGTTCTCCACTTCAGAGAAAGAACTGGAAAAAAATATTCTTATAATTCCCTATGAAATATATCCTGCGAAAGTGTACTGTGCCTGTATAGGAAGTATTTAAGAAAATTAGATGCATATATTTAGATGGCCTTTTACATACAAAAGATTTTAACTCTTAAATGACAATAACACATCATTATGTGCAAGGAAAAGTGACATAGATATGGTTTAGAATACCTTAATAACTCATCTAGATTAAAGGTTCCCTTTTTACCAGATAGTTTCTTCTTGAAGCTCTGCCCTTTTTTTTTTTTTATCTTTGCCTATGCAGACTGCAGAAGTTTAGTGAAAGTATAATGCACCTCTCTTATTTAGAAGTCATCCATGCTCTAAATCTTTTGGGAGATGCAGCGAAGCTTAGTATCTGTCATAGCAATAACTGAACAAACACATTTTCAGATCCACAATCAGAATCACCTACAAGCAAACTCTCAGCCCATTTTCTAGATCAGTCTTCCAAGGGCAGTCTCAGATTTTCTACAGGGTGTTTTTTCAGGATTTAAAGAAACTCATTTTCTCTGCTCTTCTTAAATGACGTAGCCAGAGATTTCCTAAAACACACCTGCAAAAACTTATGTGCAGGTCCTAATTTGTGCTTTACAAATTCTGGTATTTTGACAGCCAGCATCTCTGCCATTTTGATATTAGAGTGACTGTTGTAAATGGAATATGAGTACATACACTTCAGCAAAAAGCAATGAAGCAGAAGAGTAGTATTTGTAGTCAGAGGTACTCAATGTCTGTTTATAAAGTTGCAGGGGTCTCTGGGCTTTCCTAGGTCCTGCACTTGACGGACAATTACAGCCAAATCAGATGGTTTAGAAGGAAAATCTGGAATATTTTATCTATCTCTTAGTCGAATGAACAAAAAAAAATTAAAAAAGTTTTCTTTCACCCTGCTGAAACAGAACGGTTTTGCAAGTTCTGCATCTGCCAGCAAACAAAATATGATAAAGCTTTCTGCATCTTCTAGCAATCTCTGTTGTAATTGAGGTACTCTATGTTACTTTGCTGTTAGGGCATCCATTTATTCAGTATTTACTCTTATATGGCATTGGAGGTGATAAACTGATTTTTTTCATCTTTAGAACAAGTGAAGCTACACATCAATTGATAGGAAAATGGATCAATGAAAAACCGATAGCTGAGAAAGTGTGTCTGATGTAGGGGTCCCTAGGACACAGCCTCATCAGCCAAGAATAAATCCTTAGGAAGGTGAACATGAAGACCTGTAGGTCTGGAACATAAATCACAGCCACACTAGACCATACTTGAAACTAATGAGCTATGGTCAGTGGAGTCCAATTGTTTGCTTTGCTCTGTGAAGGTTTGTAATGGAGCAAAACTGAAGGAGGATGAAGCTATAAGTATTTGACTTTTTGAGATTAAATTTGTGAAGCTGTTTATTTATTTACAGGAATTAATAGGAGTGGCTGAATGCTTTTATCTTGTTTTAAACTGGACAGTATGCGTCTCCTGTCTCTAGGTAAGAAAAACAAGACCTTGATAGCTACAGATGCATGAGAATAGATTTGTTAAAAAATATGCTCTCTGATTGTTTGAAAGACTTTTATTTTTCCTGATTACGTCTGCCCTTCATTGAGGAAAGAGTTACACACAAAAAAAATCCCTCTGAAAGGCTGGAAGCTGCAAAATTTTCACAGTTGTTTGGAAACAAATGAGAACAGAGTAAAGCAGAGTAAAGAAGTTTTTCCTATGTAACAGTCTGCAAAGCCCATCAAAAGAGCTCCTAGGTTTCTCTTACTGCAGCAAGTTTATAATTCCAGTGAGAGAGCAAATATAATGACATGATAAAAATGGCTTTGTTGAAATAGTCTCTGCATGAAATAATTTCCTTCCCTGCATTCAGGAGACTCGAGAGATAGTCTCAGCTGCATGCAGTTAAGTACGCTCATAGGTTTCCTCCAGTGTCATCTCTAAATCGTGGGCACTCCTGATGCAGTTTTAACAATCACAGTGGTCCTGCAGGGCCTGCCTACTGCCTTTGGGTTGTCTAGCTCCCAGCTGAGTTTTGTTGATGACATGTGAGAGCTGAAGGGAGATGCTGAAAGTGCTGGCAGAGTAATGTTTGTATGTGTCAGGGTTTTCTCAAGGCTGCTCGGAAAGGGCTGAACATACAGATGCCTTCGTGGAGGTTTTCTATGTAGTCAAGCAGAAACAAAAGAGACAGTTCTGATAATCAGAACATGTGGATGGAAAATACAAAGCCAAAAAGAGTGTTTTCCATTTTTGTGCTTTTCTATAGGTACGGTAAAGGAAAGAGAAGTCTTGGACATCATTACTGTCTGAGAGAATCATGTCATGACAAACCAATGGTACTGTGCCATTTCCATTGCAAAGCTTGACACTGAATTACTGAAGATTGTGAAGCTGGTCAAGGCACGTTGTCTGAATGTCACGTTGTGATCAGTACTTCTTCTTGCTTGTCAGACAAAGGATTCTCCAGCCATCTGATTTGATACTCTCAGTCTTTTTAGCGACTGTCTGTCCTACAGGCATAACAGAGACGGTAACTCGTTTATGCATATATGATTTTGCTTTAAACAATCTAGCGCAGGAACTGAGAGCAAAGGAGAAGTCACTACAGTGTAGACATTTGCTAAATTAAATTTTCTTTAACAGACACAATTTGCTGCCATATGTCTGTCAGACCCTCAGCTGAAGGCTCATTGGACAGAGGCTCCTTACCGCCTACTCCCTTCAAAAAGTGAGTCTTTGGAATTTTTGTAAGTATTTTACGTCTTTGAAGAACATCACAGAAATAATAAATAAGACTAAGAAATGTAATAAGAAAACATAAGCATTACTTTAAGCTAGCTGTTATTTAATTCTGCCATTACCACTACAGAAAAAATAGGATTATATTCCCACTAGGTGAATCACTGAAAGCCAGCTTCCATGATAAATCACTTTGATAGACTCTGTCTGAAGAAAGCTTAGCATTCCTTAAATTCTGAAATATATATATATCAGTTGTCACTTAGATAGTATCTGGGATTTATTTTGAAAAGAGGCAGTCAGAGACTTGCATTACCTAGAACAGCAGCAGAAACATTTTAGACTTTGATCTTCAACACTGATGATGATGCAAAGCTCTATGTATTTTTCTGTAGTATTTACTCTGAATGTTGTTTGTCTTTCTATTCAGCTGCTATCTCCAGCCTTTCCTTCTGTTTTCATGTGTCAACCCTAACATATTTTCCTCACCATTCTCTTCATATTCTTTTCTCCTGTATGCCCTTTCTTCTCCTTTGGGTTTTTGATGCAATTTATTTATTCCATAGAATCATAGAATCATCAGGTTGGAAAAGACCTACTGGATCATCGAGTCCAATCATTCCTATCAAATACTAAACCATGCCCCTCAGTGCCTCATCCACCCATCCCTTAAACACCTCCAGGGAAGGTGAGTCAACCACTTCCCTTGTTTACTTTAACAGCTAAATCATTGTTTTTTCCTACTTTTCTTCTCAATTTAAAAATACAGAATTTTAGAATACTTGCAGTTGTACAATGACATCCTTCATGCCTATTACAGTTCTTACTATCCTTACAGCATGAGCTTTCAGACACTTGAACTATCTCCTCTAGTTCTCTGCATTATACAGAACTGCGTTCAGGTCTTGCAGTATCAGGGGTAATAATTGTATTTGCTGCAACTTTTCAGATGCCAGTGAGATAAACTCAATTCTCAAAAGTTCTGATTCATTTAACTAGATAGTCCCTGTGCCTATGCACAGCTAAGAAGTAGAATAAAGGACACTATAAAAGGCACCTTTCAGTAACATCTTTGTATCTTTATCTATGGCAAAGGGGAATTTTGGCCTATGTATTACTATATGAAATCATTACGTGTTTTAAAAAAGTACATTCCATTAACATTCTTTCTTTGTTCACATTAACTTATCAGACTTGCTGGCTGTGTTACTTGTTATTTAAGCTGTTTTCTGTGTAGATAAGGGGATATTCAGCATTCTTGCTTCTTTACCATTGTTTGTTATAAGCCTCTAACTAATTAGTATTCTAAATAATTATCTTTTCTGTGGGTCAAAATCCTAGTTTTCAGGAAGTCAACAACAGAACACACTGATTTGTCACAATGATGGCTTTGTCACGGATACTTTTCAGACACTTTTGAAATAGTGTTTAGAACTCTATAATGTTTCCTGACACCTCTGACAGGGACTACTAGTCCATTTCTTAGATCTCACTGCGTGGGAGGCAGGGAACAGCTGCAGCAGCGAAGAGGTGGAAGGCTGAAAGTGAATACAGGAGTGCTGATCAGGGCTATACATGTGCAGCTTTTCTAACGGTCTCCCTAAGCCTTACTGCCTAACAGCAATTTAGAAATGTATTCTGTCATTACTATTAGGGTTGTTCGTCCTGTGTTCTTGCAGTGAGATCACTCAGCATCACTGGTGCAAGGCTGATTGATAGACCCATGACTTGGCTGTACTGTCATTAGTATAGTCAAAAGCCCTCTTGGCTCTCCTGCAGGGGCTGCAGTTATGGATGTCTTTAAAAGGCACATACATAAGATATGCCACAGTCAAGATGTGTTGGAGGTGACTATGATCTAGTCTAGCTCCACATTCTGGCAGAGACAGTTGGAAGCAGAGCCCAGAGGTTGAAGGAGATGCACCTCTGCATCCACCCTGTCACCCCGCACTCCAAGGCACAAGCTGTTCTTGTGGTCACATCAGCCTGGCATCCCTGCTGTGACCTGGTACTTCTCTGCAGCTACGTGCTAGGGCCATCTGCCAAATCTTACGTCAAAAGAGTTATTAGGAGATGGTGCAGTGAGAGACAGTGAGACTCAGCCTAAGCCTTTGTCCTGTATAAACTAGAGAATCACCTGAGAGCACAGCTTTGGGACAAAACAAATGGCAATAGAAGAAAATGCATCCAGTAAAGGAAAAGGAATAGCATTGGGGCATTTTTATTGAATCACAAAATATTTCACTGTATATTTTTACAGCCTCTGAATAATTTAAGAATGCAAAGCCTTTAGAACTTCCCTTAATATTCCAACACTCTACAGGGTTATACACACTACAAGGGGGTTTGCCACAGACAGAAGAGCTGTGGTTTTGATTGAAAAAGAATATTATAGCACCCAGAATCCCCCCTAATTATATATGCCCATACAAATGATTTTCAGTATTTTTTACTGGATTATTTTTTTTGCATTTAAACAATTCATCAGTTTGGGGCACCTCAGAAGACAAGTAATGCTTGAAAACACACTAAGTATGGACAGAAAAAGAACTGCTTTATGCTGAGCTTTGGATATTTAAAATATTTAGTATAAAAGAAATAGCCAATTTGAAGAAATGGTGAACTGGGAAATTGGGCAGTTGACAAGGATAAATTGAATACTGCTATGAAAAAATATCGGTCAGCTGTACAAAAATTAAAGGCCTGGCACACTACATAATTTTACAAACTGTTTCTCAGTTGACTCTTCAGGGTACATTGCAATGCTGTTCTGTACAGTCCTCTTGAAATTGGCAGGAAATTGTGCCTTCTTTAATACTTAAGAGGCTATTGAGTAATCTGTGATTCATACAGCCATTTCTGGTGCTGATTCATGGAGAAGGATGTGTGGACTGATTGTGGCAGAACTGTCAGCTCATCCACATCTTCATCCACCTCAACAAGCACTGTCATGAGCAGAACAGGCAGTCGTCCTCTGAGAGGTCTTCTTCTAGGAAGACAGAGCTGCCACAGAATGCAGACTGGAAGACAGAATAATGCCAACTGTGCACAAAAGAGACAAAGGAAAGTGGTCTAGAGAAAGAGGAGAAAAAGAAGGAGAAACAAGGGAGACATGAGATAAATGCTTAAGGTGTATGGAGAAGGTATGTACACGAGTGAGAGACTTATAAAATGGTAAGCTTTTTACTTTCAGTAATTTTTATTCACAAGGTACTTGAAGAAATCTAGCATTTCCTTGATTCAATCTGCTTGACTCACAGAATCACAGAATCACCAGGTTTGAAAAGACCCACCGGATCATCGAGTCCTACCATTCCTATCAAACTATTCCTATTCACAGCATAAAGAAGCACAAGTCTCCTGAGTTCTGATAAACCTATTTTATACACAGGGAAATCTATTTAATGACTGTACAAACCACACACATTTCAAGTTACATGTTCATTTTTTCTCAAAACAAGGCTTTTTAGGCTCTTCCACATAGTAGCAGATAAGACTATTCATAGGAGTACATGTATGTGTACACATATGAACCATTTCTCAAATCTGTTGCACGAGCAACATGAATATTACCTACAAGAATGATTGTCTTGCATGAACTGGGACTACTCACGGACAATAAAAGGGGGAAAAAAGAAGAAAAAAAGAAGAAAATATTTAAATAGTTAGACTTACATAACTATAGAGCAATTACAGGAAAATGCTTGTACCTTTGCTACCAGCCCCTCCAAGCCTTCAGCAATTCATCCTATATACAGTAGGATCCATACAGTAACCGACAGTGCATTATTATAAATCTCCATAAGCAAACTCCTGCCTTTTACATATGTAACCCTCACCACGCATTGAAAATTCCATGCCAAATTGTGCAAATTCATAGGTGCTTAAACTTCTGCAACACCTAGGAGTTTAGCAGATTTACTGTGCAGTGAAAAATAGAAGCCAAGAGCAAACCACCAATCTGTTAGAAACCAGACAGCCAAGAAAACATGTAAACTACCCAGGGCATTCCATATGCGTAGCCCTTTAACCTAGCCACTGTCTTCCTAGCTACATATTTATCTTTGCTTTTCATGCTCCCTAAAGACGTATTTGAAAATGGTAATATGAATAATGCTGAAAACAGAACATCTTGCAAATGGTCATGGGTTTGGAACATGCATACTTTTCTTCCCAAACATCAACAGGATGCATTCCCATCTTTCTGAAGCTCTACCTCTTCCTCTTTTAAGATTAGCATTAGGGACTGTAGTCTTTCGGCAGTTTACCTACCTCCAACAAGTACAATCTTCGTTCAGCACTGAAGTTTTGCTCTATATCAAGACCTTCATAGGTGTCTAAGAATGATTTTTCATTTGCTAATAGCACAGCATTATGTAAAGGGCAAGACACAGCTCCTCCCAAATCACACATCCAATTCCCTGAAAGTATGGTATTTTCTTTGGAGCAGGTACTTCTCCATCCATTTATGTTCCTTTACACACAAACGCAACACTTTCCTGGTTCTTCGTTTAGGTGTGACTAGACTCTGTGCCTCACCTGGGGCTTTTTCTTTCAATTCCATTGTTTTTCTACTCTCTTGAATAAATTATTAGAGGAAATACGCATCGACAGACAAAGTCCTCCATAGTTGGAGGTTACCTTTTGATTTATCTGATTAAAGGCTAATGAAATTGCTATTCAGCCATGGGCAAAGGGTCATTTACAGGTGAAGGAACCCAAACGATCAGACCAGTGAAGAACACAAATCACTTTTTTGACACAGTAAAGAATGATTAGGCCATCATCTCTAGTGTGAAACACACCAAAGAAACTCTCTGCTTTTTCCTAAGGTGGTTACTTTTAAAGAAGTACAGAATCTGTGGCAGGATGCAGGGGAAAGAGAATTTTAGGGTGGAGCAGACAAGATCATAGAATCATAGAATAACCAGGTTGGAAGAGACCCACCGGATCATCGAGTCCAACCATTCCTATCAAACAGTAAACCATGCCCCTTAGCACCTCATCCACCCGTGCCTTAAACATCTCCAGGGAAGGTGACTCAACAACCTCCCTGGGCAGCCTGTTCCAGTGCCCAATGACCCTTTCCATGAAATATTTTTTCCTGATGTCCAGCCTAAACCTCCCCTGGCGGAGCTTGAGGCCATTCCCTCTTGTCCTGTCCCCCGTCACTTGGAAGAAGAGGCCAGCACCCTCCTCTCTACGACCTCCTTTCAGGTAGTTGTAGAGAGCAATGAGGTCTCCCCTCAGCCTCCTCTTCTCCAGGCTAAACAACCCCAGATCTCTCAGCCGCTCCTCATAAGACCTGCTCTCCAGCCCCCTCACCAGCTTTGTTGCTCTTCTCTGGACTCGCTCCAGAGCCTCAACATCCTTCTTGTGGTGAGGGGACCAGAACTGAACACAGGATTCAAGGAGTGGTCTCACGAGTGCCGAATACAGAGGGAGAGTAACCTCCCTGGACCTGCTGGTCACGCCGTTTCTGATACAAGCCAAGATGCCATTGGCCTTCTTGGCCACCTGGGCACACTGCTGGCTCATGTTCAGTCGGCTGTCAACCAACACCCCAGGTCCCTCTCCTCCAGGCAGCTTTCTAGACAGACTTCTCCTAGTCTGTAGCACTGCATAGGGTTGTTGTGCTCCAAGTGCAGGACCCGACATTTGGCCTTGTTAAACCTCATGCCATTGGACTCAGCCCAGCGGTCCAGCCTGTCCAGATCCCTTGGCAGAGCTTCCCTACCCTCCAGCAGATCAACACTTCCACCCAGCTTAGTGTCATCCGCAAACTTGCTAAGGGTGCACTCAATGCCTTCATCCAGGTCCTTGATAAAGACATTGAACAGGGCTGAACCCAGCACTGAGCCCTGGGGAACCCCACTTGTCACTGGCCTCCAGCTGGATTTCACACCATTTCCCACCACTCCCTGGGCCCGGCCATCCAACCAGTTTTCCACCCAGGAGAGTGTGCGCCTGTCCAGGCCAGAGGCTGACAGTTTCCTAAGCAGAATGCTGTGAGAAACTGTGTCAAAGACTTTACTGAAGTCCAGGAAGACCACATCCACAGCCTTTCCCTCATCCAGTAGCCGGGTCACTTTGTCATATAAGGCGATCAGGTTAGTTTGGCAAGACCTGCCTTTTGTGAACCCATGTTGACTGGGCCTGATCACCTGGTTCTCTTGCATGTGCTTCATGATAGCACTCAAGATCACCTGTTCCGTGACTTTCCCTGGCACTGAGGTCAGACTGACAGGCCTGTAGTTTCTTGGATCCTCCCTGCGACCCTTCTTGTAGATGGGCACAACATCAGCCAGCCTCCAGTCCAGTGGGACTTCCCCAGTCTTCCAGGACTGTTGGAAGATGATGGAAAGGGGTTTGGCCAGCACATCCGCCAGCTCCTTCAATACCCTTGGATGAATCCCATCCGGCTCCATAGACTTGTGGTTGTCTAGTTGGGCTAGCAAGGCTCTGACCACCTCCTGTTGGATCATGGGAGCCTCATTTTGCTCCTCTAGCTCCTGGGTTTGTACACAGACGGAACAACTTTCTTTACAATTAAAGACTGAGGCAAAGAAGGCATAAAGTACCTCAGATGTTTAGGATGATGCAATACCTATTGGATGTTTAAAGAGGGAAGGCACGATGGTGAAGGTGGAGGATCATGGCAGGCTGAGGAAGAGCAAGCGTAGGAAAAAAAGAGAAGCGAAGATAAAGGGTTCTAGTCACGTGTAAGGAGGCAGCTGATCAGTTAATTTTTTAGAGTACTATGCTTGATGGTTACAGTCTGTTCTATTTTCTTATTAAATCCTACTTCACACTCAGTCTTGGGTAAATATGCCCCACTTTCAGAGCCAGTGCAGCTGCAGGCTGCCAGGGACCTTGAAATGGAGGAAGTCAGCAGCGGGGTATGAGCAGTGGCGTCCTCACATCAGGTGCAGCATGACTGGGGTAGGGGCAGAGGTCAGGGGCAGTTATTGCAACCACCCACAGTATGTACACGTGTGTCAACAAGTAGTGAACTTCAGGTCAGAGTAGAAGGCAAGTAGGAAACAGAAGAGCTATGAAAGTGGTTCTCCCTTCCCTGAGGATGGGAATCAAGCTCACGAGTGACTACATCTGGGATCTGGAATGAAAAGAGCAACCTCCTCCTGACATAGGAAGGGGGGATCTCCTGGCTCTCACAGTCCACCAGTTTCAGCTGCCTCAAGCTCTACAGTAGCAGAGTACAGAGTTGCATCATATCTAGTTGCTCAGTTATGCCAACTGCAGTGGCTGGATGCTATCTCTTTGCTGCTATTTTCCTTTTGTAAAGCAACAACAGACTTAGGAAGTTTGTCCATATTGCCATGC
The DNA here is from genome assembly GCF_032191515.1 of Phaenicophaeus curvirostris. Taxonomy (NCBI): domain Eukaryota; kingdom Metazoa; phylum Chordata; class Aves; order Cuculiformes; family Cuculidae; genus Phaenicophaeus; species Phaenicophaeus curvirostris. Next base: position 122,006,206 of record NC_091392.1, on the reverse strand, counting down.
CAGCAGTTCTATATACCATGTCATTCCTTTGGTTGCACAGCATAGGTATTCAAGAGAGAGACTGGAACACAGAACAGTCAAGAAACTACCTAATGCCTGTGATGGATCTGAAGGACGTTACTGCAATGCTGAGAAAGAACAGACTCACTGATGTGAAAAAGCAATAAAACCAGAAAGGCAAGTCTAAATGTTTTTTTTTTTGCCTTTTATTAACTGACTTCAAGTTCTAATAAACCTCTTGAATTTTTCTTCTATGAAAAATAAAATTTTTCAAGTAGCAACATAATTTCAGCTTCAGAAGTACAATTTATCCAGAAAAGATTTATTTTTCTTAATTCAAAATGAGATAAAGGTACATCTAAGCAAAGGCTCCCAAGGTGTAAAATAAAGGTACAAATTTTTATAACACCTACTAAGCAGAGGACAAAATACATACACACATACCTATGTGAACATACACATGTAAATATAGAAAAAAAAAATAAGATAATAGATCTTCCTAGTACACTGATCATAAGATTTTCACTCCAATCAATTCATGACTTCCATTGCCATTAAAGAAGTTTAGGACAACAAATGAAATTTGCTGAGCAACCAGACAGCCAACTGTTTTTGGCAGTGATAGTCCAAAGGGAAGGAAGCAAGTTTCAGAGATTGTCTTCTATCCTTGAAAACAGTCTTTTCCAATTTGATTAGGAAGGCATTATGGTGAGTGTCTCTGTTGATTTCAATCAGTAGGGTGTCCTGCAGAAAGATTGATGAACTTGGAAGAATCCAGGATTTAAAGCAATTTATAATGCTCTGGAGACCCCTTACACATCCTGGATAAGGCTATCCAACAGTCTGATTCCCATTAAATGTTAACGGGTCTGGTCAGTCATATTTAATAATGGAAAATCTGACTATTTCCTTGCATTACATGTTGCCCCAGCAGCACAGTATATCAGAATAGTTAGCATACTAGCAACTTGTCTGCCTCCATTTAAATTCATATAAAATAGAATCCAAGCTGAGAAAAGGATTTCTCTAGCAGCAAGGCTCTGACAGACTCATAAATGTGACTCACAGGTAGCACTGCTTCTGGGTCTGTCTGCAAGTGTAAACAGCTTGTTTACATGCTTTATCCATCTCAGTGGAGGGACATCCAAGGCTAAGCTCAAGTGTGAGATTGAAGGTGAAACTGGAAACTGTGCTATTGAGAAACAGAGGATGAAAGGCAGATCACACAGTGTCAGGAGGAAGCAGAAAGGATTTACTGGAGACTCCTGAACTCCTTATAGAACAAAGTACTTCTGTTTCTCATGCAACCTCCCTGTCTCTCACACATGATTCATAGGCTGAAGAGCAATACTAAAATTGCTACTCCTTTGTATGAGGACAAAAGGGAAGTTGAAGGTGTTGCATGGAACAAGTGGCCATCCACCACAGGTATCGTGCACAGCACACTTGTGCCCCTTTTTTCGTCCAAGGAGACAAAAGCAAGCAGTGGGAGACACAAGTCTACTATTTGAATTCATTGAAGAGCGGGTGACAGCAGTGTTACTCATCTCATCTGTGTTAGTAAGTACCCAGCAGAATTTTTTATAGGTCAGGGCCTCATTGCACTTAAACCCCTGTACAGACACAAAGCAAAAAGATTGCAAGAGGCAACAAATAGTTTAAGGCAGAGTAGGTCTACAAGTCCCATTAGCAAAACAAGTTGGATAAAGCTAGTCAATATAAGAAACTGTGCTCTCAGCAATCTTATTTAGTTCTTACGACTCTGGACTAGAAACATCTTCTCCCTCTATATCTTAACCATCAAACTCCAAGATGGTCTGTCAACATTTTGTGTGCATTAGTGATCATCGGAGACTGACTTAAACATTAGAATTCTTCATTATAATGAATTTCCTCTGTTATTAAGAAAGATCAGCAAAGCAGAATTGGAGCAGTATTAAATGAATATATTCATACAAGTTATTAGACAATGTAATAAGTCTGCGACCTAATCTATTCCAAAAGTAATCACAGCAAAAGAAGCATAATTAAAAACACTCAAGCTGGCATATGTCAGGACAAAGTAAATATTAGCATGATCTACTACTGATTGTGAATCATATAAGAAAAATGGGAATGAAACTTCTGTTAACTTTAAGAGTTGTCATGTCTACTTCTGATTCTAATCTAGATGCTATTAATTTTGGGTTTTAATGAACTCAGTCAACAAACAGATATACTATCAGACAGAAGTTCACAGAAGCAATGCAATTTAATTATTTGTTTGGCTTCCATACTCCAACGTACATATGGGAAAGAAAGAAAATGTCAGTTTCGTATTCCATGTACCTCATTAAGTACTACTTACTATGTCTTCCAGGAAGATCTGTATTTCTTATCTACCCAAAGCCTGATCTTGATGATTATTTTTTCTAAAAGAAGAGGGATAATCTGACACTTGGCTGAAAAGTAAGAATCCAATAGACAAATTCTTTTTTCTGTCTCCCTGCTAAAGGGAAATCCGAATACCATTTGTTAAAGAGACAGTTTCCTTGAAACCAGATGAGTCCTCAATTTTTCAATTAATATGAAGTAATAAAGTGTGCTTCCTTGTAATGGTTCCTTTTTCTGTAATATTTCCTTTCCTGCAGCAGTAACCCCCAACCGGTTGGCAGCTTGTCACTCGCATATCTCTTGGAAGCTGGTTGGTGATATGGAGCCTTCCAAGAATGGCAGAGTATCATGGTGTTGCCCAAAGCCACTCTGTCATGACTGCTGCTTTGTAGGCCAGGACAGGTTTGAAGCTGCAGGAAGCTAACATCAAAGTGGAAGGAATCACACAGCCTATGTCTAAGACATATCTGGAGGTCCACATCTAGATGTCACCAGGACAGCTTCTCTCTTTCTCCCATGTTCTGCAGATGCCCATACAATTGTAGCCTGGGGAGAAATTGCAAGTCTCAGAGTCACTGTTTGCTCTGCATGGTGCCCTGTATAGAAACTGTTGTACCAGGTAAGACCAAAGGTCAAACTGCTACCACCTTTGCAGCACCCTGATCTTTGGATGGTCGCTGCAGACATCAAGGTGCAGCTGCAATGTAGTCTGTGCTGTTCTTGGAAGAAATCCGTGATCCCAAGTATCTGCTAGTTGAGCAGAAAACTGAAAAGATCATAACATTTCCTTTACTTTCACCAAGTCCTGCTGAACTTGCACTCTACCATCATCGGGAAGAAACATAGGTTTTTTTTAGTACTAACCAAGACTAGTTAGTACTAAAATCTCAGCTGCACTCTGACAGCTTCTCCAAATTCTCATGTCAAACAGAACACTAAGCCTCACTTAGTGCCCAGAGGCTTGTTTCTCTGCTCATTCCCCATAACTCTAAAAAGCTGCACAGTGAACTCATAATGAAATCATACCTTTGATGCTGATATGACTAAAATTTAATTAGGACAGTACTGAGAATTTTGTGTATGCAACCCCCCAAAACTGCTATTCTGCAGAGACTAGTATGTCAGAAGATGTCAGCTATTTTAGGTATCAGGAAGGGGGTGAAAATAGAGTTCATAATCATACTTGGTACACAAACACAATCCTTTATACTACTGCTGGTATTCAGCAATCCTGTGAGAATTCATTTTAGTATGAAGACTTAATGATAACTGTAGAGGCAACTCAATAAAGCAGAAGTTTGTAAAATAATAATTCACTATGTATACTATTTGTTTCATGCATTCTGTCTGACTTTAGTATTTTAACTAAAATTAATTTAAAAAACCTACTTGCATTTCTGAGTCAGCTATGACTCTATGTTGTTGCTTTGACTGCATAGATTCTGGAACTAGTCTTTTACTTTGCATCTTTCCTATTTCCAAAGATTGTGCAGTAGAAGAAGTCTCATTGTTGTCTGTTCTTCTCAGGCATATAACAAAGTGTGGAGATAAATATGGAATAATTTTGATAGATGTCTGAGATTTTTTTGACAAAAAAAATACTAATTTTTCTTCCTATATTGTTACCTCCTGCTGCACTTAGAATTTCCTGTTCATACCTACTATAGTTAGAAAGAGTTTGCTTATGGACTAATAGTATTCACTTCAAATACTTCCTAATAACAATTAGAAATGTTAGTTTTGATAACCTTAATTCCATTATTAGGTCTGCCTTGCTGACAAAACCCTGCTAACCTAGAGAAGCTTTGCTTCCCATCTTCTATTTGAAGCCACTCAAAAAGCAGAGAGAAATAATTTGCAAGTTGTGAAAGCACAATATCATGCTCCTGTCTCCTTCAAAATTTATCATAAAATATAAACTAGTTGTTATGATACATATAGTGAAGTGCAATGTATTTAAGTTCAAATGAAAACCACAGCAGTGCCTAACTTCCAGCAGAGCAGAACTAATAGAGAATTTTAGTTTCTTCTTTCTGTAGTTCTTTCTGTGATCAAATCTAACCACTACTTCTCTTGCACCTACAATTTTCACAGATAGAAAAATGATACTTAATCACCTACCTTGAGCTGTAATTTTTAATCCTCAGAGGGAAAGACAAGAAAAATCTTCCAATACAAAAAAGCCCCGAAGTTAATTTATAGATTACACCTCTCTTCATAACTCTGATAGAAGAGGAAATACATTTTTTGCACTGTAGGGAATTTAAATGAGTGCAGCTTTATGATAGAGTCTAAACTATGCATGCATGGATGAGATAAAAATGCATTTAGCAAACTAGTGCATTCTTGTTCTCACCCAGGCTGGCAGATCAGAAGAGGCAGCTTTAGTTATCCTAACTCAAGGCTATAACCTCTGTAAAAAGTTGTAAACACAGTCAATAATTTAAAAAAAAAAAATTAACATTCCAGTTTAGAAGGTCAAGTGACTAGCTCCAGATTATTGTCATACATTCTAAAAATCAATCATTTAACTTGATTTTTTAATAAATAATTTAAGCTGTAGGGAAGCAAAGCCACCTTGTAAACAGTTTAAAATAGTATTCAAGGCCAGTCGTAACAAACTTTTTCAATATTTTTTTAACTTAAGAAAAATGTTTAAAATATTTGAAAAAAAATTATTCATTGAAACAGTTCACTAAATTAGAAACTGAAGAATATACATTTTTTTGGAGTCGTACAACCCTTTGAAGTTATCTGTTAACAGGTAAATGGATATGCTATTAAAAACCAACAATAAACAGTGGTTTTTTTCAAAAGGTTGAAATAAAGCATTTTAGCATTCCTAAAATGAGCTATTATTATTGATGCCTGCCTTTGAACAGCCTGACCAACTATCTTACCAACAGCTTCTTCCTCCTTATTACCCAAATGAGTCTCCTTGTCTTTCAATACCAGATAGAAAAATAAAGAGAAAACAATACGGTAGACAGTGAAAACTAGCCAGAAGAGTGAAACATAATCCCCAACACCTATGATATGGTCCATACCAAGCAGCAGGCACACATCTCTTCCAGAACCACTCAGTTATCTGCTTATCTGCTCTCCTGCAGCTCAGGTATCAAAACTTTCTGGCCATTTCAAAAGGAAAAGATTGAAGCACACAGCCTTGTCCTCTGGATTGGCAAAAAGACTCAAACCACTGCAAATTCATGCCTGCTAGTCTTTTACAAATGCAGCAATACTTGTTCAGGTTACCTGGGTTATTTTAGTTCCAGCCAATAAAAATATACAGCTACAACATGTAGGTAAAATAGCACTGATGAACATATTCACAAGGCATCTTTATGTTCATCTCATTCTTCTAAGCTGGGAACAATTTGCATTCGGTCTTAGCTTTGGAAAGTATAAGCAATAATGTAGATTATTTACTCCTATTCATCAATAGCAGTGGATATTTTTCATACTGTTGGATGCTGCTACAGTATTTAGAAACAGTATTTCAGGGTCACCCAGTGTTATCTGACATAAAGAAAAAAATCCAGGCTTGATGTGTCATACTGTTTTTTTTCAGGAATATACAAAAGAAGCAGCCACAGCCAGCTGTACCTCCAGCTCTAGCCTTACTGTATTTGATATAAAAGTAGTTCCTCTGGAGAGGGGAAGAACTGATGCCACTGTGTGAACCTAGTCAGAAAAAAAGGATTAAAGAAAATATCTGCTGGGTATTATACATCTCTACGAATGCACTGCTGTGTCAAATCATTCCTCTGTTACCAAGAAGACCTGTTTCTTTATATGTTTGGTTCATGAATGAAAGCCAGGTTGCTGAGGCTGGACGCAAGGAAAAAGACTGCTAGCTCAAGGGAAACATTTTAAACATTCCATAGTGCAGTTTAGTATTTCTAAATGCCACATTCGGTTGGCATTTTTTTCCTGCAGTTGGAAAAATTGTGTAAGTGTTCTGACTAATATCAAATGTTGGTATAGTCACAAAGTACTTTGTTCTCCTAACAAACACAACTGGCTTTATTAATATATTTCATTATCACTTTTTAATGCTAAACTTGACGGTGAGTGCATTAGGAAATTGTATGAAAAGAAATATACAAAACCTGTCCTAATTATCTTTCTATTAACTAGCACTAGTCAATCTTTAAATATATAGGGGGCTAGGATTCACCTGAAGGTCTAGATTGAATAATCTCTTTAATAATCTTATATTGTTACAGCAGAACTATTTGTTATTAAATAATATACCAGAGTTGATCTTAGGGTGGGGAGGAGAGTCTAAGACCACCAAATCGATTCCTACAGGAATTGTAAAATCAAAGTTGTTGTGAGTAAAGGTTGGTGATATTGGCCATTGTAAATACATAGCATCAAGTGCACTGAAAAGGAGCTACCTACCAAAAAAGGCATTCTTTGCATACTCTGAGGTTATACGAGAAACAGGATGATGAAGATGTGGGCAGTGTATGGGAAATCTGTAAACACAGTGCTTAATGCACTACTGGCATGCACAATTTAATATAAAGTATTAGATGAGCAGAGAATAATAATTTATATGATAAAATGGTCATATAATTTGATGATTTATCAGGGATTGTTGGAGTAGAACTTAGGTACTGTACCTGTAACAGGGTAGTAAAAATTGTATCCAGTGTTTTCATACTGTTTTATTGTTAATACCAGTAGCATCATCATGCAGTATTATTGCTAATAATGTTATGTTTAAAGGCAACTTGGGCTCCCTTTCATGTTATAATACTATAATGTTATCAATCATAACATAAAATACACCTAAATAGTCCTTCAATGTAATTCTAAGTTATTTGCAATAAAATTATGCTGATAAAATAGAGAAAATAATTATAGTTTTTTAATAATTACTTCTATATGTATGTGGATGCATATATACACACATGCATACTGAAATCATTGGATTGCCTAAAATAGACTGCAAATTACATAAATCAATTTCTGATATGTATGCAGATATACATGCAGGTATGATTTCTGTTAAAATCTTTAATATAGTACCTTAAAAATTTGTTCAAATGAAGTCAGCTTAAAATTCCAAATGAAAATAATAAGACAGCTTCACTTTAGTCAAAATAAGAAATGAGTCTTGTGTAAATCGTAAGGATTTTATATCAAACGGTATGTGTTAAAGGACCACAAACAGAAAATATGGGAATGAAAACTGGAAAGAAATTATGTTTTTCCCCATAGCATGCCATTCAACAAAATGAATTCCCATCTGTAGTAGGAAGGAGTGCAATATATAATAAGAAAAGTATCATTCCTTGATTGAAAACTACAGCTTGGACTATTTAAAGGAATTTTATAATTCTGCCAGTTAACTGATAATATTAACTCAAGTTATAATTGCCCATTATTGTGACAGAAGAACGACCCTTTCAAACAAAGCACCTTGTGATGGTTTAGAGGATTCTCCCAGCTCTGTCTCTTTGTCAATGCTGTGACCCAAAAGCCACTTCTTTGGACCTCCTTCAGGGACATGAACCAGTTTTCCTCAAGATCTACTCAGCCTTAGGCGTCTTAGACTGCTTTGCCAAAACAAAGCTATATAATGACCATCTGTGAGGATCATCTGATTTCCTGAGTAATCTTGCATTAGCATATGTTTTGAGAGAAAACATTTGCTTTAACTGCTCTTACTTTGCTCCCTGACTTCAGGTACATTTGAAGGTGGTGAGTGGAAGCAGCTTTTAAGATAACTTTCAAGGTAGGTCCAGGACAGGTTTGTAACCTGGAAGGAAATATGGTCTCAAAGGTAATTTTTGGGTTTTCCCAGGACTGCCCATGGGAAAAACTATAGTACTTATCCCCACCTATACCATTATACACTGTAGGAAATTTTTCAACTTTCTACTAAATGTTTACTTCAGAATGCAAGAGCATGACATGGAACATAGGTATAGCAAAAAATAGTCTCCACAGAAAACATAAAAATGACAAGAGATCTGGATTAATCAGTCAAGTCACTGGTCAACTCAAGCATCATAGCTTGTCCTCAGTGTATTTGGCCTGAAATCCCCTTAAATACTTCATACATTTGAAAGCAGAATTAGTAAAATTTGGTTTATACTTGGTAAAATAATGCAACATTTACCTTTCAGTGCAGTGCTGTGCCATCAATCAAAGATAAGGTGACAAGAACACAGTACTCCAGTTAGAACTTCAGGGCAAAATTGCTTGGACAGAGTACACTCATCACCTCCACTGGACAAATACACCAGTGACTTACAGCTTTTCATTTTTAAGTGCCTTGGGATCCCTTCAAAGCAAGTAGATAAGAGATCAGAAGCGTTCCTTGGGGTAGACAGACTGCCTGTGGCAAGGGTGCTGCCCCACCTGCTTTGACTGTGGGTCGGTAGGGATGGCCATTTGCTCCTGCTTCCAAGAGACAAGAAGGGGAGACCAGCACCAGTGCCAACCCTGCATAACCAAGCCTGTGCATGACTTCAAAGGGGATCAGTTTTTGTCCTTCTCAGTGCTCGCAACTACATTGACTTTCTTGGATCAAGAGAGGACTTTTTAAAGTGCATCATTCCCACCTACTACAGGTTAGTTGTCAGTGACCAGGCGTGTCAGAGCCTGCTGCTAAGGCTCCTTTTGGATGAAACAAAACCAGCAATTGTGTCCTGAAGGTGTACCTAATGTGCCTCAACTAATCACGGAGTTTCAGTGCATGGCAGGACACCAGAGTGACTCTGAAGTAAACTCCTCACTCTGAAAGTAAACCCGCTGGGGTCCTCAGTGCTGTTTGGCTCTGTAAATCCAGTCTAACAGGGTTGCACAATTTGCTGATGCAGATAGAGTAGTGAGACAATTCCAGGGTAAGCTGGACCTTGGTCTCCCAAAAAGGGATTAAAAACATGATGCTTGGTGGTTTTTTTTAACAGAAATAGCTGCAAGTTGAATATGTGTTTTATTTTATTGCAGATGGCAGAGGATGAAACCCTTTAAGAATCTGCTTTTGCGTTCCTTTGGGATTCTGACTGTGTTTAATCCTCTAAACCCTCTAAAATTTGACATACTCCTAAAGATATTATTTCTTAACTGTAGCTAACTGCAGACCAGCTCCTTATAAACTTGGTTTTATACCTCCTGGGTAGTTCAGGAACATTGATCTCCAAAGCACAGTTATGGAGTGGGCTGATAACAGCAAAATACTAAATTATGCCACTCTGTGAGTGTTGAAGGTGTTCCCTTGAAGTTTCTCTTCCAGTAATACAAATGCCATCTTCACTTACCTTATAAGGTCAGAAGGTGTCATGGTATAAAATGGCTCAGCTGATGATGTGGTGAATAACTGCCAGTTATTTGTCTGGCAAGATTGTGCTGCCTTTTCAGGCTCCTGAGAGAAAGTAAATGTCAAAGGCAGCTTTAATCCAGCTGCTGAGTGTTATCAAGGACTGGTTTTCAATATATTCACACCAGGCCAAAAATAAAGGGTGACATGGCTAATCTGACTTCATCTGCTATGTCTAAGGACCGTCTGGCAGCGTAATGAAGAAGGACACGTTAGAACCAGATTATGTTTACCTGAAAAAAAAAAAAGTCACTGATGCTTACAGACGTTCAAAGGCCAAGCCTTTCCCTGTTGACTTGAGGCCGGAATGAGTTTATGAGCTGTCTTAATTTATCTCATCGACCCTCCTTGTGAGCAGATAAATACAAAGCTACATAAAGTGAGCAGGAAAAACTATCTATGGTGTGCAGAGAATCCTCTCCTCCTCTCTGCCCATGCAGATATCTTTGGAAACAGAAGAAATTTGACTTTCAGGTTTCTATGCATCTCCAGAAAATTTATTCCATGCTGGCAGGATTATCCTGTTGAAGACAGCAGAGACAGCAAGGCAGCTGCAGGTTAAGGAAAGAATAAGGAGAGAAAGTGAAGAAGTTGGTACTGATATGAGGAGGACTGTTAGTCCCCTGGGACCTGCAACCTACACACCCCTCCTGTGTCACTCACTTCAGGAGTCACTCTTCTGTGAGGCTCAAGAACAAAGGGAAAACATGACTTGCTTCCCCCAAAGGTCCTCTAGTGGTGTCCTTTTATTAACTACTTGCAAGAGAAAGATTTTTCTCCATACTGATTTTCAGTTATGTCCCCTGAAATCTATTAAGTCTTGCCTTTGAACTAGTAAGGGCTTCATATACAAGAAATTAGCTGTGAGCAGTACGAGATTCTATGAGTCTGAAGAAAACTATCAGGGTTAAGCAGCCTTTGGAAAGCCCAGGATACCAGGAAAGTTTTTTATTTTTAAAAGCTGTACTTTTCATGTATCTTATACAAATGGTCTAACCTGATCTGCTGGGTTTGAAACATGTTTTGTACAATATGTTCTCTGCATTCCCAGGGGCTCTTTAAGTGGTACAAGGAGGCAGGGGCAGGCAACAGAAGATGAACGTAATGAGGAAGGTCTGCAGGATACCTTTAGTCCTCACAGAGTTGTTGGATGGATGATCACTGACTTTGGTTTGAAACAGACTCTTGAGATGAGAGTTTCTACTCCCTGATTATTAAGAATTTTGCAAGTCTTGATGACCCACAAAAGGGAAATCTTGTAAAAGCTAAGGAAAACTTATAAATTATACTTCCCTAGTAAGTTTCAGGATTAAAATAACAAGTCTAAGTGTGGAGACTGTCTAGGACAAAACTTCCAGAAACCAGAAACACAACATCACAGTTGTATCTTTCATACTCTTTGATCTGAATTGATTTCTAAAAACAGAACTTTTCTCCAGCTGGTTTTGGGGCAATCCAAACACACAAAAAAGGACTATTTTGCTTTGTTTTTTCCTCATATGTATGAAAATACATCATTATATTATACGCTCATACAATATTCTATAAATCATATTATAGAATTATGTCATTATATAGTTAGAATACATAACCACTATTTTACAATGATACAATAAATCGTTATTATGTTATAGAAAATGCATTATATACATACACAATATGCAGTTATGTTATAATGCATTGTTTTCATATACATAAATAAATTTGTGAAAACTACTGGGTTAGTTGTGTCTGCACTGGTTTTCACTTTAAACAGAGTAGTTTTGAATGTGTACAATGTCATCCACAGAGTGTGATAGCTTTTGGCCTATATAACTTTCAGTTCCCGGCTTTCAGCAATTATATTGAAAAATAAGGTCATATATTCTCCACTTAAGTATTTTTTTCCTTCTCTTTCAAATCCATACAAGACGTTGATAAATGACTACAATGAACTGCTTCAGGCTGATGGACAGTGGTGTGGGACAGCATGTAGCTCATGTGTTAGGGGAAAAAGGAAAGTAGGCTGCCATTATAATGATCTCTTCATTCTTAAGGTGCTTGATATGGGGACATGTTATTGCTCTACTATTAGCACTGCTTGTCTATTTAGCCATTGACTTCTACCACTTTTCAAGTATGCCTGAAAATAACATATTTCATTTTACATTAAAAGTTTCATCATCAAAATAAGGAAAGGAAAAGGTAGTGTAATTTGAAGCCATTTTCCACCACACCCCCAACCTCTCCAGTGTTCTAATCTAGCTGATGAACCGGAAAACTAATCAATATTATTTTCAGCCTTGGTTAAGTGTACACTGAATACAATTGAGACTGCAGTGCTCCCAAAGAAGACTGCATTTAAAAATAAAAGTTACAGAGGAAAGAAATTCAGCGTTCAAGGATGCATTTCACAAACAAGACATTAACTTCTAATCAAGAGAGACACTACAATCTTCAACCTATCCAAGCAGAGAAAACACCATGTTTGGGGAAAGGACTATCAGAATTTCATTATGCAAGTAGTCATCAAACTAAAGGAGAGAGCTTGTAATTCAGCATAAGACACGGGTTGTAGAGACATATTCCACAATGTGTGTTATTTCCATTTAATTTTCTAGATTCAAATCAAAACCTAAATTTACTTACAAATTGAAAGACAAACTAAATGTGTCAAAATTTGAAAGTCCTGTGTGTATGGGTGTTCTGTTACTCACAGGTGTACACATACATGCTCTGCTTTACAATACATGTTAGAGTCTGTGTGTATGTTTGAAGAAAATAATATAGACATGCTTGAACACAAATGTATTTTCTAAATTAAAAAGTAGAAAACATTTTTCCAAATTAATAATTTCTTCTTTCCTCTTAACTGCCTTTTGAAACATATAAACTAAAAAGATGCATAAGTGTAATCTAAATTACTTTAAACCACAAAACTTCGCACCTACTGATCTGTGGCTATCTCATGGGGCAAATGAGAAACAGATTCTGGTGAAATCGCCTCCCTGTGTTACATTGCTGAAGAAAATGAGCAAAAATGCATGATGATAGTCTGTGTAAATGATTCAGAAGTCTAATTAATTAGAGTGAACTATATCTCTCCTTTAATAAATTCTCATAGTTTTTCATGCATAGAGATGATAATTTATTTTCCTGTAAAAATACACTAAGTTTGTTTTTTTTTTAATGTAATCTGAGAATCATACTGTACTGCACAAAACCTCTCTGAAATTTCTTGTGCCTAATTTTTATTTTAATTGAAACAGGCTGGTAAGGTAATACACATACAAGATGCTAATGTATGTGTAGTTTATCTTCATTTAATGAAATGTCAGGTTTAGGACAGGAGAAATGTGGAATCTCCTAAGCAGCAAGGAGTTTCAGTGTAATAAGAGATTGGGTTTCCAATATTGCCACAATTGTTTGAACTTTCTGAGGTAGAGAGAAAGGCAGTACATGAGGTGAAACACTTGACTTCCTTATAATTTGTTTCCCTTTAATTCTACAAGGTAATTCTGAAAGATGTGCTGTCACTGATCAGCATGTACCATTTGCTCTAAGGCCACTGGAAGCTGATACACAAATCAGCATCAATTGATGTCCTTAGATACACCTTGCTTTCAAAATAATTGAAAAGCATGTTTTTACTGTATAGTTCCTGTCTGCAGAAAGAAAAATATCCCCTGCTCACCGTAATTCTTTTCCTTTTTTTTCACTTAGAAAATGTCAAAAATGTCACTGCTTGGCCTTGCACGTGGCAGAGCATGCTACTGAATGATGTGCTTAAGAAACAGCTTGCTACACAGCTACCCAATTCCTCCTTAAGATCGAGAGAAATTAAAACACAAACATTAGATAATTTCTGGATACATTGGGAAGAGGCTGCTCACTTTGGAGCTCTTTTTTATCATATTGATTTCAAACATTTTTTCATACATGAAAGAGAGGGTTAATCACAGAAAGACATCTTGGAGCCATCTTTCTCTTTACTATTTTATATGAACTGGTGAAAATTCAGCCATTCCCTTAGGACCTACAACGAATTCTGTCTGAGCCGTGTGTTAATGGAAAAGATTGTCACTGAGCAGGAACAGAATGCAAACAGTTCTTGTATTCTTTTGTCGGAATTACTCTAAAGACTTTTTCAGAGCTTTTCTGAAAATCCTATATCTGAAAGACAAAACACATGGCAGAAAAATTGTTGGCTATGCATAGTATTTGCTCAAATATAAAAATAACATTTGTCACTCAAGGAACACAACTCCTGATGGTTGTATGTGACCAATGATGTGGGAAGTCTTAGCTTACAATTCTGCAGCAGATTTCACAATATTTCAGTATGGTTTACTAATTTCCAAAATAAAAAGGTGCTCCTAAAAACTGGATTATTGACTAACTAACAACTATAAGATAACTTCTTTTATAAGGAAAATATTTCTTTAAGTACAGAAACCATACTGAATAATTTTTAAAATTATTATTCTTGTGTAACATTTTTGGTATTAAATACCTTCTATTTTTATATTTTCTCAGATCTCCTGGGGAAAAAAAACAACAAACAAACCAAAAACAATAGCCCAGCTCTTCTGTTGAATTGTAGGTCAAATTGTTTCAGTCTTATCTGTATGAAATATTCCTAAACAAGAATACATGGAGATGGTTGAATCATGCCATGAACTTAAAAGTAAGCAAATGCAAAAAAAGATTGTATTGTAGTATTGTAGTCAGAGTTACCAATTTATTCAAGTCTCAAGGACTATCTTATAGATTGGTTCAAGGAAATGACATTTCCTTCCTAAGCCTCATTTAGGCCATGTTGCTGAAACTGCTGAAAAGCAGATCATTCTTCAAAGCAGGTGAAATGTAAGTCTGAAGGGAAACAGTGGGACTCCTGTTGTTTACTACATCATTGTTTGGGTTCCATTTTCTTAATTTCACTGCTCAGGGGCATATTTACTTATTTCTAGGAATACTATGAAAACATACATGGTAAACTGAGGTATTCAATATTGTTCCAGAATGACTTGGTTTTAGTTTTTCCTTTCCTAAGGCAAAGCAGTTGCTGATCTTTTGACCTAAGTGAAGTTCTGTAAACACATCCTCTTAAAGTCTTCTCTCATCTGTGAAAGTAGGAAAAAAAAGTAAAGCAGAATTTGAAATAAGCTAGAGGCATGAATTCAAATGCTGTAAGTACAACATATCTTTTATATCACAAAGTTCTTACAATTCAAAAGAAAAGCTGCGGGGAAGAAGCTACCAAACTTTCCTTGGATGATGACCAGCTAGAATGGGACCATATTAGCTCTGATTGGAAGACAGTAAGATCCACATATAAAGAGTAGGAAAAGAAACACTCCAAAAATTCTAACCTTAACAGATTCGGAGAGACTCACAGATTTGAATTGGGCAACAAGAGAAGTCAATAGATACCAGAACAGAAGAAGAGTGATCTTCAGACAGAAGCAGCCTTTGATACACTGATAGGTGTATATTCACCCTTTAAACCAAAAATTAAACCAGTATGCGATACAAAGCATTTGTTCTAATAGCATATTTTGAAAATGGAGGAAGATGTACATCTACAACCCATCTCCAAGAAGGGTTGCAGGGAGGATCCAGGGAACTACAGGCCTGTCAGTCTGACCTCAGTGCCAGGGAAAGTCATGGAACAGGTGATCTTGAGTGCTATCATGAAGCACATGCAAGAGAACTGGGTGACCAGGCCCAGTCAACATGGGTTCACAAAAGGCAGGTCTTGCCAGACTAACCTGATCACCTTCTATGACAAAGTGACCTGCCTACTGGATGAAGGAAAGGCTGTGGATGTGGTCTTCCTGGACTTCAGTAAAGCCTTTGACACAGTTTCTCACAGTATTCTGCTTAGGAAAATATCAGCTTCTGGCCTGGACAGGCAAGCGCTCTCCTCGGTGGAAAACTGATTGGATGACCGGGCCCAGAGAGTGGTGGTAAATGGTGTGAAAACCAGCTGGAGGCCAGTGACAAGTGGGGTTCCCCAGGGCTCAGTGCTGGGTCCAGCCCTGTTCAATGTCTTCATCAATGATCTGGATGAAGGCATCGAGTGCACCCTTAGCAAGTTTGCAGACGACACTAAGCTGGGTGGAAGTGTTGATCTGCTGGAGGGTAGGGAGGCTCTGCAAAGGGATCTGAACAGGCTGGACCACTGGGCAGAGTCCAATGGCATGAGGTTTAACAAGGCCAAATGCCGGGTCCTGCACTTGGGGCACAACAACCCTGTGCAGTGCTACAGACTAGGAGAAGTCTGTCTAGAAAGCTGCCTGGAGGAGAGGGACCTGGGGGTGTTGGTTGACAGGTGACTGAACGTGAGCCAGCAGTGTGCCCAGGTGGCCAAGGAGGCCAATGGCATCTTGGCTTGTATCAGAAACGGCGTGACCATCAGGTCCAGGGAGGTTACTCTCCCTCTGTACTCGGCACTGGTGAGACCGCTCCTCGAATCCTGTGTTCATTTCTGGGCCCCTCACCACAAGAAGGATGTTGAGGCTCTGGAGCATGCCCAGAGAAGAGCAACGAAGCTGGTGAAGGGGCTGGAGTCTTATGAGGAACAGCTGAGAGATCTGGGGTTGTTTAGCTTGGAGAAGAGGAGGCTGAGGGGTGACCTCATTGCTCTCTTTAACTACCTGAAAGGAGGTTGTGGAGAGGAGGGAGCTGGCCTCTTCTTCCAAGTGACAGGGGACAGGACAAGAGGGAATGGCCTCAAGCTCCGCCAGGGGAGTTTCAGGCTTGACATCAGGAAAAAATATTTCATGGAAAGGGTTATTGGGCACTGGACCAGGCTGCCCAGGGAAGTGGTTGAGTCACCTTCCCTGGAGGTGTTTAATGCACGGGTGGATGAGGTGCTGAGGGGCATGGTTTAGTGATTGATAGGAATGATTGGACTTGATGATCCAGTAGGTCCTTTCCAACCTAGTGATTCTGTGATTCTATGAGTCTATGTAGAATAGTTCTATGGAGGCATTAATGTCAAGGACTCACCATGTGGGGGTTTTATACTCTTCCTCACTGTTTAGGATCTTTCCTTTTATGTCGCATTGACATGGCTGAGAAAAGTACTTTGGCAAAATATAGAAAGAACATCTCCTGAGACGTGCAAACCAGAATTGCTGTATTTGAGTCTTTCTTATAAAATCTACTGTGAATCTAATGTGAAACCTGCTTGCTAACATGAGGCTAGGAGGGCATACATAACACCATGGTTATGAAAGCAGTTAGCCCACTGGGACACTGGGTGGACTCTGGGTGTTACAAAGATCAGCAGTCTGAGCTTCTGAAGACATGTCTCCCATACTTTTCTTTTGAAGGAAGTATCTATCAGTACATGGTGGGCCTTGCCCCACAGTCATCACCTAGAATATAGCGAAGCAGGGTAACTGCTAATTATGAACTACAGGTTAGCAGTTTACAATAATTAAATAATTGTTATTCATGTGATAGTATGGCCCTGTAATTAATTTCAA
The DNA here is from genome assembly GCF_032191515.1 of Phaenicophaeus curvirostris. Lineage (NCBI taxonomy): Eukaryota > Metazoa > Chordata > Aves > Cuculiformes > Cuculidae > Phaenicophaeus > Phaenicophaeus curvirostris. The sequence continues at coordinate 121,989,019 of NC_091392.1, read as the reverse complement.
GAGGTTTACATAATGTTTCCTACTGTTCTTAAATTCATGTAATAGAGATCCATGAAGAACTTCTGGGCAACTTGGTAATTTTCTAATAAAAACACTGAAAACAGAATGTTAAATTTTCACTCTCATTCTACTTGTTCTTGCACGCATTAAACTTCTTGCAGAGATGTTAGTTTTGGCTTGAGCCACTCCGCAGTGCCACATGTTGTGTGTTCCTGGGAAGGGTCCTTGAGTTCCTTGTGCATTTTTTAAAAGATCTTAGAGTTCCAGGTAATTGGACTGGGAACTATTTCCTGTGCACTGGTTGCAGATTAAGGAAATAAGGGGAGCAACAGTTAGAAAGGTGCATTTCTGATTTGATTTGCTCTCCGGAATGACAGAGCTATTCAATCAATTTCTGAACATTACTATTCTCTGGAAGACTGCCAACCAGGGAAGTATAACTAAGTTTTTAGCTGGATTTGAAACAAACAAAACAGAACAGGAAAACAAGTGGCTCTGTTGTGATGTGAAAGAACTCAAGGTTTACAAAATAAACTGACTTCAGGAGGTGCTGACTTTTAATAAAATAGGAAGCAATTATTTAAAAAATCTTTTCCTTTCAAGGCATCTGCAGAGGTGGACAAAGATAGAAGAAGATGTATAATTTGTCCAGAAAACAGTACTATGCACAAAATTATGACGAAAGCAAAAAAAAGAGTTTTTACAAGTGGATTGTAGATATCTAGATATAAGCAAATGCAAGTTTAAAAGATTGTTATTACAGCACATTTGGGAGATTAAACTGGAGTTGATTGCTAAAGAGGGTAAAGATACTTCCTTGACTATGTATCGTTAATAAGCATTAGGCATTTGCTTGTTGTCATTGATTATCTGCCTCTCTCTGTAGTATGCCCTGCAACTGCTCTCCTGCTTTGGATTAGGTTGAAGCTTGAACAACACACAACCCGCATGCTGGAATTTCATCTAACATAAATAACATCAGCCATTAGCTGAAATAAAAAGCTGTCAGGAATTCTCTAAATTCTCACTAAAAAAAAAATTTTCTTTTAATTTCATAAATACTGAGGAGACTCCAAAAATCTCAGCAAACATTTTTGATCAAGTCATTATAACTTTACTCAATTTAAATTAAAAAGGAAGATAAACAGTACTAGGTTTGGCATTCTGAAAGGGTTAAATTTTTTAAACTAAGAAAACTAATTGATGCATTGCACTGTGCCAAAAATTGCAGATATTTGAATGATGGAAAGTTGGAATCTTCATGACTTGTACACCTAAGACTATCAAGAATCTGTATGTCAAGGAAGGAGAAAAGAAAAGGAGGAGGAAAGGACATCCAGCCTAATCACTCCAGTAAAATATCAGGAACAAGTTTCAGGTTTATGAACAGGAAAAGCACCAATTAGCAAGCTATATCTTAGCTATCAAGGAATGTGGAGCTAAAGTAAGAATTGCCAGATGTCAGGCTGAGAGCTGAGTCCTTACGAAGAAATAAAAGGAACAGTTAAAGAAACAAACATAGTCAACAAAAGTGGAGCTCCTAAGCAAAGAACCAGCATGGCAATCTAAGCAAGACTCCAAACTCAAATGAATACTCTTAGTTTCATTATGAATGCTTTGAAGACATAAAGTCAAGATGCATAATAAGAACAGAGGTGTTAAAATGACCATGCTAGAAAGGACAGAAAAACTCAAACAGCTTGACAGAAACCTGAAAGACACAGCAGAGGAAATGTTAAGTCTGGTAAAAAAAATCTTGACTAACTCTGTTAAGCCTGGGATTAGTGAATATAAAAGGGCAAAGTATTTACACTAAGAAAAAAAAGAGAGAGGTGATTGAGGAATTATCACACCTGGTAGTATAATGTCTAAGGAATGTAAATTTGGAACAAAATTTTAAGGAATCAATACAAGCTCAGATTTAAAAGTGAAATGGGGATAAAAATAACATGGCTTACACAATATAAATTGGCTTAGCTGACTTGGCAATTTAATGAGATTTATATACAACAGAAATGTAGCAATTCTTCGATTGCTGAGCTTTTGGCATATTCAGTCTAGTGAGAATTTGTGAAATAGTTGTACAACTGAAGAAGATGCAAGTGATGAATTAAAAAGCAGACAAGAAAGTGTTAAAAGAAAGGACTGTAACATGTAACTGTACTAGAACTGGAGGAGAAATGTCAGATCTGAGCTATCAGTAAAGATTTGATTCACATTTTGTTTTATATTTTTGCATGTAATCTACCAAAGGACAGAGAAGGTGGGCCATGATCACTCCATAAAAACACCTTAGAAAATATACAAGCAAAACAGAAGAACTATTTAAAACAAAGAAATATATTTGCACATTTGAAAGAAATATGCTAATAAGTGCATTTTACAGAAATTATGAGATTTCTGATCCTTAGAGTTTTGAACATTTGGGAAGTAGAACACCTATCTAGTCCCCATGCTCGAGACTTAAAAATACCCAAGCCAAACCCCTAATTATTTATAATGCTGCTTTCTATAAGGTTATGTAAGTCATTACATTGTGCAGTATCTCTGATGATAAATGATTAGTTTGCTTACCTAAGAGCTTCTGTACAATTCTAATCAGTTTAGTGCAATGACAAAACAGTTTTACAGCTCTAAAAGACAAAATCTGATGTAGATTCCTACCAAATCTGACCACACCTACAGTAACCTGGATGCATTTGAAATTAATATAAATATTTCATACTTGGCGTAGACAGCATGTGTGATAAAAAAGAAAAAAAGCATTCTCACTTTAGCAGATGTGAATCTAAAGACTGATTTACTATCCTTTCATCCACATCTAATCAAGAATATATTGATTGGTTGAAGAACTAGAAGGCCAAATGGTGAAGAGCTGTTAAAGGAGACACTCACTCGGAAGCGTTACATGGCAACACATATGATACAAGGGGCTTGCATGCTCTACTGCAAAACAAGAAAAGCACATTTAATTTCTTCATCTTCTTACATTCTTTTTTTTTCTTTTTTTGAAGGCAAATAAACAAAATATCCCATTTTTCATCACAGCAATTGAACCAATAACACTGCAAGAGCTCCACTATCAGGAGCACTGAAAATCTACCCTGCTTCAGCAATGGATCTGAAAGATGTTTTCTTGGATTTAAAGTCTCTGACACACAAATTCCTTATTCCTTGTGTCTGCTTTGAAACCTCTTCTAATGAGTGTGAAAAGTAAAGGGCAGGGTTATGCCACAGGGCTGTTCCCATGCAAGCAGCAGCTGTGGTGTTCGTCTCTAACTGAGCTCAAGTTAACTCATTACCAGTCTTAAAAATTCATATCTGGAGTATGCACATGATAAGAGAATATGCTTAAGGAAAGAAAATGAGAAGTAAGGCCTATACCATTATAATTTTTATGCGTTTTAAAAGATAATATAAACAATACTACACAAAGTAATTTGAATGCCTTCTTTACTATGTCTGGCATTCTCATAGGCTTTAAAATCTTTTTTTTTTTCATGAGTAACTGTTGACATGGATTTTACAGGAAGCAGAGTTAAAAGAAAAAGATAGATATCTCCTACTATTTCAGATTGCAAAAATTCTTTTGGTGATATTTGGATGCAATGGAGAGAACAGAACAATGTTGGAAAGCCTAAAGTTTGGCCACCACCCTTAATAAAAAACCCAAACATGACCTGATCTAGTAAATTTACACTGCAGTAATTATGGAACTGGAGCAGGTTTGTTTTCTTTCGATGTATTAAAATATTTTCTCTATCATATTTATTCACAGTCTTCATGCTTCTCTGCCTCTAGCTGTGAAAAGGAAAGAGAGGTGTTAAAGAAAAATACATTTGTCTCTGACTTGTCACAGAAACAATTTTTTTACCATTTGTTCTCTACTTCAAATATTTAAGTCTAAAATTCCTTTCTGTCCATTCTTTATTTTATTCAAAGTTCTTATCAAGTAGGGACTCTTAAACTTTGCTCAAAGGCTTTATTGACAACTTGCCAGGTTCCAAAGTCTGCACTTAAATTAAATAAAATAAAGCAAATTGCCTCTGGTCTAGTTCAGAAAGACTGTGTGCCTTGTATTTACAAGGAAAGCAGTTGTCTGCTGAAACTATTCTAGGAGCTACATAAACATGTGCTTAAAATTTCTCTCTGAAACAGAAAAGCACTTCATCATGTAATTCCCTTTACCTTTAGTGGGATTTAATCAGATGTTCCTTGCTTGTGATTAAGTACTTTCCTCTATCTCACTGCTTTCTTCTATTAGTACAATAAGATTTCTTCCACAATCATTAGGTATGCAATTGCTTTAGTGAATAACAGCACATTAAATTTGCACAACACATTTAAGCTATAGCTAAATTTCCTCTGTAGCAGCTAAATTCACTCTGTAGCGTGAATGGGTCCTATCCTTTGCATCCTTGTGGTGTGCAGTACAACAAGGCTTTAAAATTGGGAGGACTTATTAGTGCTCTTGCTCTGCTGGCATATCCTGTCTTTTTCTTGAATAAAAGATGTCTGCAGAGAGATAGTAAAATAACCCCAAAAAATAGAAAAAATACAAAAATAGAACCACAACACATGTACACTTGCCAGCAAGAATCACAGGACACTCTCTGAACTATACCTGTACTATGGTTGCATTTGCCTTCTCTGTTCTTAGGATTTGGGATTTTTTCTGCACAGATTTCTTACCTCTACTTCATTTTCACCTTCTATCAACATTACTTACCTATGCGGCTACAACACTTTTGCACACTGCACAGACATTTAGAATCAATAGACAAAACTCTCTGAAATACTTCAGAACACAGAACTTTTGAAAAGATTGTATTGAATTCAATTAACTGAAAAACAGAATACTTAAATACCTATTCCAAAGAGAGACATTTTTGAAGACTGATACAAAGAGTACAAAAAAATGTTTCTCCAAAGGTCACTTTCATCTTATTTTCCCAGTCCTTACTGAAAACAGAACACACTACCTCTCTAAATTAATTACAAAGGAAAATAAAAGTATTCCTAAGTTCTTGATTCTGGGCATACTGAGTACAAAACTGTCTTTAGAGACAAACATCATTGTAAATCGAGAAAGATCACTTAAATTAACATTAGGTAATTCTTCAGAAGAGTTATCAACCTTCTTTTACTACTTCAAAACTTGTTTTGTCTGTTTAAAGACCCAACTTCACTCTGTTTTCTCTATCCAATTTATAACTGCATTTTGAAACCTACTTCCACAATTTCTACATGCACAAATCCTCATAACAGTTATTTGTTCCCTTGCTCTTTTTTTGCTTGTATGAAAGACTAGTGCTCTTTAAAATAATTTATTGGTATTTATAACAAGTGTTTCCAAAGCATTCCATGTATTTTCACAAAAATTATGATCTATAGTCATAATCATTGTCCTCTCCCCTGTGCATGCATGAAAATTTTTGTAGGTCGTATGTGCACCGAGAGATGCAAAATAAAAAGAGCTTTATGTATTTGGCTCCTCAGTCAGAGCTTAAAAGAAAAACTGCAGTGAACAGCAGCTCCCTATGGGAGTCTCATTGGTCTTAAGCAGAGGACTATCAGACATTGGCATTCTGCAGGAATCTCTATGGAGTGAGTCCACTGCCTGAGCTCAAGTGCTTCCAGCTGAGTCTCAATATTCTCCTGTGGAGGGTTGAAGAAACCCTTCTAGAGATTCATAAAGGTCCAGGACAAGGTCTAGTGTTGAGTGTTGTGACTACCTCTGAATTTCTGATAACAAAAACTGGATGCTTCTAAGAACCTCTCTGATACCATCTTCAAGTAGTTCACTGAATAAAGAAACAAACTGGTGAGCTGAAGGAGTTTAACACTGAGTCCCCAGTCTGTCAGAGTTTTTACATGACCTTGGACATGTCACTTAAGTATTTATTAAAAACTTTAGTTTCATATTTGTATAATGTAGTTCCTTGCCTCACATATGGCTAAATATTAAGAATTTCAGTGCACTCAGTTATAATGGAAGCCATTAAGAACCTAAATCAGCAATTCAGCATTGATCTATGGTCCATCTTTTAAAAGGAATATCTTATAATCAGCAAAATATCTTTTTCCTCATTTTGGGAAAACAAAAGATTGATGAGGCTGAATCTGATAGAAGATAATTATGTTTCCAAGGTAGTTTTGTTCTTAATTCTTTTCAGAAATAGACTAGTTTATTCCCCAAAACAGAACTATTTTTATCCCTTTCAAAATAAACTACTAAAAATGCTAGTATAATTTGACAAAGGAATCTATCCCATGTCATAATTGACATGGAAGCTATTCAGAGCAGTCATATGACTTCCTGTTGTCTCTTTTTATTCACCCTATAATCAAAATTAACCAAGTCTTTTAAATGCTGTGATGTGGTTTTTATTCCTGCCTTGAATATTTGGTTCCTTCTTTCTGAAACTATTGCACTTATTTGCTCAGCTGAAGTGACCAGGGCTGGACACAATCAATGAATATATTATTTTTTGTTTCTGCGGGAACAAAAATTTCTTAATATATAACTTGCTTCCTGATGATTTCAGACCTATGTAAGAACAAAGCATAAATTCATCTTCTGATCTCCTTAAAACCTTATATACACAGGCAAAAAGTGGCATTAAAAATTGCATTCCTGATCAGCATTCTATATTAGTATGTATATACTAATTTAAAGAAAACCAAATTGTTCTGTGTAACATTTGGCCCTAGAAACAGCTCCTCTAACAGCTGAAAGAATAACATGTAAATAAATTGTGTCTGAATACTTACTATATTATTAACATATTTCACTGTGTTATAATACCCTCCCAACTATTCAGAGAGATGGTTTCTTCTGTCTTTGTCACCATAAAATAATTCTTGCACATGGTTTGCATTAAGCTTCTGAAAGCCCAAAGGACAAAGGAACAAAACCATTTCTATTTCTCTTTATTCCAGTATTCTCCAAGGGCAATGGCATAAATTAGTACAGCTACTCAAGAATCCACAATCACCAAAACAATAAAAAACTCTTGATTACCCTTCTCAGACCAGCTCACTAGAGCTGCAACCCAGCAGGTGCACTGTGACAGGATTATAACGGGATAGTTACAGCAAGGATAGGAAGACAAGTTTAGCTAATTAACAAAGCATAGCACCAATTTTGCCTCAAATTTGCCTGTCGGGGAAATCTTTAGCTCTTGGAGTGTCAACTTGCTCTGCTTGCTACTAGTTTTTCTTTTCATAGTGCATCAGAGTACTCCATACTACCTACAATAAGATTGGAAAGTAGTTTTTGAGTCCCAGTTTGCACCGCAGAAGAGCAATACTAGAAGGGTCATGCCTTCTCATCTTCTTTCATTGTTTCCAAACACTCACATTGAATTCTCTAATAATGGTGATTTCTGCAAAGACTCTATCATAGCCTCTTTAACAAAGCCTTATGTCTAACTGAAGGTGTGTGTTAAGATTGTCAAGTACACCACCATCAGTTCTTCATAGAACTACTTTTTCATTTGTGTCTTCTTTTCAGTTTTCAGGCTATATTTCAAGTTTACTCAAGCTTTTACAGGCATTAATTTAATGACAGTTGAGGCAAATGTTCATGTTTGCATTTTCCTGGAAGGATATAACCTTCTACATTAAGATTAGGGATATTTTTTCACTATGCAACAAGACATAATATATTCTGAAGGCATGCATTTAACTTTTTCATTGCAAAGGCAGTTGTCCTCTTGCCTTTAACCTAACTTTCCTTTTGAAGGAAGCAATGTGAAGAACTCTAAAATACATAGTGTGACGTTCAGTACGGAAAGCACATATCTGTCTAAATTATTTATATCTCTAAAAGCTTATGGAAATTTATTGAAGTTTGAAGGCTATATGCAACCACTTAAGTTAGAAAACTGTTATGTGTCTAAACAGTCTGGCTTTGCTCCAAAGTACTTGCAGGCAGAGACTTTGATCGGTTTACAGTCTGGCCTTTGCTATATTATCATGAAAATTTGATTTGATTAAAATACAAAATTGACAAAAGTTATGCATAATTTGTATTCTTTAAAAAAGCCGTAACAACTTGGGAAGGTTGTAGTTTTGTTTTTTTTAAGGAGCTCTTAAGTCTAGTTATCTGAGTTAGAAAGTTTGAGTGTTTATGTAATGTCAACCTATAGAGTTTTCTCAGGAGAAGAAAAACCTCACATGATTTGAAACATAGTGAAAAGATCTCTTGGGAAACCAAGATGTTAATTGGCTGGTTTTGCAATGAAACAGGTTAGGAACATTCACATAAACCACTGGATTATTATTACAATAAAGATTATAATTTCTTAAAAACATTAGTATGTTTCTAGAGCAATTTTGTGACCATGCTTCTTTTCTTAGAGGAAGAAATAAGTGTCTTCAACTTCAGCCAGAAGTTTCCAGAAGTAAGTGAATATACCCGTACATGCACATAGAAAGACTAATATCAAGATGTTTTCTAAAATTCATAAGAATTTCAAATACTATAGTGTGATAAAGAAGTGGAACAAATTGCCTGAAGGAAGCTTGTAGGATCAGCCCTTTCTTATCTGTTTCAAAACCTAATTTTTTTTTTTGGCATTATCATGATATATTAGAGTGGAACACTATTTGGTATGATTCAAGCTAATTTTTCACTCTCACAAGCATTGGGCCATATTATTACATTCACTGAATGAACAAGACCAGTCTATAACAAGATAATTCTCCAGTTAAGTGATTTTCTTTTTTAACAACTCGTCATCAACAACGCTGCACCCACAAAAACATTAGCTGTATCAGACATAAAGTAAACCCCATGTTAATGACTTCAGCAGGCACTGTCAGGTCCTGAGGTCAGCCAGGACAATGAGCTGTACAGTCTCAATGCAGAAAACGGCACAAAAAGGAGCAAGAAAGATCTCATCTTTAATGCTGTGAATATTTGCTGGAGTTGCTTTTGTGACACCATGCTTCAACTCATGCCCCTGAGATCCCTGAGTCACTGGCTCTTTTGCTACACTTTCACAGGGCTACTCCAGTGAGTCTACAGCTTTTTCATGCTATCATAACTATGTTTAATCATATGTCATATGGGGTCAACAAATCTACACGTGACGGCAACAAATTCCATCTCCAAATTCTTATGCAATGTGTTGCTTTCTGGGCTGTGAAAGGAAGATGAGCTGCTCTGTAATGCACCTCGGCCAGTTCCCAGGAAGGCTATTCTCCTTGGCAAAAGGAAAAACAGGTGTGTTTTCAGTAGACTGTGCTATCTCAGAGGTTTTCCAGCAGGCACACTGCAGAACCACAGAGAAGAGGAATTACCCAAATACCGTGATTAAAAAAAAAAAAAAACAAAAAAACCCAACAAAAAAACACACAAGCAAACACACAGGAAAAGGGAAGTTCACAAACTCCCAGGCTGAACTACAATGAGCCACAGATGCTTTGTGATATAGACAGATCACAGAGTGAAGCACACTCACCTCCTCCTTTTTCCAAGTTCTCAGGGAAAATAACAGCCCTGATGAGGCTTCCTGCTACTATGTTCTCCCACTAAGACTGTCTTCATAATTTGATTTGTGTACTGTCCCATGTGATATGCAGGAAGTCCTCAGCATCAAACAGAAATTCACTTTATGCTATGCCTGAACTCTAGTTATGTCTTCACACAGAACAACCACTGTCTTTTGCAAGAAACTGTTTCCCACACAAGGAAGATCAACAAGACACAATTATTTAAGTCTTTTACACTAGTGATTTCTCATTCTACTGAAATGAAATAACAACAAAATAAATAAAGAAATACAATAACAAGGGACTTCTCCTTAAGAGAATGAGGAAACTGCAGTTGTTTATTCCGTATATGATGGAAATTATAAAAAAGTTGAGGCTTTTTTTGATTAGATTTGTGAACAAATTAAGACATATCATGGAATTTACAGTAACCGTATTTCTTTTGAGGACTGCAGATATGGGCACTTATTTTTACATTTAGAAATGCTAAAAATATTGAAACAGAAAATATGATTTACAGCATTTCTGACCCACTGCATCAAACTACACAAAAAAAAAAAGAAAATCTGCTTCCTTAATAAACCTTTAGTTTTTATTATGTCTGTATTTTTAAGGAAAAAAAGAATTATTTCATCTTCATGAGAGTTAAACAGCTCTTAAAGGAAGCTTAATGCTTAAGTGCCTATTACAGGAAATGAAAACTCTTTACAAAGTAATAGCTTTGTAAAGTGTAAGACAGTGATAACAGATGTAGCCATCTCGTCTTCAAAGCAGAGAAATGGAAAAACACAGAAACCTGCTTTTTAAAATAAATTCTTGAATAAAGACCATCTGCTAGCCATCGCCCATTCCCCCCTTTCTCTGCCCAATCTGCCGTACCTATGTTGAAGAGTAAGTTTATATTGGAAAAGGACAAAAATCAAAGAAATCATCATTAGGGTCTTAGGAGTTCAAATAATTTCAATTGTCTGGCTGACTGACCTCCACTAAGATAGGGAAAAAGAGTTCACTAGTCTGCGCAAGCAAACTGAAACTCTTAATTCTTTAGCATTGTGAGTTAGCAGTGTTGATGACATCCAGTGCCATATCTTCGTCTTAATTGATCCGATTTAGCTGTGAGATATTTTAGCTGGCTTTGTGCTTTTGTGGCATTTTATATTTCAATAAAGCCTTGTTAACAGAGACTCAGCCAAGATTCCCCAGTCTCTCTTGTGCATTCATGTGCTCATCAGCACTTTCTCTGCCAAACTATAAAATAGAAGAACAACAAAGTCACAGTTTCCTGTTTTATTACCATGTCATTGTATTTATCATACTTAAGACCACTTTCAATGGTGGCACATTTTAATTCTTTTGAAATGGGTTTCAATTAAATGATCAAAATGTAACATGTATTTCAACTTCCCTTAAAAAAAACCAAAAGATGTTTTTCTACACAGTCCCAGAGACTTCATTTATTCTCTTGCATCACTACAGCAGACCCTCAGTACACCAAATGAGGCAAAAACCAGCTGTTAATCACATTTAACAGCCAAACTGCCAGTTAGTCTGTTAATTCAGGGGAAACTATTGCAACTGCAGTCAAGACTTCAGGACCTGGCTAGTATCATGACACTGACATATTTATAAATTGCTTTCCCTTTTGCATTATAGATACCCATTCCGGAGATATCTTCTCAAAGCCTGACAAGCTCCTGCCAGGGGCTAAAAAGTTATTTTTAAATAAAATGAAAACACATCCACTTCCTTGGTCCAGATATAGTTTATTTTTCTTCTTACTGCACAGAGCTCGGTTTACATCTTATGAGGAATTTGTCAGTGTAAATGGGAGCTGCAGTAAGACCAGACCTGGTATTTCCTGAAAACTACTGGGACATAAAATAATCCTGACCAGTCAAGCCAGAAATGTGTGACATTAAAAACTGCTGAGAGTAAAAGCAACACACACTTTCTTATAACCTGAAAAATATATTTCTTTCAGATGTTCAGTCCTGCCACATTCTAGGTGGTGACTGAAATAGAGAAATCTATGCACAAAGAGAGTAGGCACAGTCTGTGAACCTAATTTCTTGGAAATGAAGAGATTTTGATCATTCTCTGTGTCTTGGGAGCAGGAGAAAGCAGTCATATCCTACACCATGGGCTTGATCTTTCTGTTCCAGCTGAGCAATAGCTTTCTACCTAATCTCCACAGAGTGAACTAGTCAAGACAAGACTTTTAGCACATTTCCACTTACAATGTACAGTCATGGAGCTATCTTAGCAGTACGATATGTTTTTTTCCTGGTGGCCAAATGTATTTTTCTGTATAGAAATATCCTCCTTTTGTTCACAGTGTTTTTTATGGAACATAACCATTTTGCCTATGTGGCTCACAGTTTATTCTGGTCAATGGATGACCTCTGTTCTAAGATATTATAATGCTTATTTTTTGTGTGTGCATGTATACAACCACATGTAGATGTATTTATTTAAATTAATACCAAGCAAGGAAAGTTGTGGTAGAGAACAGGAATGCCTTTACCTGTAACACTACATGCCGTTCACTCTAAACTGTTTCAGAAACAAGGCTTTGTGTGAATTGACTGTGGAGTAATTTCTTATTCTACATCTACAGAAATCATTCCTTCTTGGTTTCATAACAGTTTTTTCAATACTGTGTTTTGACACCTTCTTGGGAATTTCTATTCAGTACAGTGACAGCTCAAATACTGTGTGCAATGAAGGGTGGAACTAGACCATTCTCAAAGACGAATACACAGAAAGGAGTAGTGATTATGTATATGATTTTTTTCTTGCTCACCCCATGTGATTTTCAGACTACCTATTGTTTTCTTTAAAGGTCAACAAGGTATTGTATCTTTTTTTTTTTCCCTTTGACACCACATCTAAATAAAACAAACCCAAATGCCTAGACCTGAACAATTACAAAGAAACCTCCTCCTGGTCTATAAGATTGTGGGTCTCTCAGGGCTTCCTTTTCTTATGTAGGTTTGTTTCAAGCAAACATGGTGTTAGTTTCTGGAGAAACACATGGTGGTGTGTATTCCTTAGAGGAGCAGAAAGCATTTCCTTACAAGCAACAAGGCTCACATGTGAGCAGACAACTGTAAGCCTTTACTAGGCTGCATCTTTGCAGGAAAGAGGTGTCTCTTAGAGAACACAGTAACATTCAGCTATCCTCTCCCTTCATAAAAATACATCCACTCTTGAAACTGAAGTCAGACTTGATGTGGTATTCCATGTAAAGTTAGCATCCACTGCTGAAGAAAAGACAAAAGGACTAAGCTAAGGAATCGTATGTGGTTTGCTACATCTGTTATACCTGAAACAGGGCAGCTGAGCAGTTGAGATACTTTCATTAACTTCAGAGAACAAATAACATAGAGAAGTCATTAAGCAGCAGAGGAATTTAAGACTAAACAGAAGCTCCTACTTTATAACTTCCTATTTCCTTTTCTACTGCAATCACATTGTGTAATTGCTTATATAAAAGTACTCTGAATAATTCTAAAATGAGTTTATCCACTATTAGTATAGAGAAAGTAAAAGGGGTTTTACTGTCTTAAGGCAGGACATCTACCTGTTTCCAGCCTAAGGTCATAGACAGTTTATGGGACCACTGTTCTTGGTGCAGCATTGCCCTTCAGTTTAACTACATCTTCTTCTGGCGATTCTCAAAACCCTTCTTTGAATAAAATTATTTTAGTCTCGTCTCATGAGATGGAAATTCAGATATTATGGTCATAGTTTTAGCCTTTCTCTGAACCCATTCTTCTTGAGATTTATATCCCAATTACATAGAAGCAACCAGAATTTTCAGAAGATTCTAGACCAGTTCTTCCCTCTGCTTCCCTACCTATAATAAAAATATTACCACCTTACTTGCAACTGTCATTTTCATTGCACAGCAAATCCTCATGTCCGTCCTGTGATCTGATAGTTCAGTGTAGGCCTTGCCTTTGTTACTTCCAGAAGATGAGTTTCCAGACTAGAAGAACAAATTTTGCTGCCATGTACCATGTATTTGACATTGTATTTTGCGCTTCTTGCTCTGAAATATTACCATGAGATGGGCAGTGATGAGATGAGTGCTGTTCATAGAGGAGCTCATGGAGTTTCACTCTTAGGATGGAAGACAAGCTTGTTGTAATTTTTTATGGTGGCAGATGCTTTATCTTCAATAAACACTGAATATTCTCCCTAGTCCTCCTTTTACTATTGATGTATTTATAGAAAGATTTTATATTATCTTCCACTGAACTGGCCAGCCGGAGCTGTAGTTGGGCCTTAGCCCTCCTGATCTTTCCCCTGCATGATCTCACTTCCTCCCTGTAGTCCACCCAAGATGCTTGACCCTTCTTCCAAAGTTCATAGACATTCCTCTTCTTTTTGATGGTCACCCAGATCTCCCTGCTGAACCAAGCTGGTTTTTTAACCAGCTGGATCATTTTCCGGCACATGGGGACATCTGGCTCCTGAGATGCCTGGATTTCCTTCTTGAAGAGCTCCCAGCCCTCTTGGGCTCCCTTGCCCTTGAGGACTGTCTCCCATGGGAATTTATCAACCAGCCTTCTGAACAGTCCAAAGTCTGCCCTCTGGAAGCTTAAGGTGGCTGTTCTGCTAACCCCCCTCCTCACCTCACCTAGAACCGAGAATTTTACCATCTCAATAATAATAATCACAAACCCTTTGCTTTCAAGGTTTCTACCACCACCCTCAACTCTTTATGCTGTTCTGAGAACCACTTTTGCTGATTTGTATAAGCAGACTCATAAAAACAACAAGCGTAGTATTAAAAATTAAAATAATTAAATGAAAATATGTTTTAAAATATATTTCAAAAGAAAAATATTAAATATGAAAACTATTAAAGCTTTCCTTTACAGCTGGAAGAAAAGGGGTAAGAATTCTTTAGTGAAAAGATGGTTTGTACAATTATAGCTATAGTTCCTGATACATACCACATAAAACCCCCCCAACAAAACCCATTGTAATTTACTCTATTTAACTTAATTACCTACTTCATTTCTTGTAGCCATATAAAAATGATAATATATTTTTTTTTTAAAGCTCCTTGTGAGTTTTTAAACTGAATTTATATGACTATTTATGTCACTGTATGTATCTACTTTATGTTATGTCTGAATTCTAAAAACTCAAATATCCTCACAGAGGAATGAATGTAAGGATTTATTTTACTTAATTCTACAATGCTCTGTTAACTGCTTGAGTGCTGCCAAATGAAGCTGCTAAATCCTCAGAGGAATCATTCAATCCTGTACCATTGTCAATGTTCAAAAGAAAGCTGACAAGTATTTTAGCCAGAGAGCAGCAGTATTAAAGTTGGCAACATAGACTTGAGTATGTAAGATAAAGTGGGTTTGAGGTTGTTTTCTTTGCCATGCTTTCACTAGCATGACTCTTTCACTAGCATAGCTAGCACAACTAGCACTCAGCATAGTATTTCTCTGACATTTTGCTCTGTATTTCTTACTCTTTCTTGCGGCTATTGGACATTTTCAGACACACTTCTAACTCTTAAGAGGTGGCTCTTTTGGTAAACAGATCTGAAGTAGACGTCCAATGGAGACAGCAACCAGCAGTCATTGTCACAAACAACTAAATCTGTAGCTTTGGTTTTATACTGCCCAGCTGTCTCTTCCATTTGGTCCTGGTGGTTGCTGCCGTAGGGGTTACTGGCACTGTGGCGGGATGCAGAAGGTCTTTGGCCCACCTGCTCCTGTGCTTGGGAGAGATGCTGTAGAGGCAGACATGCAGGACTGCAGCCTTCAGAGCATGAATGTGGACAACTTATGTTTAGTAAGAAAATTCGGCACAACTTAAAGCCTAGTGTTGGATAAGATTCAGTAGCCAGGTGTTGTAGTCAGCAGCCAGGGTGGAGCCCAACAGATGTGTCAACACCATAGGAAAGCTTCCTGATTTTTTGGCTTACTGAGGTACTGTTTCTTGCCCATGCCCAGCTCCTTTCTTGGACCAGTATCTTTTTGTAGTGTTTCTGTTCTTCCCATGCTTGCTTAGAATGAAAATTTTCTGTATGAAGACACAAAGTAAAGGGGAGAGAGTGATAGTTTCCTGAAGTGAAGAAAAATGTTCTTCACCATCAGCAGATCTTTCAACCAGGGAGTGAGCGCTGGCAAATTCGTGTTTCCTAGAAGGCTAGATAGAATTAAGCCCAAATCTACTATCTTTATTGGTAAAAGAAATGGTTATGGGAAGGCAAATACCATAGAATGAAAAATGTATTGTCTGCCTGAAGCTAAAATTGGGTGGAGTCAGTAACCGCTAAAGATTTTATCTCAGATTTATGTAAAGCCCTGAAGACCAAAATCCTATTTCGGGCTATAATCTAATAAAACCAAGACACATGGCAATGGGAAGCATTGTTTGAATGCTTGTAAAATAATATTTGAATGAAGTCTTTCTTCCTTCTGTTAGCACTGTGTTTCAGAAATATTGTTCTCTGTAGTAGAGCATTAGCTTCTGACACAATCTTGTGATAATATTACATCTATTTTTTCCATCATAGAAGGAGCTAAAACTATGACAAAAACTCCATCTAGCCTCTCACCCTCAAAATAAAAAACATACTTTGAACATTCTGCAAGAGAAAATAGCTAACTACACAGAGATATTTACTTC
This sequence comes from Phaenicophaeus curvirostris, assembly GCF_032191515.1. NCBI lineage: Eukaryota > Metazoa > Chordata > Aves > Cuculiformes > Cuculidae > Phaenicophaeus > Phaenicophaeus curvirostris. Next base: position 121,972,855 of record NC_091392.1, on the reverse strand, counting down.
CAGATTCTTAGGACATTTGTCTTTTGCATATTTTATGTTTTGTTTCTGCGGTACTTGATGTTCTATTGTGACCAGCATTGAAGTGAGGAGTGGTTGGCTGATTGTAAGACTACATTTATACTGCCTGTTACAGGTGGCCTTTTGATTAATCTCGCGATGAGGTTTGACTGTCCTTTTTATCCCCGGACTACAGGTATACATTTCAGAGTCACTAACAACCTGCCTTCCAGAAACTCCACATGATATGCTATTTGCTAGACAACCATGTAAACGACAAGCCGTATTTGGAGGTCTACCTTCTAAAGTGACATAAACTTAATTGTTTAATTTCAAATTAGTGTCTTGCATCTTCATAACAAAAATTTAATACTAGCAATCTATCCTCAAAATACAGACAAAGAAACAACCCTCCCTCCCCCAACAAAAAAAAAAAAAGAAGAAAATAAAAAGTTGACTTCTTAGTACAGAGGAAGAACTAAGGAACAATATTAAGCAGTAAATAATTAAATAACATCTATAGGCAAAAAGGTAGATTTCTATATAAGCTGCAGTTTGACATTGGATAGTGAATATTAAAAGATGGACCAATGTGGTATAAAAGTGGATGAATAGCATGTGCAGCACATACTTTTCTAAGTAGCTCATAATTACAATTCAGACATCTCTAAAAGGCCTTGCAATTTGAGAAGGACACACTTTCAAGAAGATAAAAGTCAATAGAAGAATTAGAATTCAGAAGTCACTAATCCCAAGATGTTTCTGATACTGCATGAATTCATAATTGTTTGTTCACATTAATGTAGTGTATTTGCATAGCCAGAGCAAAAATAATTAATTTTTGAAGCAAAAATTTCAGGCATATGTAAACACATCATTTAAGATTGCTTTGGCAGTGCTGTCCTGATGAGACATTGGTTTGACTTTATTGTCAAGAGGAGTAATTCAATTTGCAGTCAGAAAGACATGGAACTCTATTCTATCCCCTGGCCTGCAGCCAGGTCATGCTGGGTTGTGATCTCATAAACTAAGAGGAGTCAGCACAGATAAGAATTTGGGAAAATGAGCATTCAATGATTTAGAAGCAATGCTCCTCATTTCAAATCAACAATGCCCCAAGATGACATGGAGGGCTCTGTTCCATGACAAAGCCAACATTCAAGCTGAATATAAACCTGATACTTCTACAATTTGTGTTTATTAAAGATTGATGCTACTTTTCAGTGTCGTGGGCTTCACTCCTACTCATTTCTCCAAGCTGACCTCTGAGTGCTCCTGGTGTACTGAACAATGAGCTTTGAAAATGCAGTATTGCATCCCATGTCTAATGTATTTTCTGCACAATTTTGCTGCTGCATGAAAAGTAGCACTCAGTGGTGGATGCAGACATCTGTTCTTTAGAGATAAGCTAAAGTTCACAAAAGTTCAGAGTGTTGTGGCAATCAGGAATAATCTTAGCAGATGTCACTAAACCCGCTAAGTATAAATAAAACAATAATTTTTTTCCAGGCAGAGCGAGTGGTCATCTCTATACTGTTTACCATACATAATATTTATGTTCCTCAGCACCTTCTAGAACAAGTGATATAACTGTGGGACAAAATCTTGTGTCTGGGAATCATATTAACTATATCCACCAAGAAACTGAGAATAGTGAATAAGAAGGAGAAGGAAAATAAGTAACCATCTGCTTTCTGACATCAACATGCTTTTGAGAAACAACACAGACAAAGGGCAGATGACAGAAAAGAAAAAAAAAAGGAGGAGGGAATATGGTGAAGGAATACTACTGGTGAGATGTCAAAAAAAGACTGAGGTAATAGATGGTATCTGTAAGACCTTAAGGTTTTTTTCTTTATTGCTAGATTTTAAGAGAGCAGTGTTCTTTAAACAAAGAGTGGAAATTTCAGCAAATTTCTTACCACAGCATTTGAGGCCAGAAATCTACTTCAAAGAAATGTGGCTTACAGAAGCATTTATCTAATGAGGTCTTTGTACACAACCACTAGAGAACAAGAGCACTGCTTTTGCAAAGTTAAAGACTGGCACTTACTCATATTTGCAAAAGTCACAGCTGGAAGTTACACTGGCCTCAGTGGGGATGTCATAATCTAAGCCTGGACTTCAAAGTGGAGGGAAAGAACCTGTGTCATAAATCTCCATCTGTGCCATCTACAATGAATATGAATCCCTTTAAAAGCTGCAATAGAGGGAATGTTTCACTGGAATTATCCTTTGTCAGTGCTACCAGTTTGTTTCACCAATTACTAAACTTTACTGCCAAGATTTACTTTTGATGTGGAGTTGCAAATATTGGAACACAGGTAATCAGGTTTATGTTGCAACTGGCCTGAGATGGCAAGGGAGAAAGAGGGAGAGTGACAAATGCTTCATAGTGTTTTCTATGAAGCTAGGTTCTCTGTGGGTAGCAGAACAAGTTGCAAGTGATTTGGACCAGATTTGGTGCTGCACAATCAAGGTGCGGCACCAAAGAACTTGGTCATGTTCTGTTTGGCTTTTCTTAAAGTTGAGCTGGTTATTTTTGCCACCGAAAGATAAATGACCTAAATGGGGATTATTGGTATACCAATATCTCTACTGGCATCTCACGCCATGAGTTGTTCTGTGAAATAATTGAAGCAGAGTTTTGAGTAAGTTAAAGAAACAGAGTACGGGGACCCTAATCTGTATATCCTTTATATTTTAGCTTTCCTTAGTTCAGATGATCAATATTGCAGACATGCATCTCAGAGTTCATATTGCATGTCGTTTGGTGCCTTCTGGTGAATAAGAAGGGATATTTTTAACTCCTGAACCCAGCATTATAATTCAAGTAATGTATTCTATCTTATGACTTTATGAAATAGAATTATGGCCTGCAGATGTTAACTCCCAAAGAGAATATGGTCCTTTTTGCTGTAGTGTTGTTCAGAACAGGTTATTATAAATAGCTGTGTAGCTAAACTACACTCACTATCACTTAGAAAAGAAAAAAGCCCCAAACCAATGAGAAATACGACAAGGGAAAATACTAGGAAGGCAGTTTAATTTTTAACACATAGTCACCTTCAACTCTTGATAAAAATGTACTCAGAACAAGCAAAAATTTGAAGGAATATGCAAGACTAAAAATAATAACAAGCTACACTACAGAATACAAATTTGCAGAAAATGGATGCACTCAAGACTTGTTAGAAGCCTGATAACTTTGGAGACATTTAAGCTAGACAGGGGGAAAAAAGCTAGAATTGTTATGTAAGTGTCAGATATATCCTAGAAAAAAGAAGCATAAAATAACAACATACATCATTTGCATTTGAAGGTGTTGTATATAAGTACAGCTCAGGCATTGACAAAAATAAATAAATAGATGCATATTGTATATACTAAAAATTCCAGTGAAGTAAATAGAAATTTGAAAGAAATTGTATAGATGTCCTCTATACAGTGTAAATACAGGGTGTCTCTGTGAAAATATTCTGAGAGATTACCGATCTTCTAGTTCACCTTTTCTTAAATGATCTATTTATCTCATATTTGTTCAGACAGAAATTCTTACGCACAGAATGAAAGCAAGAAAAAGAAAAAATATTCACCTGCACATTTCTTCCCAGGTCAGTTCTTGTATTGTTTTCTTTAGAATATAAACCGGAGAGACTGAGGATGTATTTTCCATTTTTTCTTTTTTTATTATTTTTCCCTGCCACAGTCAGAATGAGTTCCTTTAGAAATGGTATAAGCATCCAAGCAAACCTGATGTTTGCTCCCATTTTCCCCCATTTTCCCACCTTAGTCTCTAAGTTCCTTCAGCCCATGATCCCTAGTGTGCAATCTCCTTGCAAATCAAGCACTGCCTTTTATAAAGGAATAGATAAAAAGCTGCTTTCAGTCAGCAAACACCTTCCACACCCAAACACTGCTCATCTGCTCAGGAATATTAAGAATCTGCTGTGACAGAGGATTAAAGCAGAAACTAACTCTGATGTGAATAATGGGAGTCATCATGACGGACAACTGATTATCAAAATGAATTCACAGCTGAAAATCGAACCTGAAAACTGATCTCAGCTTACGGAAGTGACAAGGAACAATTTCACCAATGAAAGATCAAACACATCAGGTATTAGCATACACCTTCACGTTACAAAGTAATGAAACGCACACCATTCAGGTGCTGACTGAACTTGCAGTATTGCATAAAAGGTACACAACTCTTAGTGGATAACTGGCAGGCAAAAACCTGATGCAAGAGCAAAAAAGGCAAGTCTTACCAGGGAACACCTGAGAAAGATAAAGATTTTTTTTTTTCATGAATGTTATGTAAATATGTTGAACTCTTACCCCCTGTTGTTAAGGCAACTACAGTCCAACAAGAAACCTAATCCACATGTAGAATCAAGTCAATTGTCCTAAATTATGTTCAAATATATTTGCTACTGCATGCAGGCCCACTGAAAATCACTAAGAAATGATTATGCAACTTACATTGAACGTTTGTGCAAAAAAATCACTTTAAGTGTGAAATAACTGAAGAGGAGCAAATGAAGCTACATGATTTCAGGCATATGCTATGGGAAGGAGGATGAGAGATACAGACCCTGTAAGAGATACCAAGATTTTATTTCATGTAAGGTGCAAAGGTCACCCTGGAGGGATGTTCCAGCCCGAAGTCTTTTATGCCAAAATGGGCAGCACAAAGCAAAGGAAGAGCAAGTACACAGATCTCATGCTGTAGTTACATATTCAAAGACAATTAGTGACACAGCTGATATTTCATACCCATTTATTCCAGTGTCATATCTTGAGCTCTTACCCCTCGCTGAGCTTAAGGTAATTACAATCCAATCTGCATGTAGAATCAAGACAACTATCTAAAATTGTATGCAACAATATTTGTTAGCGCATATAGTTCCACTGAAAATCACTGAGAAATGAATGTACAACTTACATTGTACATTTCTGTCATATAAATTTGCAAGAAAGCACTGTAAGTGCAAAATAACTTACAATGTGCTACCTGAAGTATTTAGATTTATTTATTTAAGGAAGATTGGTGGGAAAAAAATGATTTAAAAAAAATTTCCTGAGTGGCTTTGTGGATCACCTTTACAGAAAAGACTTCACAACACATTGGAGAAATATGCTTTCACCAACAGAAGATCATAGCCTTTTATGTTCTTGCAAGCTACAATGGTATTTACAATGCATGGAGATGGTTGGTGTCTTTACAAAAAGGCTGAGGAGTAAGATTAAAAAACTTCAAAGAAAATTTTACTGTGAATCTTCAAGACAATTACACATTTTTACAGTTAGCATTAACTTTCCGTTCTTGGGTTCAACGTGATATTTCACATTTCAGTTCTTCACCCCAAATATTTTAGGGTTTTAGTTTTTATCATTAATAAGTTAAATTAAAGCACTAGAAATTCCTTGGAGATAGAAGATGCTGTCATGAAAACTTGACTTGTTTTTATGATAATGAAATGCCACACGCAGCTTTAGTTTCAGCAGTCCTTCTGTAGCAATCTATGTTCAGAGGTCCTGGTGAGCAGAAGACTATCTGTTTATCTTCTGCTGTCTATCTGAAACAGTCCAAATCAAAGAGCCTAGACCATTTAAGAAAAATGGATGCTATAAACTTTATTGAAACAATTTATTTCTTCTTCTATTCTGCTGTTTACATACTTTCCAAAGGAACTGCCATCCAAAACTCTTTAAAGTTTAAACCAAGCAGTAGTGCAAAAGCCTCAAAGATCAGAGTAGGGGGAAAAAGGGACAGTATTATTGATTACTCAGTTAGCAGTGCCCATATCCTGAGTAAAATAAATGCCTACAGCCCAGTGAAAGGGAAACAAAGCCAATGGTGTGGAGGAGGCAGGTAGTTATTTTGGAGGTTTTTTAAAATATCATTCATTATTTTAAAGACATCTATAATTTTTCTTCTCAGTCATCTCTTCTGCAACCTACGTATCTCCAGTCCCTTCAGTCTCCCTCCCTGTAAAAGTTCAACAACCTCTTCAATTATTTGCTTATCCCAGTTTTTGCTGTATTATTTTCTGAGAAGTTAACACAAACAATTGAAAATAACTATGTTACATCACCAACATAGTGTCAGAGAAGCAGGTTTTATCATTATTTATAAATTATTTAATATACTTGTATACATGAATGGTAATAGCTCAGTAATATATTCTGGTTTACTTTCCATTGAATCCTCAATGCTTTTAACGTGAGAAGGGGCAGAGGAACTCAGTGATTCAGGAGAGGTGTTCCAGATCCAAGTATTTTATGCCAGTATGGAAAACAGGAGACAAAGGCAGCAGTATAACTTACTGCTTTGTGTTCATCAGTAGGATCTGTGCAGGAAATAGTTGACACTGGAATAAACAGCTACAAAATATCAAGTCTGTCACTGTCTCCGAATGTGCAACTACAGCATGAGATCTGTAGACTTGCTTTTCTTTTGCTTTGTGCTGCCCATTTTGGCATAAAAGACTTTGAGCTGAAACCTCCCTCCAGGGACACCCTTGCACCTTACATGAAAAAGATCATGGTATCTCTTACAGGGTCTGTGTCTCTCACCCCACTTCCCATAGCATATGCCTGAAATCTTGTAGCTTCATTTGCTCCTCTTCAGTTTTTAGGCATTTTGCCAGGCAGGAATCTTCAGCAGCGTGTGTAAAACGATGTAATACTGATCCTATACCCGAGCAATGTCTCACTATCTGTTCAGCATTTTCTGTCATGCAAAGAAATAAAACAAAGGAATTCCTCATTTAAACATTTCCTAAGACGATACAGCTACTGAAATTGAAGAAATGTCCCACATTTTCTTCACATTTTGAAACATTAAAAATTGATTAGGAAAAAGAATTTTTAAAATCAGCTGTAAAGAAACCATATTGGGCTGACCTGCTCCTGATTTCAGAGATTTTTCCCCTAATGCAGATGTTTGTGAGGTCATTTCACTGTCTTGAGTTACCAGTGCTCCTACAGTATTAACATGTGACCTCAGACTGTGTGACTAAGAGAGATGATAATGTTCAGAACTAGAACAGCCACACTTAATAGCATCCTACATCAAAAAGGTTCCCAAAAGCATTGTAGTGGGATATACAGCTGCAGAAACCAGTAAGTTCGGAGTACAAAGCTATGATAAAACTAAGCAAACAGATATGCCAGGACAGAGAATATGCCCGATGTCATTAAAGCAACTGTCAAATTGCCCATCTCTCAGTATGAATAAACTATTACTAATAATTTATAAGTTAATTACAAGAATAATTATAAGCAGATAGATTAAATAAGAGATGAGCTAACGGGAAGATCTGTAAATCAGTTTCCTTTGGAGACAGCAAATGAACTGAGACAGATAGTCATTTTATTGTCAAAGCACGCTGTGATAAAGACAATACACATCAGCCTTTCATGAGATTCCTCATGAGAATCCCAAAGAATATGGCTTTTGAAAGCCATATCCCACATGTGAAGAACAGAACCTAATTTTCCTTGGGTTAATATTGATAAAAGTTACAGCCATTTGAAAGAATCCTACTGCTGAAAAGAGTTTGAACAAGGCAAATTTTGCAGTTATGAGCAAAGCATGATTCTTTTCTGTTTGACTTCTGAAATCACTTTGCAAAGCTCAAATACAATGTGTTTGTTTGATGTGTATCTAAATGTTAATCCCGTGAAAGAGATCCACAAAGGAACTTCAATTTCTCTACTTTTCCTTCAGGAATAGGTTTCCTTCTCCCTCAATATTTCTCATAACCCAAGGCTGTAAAAGGAGATTAAAATCACCCCACCAGGTATTTATACACGTTGATAAGATCTCCCTGAACCTTCCCTTCTCCAGGATGAGGAGTCCCAGCTCTCTCAGCCTCTTCTCATATAAGAAGTGGTACAATCCCTTAGACATCTTTGTGCCGCTTTCCTAGACTCACTCTGGTATGTCCAGTATGTCCTGTATGTCTGGAGACTCACTATAGTATTTTTCTTTTGTACTGACAAGCCCAACGCTGGATCTAGCACCTCAGATGTGTCTCAACATGTTTGAGTAGAGAAGAAAGATCATTTCTTTGACCTGCTGGTGCTGCCTTGTCTGACACAGTCCAAGGTGCTGTTGGCTTTCTTTGCCACAAAGTCGCATTGTTGGTTTATGTTCAACTAGGTGTCCACTAAGACTGTCAGGCCCTTTTCTGTAGAACTGCTTCCCAGCCAGTCAGCTCTCTACCTGTTCTGGTGGATTAGGTTATTTCTTTCCAGGAGCAGGACTTGGCACTTCCCTTTTTTGATCTTCGTAAGGATGCTGTCGGTCTATTTTCTCCAGCCTGCAGAGGTCCCTCTGAATGGCAGGATACCCATGTAGTCCACTGACCACTCCTCCTAGATTTGTATTACCCACAAACTCACTGAGGGTGCACTCTGTCCCCTCTTTCAAGCCACTACTGCAGAAATCATCTTACCTTGATCTTGGCCTATGCAGCTAGGTGACCTGTTCAGTGTTATTCTTTATGAACCAGATCCCCAGGATGCAACATCTGGATGTGAATATAATCATAAACTGTTCACTTACCCTTAAGAAAATATTTCTTGCATGAAGTACAAAAAAATTCCTCACCTCTTCTGCATATGATTTGAATTTGAAATAGAGATTTGACAACAGTTTGTGCAGCATCTTTTCAAACAGTGCACTATTTTCCCACAAATGTACAGTCTAGACTGGGAAAAACACCCACAACATTTTCAGATTTGAGGCCCTGATGACAGGTATTTAACATCATATTAAAGTCTTTAATTAAGCTAATGGATTTTTAGTTGTGTTGAGCATCTCCTATCCCCTGTGAAGACAGGAAATCTTAAGACCAGGCTACTTATTAAGATGCATAAATATGAAGATAAGTGTCAGTCTTAAGAATTTTTCGTATATTTAAACAGAACTCTGATTAATATTAAAATGATGTGACACCCTAATATTTAGCCTAGTTTAGATGAAGGCTGCCAAAGAAAGGAGTTGAAAGGGGATGAACCTGCTACACTGTACATCTCAATGAGACATGAGCTTCAAAGACTGTGTAGGCAACCCAGTACCTAATGCAATTAAAGTTAATCAGTTTATGGTCCCTTTGACTGTGTACAGGATTTTTTTCCCTCCTTTATTAATGCTACATTTAGAGTTCTATCTTTGAAATGCACAAAAGGGAAAATGATGAGCATATAGAGCTCACCTATGTCAAAAATATTGCATATTCTGCAAAACACGTTTATTGTGACTATATTTTCATTGCAATGAGAGAAAGATGCTTATATGAGATATTTATTTTTTTTATTTCCTGCCTGTCACATTTTTATCATTAATATAGCTTGCTGAGTAGCTAATTAAATGATAATGAAAAACAAAATTTCTGGGAAAATGGTAGTGCGCTTTATCTGAGCATTTGCCTTCAGCCTGAAATGGAGGCCTCACTTCGTAGTTGTTTTTGCATAATTTTTGTATTCCTGAGACAGTTTATTAGAAAACTCAGGCCACTAGTGTCCTTTACCACTACTGACATCACTAATTGTTATTGTTAACACTAATTACTACTATTGTTACTGTTATCTACACGCAAGGGAAAACTCAAATGTCTACTTTTTGGAGTAGTGGCTGTCAATATTAAGAGAAAAGTCTTCAAAGAGAAGTAACTGCAATCTGGTAATTCTTCTTCTTCTCTCACATACCACTCATGCTCATAGGAGTTTATTTTTTATTAAAGAAAAGTTTCCAAATTTAAACAAAAACAGTCTTTAACTTCTGAACCAGTTTCTGTTCCATGTTCTGCAGGTGAATATGTGAAGTTTTCCATACCTGTAATAAGAAAATCTGTCAATTGCTTCACATCATATCATTAGGAACATGCATCACAAAAAGAAAAAGAATTATCCTTTGTTCAGTTCTGCTGGAAAAACAAGCTACATCCACAGTATCAGTGGAACAGCATGTTGAACACGAGATACAGTGGGAAAAAAAACCATTACATCATTGCTTTCCAAGCCAGTGTGTTGGCTTGCAGCTTCAAACATTTCTGTAAAGGAATTCAAGTTAGTTGGTGTGATGTCAACTCAAAAGATCATGTAACATGCTAGCAAAAGTGCATTTAAAAATTCATATTTCTTGCAAATTATATGGATCTCAAATCAAGAAACTTTTGGTCTTGAAAATTAATTTCCACATTAATAAGTGATTATAAAGATGAATATGCTTGCAACCAATCACTGAAATATCTTGCTAGTGATATTCAACTTTGAGGACTTGTTCACACATTGTCAGTGTTTTCATTTATGCAAACGTGATCACAGGAAATGATGAAGGAGCTGTTTTAATGATTTCTTGGTGACTGTCAAAACATCAAATCTTAATCCAAGTCTGGCAACTCTTCAGAAGCTAATGGAACTGAGCCCAATTATGTCAGGTTGAATTTGCCCCAGGGGCCAAATTGTTAATTCCACATACAAGCATCCTGTCGTCTCAAGTTAGAGAGAACTACACATGACATTTATGTCCTTAGGGGAAAGTGACAACCATCTCTAGCAGATTTACTCCAAACTCTGTCTGTTTTAAATAATGTTCTTCTAGTACTGTAATCATGGACATGTGAATTGATACTCACAGACACACACCCAAGCTGAAGTCTTGAAATATTTTCAAGACTACTTCTTCCAAGGAGAACAACAATTTTTTCCTTAAGTACGTGTTGTGTACTCTACTGTGTTCTCAGTTAGGAAAATATTACCATCCTCTTTACAGCGTTGATTAACTTTAATGGGACAATCTTGCATCATTTTTCCCATTGTTAATTTACTAAGGCCAGAATCAGATATTAAAGACAAAATCACAAAATCCAGAATACACAAGGTGCACTTTAATTTGCAGTATTGACATCATTGTAGACTACTTTATATCTGTTAACAATGAATGATCCTCCTTGAGAATAATGCAACAAAAGATGAGCTGGAAGTGGTTATGTTCTCTGCTGCAATAGGTTCAAAGTTGAGATTGATTAAAGAGAAAAAAATGGAACTGCAAAGGATATAAAACCTTGTTATCAGCAGAAGAAGGTCTAAATTTCCTAGAAACTAATTTTCACAGAATCAGAGAATCACAGAATCACTAGGTTGGAAAAGACCCACAGAATCATCAAGTCCAACCATTCCTATAATTTTACATTATTTTATGGCATTTCTTAGGGATCTTGATTTTGGTGTGTTCTGTTGCTTTACTCATCTTTTTGCAAGTGCTCAATCCAATTAAGATCATAAATTCATGGCTTAGTATTCCTTAATATTCTACCCCAGGCCTATTAACATCTTAATCACTTTCTTAGAGTAGAACCACACAGCTCATGCCCTCATTAAAGATGTGGATTAAGAAAACATTCCTGTCTGCAGTGAGAATAATTTAGTTCAAGAACTTATCACAAATAGCACCAGATTCTTTCTAATGAAATTGGTGCTCACTTAGTCTTTCCTATGTCCACATATTAAATGAACTTATCTTCTAGGATATTTGAATAAATAATGTAGATAATTCATTCTTATCAGTAAGTATTCTGGTGGCCTTCTTCTGCCATACCACAAAGACAAACAGTGTAAAAAAATAAAAATATCTGAGAATAAATCAATAGAAAAACTGGGTCTAGCTGTTTTTCTGTTGACGTTTTGTCCTGGGCTTCAGCTTTCTTGTTCACTGAACAACTGCGACTAACATGCTTTCTTCTCATAATGGAACCAAATAGTGGCAGCATGACAACAGTGACAATTAATGCTAATTGGAATAATTGCATTTAAAGGAAATCAGTTGCGTGTATAAGCATGGACATGCTTATACACTTACTTACACTGATGATCATCAGCCCAGCTACATTTGTACTAGGATATTTCCTTGGTGCCATCATAGAGCTGTTTAATCAACTAAATATTACCACAATTTCCTATTAGAAATATAAAAATTTATCATATTTAGTTTCCAGATGAAGAAACTATAAAGATTCAGCAAGCCCTTTTCCCACCCTCTAACAACCTGCTGTTGTTGCTCGTATTTCTAGCCAGTTCATTTAATGTCTTCCAAAAAGTGAACACAGACAGATCATGTGTGTTCTGGGTTTTTAAACCTACATACCCTGCCTACTAAGATGTCTTAATTATTGACAAAGTCTGTTGGAGAATGACGGGTGTTTCACCTCAGAAGAAAGTGAGAGAAGCTGTACCTTCATTTCACTGCAACAAGTAGAGTTTGTGCCCTGAGTACTTCAGACCTGCCTCGAGGCCTTGCAGCAGCTTGGGCTGCTCTCAGTTTTGCTAGTGCAGATATGAAGGTAGGAGCAAAGGCTCCTGGTCTCCAAAAAAGAGGAAGAAAAACAGATGAAAGGTGATGCTCCTTCCTTTGATTGATAGTGGGATGAGGCGGGGATCCAACCACTGATTTGGGGGGATCCATCCCCATCCATACCTACCCCCAGTAATACCAGCCTCTTGTCACTCTGGTGCATTTTTGTGTGACATTGAGAGCAGTGAAGTGGGACTCTTGGGACTGTCTTGCAAGCACAGTGGGGAGAAAGGTCATTAATCACTTTGCTGCACATGATGTTTTTCTGTGTCTAGAGCAGCTCCGCATTACTTGAAGGATAGTCATAGAATCAAGTGCTACTAGTCCTCACCCCCAGTCAAAAGTAATAATCTCATCATATAACACACTAATTTGGGACATTAACGTTTCCTCCTTATGCCTCTTAATCCCTGTATTTGAAAACACTGTATTTTCAAAAAGCATTCAAGTCTGGCAAGAAAAAGAAATTGCAGAGGTTTTAAGCCTACCTCTTCAAAAAACAGAATAAAGTCCTTTGCCCACACATTCACTCACATTCACAGGCACACCTGAGAACAACATAGGAAAAGCATTTCCCCAGTAAACTATCTCCAAACAACTACATACATACATAACGAGTCTGACTGATGAGAGGTTTGGACTTGCATGTAAGCTCCTGTAAGTAAGTTGCATTCCTTTGCTAATTAATAAAATATATATTGATTAGGTCATAGGATTTCATGTTTGATATTTCTAATTATAAATTAATATTAAATGTTAATATAGAAAATTATATTCGTATATTTTAAACAAGAATCAACAAAGCTATTAATTATGGTTTGAGCAGTTTTAAGTGCTGTTGAAGTGTTGATTCAGTTGCTTGCCCCACTGCCGAAGGGGATTTTTAGCAAGGCGCTATGGATTTCATACTGACAACACACTATACTTTTCACCCACTCAAACTACACCCTTCTGTCTTCTCCATCTGAGGCTAAAAATTTGTCATGCATTAAATCGTAAGGTCACCAATTAGGTTTAATTCATTGATCACTACATATTTTCATTTGCTAACTGTTTCTTTTAAGGCAGAAGTGGTTCAACACCTTTATAAGCCTGATGGCTAATTCTGACATCTCACAATACTTCCTGATATCTCTACAAATCTTAGACTCAGTTTGTCAGACAGCTAGACTATCAACTGAAATTTAAAACAAAGGAAACTTCTAGCTTTTCACCTCAAGTAAGTGCAAGCATTCTTCATGCTCAGAAACTACGACTCAAGTGGAAGAAAAATATACTTACGTCATCATCATTTTTTGAAATTGCTCTTTAAGAAAAAAAAATGTTGGAGGTTAGCCAGGCTAATACTGGGTATTTTAAACGGTGTTATCAGGACCCTCAAAATAAATTATATCAATGACTGGGCTTTTCCTTTCTGCACTTCTCTGAATAGTAATGGCATTTATCTCTCTCTGAGAAGTGTAAAACATTGATATAAATAACTAATACTTACTACTTAACAATGGAAGACATAGATTAACTTCTCAAGTGGTAAAATTTAGACAGTATACATTATGTGAATATCCTGTATGTTTGCCAGCACAACCAGAAACTGAACAGTACTGCAAGATACTCGGGTGACTCACCAATATTGTTTACCATAAAATAAAGACAACAGTAAGCATTACCAGTGCTGCATTTCCATGCTTATTATGTTCTGAGAGAAAATGGCCACCGCTTGAGAGGATGAAATCGTCATCTCAGCTAAGCAATTAGTTTCTCATTTAATATTACTATTGTTTTGAGTGCCCAGCATGTACTCAGATGGCCACAGCAGAAAGCAATACCAGCATTTAAAATGTTTTTGTTGTTGTTGTTGTGATTCACTCAATTTGATGCTTAAAAGACTAGTGATGCAGTGAATCGAATAATTTTCTGATCTATCTAACCAGGAACAGAATCATTCTATTCTGATGAATTCAGATGTTGTTGCATATTCATTCATTTTCTTCTCTTAATGTCAGGGGAAATAAAAATCTAGACAAAAGCCTGGTTTAAATAATTTGCCTGCAATTTTAAAAGTTACGGCAAACTTCTCACAGAATAATGGAAAATGAACTCATGCAATAACTCATTTCAAAATACAGTGTAAAGTTTAGCTGGCTTCTACGCAATGACCTGATCTACAAAAGGACTTTGGTTTCCACATGACCTCTCAGCACCTAAATTCACAGTTTGTCTCCACGGAAATGCCCGTTTAAACTCTGGGCCTCCTTGAGTGGATGATTAAAAGCAGCATCATCTCTGCTTATCCTCCATGCAGATAGATAGCACCTTGGGTCTGTTTCCTTCCAACCAGCACCAGGCAGGGCTGGGGACTGAGGCAGAGATCTCAGCAGCAATTTGGTGCTGGTGTAGCTGGTGAAGCAGCTGAGAGGTCGCGCTGCTTCAGTAGCTATATTGAGAAAACACTGTGGAGGCAGTGATTCAAGGAGGTATCTTTGGCTTAAGATGCTTCCCAGATGGTTTTCCAGAAATGAGGTATTTCCAGGACTGTAATACCAAAATTGATGGTTTATTGATAAATAAAAAAAAAATATATTGTTTCTGATCATTTATTCATTGTGTTTAATGAATATTGGGGGTGGGGGCAGAAGGAAGCAACATTTGCAAACCACTTTTCTTTTGCTGTAATCAATGACAGACTTCTCTTGACTCAGGAAGGAGCAAGATGAGACTAACTATAAGGAAGCTGAGATGATATGCAATCACAAACAGAAAGACAGATGAAAATATGACCTCAGCCTCAGATGGTAGTTTGATCTTTTACCCCGCATCGCTTTTCTTCTTAAATGTGTGGGGACATTAAATAAGCTTAGCAGTTCCTGTCAGTTTCTCCAAAGTACTCACCAAAGGCTAGATATCTGATCTCAGTTGGGAAGAACTGATGTTGCAAATCAGTGAATTGCATTTTAATAGGGTTTTAATAGATACTATTCTGTATTTCAATATAAATTTCAATATGTATTGTTTCTTCTTACAAGACCCTTCCATTTTTTATAAAGATAAGCTGCCAAAGAGGGGCAGGGGTAAGGCAGCAAGACTATGTACATCACAAGACCAAAAAAAAGAGGAACAGGGAAATGGAGGTTAAGAAGAGACGGGACAATAAAGGGAAATATGAAACCAGTTCTGCCAGAAAGAGAGTCAGCCACATGGCTTATTATGGGAATTCTTTTCTCATTAGTCAGTTAACTTTAATACCGTGTTGAAGTTAGGCTCTGACATAACTGTTCCATGCGATAATTAGATGAATTATAAAATTTTGGGTAATATCTACATCTTCCTTCTTCCTTCAGTGAATTTTCGCTGTTGGCAATACTTTAAGAGTTGGAATTCCTACAAGAACATCACTGCCCTGTCTTAAATCAAGCACTCACGAATTAGGAGACTGTTCAAATTTACGTTTTTAGTTCAGACATGAGGAGTAAGAAGACAATCTGCCAGAAGCATGGAGATACATGAAGATGGAGTTTCTCACCACATTATCTGGGCTGAGCACCAGAAAAAGATGTTGAACATGGTGAAAAAAGCAAAGTGAATATTGGAGAAAAGAAGAAAAAGAAGATTTAAAGCCTCACAGCAGAAGGAAAACTAGGAAAGTCTCTTAAATCTTCAATAACATTCTATCCATCCAACTTGACATGTCCGTTTCAAAAATAAAATATTTGGGACAAAAAATAAGGGGCTTATAATTCATTTGGTTTTTTAAGCATGCACAGGAAATTCTAGGCTCAACTCTGCCATCAGCTGAATAACAGAGTATGAGCTAAGGCCAGCTGAACAAGAAACCTACTGAGAGCTGGAGCCTCTGCTCCAGACTGTCTCTGCTAGAAGCAGCATTTTAAAAAAGTAGATGGAGATCAAGGAATTTGAAGCTGCCTAAGGAGGCTGTTTGTTTGGTTTTTTTCCCAGATATACTGCATTTCATCTCCACATACGAAAGCAGAGCCATTAGTGATGATAGCATGTACTGACATCTCTAAAGAGTACTGTGCACAACAAACTGATTTGCTTTTGACCATGTAAAGTCTACTTCAGCTTATTTAGTTTGTTTTAGAAATTTTAGTTCATTTTAGGGAACCAGACTTGTGCAAAATATTATCACAGAAGGCATATGCTTTTCCTGAGCCAGACTTCAACTGCTTGTTTCTCTCCCCCTCTGATCACTTCAGACTTACCTCTGCTAATATAGATAATTCACTATCATAAAAAATGAGGTTTTCATTCCAGTTTTTGTAAAATAGTGGTGTTGTTTGCATTCACATCTCAGGTAGCTTGTTATTAGCCCAACAAGAAGCTTTCACCACAGAGGTGGCTGCTGTGATTACATTCGATCAGCAATAAAAGGAGTTTCCCATAACAAGGAATGGAGATGCTTTTACAGCCTTTAGGCAATGTCAGGATTTTTTTGTTTTGTTAATATGAGCTTTTGCCAGTCACTAACAGCATGATCCAAATCCCATTTGAATGCAATGGAAAGTCTCCCACTGAGTTTGATGGCCTTTGGATCAGTACCTAAGTACATTTAGACTTAATGAGATCTTAAAATGAATTTTATGCTGCTATGTATAAGAATAGATTTTCCCAAACTTTTTTTCCCCATTGATGCAAAACCACAGATCTGCTTTTTTAAATTTTTAATTTTTATTTTCTTGCTACACTTGGTATGCATACAGAAGGAGAATTTACGCAGCTGATTCTTTTCCATCCCTTCTCCCCACCTGCAAACCTTTATCAGTGACAGACTGTGAATGGCAGAACACATTACCCTCTCTCGCAGTCATCTAAACGAGAAGGAAATATTGTCCTTCCGATTTGCCTCATTACAGCGTGAGAACTAAGTGTGTTTTGAGGAAAGGCAAAATTAAGGTCTGGCGACTCACGCAAAGGAAAATAATAAAGAAAACCAACCAAACAAACACAATCAAAACCAGGGAAAATCGGGAAAGTGTTATTCTTTGTTTCTTGCTCCATCTGGCGGGAGACGCCCGAATGGCGGGATGCAGGCGCATCGGGATGCAGGCGCATCGGGATGCAGGCGCATCCTGCCCCGAGCGACAAAGACGCCCCGGGATCTAGCAGGGGGTCGGAGCTGTGCTGCCGCTTCCTTGTTCGGTGGGGTTTTCCAATGTTTTACCAAACCCGAGAAAGGCAGCCAGAGGTGCGAAGCCAGGGGGTTTTGAGCCGGGGGTGGCATGGAGAGGATTGGTGCAGGGAGGGGGGCTAGGGGCATGTGCAGCTAGGGGTGAGGTTTCTTGTTCGGTGGGAAAAGGGAATGATGCCTGTTTTGCACCTTTCCACCTCCTGTCATTCGTGTTTGACTTTCCTGAGGATGCAGTGACATTGTGTGACTCACACAAAAGATTAACCTGTTCATGTCAGCGACCCAATGCATGACCTGATGGATATGCACAAGCTCGCAGGGTTGTATTCCAGTTAGACAATTGCCTCACGTATGAATATACAGAAGTTCTCAGAAGACAAAACCGCATCTTTTGATAAAGCCTCAATCACTCTGAGAATCAAAAAACATCATTAGCTTTGGATCAGTGACATTGACAACCTGGCCAGGAATGCTCACTTCTTGTGGGAAAGTGGAGAATCAGCATGACAGCAGCGGTAAGAAATGGTTGGGACCAGTGTGAACAATTCCAGTACTTCTAAGAAGTTGTTATCACATCTTAAATTTAGTCTTTAATAAATATTCGGAACATGGACAAAAGTTAATGGCAAAATCTTCATGGCCTCAGGCAGAAAAGGAGCTTTCTTTGGAGCACACTGCTTTGCATCTTTAAAAATCTCATCAAGAGACTCATTCCATGCTGAGCTATAAGTGAAGTCAAGGCTCCAGGTAGGCTGGCGAAGGAGTGGCTGAAGTGACACATCCTCCCTAGAACTGCTGTCCTAGCAAGAAGGTAGGAAGTAGGCTTCAGGCTATGATGTGAGTTAGTCTGGTTGCTCGAAGCCTAAAAGCCTGTTGGCTCTTAGACCTACCTTGAATGTGACATTGTAATGAGACTCAAGGGTCCCAGACCCCTTGCCAGAGAGGAGGATGCTTGTCTGACAGGGGCTAACATGGTGATGGTGACATGCACATGAAAGCCAAGGATTATGCTGTGAACTAAAGTACAAGGAGAGGGATATTTGCATCTGGCCGTGTTAGAGAGTCATATCCACCTATGAGACAGCTTGAATGCATGCTGCCAGGACTACGATACAAGGACTCTGGGTGTGCATTTAGACACATGAAAAGAAAAGGGCTTTCTTTGGATTCATAGCCAAATCACTTGGCCTGCACTGGCAGTAGAGGTTGCAAGCTCTGGTCTAGATATTTGACGAAGCAGCCACAAAGTTTCAGTTTACTAGTTTTCCAAAGGGCTTGTGGAGAAGAAAAACTGTTAGCAGTTGAGATTGCTGCTAACAGCCATTAGTTGTTTTCTCTCTATTCATTCAATATCTGCTTTTGTGATAAATGCCAGTTATTTGACAGGCTGCAGAGTATAGATTCCCACTGTGTTGATTGATAATTGAGGTATTTTTAAGCCAGTCTCAATTGTATAAAATGTTTGGCATGCCTGACTTTTAAATACAAACTCTTCTCAAACAAGCATCTTGGGAGGCCACTACAATCCTTCTTTTTCCAAAAAGCCTGAAAAGAGACACAGTAGCTCTATCTTCCTTAAAGTGTCATCAAATGAAGTCCATTTATTAAACCTTTCAGATTCAGCATAACAGCTTCAGCATTCTGTTGTGTTTTAGAGGAGTGGTGATCTCTTAGATTGCTTGAAAACGTGCTGTTCTTCAAGGAAAAGGAAACTCAAACCATAAAAAACATATACCAGAAAGCACTATATTGTGCCCTTTGGCCAAGAATTTTCTGATCTAGCTGAAGTGTGAGTAGCCTTCGACATCAACTACTTGCAGGATGTACTGGAGTATGGCCATGAGTAGCCATAATAAATTTTAGATCTGCAATCCCACTGTCAAATAAATAATTGCTTTGATTGGGCAGTCACAGTATCTCTATCAACTCAAACATTCTACCAACCCAGATTGTACTGCTATGTCCAACACCTGGTTCACCCAGTGGCTCATGAATCCTCTCAGCTGCACAGAAACTGCAATAGAGCATCCAGAGAGCTGTAGCAGAAGACATCTCTTATCTGCACTCACAAGCTGGTCACCTCATCTGTTAGGTGTGTTTAGGTATCTGTTAGGTTTGTTTACTCTGCAAATTCCCCCTTGTGCTTTCCCTTTTCACCCTCTGTGCCAAGTAAAATAAGTATATAAATGAAAAGGAACTCAGGCTGACAGACCACAAGTTTGCTGCCAAGGTAAGATTAGTTCCTAGACATGTAGAACAAGAAGATATTACAAGTTTTGTCATAGCTGTGCTCAATGAGCAGAGATTATTTACAAGGTCTAGGGTTTAAGTGTGGCAGATGGATGCAGACTTGCAGTTCCCACAAACAAAGATGCTGTTTCAAAGAAAAGGTGTCTTCAGTTTCTGGAAATGAAATTTACCTCTCAGCAGGACCTGGCAACTCTAATCTTATTTACATTTCTCACAGCAGCAGTACGCATCTCATTCTCAGCCCTAACTCTCCCTGCCAGCTGAAGCTGTGCAATACAGATAGGTAGTAAATAATGTAGGACTGTGCAGATTGTTGTGAGGCCTTTTCCCTCTCTCTGTGCTGCAAAGTCCTTTTCAGAAGCAACAGTTAAGCTGTCAGCAGAGTGGGATTACAAATCTGATATTTGGTACACTTTTGGACAGTTACAGCTTTCAGGCGTTTTCTGTGGATAGGCACCAATCATTTCACAGCCACACTGGTGAGGCATTTTGTTGGGTTAGTAATTTTTTAGACCGAGATAAGAGAAACAAACACAGGAAGGTGAAAATAGGTATCACTTGGTAGATTCATATAAGGCACAACAAAAGCTAAGACTGTAAGGCAGTTACATTTTACTCTCAGGGTTTGAATTGAAGTGTCTTTCAACCTCATTTAAGGAATTTGCATTGTCAAAGCAAAATTCCTGAACATAAACACTTATCATTGTAAATAAAATTCTGCTTTGTGAAAATACTGAAGAGACTTATTAGCAAATATAGCTGTGTGTCTCATTATAACCTCTATAGGTAATGAAAATGTTAAAAGCAATATGGTTTCTTGTAAAACAATACTAGCACTTAGACTATAATGATGCACCCCTGAAGACGATGTTGTTTTACAAACGTGCAGTGTGTAGGCACTCATAATAATGCTTGTTGCAATAAAAGAGAAACCTGTACAGCTATAAATTTTCGCTAACAATTCTACTTAGAGGGCTGGAAAAAGTTGCCTTTGTATTATGTTCATTTTCATGTCGCTGTCATTCTTCATTCCTCTATTTATATGGCTTTATTAATAAACGCATTTTTCTGTTAGATAGAGATGAGCAAACAGCCTACATTAAAAACCTTTAAGGCTCCAGTGGTAACACCTACAGTCAGTATTCCTGAGCAGCTGCTTCTGCTTGAAAGATTTCAGCTCCCACCCTGCAGGCACAAATACATTGGGGATCTCAAACATCGTAACAAGGGACGAGCTATCAGGTTTTGAAGAGCCTTCTGGCTCTCTGGTATCTGTGGACAACTGCTGCTAGGGGAAGGAGTTAACAGCGTTGCCATGCAGCGGAAAATGACTAACCCTATTCCATAGGTCAGAGGCTGAAATTGCTCTAGCCTGTGTATGTTGCAGGGCAGTGCTCCTCCTTGCTACCAGCCTGGCACAGGGCCACCGCCCACATCAGACAAGATATCCCTCTTGATGGTGTGGGGCTTTGAAGTTGAAACAACAAATGTCACAAGGCTCAGGATAAAAAAAAACCTGACCTCTGGCAATGAAGTGCCTGCTTTTGGATTTGATTAACAGCACAAATAACAATATAGCAAGATACTAACAGAGAAAGCGGAGCTCCGGCTTGTGTTAAGAGAGTAATACAGTTGCTCCTTAGCTCTAGCTAAAACACCCATAAGGATGGGAGCAAGGAAGGGAAATATCTTTAATTCAAAGAACACTCCCCCTTCCTCCCCCAACAAAAAACAAAGAACAGTCATAAAAGGAGAAACTCTGAGAGCTTTGAAGTCAGGGATGATTAGAATTTGCATCATTTTTTCCCCACCATAATGCAATCAGATCCACCTACCATCACCCCAGTTATGTTGCACCCTGACTAGCTTAGCACACTAGTAACTGGGAAAAATTAGAAAAAGAAAAAGGTGGGGGAAAAGTCATGTCATCTTCAAACGAAATAATCCATTCTGTGCTGGTTTTGCTGATCTAGAAAGTGTGCATTTGTTTTTCTTTTAAGTATTGTCATTAACTGAGTGTTCTAAAATAATGCAGAGTATTCCCTGGAAAGGGATCACTAATTCCACAATTTTCATACTGAAAAAAACTCACAAGTGCAGTCTGTCTCTCCACCATGTTTTTCAAATGAAATGCTCCTCTAAGACTCTGCAGAAGATGATCCTGGAGAGAATTTATCTTCTAATGTCTGATTGGTTATGACAGAGAAAATGTGAATTGCAATGCAAGCCAATCAGAGAAACTGTTTAAGGGCAACATGTTTCTTTGTCCTCAGTGTCATGTATAAAATGATAATGTTAAAGTAGAAACACAGCAGGTTGCAATACTTTTAACAAAAATTTTTGTCAACAACAGCAATCACATTCTCTCTTGTCAATAAGCCATTTCTTCTTTTACTGTACCTTTTTTCCCACACTCATGCATCATGGATGAGTTCTCAAATTAAAGGCCTTATGCCTTTAATTTTGTAATTTTTAAATTACATGGGAAACATTTTTTCCTCACTTGTTTCTGTGTACACATTTGCAAAAGTAGTGAATAACATCTGTACTCAGCTTTCACTTCAGCAACTCCTGTTAAGTAATGACAGTAGCATTGTGCCCAGGCCATGATGGGATCTCATTCGCTGTTATTCCTTGAAGCTACTAACCACAACACATGATCAAAGACATTGATACATTGAACAGTATTTACTTTAATATTTTTTATGGGAGTTGATCTAACAGCAGGTGTTCCCCCAACAGCTGTGGCAAAATATAATATCTATTTATGTAAGTCTGAGCTCCTTTAGAAGGTACTTTAGTCATAGAGAGGCTTGTGTCTTTCCCATATTTAACATTTCTTTTAAAAAGCATTATTACTAGATTCTTCTCCTTTCATATTATGAACTTTTTATTGCTATAAGAGTAGTGCTGAGATTACTGAAAATACTGCAGCACAGAGAACTTTTCACAAAGTCACAGCTGGATTAAAAAAAGAAAACCTTTGAGCAAAGGAGGTAGTGGCTGACGGCATGGAGTAGAAGTGTGAGAGATACTAGTCAATAGCAAATAGTACAAGCATAGTCCAAATCCAGCAGCGTGGAAGTTTTCATTATCACAGAGTTCTGGATTATTTTTTTTCCCCTTCTTACCATATATCTTTTCATCTGTCAATCACCACATGATCTTCTGACTGACAGGGGAAGTCAATCCTTGTACCATTGTTCTGTATTATTTTATTATGGAGATTTTTTTTTTTAATAACAGGGTATGTTTTATCTGTATCTATCCATTTTAGGTGATCTCAGAGAGAAGCTAGCAAGACCTGAAGCAGCTTGAAGAAAAGCATAGGTAAGTGCAAAGTGAGAATGAAGGTAAGCTACAAATGCTCTTTTGAGGAATATGAATGTATTGATAGCTTTCTTCTAAACACAAAACTGACATGACTGTGATATCAGGATTAATAGTTGTACAAAATATTTCAGGAGAGTGTGGGTGAAAGAAACAAGACTGTATTTTGACTTTCTGTAATAGAAAGAAAAGTTAGAAAATGTAAGACAAAGAATGGTGTTCTAATATCTGCTCTCTATAGACTGATGAAAACTGCAAGAGAAAAAATCCACAGATTACTAAGCTGAATTATATTTCTATGACATGTTGAGGAATGAATTTGCAGTTAAGTTCTTGAATTCACTTTCACTGCAAGCATACATTTGCCAACATGTCAGTGCTGCCTCAGCTTTCTGTGTCAGCTACTTTTCTTCCAAGGATTGTCTCTGATTTTCTTCCTTTCCATTACCAATTGTCACCTGTTGATAAAACACTTGATTTCTGAGCTTGATAGACTACAGGTTCAATACTAAGTAGTGTGCTTGTCAGCATAGTGGACTTTGACAGGATGAACAGCAACATTATATTAGCTTAGGAGTGCTGGTTTGTTTTTCTTTAACCCGAAGACAATCATTATAAATCTAAACGCAGATATTTCTGGCCTGTAAGAACTGTAAGAGTGGTTAATAGGGATATGCTGTTTGTTTGTTTTCCCCAGACCCTTAATCAAAACTTGTCTGCTTTCTCAAACACATTTGTCATCTTGTTTGGAATTAAAAATACTGTAACTCAATGCTTATATTTCTCTAACTTAAAAAGAACATGTTCTATGCTTTCAAATGTAGAAAAGCCATTTGTTCTTGCATATACATGCTAAATATGCTAGGATTTTCTCTGCTCTCTACTCACTCACTTCCTCTGCCTAATCTCCATGCTGGCAGCAGGGCTGAGTGCACTCATGACATAATGGATTTGGGTGTTTTAGTTTGCTGTCAGGAGACATAAAACACAAAAGGATAAACTGGATACTGGAATGACAATGGTAGAATTTGCCATTCTTGTAGTTACTTGTATTTACTTCTATGGATTTGGGGTTTTTTTAATATCAAGATTTTCTGAAAATAATAGTGAAAATGAGAAATTACATAATATATCACGATTCTGAGAAGTGCCCTCATTCAGCTCCTCTGAAATCTCCTCTTTATTCATTGTCATCCTGCTTGGCAGCATGTGTATTTCTATTTTCAGCTTTCCGAGGAGCACACACTGCAAATCAACTACAACGGTAACAATGGCATCACCTTTAAATGAAAACAACCACCTATAATCTTACCTATTAATTTCATCATATGTTTCAGTCTTCTTTTGATGTTTCCAAAGATTTAATGAGAAACAATTTGAAATGGTAAACAGAAAACATAGTGGATTTACTCACTGCGATTTTTAAAAGTCAAATAATACAAGGTAAAATTAAGAAGATGAAGCTTCAGCAGAAAAAAAAAATTGCTTTACCAAGTCTTCTTGCTGTATAGCTATAGTGTGTTTGTGTACACATATCCTAAAAGGACATTATTTCTTTGAGTCCTTGAATTTTTTTTTCTGCCAAGCAGCAGAACACTTGGGAAACTCCAGCTAATAGAGAATGCAACCACACGTCTCATCAGCAGCACTGCTACTGGGAGCATATTAAGCTCATCCTTTGCACTTTACAATTGATTCCCATAGAATATCAAATCAAATTCAAGGTCTCAGCACTTATCTGCAGTGCTTATATACCCAAGGCTATATCCAGAGCAGCGAGCACAAAGGCTATATCCAGAGTGGGGGCTTTGGTATCCTGATAAGATCCTGCCTTCACACCAGGATAAGATCAGGGCAGGCAGAAAGCCCCACTTACCACTGTGTTTAGGTTTCTATAGGAAAGAAATCTGCCTATGTGGAGGAGTAAAATGGGGTTGCTTCAGATGAGACACAAAGCAAGGCAAGGCACGTTATGATGCAGACACAGCACTGATTTTTTTCTGATAGATATCTTATTCTGCAGCTGAAGATCACAGAAATAACTCCACCATAAACTAAGGAGCATTTCAAAAATTGCAGCTCAGTAGAAAAGGAACAATTTCATACCATCTTTAAAGCAACTTTTGACCCAGATCTATGATTATCAAAAAAAAAAAAAGAGAGAAAAATAAGAGAGAAGTACGCAAAATAGTCCATTTACTGTTCTTTTGGAAAGACTAAGTGATTAAACACTTGAGGCCCCCTTACTCTGCAGTGTGCAGTGCTCATTATGTTTCACACAGTTTCAAAATATTTTTCATTATGGACTATATAATAGATTCCTTTCTAAAACTGCAGCCTAATTATTCCTAATGTACTGAATAGTATTATGTTTTAATTAAAAATAATTTAAATTACTGAATAGTAGGAAGTGACAAGGACTTACGCCTTTGGGCTATCACATTTTTAACACATTTTTAAGTCCAAGAGATAACAAAGGTAACAGTTTAAAATGCATCTTTGGAAATATTCCTTTTTAAAATGCAATGCAGAAAATGTTTGAGATTCCTAACCTGCATTTTGAAGGAGCTGACATCATTGCAACCCATAATATGCAAGTAATGAGATTCTTAATTCTATGAGGAGCACCACTAAACCCTGCAAAAGCTGCTCTTGTTACTGAAAAAAATATAGTTAAACTCCTAATTTTGCTTGTAATTTTTCTTTTCACAGAATCTGAAAGAGTTTCAGTTTTTAAATGTGGGCATTCTTTCTGCTGAACTGAATATTATAGTTCAATGTAGTCAAATAAAACTGCAGCACTTAGAAATGTAAATGCAAATGTGAGCTTTGAGCAAAAATTGCAATCAGGACAAAGGTTTGGGTTTTGAAAAGTTGTACTTTAGGATACTAATTACTGCATATAATAATTTCTGGAAACAGAATTGGGTATATTGGAACCTTCCATTGATTGCAAAACTGAGTTACAAATGACTTGGCTAGACACAGGCAACTGGAAATAGGATAGGTACCAATACTTTGAGTTGAACATCTGCTGATTCTTTGGTTCTCCCTGGGTACTAATAGAGTTCTTGATTTTTTTCTAGGTAGACAGAAGTTTCTTTACAAGATGTTAATGATGTGCAGCATTAACTTTGAAAAGGATCAGCCAGTGAGGTAACAAGAAAGCAATGATTATAATAGAATGATGATATGCACAGTTTTTCGATAACAGTTTTCAGTTGATGAGATCTGAATTATGAAAAAGCACAAAGGAAGAAAATTAGATTATTAGAATTAAAAATGAACAGGTACAGAGCCACAGCCACATGACATGTTATGCACTGTCACTTGAGGAACACTCAAAAACTGTATCACAACCTGAATGCATTTTGCAGATGCCTCCTTGTTGTGATTTCCTTTAAAGTCATAGATCCATCAGCAAACTGTCATCACTCCCAGAGGCCACCCCTCCAGTGCCCCCACGGTCTGCATCTTGCCACCTACGCCTCGTATGCTCCTGCCTTTTTGCTTTGTAAACTAAGATTACTGGACATTTTTGGTTCTGGCATCACAGTATTATGTGATCAAGCTCTGTGAGTTGCAAGAACATTAAAAGATTCTGGGAAACCAGCAATAAGTAATTCAATAACATCATGTGATGTTCTCCATGCTTTTTGTTGTTTGGTTTTATTTCTGTAAACTTGCCATAGGAAAAATTAAATATATAAGGAATTCAGCCTTTTGTACTGAATACCCCAAACAAGAAGATATGTCCATCAGCAGCTATCCCGTGTCAAGGCTGTTAGTACTTAAGAACAGGGTTTGTGTTTCATTTCACCATAAGTTATTGAGCAAACACTTCTCCATGCATTTTATCTTGTTTTCTTTTAATACTCTGTCTTGTTTTGACCATTGCTTCAGGCTTCATAAAAAGTTTCTCCCTGAATCTGAGCCACCCAAATTTTCTACACTAAGCAGAGACAATTGCTACAATTTCTGTTTTGTCTATATTTAAGATCTCAAATTGCTCAAAAAAGCCTATGACAGCAGCTGCACAGAGGGTTGGGTTCCCCTCTCTCTGGGAAAATGAAGTTCCTATTGAACATGGCTGCATAACCCAGTACAGACTGCAGCAAAATCAAAGCAAGCAAGTCCTTCTTCTCCGGGATTAACTCCTGATTTTAAAGGTGGCCAATTTGGAAGCTCCTTAATTAGATTCTGAGTGCTCATATCCAGCTCAATACTTAGCTTGCAGAACACTCCTCAATTAGCTAACTTACCCAAATGCTTAAAAAAGCCCTGCATACAGGGGAGGGTCTATGGCAAAGGAAGAAGACAGGGAAGAACACATCCGCTACCAGTCTCCTCTAGCAACAGTATTCAGTGATGGTATTGAAGTGCACAAAAGCTAGAAGTGAGAAAATGTAAAATTAATGCAACTTCTGACATCAGTGAAAATCATGAAAATCCTGAAAGATGTGTAGTTTTTCAGTCTCATCTATCTCCATATCAATAAAAATGCAGGGAAAAGGTTTGCGACTACAGCATCTTACCTACCAGCAGCTTTCAAAGTGATGTTTACAGCCCTCAAAATTTTTAAATCTTAACTTTCATTAATATGAAATATTCATTTTTTTCCCATTCTTGCAGAAATATCTTCTTTAAAACAGCCTTCAGATCCTATTAAAACCATTCTCTCTTTTTGCTAAGCCTGAGATTGCTACAGCCAGGTAAGCCAGCTAATGTTTAAACACAAGTCAAAAATTAAAAGCAGTGTCAAGTATAATACCAGAAGTCTTCCATTTTTTCAGGTGCAAATGAGATTGAAATATCAGTTCTTGGTTTAGTATGTGTTTTTTCATGGCAAGACATGCTTACATTATTTCAGTTATAAATACTGTTTGTGGACAAGAACATAAACCAGCACTGACAACAGAAATGCTGATGATAGTGAGCAATTGCTTTCCATAACAATTTACTCAGCAAAAACACACTTCCTAGGAAGCTGTTGCATAATTAGATTGAATAATAAAAATAGGCAGCTGTTTTAATTCACAAGCCATGAGGGAATGGATGATGTTATGCAACGGAGGTTTCATTATTATCTTGTCTTTGCTATATTTTTATTTTGATCAATTTTTAACAAGGACTAGACCCTAGAGCTTTTTCTATTAAAATATAGTTTTATCAGAAATGTTAAGTGAAACACTCCTTGTTTTCAGAAAATAGAATTTAAAATATTGGGGTTTGTCATAAAATTAATATGTTTATGACAACTTTTGAGAACTTATTACCAAAAAACATAAGCAGTCTGCAAGAGTGCTGTAAATAGTTAAAGTATTTTCAATAATATAATATTTTGATAATTAGTTGCATTTAAAAATTTGCATAAATTCTAAAATTTCAGGGTAGAGAAGTTGAACAATATTTTTGTGAAATTGTACATTGGTTAAGTAGAGGTGAGAAGGATCAGATAAAGAAAAAATTCAGAACCATCTTCAGAAGGATTAACTACCTGCTTCAAAAAGAAAAAAACAAATCCATATGCCTAACTAAACCCTGGATTTTTGTTTATGAGCTCTTTGTTTGTAAAGTGCATGAAATTGTAATGGCATCATCAGAATTTATCAGTGCTGCATATATCAGTGTTTATCCAGGCACTATGTACACAAGGCAGATGTTGGATTGACCCCTGTTCAATTAAATCTGTTTGATGGTTTAGTTGTTCTTCTCTACTCATTTGAAATGGCCATGAGGGAGAAAAATGTCAATGGTGCATCTTTAAACTTCAGGAAAAGAGCTACCCACACACCTCCTTGGGAGGATGCCAGACCCAATCTGAGACAACACCATGGCAACATTAGCTTAGCGCATGCCTCAGACATCTGTAAATAGCACAGATAAAGGAAAAAGAATCAGAGGAAAGCAGGGTTATAAAATTGTTTTCCAAATGTTACTCTAGTGTTTGCTGTTTCAGGCAGGATTTAGGAAAAGAATGTGGGAGATCATACTGCCTTATGGATAACCTTCTCAAACTGAAATCAGTGATGGTTAAATAAGCAGGAGAGAGAAGAGTAAGGAAATGAGTAAAAAACAGCAAAAGTCTTTACTAGTAAAGTGAAAAACAACATACTACCAAAGCACTGCTGCTCATTGTAACCTCAGGTATTCCTGGTAAGAAAACAATGCTGGAAAATAACAGACAGGCTAGGGAAGGGAGTAAAGCAGTCAAGAAAACAATCAGTAGACTATGAAAGCAGCAGAGAGTATTACAAAGGGTGAGGGAAGGAAAAGAGTGGATCAGATTGGTCTTTCATGTTTGATGTAGCTTTGAGTGAATAGCAATGTGTGTTTTTAGAGTGGTGAACGCAGCAGGCTTTCAGGCATTTCTAAGCTATTTGTAGTTTTCCTCAGCAATTTATTGTGGCATTCAAGAATAACCCTTTGAGGCAAAAGTATCACTGTATGCCAGTTAAATTATCACAGGTCAGTGAGCAATAGACAACTGACTATTTGTTTTCTACTCTTAAAAAAACATTTAATTCTCTGGCTACTCCATTATTTACCTTAGGTATAAGAAACATATCTTATAATAGTCATTTATTAAATTATATCTCCACAAGTATATACAATATCATCAAGGCCAATAAATATAAGCAGTATGCCATATATATCTAGTTTACCTGAGAAAGAACCTCTCTCCAGAAGACAAAGAAAGCATGCATCCAAAAAATGAAACCTACAGGCTATCTACCGCTCTGACGATTTGTAAATCCTTGGTAAAAAAAAGAAAGAGCAGTTATATTTTTTTATGTAAGTGATAAGTAAGAGGTAGTGGTAGAACGACAGTGACGTCTACTAAACTGTCAGCTGAAAGCACCAGAGAAGCTCCTTGAAGATTGCACAACTACAGAAGAGGGCTTTGTTTTCCAGATACGGTTTTATTTCCCTGCTTTATTTATGCTGTTAGCAGATGGTGGTTTCTTCTTGAAAGAAGAAAAGAGTCAAAGGCAAAAATAACACCATACAGGAGTAGTGCTTCAGAAGAAGTTTTAGAACATCGGGTTTACCTTCACTTATGCCTTTCCTCATTTGTCTGAACTCACTGTGAGCTTTCAGTTATTACCTGTACATTCCCATAGTTGGCCTAATGCTCATATGGAATTAGTTTTAGGAAAATAGACCTAGAAAGTATTAGGCCACTTCTGACAAGTGCACTGGTAGGCCTAGAGTGGGTTTTCAGGAGTTTAGGAAGAAGTCTGATTTGAAACCTCAGAAAGTAATGTAGTTTCTGCCACCCTTTCTTTACCTTCTAACTGTATTACTGCAAAACAGCGGTTCCATTCCCATTCTTAATTTTTAATTTAATGTAAATTGTTTCAAACCCAATGTTCTATTGCCTACATTTCTTGCAAATAGATGGGTGAATAGTATGGGTTATACTGAGTTATGAGTATTTTTAATTGGTGGTAGTTGAAACAAATGCACACCACAAAGTTCAGAACATGCTTATGCAGGGTAAGCGAGAAATAGTTGTTCTCATAAGCTCCTAAGAGCATTCTCCAGTGCTGTTTCCAAAGGTTAATTAACAGGAGTCAAATTTCAAATAGGACAAGCCTTTGGGAATGCAAGCAACCATTCTTTAATTTGGCATTTTTGTTAATGATGGAAGGTAGTTTGTTCTTTCTCTCTTTTTCATTCATACACAGAAGTGTGCATGATTTGCTTGAATGAAAACAACAGCTAGATTTGGGGGAAATTGTGAAATTTATTATTGAACATTGGCTAAATTCTGTATCTATTTAATTTGCTTTGAGAGATCAGTGAGTGCGTGAGGGTGTTGGTTTCTGTGCATACTCCCAGGAGGTATTGGGGTGGATGGGGGCTGCTCTGCCTTGTATCTATAATGTATTGTTTCTTCATGTACAATAAGTGGGTCTCTCAGAGCAGAGTTTACCTTTCTAATTTTGAGGAGCAAGAATTATTTAAAGTAAATTATGCTAGAGATTTTGACTTTTACACTGAATTTGATGTTTTCATAAAAAAAAAAGACTTTTCTTTCTCTCACCTTTCTGCCTTCGATTGTACCATCACAGAATTGATTTAGTAGATTACAGAAGGCAGAAACAAGGTACAGTAGACAAACATCTAACTCATGAACTAATAAACACACTAACTCACTTAAAATACTTCAAGCACATTGAACAATTAAATTACTAAATTTTTTAAATATACTGGATATTATGATCATTTTTATACCTTTCCACCTGGCTGATATTCTCCTTGGACAGTTAAGTCTTTTAAGCCTGAGGCAACTCAGGTTCCAAGCAGGGGGAAAAAAAAGTCACACATATATTAATTCCAACATTTTAAGTTCTGCTCTCTGCTAAGGTTTTAAGAAGATTTATATAAAGCCTAGAAGTTGTTCCCACTTCAGGTGCTTGGCAGTGTACTTTAAATTAAAGCTTCTCATTTCTTTGGTTTATCAGCTGGGCTGGGAGGGGAGATACAGTGACTCACTTCTAAAACTCCTGCTTCTGCTTCTCTCTGTCGGAATTATACCCAGCTTCTCAGTCTTCTCAACTCTCATCTGCTTTGTTTCTTGACAAACCTTAGCCTTGCATTCTTTCCAGTTAATCCCCTGTCTTTCTGCTTTCACATATCCCTAATGCTCTTAGGAATCCTTCTCAACCTCACAAATCTTGCTAAAAGGCAGAAGTAGCCCATAGTGACGACCCTGTTTTCATATTCATCCTTATTGCCAAAGGTGTCAACTCTTGAGCTAGCATTGGACTGACAAATCTATTAAGAGTCTTTGAGTGGAATTTTCACTTGCAAAAAGTTTGTTTAAATCAAGATTTTAAGAAAAAAAAGTGATTGAGAATATTTTAAACCACAAACTGGAAGAAACAGCCATAAAAAGGTAATGTTATGACTCACTGCTTTTCAATTTTCAATGCTGTAAAAAAAAAAAGTAAGAATTTAGTAATTTATTGTGAACTAATTTATGTTGGAAAGGTTATTGTTTAATAGTCAAGTTTTGAGTTTGTTTCTGAGGTTTGGCTTTTTTTTTGTTTTGGTTTTTCTTAATGTATTTCCTTTCCTTCCCTTGCCCATTTTTTTGTCCTTTGCAATTTAAAAAGTGCTAGCACATCATACCTCCAACTGGACATCATATGTATCTAAAGGGAGAATTAAGCTGAATTCACATGGAAACATGTGCTGCCACATAACTGATCTTACTGTTGGTACTACATAGTATTCTTGGTTCTGGGCATTAAGACCATCTCTAGATGCAAGAGACACTGCATTCAAAAAGCACTTCAATAGATTGATGTTAAAGGGTGCTTTCCCCTTAGTTTTACTCGGTGTATCTTTTCCGTATCTCTTGGCATAAAATATTCTGTGATTCCACTGTTTCTCTGCTGGACTTTCATGCAAAGAGCATTTGAAAAAGTCAGCAGCTTTTTTTGTTTACTGCTGTTTTAAACCTGGACCTTTCCTCTGATTCATTTTCCAGTATGGCGCAAACATGCTTTTCATATTGACTTGGCTGATAGAGAAATGCTCCTAAATGCTTTCACTAAGGCTAAAAACTGAACTGGCCTTGTACCTAGGACAGATATGGAAAACTCTATAATAAAATATTGCTTTGCAATAAAAGTCATTAGCTAATAACTACTTTTATAGATGAGCCTATCATGCCAAAAGCTAAAGGCTTTTTGGTCTACTAGCTAGCTCCTCTGCAGTGTGATACTGTGGGTTTCAGCACTCAGTCTCTGAAGTCAATAAGTTCAAGTGCAAAAGCAATGCTTTCATTTTTAAGGTAATTACTGCCATAAAAAAGTCTTTCACAAAGCTCAACAAGACCTGGTTTCCAGTCAGGATCCAAAACAGACAATATTCTGGATTGAATTGTGTGTTCTGAATGTTTGATGTACAGCTTCAGCTTCATGTTTACTACTAAAGGAGCTGGGATCCAGAAATCTTCCTTTTTATCTCAGTATTTATTCTCCTGTAGTCTGTCAGACTCTGCATACTTACAGACACTTTTTCACACATTATCCTCAAGTTAAGTGCTATTTTTTTTTTTGTAGAATATCATGCAGTTCAGTAGTTTGTCAGTTCTTGAAAAATAATTGCTCAATTGTCTGTTAACTGAGAAGGATTTCCTATCTGTCAACATTCTTGACTTACTGGGATATCGTGTTGACATTGTACTTTTGAAATAATACTCTTGCTACACCAGGATACTGAATGATGGTGCCATAACATACAGTCTGCCAACCTGTTGGGCTGCATAAGCAAACTCCAAGAAGATTTATACTTTTTCATCTCCAAGTGCTCAGCAATTTAGAATTAATTCATATATCTTTGTTTAATAAAATATATTAATTTTTGGACACGCATATGTATTTTCCCCTTTCTTATAAAAAATAAATTGACTATTCTCTTTCAAGTGACATTAGTATGCTTCTTTCTTTGCTGCAAAAAAGATTGTTTTTCTCTTCCAGAATACTACTTTCCTGGGGGTTTTTTTTAGCACAAATATTAATGCCCAGCTATTGCTAGCTGCCTGCGAACCATATGTTAAAATCTATGCCATTAAAAATCAAAGCCTTATTCTAAAGTGCCAGCAGAATACTGTCAAAGCAGTATGGTTTTAGAAGCCTTGGACACTCAAAAGAAAAAAAAAAAGAAAAATTCTATTGATTTTTTCAAGTTTATCAGACCAAAACCTTGTATCAGCATATGTACAATAAACACCAGCACACAACTATCAAAGCCATAGGATGCTTTAATGATGCTCATAGGACCAGCTGGGTAGTTGACTCTCTCATTTGCATATAAGTTATCTCATTTGTTTGGGATAATGAAAGATACTGCATCAACTGCAAGCCTGACTGAGCAGAAATTAGATGACTTTAGATCATAGTGTTTTACAAGTTTTGCATGCAGAATTCATTTACATGATAAAAAGGAAATATACCATGCTTTGTTTTACATCATGCCACTATTACATATCTGGATATATCTATAACACTATAAATTATTTAATGTATTTAATACATAGTTAAATGACCTTTCAGTTTTAGTCTACTTAAAATATAGCAAAATTGAGCTCAGAAATCTAAGTATCCAAACTGTGGCACACTGGGGAACAGAGATCCACACGTGATGGTGGCATATGAGAGGTAAATTGCAGAAACAGCGTCTGATGCAGCCTCTGAAGTTTCTATTTGGTCAGCATCAATGTAGAAGATCTATAACAACCTATCTTTTATCAATAGCAACATTCTTCGCCTTTGCCTCCATAAAAAGAACTATATCTGCTTAGCATTACAAAACCCATGGAGAAAACGTGCTTTATGGAAGATCAGTGTTTAGTGCCCAGTATGTCACATCCCTGTCCACGTTAGATGCCTTAGAGAAAGGACTGTATCTTCCCTGATGTTTTGCACTGTAGCAAGGTGATAATGGATGGAATACTAAAATGGTAACAAATTTGGATCCAAGGCCTTAAAGTATCCTCTGTGCTGTCAAAAGTATTTTGAGATCTGCTAGATCAAAATGTGCAAAAGAACAATTTTAATTTTTATAGGTACATACTTGCCAAACTGGAAATTTGGTATTGTAGGTACTGTTTTGGAAAAAAACAAAAGAAGGGTGGAAAACATTAGCTTTCGGACAGGTCTAGCAAGAAGTCAGTTTCCAAATACCCAGGAAAGAATTGTAGGATTGTTCAGTAGGAGACCTAGCATGGCAATAACTACCTCAAACATAGTTGAGAAGTGAGGATGAAGAAAAGTGCTATCTTTCTCTCTGCAGTAGCAGTCACAGCTACCTTATCACTGATTCAACTCAACACCGAGAAACATAGCACAGCATTACCCACCTTTCTCTGCACAGGGAAGTGGGAGTTGCCATGGCAGGATGTCCCCTTAAACTCTCTGTGGTACAGTGCAACTCTATTCATGTTCCTACTCCCCATGCCTCACAAATAACAGTAAGCATCTAGTCCAGATCAAAATTCATCATCATATGCTATTTTTTTAAATGTTTGCATGGTCTTTTTAGTGTTTAGATTTTTAGCCTGTCTTTAGTAACACTTTACAGACATGAGAGCATTCCATCTTGCTTCAGCAGCCTGTAGGGAGTCAGTGTTCTACCACAAAGGAGTTGTATTTTCACAGAATCACAGAATCACAGAATAACCAGGTTGGAAGAGACCCACCGGATCATCGAGTCCAACCATTCCCATCAAACACTAAACCATATCCCTATTTTAAACCATAAAACCATATTTTAAGCTAGGTCTACTCAAGCAAATTTCCTAGTAAAGCATACCATTGTCAAAAGATTTTCACTAGACTGTGGGTAACTCTAGACTTACTTTATTAAGTACTCAGAGTTGGGCCATCACCTTAGTGAGTAGCAAGGGCCCACACAAAATCATCAGGTATTTATATATTTTATACACAAGATATTCTTTCTTCAAGAAGTTCTTGTGGTTTTCCATGGGGTCTCAGTTCTCTGTTGTTCATTATTCTGCTTTGAAGTCCACCTTGATAATTCATCTCCACTGACTCATTTCGGTTCTCCCTCAGAAGTGATGTTTCATGTTTCTCCACCGATTTTTCTTGAGACACTTCTATTTATTCTTTTAAACTTTAAAGAAAGACTCAAGAAGTTCCACTAACTTATACCTATATTTAATCTATGCCTATATTCAAAGTAGTTTCACCTTTTAATCATTAGTTATCATCAGTCTAATACCTATATTCTAGATCGGACATTTCTTGCACAACCTGTTGATTCAGCTGGACTGGGCTTTAAACCAGCCATAGAAAAGGCTACACATAGTTGAACAGTATTCCTATAACTGCCATAAAGTTTACTTTCCCAACACCGGTTCAGATTACACTCTTTATACAATATGCCATTTATGACAATCCACTAACAGCAATGTCTAAGTTTTACATGATTGTATTCATCATACCTCCTTATTTTCCTTATCACAATCTAGCTGTATCGTGGTATAGACAAATATGTTTTCTATGTAACGCTTTTATCTAAGCATCGGTCTTTTCCTAGAGAGGACAGAGAATGTCTTTTTTGAACTGTAAGTGTTTCTTCAGCCTGTGAACACTTTGACATTCTGTCTGCAGCCTGATGCAGCATTAAGTCGTGAGCACGGGTGGTTAGTCCATTGCCCTTCATCATGTTTTTGGAGAGGAGCATCAGTCAGGTGCCCTCACTCCTCACTCTCTTTGGAATTGATGACAAGCCCTCCGTGGTCAGACTTAATGAGTCAATTAGAATATCTGAACATGCAGCACAGTTCTGAGTTGCAGGGGCTTGACCCCGTCTCGTTAAAATGTGGTTGAGAATAGCTTCTGATGAAGAGTAATTAATTTTCAAATTCATGTAACAGCACCACCTGACAGCTTTCTCTGTTTTCTTCTGAAATGACTTGACTTAGAGGGACAAATTCCACTTGATAAAGTGGCAAATGGTAGTTTATGGGTAGCAGTTTCTACAGAAGTGTTACCTCTTTCCTCTAATTTTCTTTGCATGATTTGGATAAAGAAGAGTTGATCAAAGGTCTGGCACAGCAGTCATTTGTCATGCAGACGGGCCTGATAACTCAGTGCAAAAAAATGGTGGACGTAATCAAGTTGTGGTTTGACAACAGAATTCTGAGAATATGAGATTAATCGCTGACTTCACTGACAGTAAATCGGATTTTGCTCTGGTTTCTTCAGTGCTTGAGCTCAACTCTAATGTTAAATACTAAAAATTAGACATTTAGATTTTAAAGACTTATTAATTGAAAAAAAAAGCATTACATTCAAGCTAGAAACTATCAGTAGAGATTGACCTTTTTATCTAGCCTTCTTTATTTTAGAAGGGAATTCACTCTTTCATCTTTGGAGGCAAAAATGAAAGTTAATTTACTACCTGAATAAAGTTAGGACATTTAATCTTTAGTGACACATCAAATCATGATGTATGCAAAGATTTCATGGCAATCTAAACCAGTCTTTTATCAAGAGAAAGCCCTGTCTAGAGAGCTACTCTTAAAGCATAGGACTGATATTACACCCTTTTTGTCAGGGGAGGAATACAGCCTTTTTTTACCAACTACCATGATAATGT
The DNA here is from genome assembly GCF_032191515.1 of Phaenicophaeus curvirostris. Lineage (NCBI taxonomy): Eukaryota > Metazoa > Chordata > Aves > Cuculiformes > Cuculidae > Phaenicophaeus > Phaenicophaeus curvirostris. Next base: position 121,935,623 of record NC_091392.1, on the reverse strand, counting down.
CCTGCAGTTTACAGGCTAGTGGACAAAATCTTAAACCTTACTGTTCGGCTGAAATTGTTGCTCAAGTTTTCTGGATACTTCCTCTTAAATAAAGAATCGTCCTTCTTCATTGTTACTTTGATGAAGGTTAGATCAAAGAAAGCCATCATTTAATTGGACATCTTGAAGCTATTTTTTGCAATTTAATGGATTTCCCAGGACCATGTTAAAAGCCACCAGGGTAGGCATTTGACTTCATTGCACCTAGACATCAGCCACCTGGGAACAGAAACAGAAATAGCAGTAAGGAAGGCCTGAAGATGGTCACAGAACCCCAGTCAACCTGAGAAAGAAGACTGTAAACAAAAATTTTCTTAATGGAGAGTAGATTATATTGGGGAAAAATAAAATTCTGGTTTTGCTTATTCCTTCTCTTTTCTTTCTAATTTCTATAGTAAGATAGCAAAAAGTGGTCTTATCTGTGTTCTCTGCAACAGATAGGAGGACTGTATCAAAGGGGACCCTCATCAATTTATCTGCCTAATGGAAACTGCACAAGAACTGAATTTTGGCTAATTTTTTGGGTCAGAAGAGGTAGAGCTAGATATATTCGGTCTGAACACTTGCTATAGCTTGGAGGCAGGTGGTCACAAGGTACTGTCTACCTTGCTGTTCCCTTCATTCTAATTAATTCTGAGGATAAAGGCATGCATTCAACATCAAATTCCTTCCACAGTATTTTTTTTTTAGTTTTAGTTTGGTTTGATACAAATTATAGAAAGTCTGCTGCTCCTGAAAGTCCAAAGACCTGTGTTTAACAAATATGATATGTATTTTTCAGCAACACTGAGCCAATATTTTCAGGTGCCAAGGTTTATAGGGCTTTCATGTCTCCAGCTCTCTGAGCTCTAATGAATAAGTAGAGATCAGGGAACCTGAGAAATAACTAATGTGAGCCTCTGAGCTTCAGACCTGGGCCAGGAAGAAAAGAAAGGAGTTTCAGAAGCATCGCTCCTTAGCTAAGAGCTCCCTGGTGACAGCTGAACTTAGAATCATAGAATCATGGAATCACCAGGTTGGGAAAGGCCTCTTGGATCATCGAGTCCAACCATTAGGGGATGCTTGAGTACCACAGCCTCTCAAACTGTGGTCATGGAAGGGACTGGGCTCCATTTAAAATGAACTTGCTCCATTTAAGAAGGACCGGCAGATGAAAACTGCTTGCAGGAAGCCATTTTGAAGCAGAGGACAGTCTCACACTTGATTCAGTGGGTGATTGTCTTCTTTCATGCCATTTTTGTTCAGATTTTGATTTGGAAGGCCAAAGGCTGAATGATCATCTGGTCTATCTAACATCAAGATGTTAAGTGAAGTCTGCCCAGGGTGTCTTTTAACATTTGGCCACCAAATGCTCACTGATATATTTTGAAGTAATGTACAATTTTTCCCTAGAACAAGTGATGATTAATATTGAGAAAACACACATGAATTCTCCATCTTACATTCCAGGATTGGTTCATTCATACAACACCTACACATTGATTTAATTTTCCAACCCAAAGTAATTGTCCATACATGAAAATACATTTTCTTTCATTACCTTTGCTTACTGATTCATGAAATTTACTTCCTTACTATTCTTTTCCTAAAGACATATTTATTTGATGAAAGACTAGTGAATGAAAAAGACAGCCTCAACAAATATAACTGTTAGCCACAGCTAATGTATTTATTTCTTAATCAGTATCTGTTGGAGCACCTATCCTTTAGCTCTTTAATATATTCTTTTGTTCACACTCTACCTGCCTCACCTTCCTGGTTGGAATACTCTCTATTTTGTCTATTTTCTTTTACTTTTTAAATAAGTTCCACTCTTTCCTGAGAAGAGGCTAGATGTTCTTTTTCTTAAAAATGATAATATATATTTTGCAAATCAGCAGAAAATACACTCAGTGAAGCGATTATATCACCAGAACACTACGACTTATCAGGCAGCCCATGTTATGTACACACATCTTTATGGAAATCTACAAGTACAGTAAAGTACAAGTCTGCTTATAAAGTATTTTGGAAGAAGACCTGTTTCTGTGCTACTTTCTTAATATGGTTTTTCTTTTTCCCTGAAAATCAGACTGATTGACAAATAAATCTTTGTTGAATAATGTAGCCAATAGATTCATACAGCTTTATTCAATGTGTAAACTTTTGCAGGAAAGGTCTGTTCTTTGGCATTAATAAAGATTCTGTTTAAGTTTTGCTTTACCACTGGGTGGTGCTGTCAACATGCAGTAGATGACCAATCCTTGAAACACGCTAATCTGCTCCTTAGTTAATCACAAGAAAAAGTTGTTTCATATGAATGCTATCTATGAAGTAACAAAGGAAACAAAATAAAAATTGCATTAATCTTCCTATGGTAGCAAAGAGGGGTAGGGAGCGAAGGTTTCATTGGATAAGTCTGATAGTCATTCCATTAAAAGTGTATTTTGCTGATAAATATCTCCCCCCGCCCTCCAAAAGTGCATATATTTCTACTTAGAAGACATAAGATGATCAAGAACATTGTATTATTTAAAGCTCTCCCAGGTATTTCAAAGGCAGATTGCCACCACTGCTGCACCTTGCATTCCTCCCTGGCGTCTTCAGTACCCCAAATTGTACGCTCCTGCAGTCGCTAGAGCTGAGCAACCTTCTGCTCTGACACTTAGGGTATTTGTAAATTTATTTCTTTTTAGGGAATGGGAGCATAAAAACTGCCAAAAGAAACTTCCTAGAAACCAAAACATACACTGAGTTCGCACTGATACTATTTAAATGAAGTTAAAAAGAAAGGTCATATTGACCAAAATACTTCTATTTTAATTGCCCTTAAGAGCAAGGCAAAACACAGTGTTCCAAGAACATTGGGAAAATATAGAAGCCATGGAGGAGAAGATTCACTGTATTCTGTTAATTTTTGTCATCTGAGGAAGTACAAAACTTTATTAAGAAGTAAAGTTTAGAGTACTTTTTGGTCAAAATGTATCATTTTATTTTTATGCTGAGAAAAGACTACTCTGAATTTCACTTTTGGTGATATGTAACTCCAGCATAGCAGCCATTCAGTGTCGGTTTTGAGAGGGATGGATGAGGAATGGTAAGCTCCAACCCAGTTACTCAGTTCATTTGCCTTTTTATTATTGTCAAGCCAACTTTCTTATGGCTTTGAAATTCCTTCTTCACTGCTGAACTTATATTTGCACCTCAAAAATAGTAATATATATTGTACAATACTTCTGAGACCCAGAATATCTCTTTGCATGTATAAAAATTCTGCCTTTAATAAATACATTTAATGATAAACCTTTGTTGATATTAGGCAACGAATACTTGCCACTGAATGTTTCAAACAAGATCATACATACATTAATGACAACTTTCTTTTAGTCTAATGTCTTCATCACAGCTTCTAGTGATACCACATCAAGGTGTATTTTTAAAAACTGCCATTTAATTTCAGCCTGACAACATAATGGCATTGATACAGCAAGTCTTAGGGTTGCTGAATCAGCAGAGGCAACATTCGAGAGTACACATGTGCTGAAGCTTACAGGTGCATAATAAGCATGAGAGCTTCATGCACTGAAAAGTCATCGCTGGGAACACAGTACATAAACTGCAAGCTAGAAACATGTTTTATTTTGGGCTGTTTTCCCAGAGCAGAGATCAAACAACAACATAGAATGAGGTGTATTAGAGTGTTTATTACTTGAAGTTTGGATTTACTCTTAAGAATAAAATGTTTACACTCAGTTTCACAGTCTTTTTTTTTCCCTTTTCCTCTTCCCCTCTATGTGATTTAATATAGCATTCTTGATTATGGTAGAAAAAAAAAAGTCACCATATTTTCCTCTTTGACAAGAATATAATTCTCTCTCTAATGATTATCCTTTTCCTTATAGCACTTTCAGAGAAACTGTGCACATGGGACACAAAATTGTCCAAAGCAGTAATAGAGTCCTTAAAAACACAAGCAGAAAATCACACAGGGTTACAAGTGGGACAGAAGTGATTCACAGTGATTCATAAGCTGCAGAGAGCCTGTATGCGCATGCTGGAAGCTGCAGACATGCAGCATGTATGTGCTCTAAGCCCTCTCTGGGGAGTGACAGCATTGCCTGAGTTACCTTTATGATCATGAATCAGAATGTGTCTGACAAAAACAAGTCATTTTAACTGTCACACTTTTCTCATATCAAGCCACAAACAACTGAATAGAGGTCATTTTTCATTTTATTTCCTCTCTTTGTCAGTATCACCTCACCCAGTCTTCTTATAGCTCTCATACCTGAAGCTTTCCTCTCCAAGACTCAGTTTGCACACCTCTGCATTCCCTGTCAGATAACTTTCCATTCCCCTCTGATAAAAGGCACTTAATGCTTTCCCCTTCTTCGCTGTTCCGTGACTTTTAAGAGCTTATGGTTTGGGGACCAGCACCCCTTAATAACCATTTAGTTGTATCTACACACAGAACCTAAATATGGACAGATCCCTTCTTAATGGGTGGCTCTAACAATAGTTTGTCAGGACCTTGCCCTTCACAAGAATTATTGAATTGTAAAGAGGATTGAGGAGAGGGAAAAAATTATTATCTATTGAACAACTCTGGAGTCAGCCAGTAGGACAAAAAGGTATTAAGAAGTGTTGCTAAAGAGGAAGAAAGATGCCACAGAAAACCTGAAGAAGCTTCCGTGTTATTTTTCTCATGTTCACTAGGCCATATCAGCAAATGATGTTCAATGACTAAGGGTGAATTCATTTCCTGGGAAAATTATTGCCGCTAGGATGGACAGAAACATAGATTGCCTGGCAACTGCAAGTGCTCTTGTAACAAATGCAACACAAAGAGAACAAGCTCTCTTTTGCAAGTAAGTAAAAAAGCTAAATTAATTGAATAGAAACCAGTAAGATAATTGTAGAGCTGTCTGTATTAGCAATACCAAAATCCTAGCAGAGTATAAATGTGTACTTTGGGCCTTGCTGATAATGCTGGTACTTTGTACCCCTATTTCACATAGAACATATGCATATTGCAGCCATGCTACGTCTAACACACATGTAGGGAAATGCAACTTCTACTAATAAGAGTCTCCAGCACGTAGTAGGTAACTACTGTGCATAACAAGGAGCAAATACTCTTGACATCTCTTTTTTCAAAACAGAAGCTTACACGGTTTATTCACTGTGCCTATTCTTCTAAAATAGAGGAGGGCAGTACAAAACCATTTTCCTTATAATCAACTCGCTTTTACCTCAGTCAACCTCACAAACTGTTACATGATTATATGACTTGCAAAATCCCCAAACTATACTAATCTGGGTACTTAGGGTATTTTTGTGTGATTTTATTTAAGATGCATAATGCCTTCTTCACCTCAGTCTTTAATAGTAAGACCAATTGTTCTCCAGGTTCCCAGTGCCCCGTGCTGGAAGGTAGGGATGGGGAGCAGAATGGAGCCCACATAAGCCAAGAGCAAATGGTTAGCGATGCAAGACACCACCTAGACATGCTCAAGTATATGGGGCAGGGTGAAATCCACCAAATAGTATCGAAGGAACTGGTGGAAGTGCTCACTAAGACACTTTCTGTCATTTCTCAGCAGGCATGGATAACAGAGGAGGTCCCACTTGACTGGAGGTTAGCAAAAGTGACGCACATCTACAAGAAGACCTAGAAGAAGGAGCAGGGGAACTACAGGCCTGTCCACCTGATGTCAGTACCAGGGAGGGTTATGGAGCAGATCGTCTTAATATGCAGCACTTAACAGGATTACCAGCTCATCAAGCCCAGTTAGTATGGGTTTGGGAAAGGCAGGTCCTGCCTGGCTAACCAGATTTACTTCTGTGATAAAATGACCTGTTTAGTGAATGAGGGAAAGTATGTGGGTTTTTTCTACCTAGATTGTAGTAAAGTTTTGACACCATTTCCTACAGTGTTCTCCTGGAGAAACTGGCTGCCCATGGCTTGCATGGGTGTACTCTTCTCTGAGTAGAAAAATGGCCATATGGCTGAGCCTAAAACGCTGTAGTGAACAGAGTTAAATCCAGTTGGTGGCCAGTCACAAGTGATGTTCCCCAGGGCTCAGTATTGGAGCTGGTTCTGTTTAGTACCTTTATCACTTACCATAATGAGGGGATCAAGTCCACCTTCAGTGGGTCTCCAAATGACACCAAGTTGGGCAGGAGCATTGATCTGCTTGAGGGAAGAAAGGCTCTACACAGGCTTATGGACAGGCTGGATTGATTGGCCAAGGCCAGTTGTGTAATGTTCAACAAGGCTAAGTGTTGACCCCTGCATTTTGACCACAACAACCCCACACAATGTTACAGGCTTGGGGAAGAGCGGCTGGAAAGCTGCCCAGTGGGCAGTGTGCCAACAGCATCTTGGCTTGTGTCAGAAACAGAGTGGCCAGCAGGAGTAGGGGAGTGATGGCTCCCTTTTACTTAGCACTGGTGAGGCCACACCTTGAATACTGTGTTCAGTTCTGCTCCCTCATTAGAAGAAAGATGTCGAGGTGCTGGAGTGTGTCCAAAGAAGGGCTATGAAGATGGTGAAGGGTCTGAAGCACAAGTTTTATGAGGAGTGGCTGAGGGAACTGGGGTTGTTTAGTCTGGAGAAAAGGAGGCTGAAGGGAGACCTTCCCACTCTCTATAACTACCTGAAAGGAGTGTTGGGTGTTAGTCTCTTCTTCCAAGTCAAGAATAAAGCCTCTCCTTCCTATCAAGTGATAGGACAAGAGGAAATGGCCTCAAGTTGTGCCAGGGAAGCTTTAAACTACATATTATCAAATATGACTTCACTGAAAGGTTTACTGAGCATTGGGGCAGACTGTCCAGGGAAGTGGTTAGATCACTGTCCTTGGAGGTATTTAAAATTTGTGTAGTTGTGGCACTCAGGGACATGGTTTAGTGGTGGTCTTGGCAGTGTTATATTTACAGTTGGACTCAATGATGTTTTCCAACCTAGATGACTCTGTGATTCTGTTTTGTTTGAATGTGAAGCTTTATGGACTGTCATAATTATTATGGTCTCAGTATAACTGTGTATCCCACTAGTTACTGAAAATGAATGAATGAACAGTTGAAGAGGTATTTCTGGTAGGTTTGAAGGTAAACATAAAGAGTTAGCCAGCTCCCTTCAGTATGAAGCTTCTTGAAAAGGCCAATTACCAATGTGTCTGACCTCATTGAAAAGCCACTAGTGAGCTCTCCCATTCATATGTTTGTACCAGCTGTTGTGAAATATACAATTATGGGATTCACCCTCAATAACAAACACTGACACTCCTGACATTGAAAAATGTTCACCAAAGAGGGAGGAGGAGAGATAGTTTTTCTTTCTCACTGTAAGAGGTCATCAAATCGAGGAGATAATCTAACAGGTAAATACTAATATTACCAAGGCAAAATGAGACTTCCTTTTTTTTTTCATTAAGAAATATGGTAACTTTATCTCATCTATGAGAAAAATAAGTGTATTACAAGGCAAAAGAAAAATAAATCCATCTATGAAAGTTCTACCATGGAGACACATTCTATAATATGTGCCAAAAGAAACAGTTCCCTGCATGACTAACAAGGAAGTTGTCTAAAAAGGAGAGGACATTTCCAATTATTTTAATTCTCAATGAAAGTAGATCATGGAACATCAAGTTCTGCAAATATTTATAGCTGTTTTCTGTTTTGGGTGTTGTAAATAGATTATGTTGCTTGTATTTTACCTTAGCCTGACTTGAGATAGAGAAATTTCAATCTAACTGAGTAGCAACAAGATACCTGCCATTCAAGACATAGATAAACCTGGCACTGGTATGTATTTTGCTTCCTCAATACATTCTCCAGAGTATTCAAGAGTTGCATAACTGATTCCTTTATAAACTGCATAGGGCAGAAGGAGAGATCCTTTTACAATAGTCAGGAGAAGGAGGAGGAGGAGAGGTCTTCCAGTTGTAGGTAGCCTACAAGGCTTGCCAGTATGTAGCGAGAATGCTGGTGAGAATGCCGGAATCAACCTGCCACACGGAGCATGGACAGCACATCTCTCCAGTCTTTTCTGTTCATCATCATGCCAAGAACAGCACAAAAGGTCTAAAGGATACCATGTTGTCATTTGATGAGAAGACCCCCCAAAAAAGAACATAAATGATGGCTGAAGAAACATGGAAAACCGTGCATGTGAAACACTGAAGAATTTATGAGATTCTTGCGGCAGAGAGGACAGGACAAAGTGCAACAAAGGAACAAAGCAAAAACTGCTACTTGATTTTACCAGCAAGAATTAGTATTGGTTCTAATTGCTGCAAGAGTAGGACTTGTAAATTGAGCTGGTATTTATACTTGTAGCATATATACATATTTATATATATATTGGTATACCTAAGAGGAGCCTTGGTATCTTATTAGAAGATGACAGCTCAAAAAAGAGCTATACTGTCTTCAAATCACAGCCACTGACTGACTGGAAACAGGAGCTGGAAAAGCCTGCAATATTGGGTAATCGGGTACCTTCACAGAGCTGAGAAAAAAAAACCTGCTGAATTCATGCACTTTTTTTTTGACCTTTATGAAACAGCCACACTGTGGTGAAAGACAGCCTCCTGTCTTCCCAGACCAATAATCAGATTAGCTTTATTTGCTCAAGAGTGTATTTACACACCAGTATAGAAAATTTGACAACAGCTGAACAAACACATGCAGCAAGGTTTGGCAGCTGAAGGGCAAATAATTCATTAGCAAAGATGAATGGGAAAAATTTACTTTTTTTGTTGTTTTTGTTGTTGCCAAATAGTGCCAGCTGGCCAGGACAATACTGTTTATGAAATTGGAGGTTTCTCTTTACTAATTCAATTTTTTTGTGTGCAATTCTTTTTAATGAGAAAGTTGGGGGAACACAATCAAAATAACCTTTTGCCATAAAAGTGAGAAAATTAAGTTCCAAAATCTTTCCAGCGGTTGCTCACAAAAAAGCTGATTTATTGATTCATCATGTTATATAAAAAATCAAAAAAGATACAAATAAATCAAAATTCATTTAAATCTATGAAGTACCATCAGTAAAAATAGTTCTCTTCTGTGATTTTCTGCATCTTCAAAAGTAAAATGCACAGTAAATCTAATAAAAACTAGAAAGTACATGGCAAAAAGCTTTTAAATATCTAACCTTCAGATAGTGACAGGGGGCATTTTGGTCCTGTCAAGGTGCAACTGGCAATGCATTTTGTGCTCCTAGAGAAATAAGAAAAAGCTTTACCAGCATTTAAAAGTATCAAACAGTCCCGACTCCCTCTTCTGTTGTAGCTAAGGCCCTGAAAAATATCACAAAGAATACTAAAACTGTAAGACTTCTCTTGATGAATGTTGCGGAATTAATCTATCACACATTGACTTTGACGATGGATGTAATTTTATCTGTAGAATCATAGAATGGTTTGGGTTGAAAAAGACCCAAAGACCGTCTAGTTCCAACCCCCCATGCCATAGGCAGGGAGACCTTCCATTAGACCAGGCCGCTCAAATCCCTATCAGTTCTGACCTTGAACATGTCCAGGGTTGGGGCATTCCACAATTTCTCCAGGCAACCTGTTCCAGTACCTTATCAACTTCATAGTGTAGAATTTCTTCCTTATATCTAATCTAAATCCACCCTCTTTCAGTTTAAAGCCATTACCCCTTGTCCTTTTCCTACATACCCTTGTAAAAAGTCCCTCTCCAGATTTCCTGTAGGCCCCCTTTAGGTACTGGAAGGCTCCTGTAAAGTTTCCCTGGAGCCTTCTCTTCTCTATAAGGAATAACCTCAACTCTTTCAGCCTGTCTTCGTAGGAAAAGTATTCCAGACCTATGATCACCTTTGTGGTCTTCCTCTGGACTCACTCCAACATGTCTATAAACTTCCTATACTGAGGACCCCAGAACTAGTTAAGTATTCCAGGTAGGGTCTCACAAGAGCAGAGTAGAGGGGAGAACACCTCCCTTGACCTGCTGGTCACGCTTCATTTGATACAACCCAGGATACTGTTGGCTTTCTGGACTGCAAGATCATATTGCTGGGTCGCGTTGAGCTTATCAGCCAACACCCCTGAGTCCTTGTTTCAATCTGGTCTCAAGACTGCTCTCAATCCATTCTCTGCCCAGCCTGTATTTGTGCTTGGAATTGCTCTGACCCATGTGCAGGACTTGGCAATTGGCCTTGCTGAACTTCATGAGGTTTGCACAAACTCACCTCAAGCTCATCAAAGTCCCTCTGAATGGCATCCCTTCCCTTCCAAGTCTTCACCACACTACACAGCTTGTTATTGTCCTTGTCACCAACAAAGATGTTAAACAGCTAACATTGTGTGTTAACAATGTGGAGGACTTTGGATAGTCACTGACCCAAATCATAGGCTCAGATGAGGTTTCTCAAGTCTCTGTTTACACTTGTACACTAGGTCACCACATGGTGTGATTTCACTCTTGCCTGCCATACCTTGCTCATCAAGAAGTGCTGCAAGGATCTCTCAAAAATCCATCTAGAAGGAGTGCAAAAGAGGTGATAACATTGACAGAAATGTCTTTTCTCTTCTCTACAAGAAAACCACTTATATCGGACTTGAACATAAATAGAATGTAAAGGGAAGGTGGCTGGTTTTCAATGACAGCATAGGCACAGTACGCAAACTAGCAGTAGCCTGAGTCCACCAGAGACTTATCAGCATTGAACACTAGAGCATGGGCTTAAGGTGGGACTCCTCTTGAACATTAGGCATATTTGCCTGCACTTTGAAAAAAATCAGTTAAATGCAGAACCAAACTACAATGTGATGCCAGAGACATAAGACCACTAGAATTTACATCCTATCACAGAATCACTAGGTTGGAAAAGACCTCCAGGATCATCAAGACCAACCATTCCTGTCAACCTCTAAACCACGCCCCTCAGCACCTCATCCACACTTCTTTTAAATACCTCCAGGGATGGTGACTCAACCACCTCCCTGGGCAGCCTGTTCCAGTGCCCAATGACCCTTTCTGTGAAAATTTTTTTCTGATGTCCAGTCTGAACCTCCCTTGGCACAGCTTGAGGCCATTCCCTCTTGTCCTGTCCCCTGTCACTTGGGAGAAGAGGCCAGCTCTCTCCTCTTTACAACCTCCTTTCAGGTAGTTATAGAGAGCAATGAAGTCAACCCTCAGCCTCCTCCAGGCTAAACAACCCCAGTTCTCTCAGCTGCTGCCCGTAAGACTTGGACTATTCTTTATTAAGACTATTTACTGCAATAATTGTAAATACCTTCAATACGACATGCATTAGCTTTATTTCAAGATATTCTGAATTAATTTCCTGCACTTTGAAAGTGTTAGTATACAAAATTCCTGGCCGTGCAAGTAAAAGAGACCCTCACATAGTTGAACTTCCCATATAAAGAATCTGCAGTACATTTGTATTGTATGTTAGAGGTAATGCTACAGGTAGCAGAGCTTCTTAAACATTAAACACTCATTAAACATAAAAAAGTTTTTGCTTGAAAATGAGCTGTGATGAAATATCCTCTTGCCTTCAAATCAAATGCAAACAAATAAAAGAAATGGAAAGGAACTCATAGTTTTTCAAGAACAGAATCATTATAACAAGTGGGTTTTGGACAATTAAACATACCTGTTATAACAACAGCATTTAGAAATTCACTAGGTATGTTTAGTAATTAACTCTTGTGACAACAGTCTAAAAATAACCTTCTACTCTCATGTACCATTTATATTTTGTTGAACTGACATTTTCTAGTGAAATGCTGTTCTTTGAGAGTTTTCAGTTGGCACTCTGAAATAGCGCTGTCAGACCCTGTACATATTGGCTTAAAAAGCAAAACATGTGGTGCTGAACAATTGTTCAAATCTCTTTCCCGTGAAACACCTGCTGAATTTTCCCTCTTATTAATAGTACAATCTTTACAAGGGCAGCTGAAGGATTTGGTAGGGCTCCCTTTAGAATAACTCATATAACGTTCGTATTTTAGGGAGAGGGAGTATTTTTATAAAAGGTTGTAATATCAGTGTAAGATAAGTCACTGTGGGAAGACATAATTGCATTCTTTTTACAAGGCCCTTCGGTTTAGCTGCTGATTATACCTGGGTGCCCCAGTTGTCAGTGGCAAAGGAGGAGACCTTCCAGAGGGTGGCTCAGGGCCAAACCCTAATACAATCATTTGCCATCAGTTGCTCTCTACTCACTGCAGTGATAATCAAGGGAAACAAGACAGACTATATTATGTGGCTTTTCAGATACATAAACTTGGATAGTGTGAATGTCAGCTCTGTAGATACATAGTTATGGGAAATCACTCCCTTCAAATGACCCTGGAGCTCCATACTAAGACTTGAGGACCACCGTGTGAAAGTCCAGGCTTTGAGACTGTCAAGTTATTCAGGATCATTTTTAAGATTGGGTGTAAGAAAGGCTAAATAAGTTTTGATGTATTTCTTCTGTAATGTTAATAAGCTTTCCCCTTCTTCCCTTTGATAATATCGGAACAGTCTTTTCATCCTTCCAAACTGTTGCCCAACTTCTTCCTTCCCTTATCTCACTGCTAGTAAGAAACTTTTCTCCCTTGTCTCCTATAACAAGGGTCTGAACCACCCCTTAACACTAAATAAAGCTACATCCTTGAGAGCTTTGGGGTCCAAGTTTGTGTTAGGATGCTTGGCACCATGAAAATGTACTAGCATACTTACACAGGAAAGAGATACCAGAATGGTTTGGGGGTAAATTGCATAGCTTTTGGGACACTAGCCAGACTGAAATGAATAAGACAATACCAACCTAGAGCTCCCTCTTGGTATCATTTGACTTCACAGCAGTTTCTCAATTCTGTTCAAACATCAGATTTTCAAGGAAAGTCACAGCCTTGGATTTTACCTTTCATGAATGGAATTATAACTTGGGTGAAATTTGTTCTTATGGTCAGTACAATAAGGCTTCTGTGGATTGTTAATTCATCTAGAGGAATATCAACCAGTTTTGAGCAGAGGACCAGCTCATGCCTCAGATCCTGGGCTCAGACTTTTCTCAGCACAATCAAGTCAAACATGTTGCCAGAGATACCTTGGGAATGCTCTTTGCTAGCTGTTTGGCTCACCCTTTTGCCTGCACCCAGCTGACAGCGAACCAGGTTTTCATTCAGTTGATGATGCTCCAGTAGCACTCCATTATCCAACAGCAAAGCCAGATCACATATTCCTGCCTTCCCTATCTCGCTCTGCTCCAGATCTTTATTTCTACCTCTGCACCACTATTTCTCTCTTCTGTGATTGTACAACATTGTTTTGCTTTGGAAGAATACAATGAGCTATGCTTTCAACATAACTGCAAAAAACCCAATATTTGGTCTGACAGTATGCAAACAAATTACCTTCAATGAATATTCTTCCTCCAACTAGCTGTTAGAAGGTCCAGATTTCTAAAGTCTCTGGGTCAAGCCCCATTATGCATTAGGCAATATGTACAGTGCAAATTAGTTTTATTTAACACAAACAAGAAAAATTATGAAATTGGGACACTAATTCTGTTTACAAGTTAATTTTGAAGGCAAACAAATTCGGAGACAAAGAATATATGGAAGAAGGTGCCCCAAAGCTTGCTTGCTGGAATCAGAGAACGGCCTTTCTCATTCCTAATCAGCTTTTAATGCTTGCTAGAGCTGTATTATTCAAGAATGTAATGATTATAAAGTCTTAGGCTGAGGTCCAAAGCTATGTTTGGCGTTCAAACGTTCAGTACCCATCAGGATGACAGATGGAAGTAGTAACCCCTTGCATCATTCCTGCAGCATAAGCTGGCCTGTGAATGGGGAGAACAAGGCTGTCATAGGCAATGGAGTATGGCTGATAACACAACGACAGTAGTAATATTGATATAATTTAGCAGAGGCAATTTTCTGGAAGATGTCGACATTTAATCCAACAAATGCTGTAGAAATGAAGATCCCTTATGAACAGGCTGCACACCCACTATGATCTAACCCCAGTGGGCAAGTAAGCAACACACAGCTGCTCGCTCACCTGTCCCCTGCCCAGTGGGATGGGGAGGAGAATGAAAAAAGGTAAAACTTATGGGCTGAGATACAGTTTAATGGGACAGCAAAAGGGAGAAAGAATAGGAACAAGGCTAAAACTACTACTAAAAAACTATGCAAAACAAAATAAAGCACAATGCAATTGCTCCCCACTCAATGACCAATGCCCAACATGTCCCTAATCAGAAATCACTGTTCCTCAGCCAACTTCCTCGAGTTTATGTACTGGGTATTATGTCATGTGGTATGGAATATCCCTTTGGCTAGTTTGGGTCAGCGTCCTAGCTGGGTCCCCTCTCAGCTTCCTGTGCGTGAGCCACCTTTTGGCTCACAGGCCAGCACAAGGAGCTGAAAAGTCTGAGGCTGGTTAGCAACAGCTAAAAACATCAGTGTGTTACCAATTTTATTTTCATCTCACATCCAAAACACAGCACTATACCTGCTACCAGCAAGAAAATTAACTGCCAGTCAACACCATCACATCACTCATTTCTAACTGGATTAAAAATTGGCTTAATTATAAACAGCAGGATTTGCTTAGTGTTTATTTGAAATTTGGGATGCAGGTATATTTCAGATTGCTTAAACATTTACGATACAGTTCTTCAGGTGACAAGGCCTGAAGTAGAATTGAATGGGAACTGAATTGTTAAATATTGAAGTCAGTGTTCCTGTATAATAAATTAGTTTTTCATAAAGTGAGAGCCATTTTCAACAGGTTTATCCATTAGAAATTTGCTTTCTGATTTCTATACAGATCAAGCTGCAATACATGTCAAGCTTCATATGTAATTTTTTTTTTGTTAAGTAAAGTGGTCCCACTCTTTCCCCATTTATTACCTGCTGCCTTTGATGGGCTTTCATCTTCCCATCTGGAACCACAGCCATACCTGGAGCTGTCTGCTGCACCATGCAGCTGTTTCTCAGCCTCGAATTTTCTGAGTAAAAATGATTTAATACTGGGGGGGTTGGTGGTTTTTTTTGTTTTTTTTCTTTTGTTTTGTTTTGGTTTGGTTTTTTTGATGCAATACAGGTCTTCAGAGCTACAGCGCTACTTTGCCACTGGGTGGGGATCTCAACACACAATTGACATTCCCCCAAACATCCTCCCCTGGTTCCCCATCGCTTGAAGGTGTGCATCCAACACAGCAGAGAGGAGGGAGCAGAATCCAGCTTTGCAAGCGCATATAAACAGTGCAGAAAGAAATCTGCTCACCTTTAATCCTTCAAAATAGGGCTCATTCATTACTGTCTGTGTTAGCTGCACAGAAATTAATGAGGTGGTAACACTGAAGTGTGGATTACTGGTGTACACGGCCCCCCAAACTACCTCATACTTGCTAATATTCAGAATGCTAATGTGAAGCCTCAACAGGTAGAAAACCAACAAATAGCTCACACATAAGGGATGTTGTAAATCTGTTCTTTCTGGTTATTTTTTCTTTTAAAATTATTTGTATAGTTCATAAAACCATAATACTGTAACCTACATGGCTTTTATTTTATCTCTAGAATTAGGCATATATGCTTATTCCCATTTTAAAGTTGCTGAACAGATGCACAAAAGGAGTTTTTAGGTAAAAGCCACAGAGAAAGATCATAATAAGAAAGCAAACAGCATGAGTCTGCCAGGCACCGGCCTGTGTTTGCACAATTAAACCCTCATTCTTTATGGTGTTTTAAGTATTCATCTCCTGCATTAAGAAAAATCCTCTTTGCTCCTCCTGTTGAACACCACTCATGTTCACAGTTTATCAAAAATAAATAAGTCGCAATTCCAGTTCGACCATGTAATACTGTATTGGGAATAACACAAACCTGCAAATTCTGCAAATATGCTATTGAATACACTATGCAGACTGAAGCTTGTGAGGAAGGAATAAACATGTGACAGAGCTGCATGGCCTGTAATTGCTTCTATCTATAATAGGAACAAATAGAAAGGCAGCAGAAACAGATCTGCTCTGATGCACATTTTACCTGTGGCACTTCCATTTCTCCTACTTTTGCTGCAGACTAATATGGAGGACCTCATTTTAGTTATTTTCTGAGGAGGGTTTGGGACCTGTAGTTCCTCACCCCCACCACTAATTTATTTTTTCTTTTCCATATAATCATTATCATTCTTCAACGTCAGTCTCCATTAATTTTTCCTCATATAGCCTTGCTCATTTTCTGAGCTTATGTAACACTAGTAGATAGAATGCCACACACTATTTCTCTTTTGTATTGCTAAAATTGCAGTTCTTTCTCTCTTATCATCCTTCAAGCCTCTGCCTCAAACTACTGCCATTTTGTGGAGGAGGGGGCAGGGGAGAGGAGGAGAAAAAAGAAATATCATTTCACTGAGCCTAGAAATTAAAACTAATTCTTCAAAACTTTCCTAATTAAAAACTGGAGTCAAATGGGAGGCAGCTGCGGATAAACGTTTTTCCTAGCTCTCTTCATGGAGCTGAGTTTACCTTGTGACTAAGTAGAGTTCTTTCCCATTCTGAATCCTTAAAATGCACTATCCCCTCAACACCAGTGCTGTCTTCCCTTCTGAATTGTCCTATCATAAAGAAACTTCTTGTGACAGACCTGTATAGAATACTATAGGAAGTCAGTAGAGTTTGAGGTTGGCTAAGCAAAATCCCACAAATTCAATACTCACAGTAATTAGGAACCTGAGGATAACCTGTCAGGATAGGGTTATTTCCAGAGAGAAAAATTCAGAAGTTAAGGGTAATGACTGCTGTTGCAGAACTGAGTGACACACTGTCAGAGTGGAGAAGATAGTTATTATTTCCTTTATAAGGAAAGAAAAGAAACTAGGAAAAGCTTCAGCTTCCAAAATTGTTTTAGATTTACTTATACCTTTCACTAGTTCAGCTTCAACAAACAGAGCACATTCACTTTGTGAAAATACCATCCATGGCAATGGAAATGGACTGCCCAAGACTTGAAGGCAGCCTAGGCTTCTACAGTCACACCACAGCAGAGCTGCTAGTGCATTGTGTTGTATGGGGACAAACATAGGGATGAGGTCTTCTCAGTCAAGTAAAATGCTTGGTAGATGAACTGTAGCTAGCCAACAACGATTTCAAGCAGTACCTCTTCACTAAGTGAATCTTCAAATAAATTGGCAGTCACTAACCACATTTGGGCAC
Organism: Phaenicophaeus curvirostris; assembly: GCF_032191515.1. Taxonomy (NCBI): domain Eukaryota; kingdom Metazoa; phylum Chordata; class Aves; order Cuculiformes; family Cuculidae; genus Phaenicophaeus; species Phaenicophaeus curvirostris. The sequence continues at coordinate 121,918,411 of NC_091392.1, read as the reverse complement.
TCACTCTCTTAGTTCTTGAGTGAGGGAATCAATTCTGTGGTCACAGACCCAGTGCTTTAGGCATTGTAAAACCCAGTAAAAAATAATTCCATGAATTTTCTTAGCTCCTTTATGAAGAAAGATATTTTTTTCTAGTCTGCCATAATTCTTCTAGGAAGCCTCATACAGAAGCTTGCTCTAGTTTAAAACATATTTCTCATGTTCAAACTGAACTTATGAATGGCCACTGTATAGGCAGTGGCATGTACCAATCTTGCCTCAGCATGGATGCCTGCTTATAATCTACCATTAGCTAAACATCTTCCCTTCAGCCTAAACTTATTGCTTTCTTGCCTATCACAAATCCATTACTCACTTAATTTCTCTGCTAATCCCCACCTCGTCCAAATGGGTCAAAATTTTCTGCATTATTGAAGTCCTTGATACAGTGCAAAGAATGTTTGAAACAGTCACTATTGGTTCATAGGTAATAGGCAACTGGTTGCACAAAACCTACTTCTGGTCAATCCAATGCTCTAATTAACCCATTTCCAAGGAGTTCTTTCTTTAGCTCTATTTTCACCCTAGAAGTACTGGGTACTATGGATATCAGATTAACACTCTGGTATTTGGTGAGACTTGTTTTCCCTTCCTTCAAGTCAGCTACTGCATTTGCTGTTTTACAGCAATGCAGTACCACTCTGGTTCAGATTTGTTGGAAGTCCTCCTGCTAGCTTTGTGTGCCAGCTCCTCCAGGTTTCTGTGATAGAAGTTACCAGATATATATCAACTAGATGCTGTTCATGAACCTCTGAATTTTGCTTCTTCCTCAGTCTGATCATTTCTACTTCCATATGCTCCTTTTAGCTAGCTGTTCTGCCATATCAAAACATCCTCTTAATGAAAGCCAACTCAGTATTTTTCTTTGTTTATAGGAAATAGTCACTGGGTTCAAATTAGGGACTGTTCTCACTGCATATAAAATTTTTCCCCTTCACTCTTAAAAGGTTACAGGGTTCCAGGCCTGCAACAACTTCTTTTCTTCTCATTGGCAATAGAAAGGGGAAAAGTTCTTTGTAATACGAAGTGTTGGATTTCTGCAGGTTTTGAGTAGTCTTGCCTAGCTAACATAAATAGATAAATGTTAGCACACTATTCACTGAAAAACAGTTACATCAAATGCTTTATTCAGCCTCATTAAATCTCTGGTGTGACTTGTGTCAGTGGATCACGTACGCTGCTTAGCAGAGCAGAATTAACATCTGAAGGATGCATTTTTAGTGGCAGAGTGTTTGGAATAGTTCAGTTACCAGCAGTACTTTCCAAGGATACAGCCGCTTGGTGTAATGATTTCATCTGTTTCCTTGGGGGAATTATGTGATGAATCCACACAGAGCATCTGATTGCATTTACCACCTGCAGGTGTTTTAAAAGTTCTTTCTTGGTTTTAGAAACTTCAGAGCTTCACATACCCAGTAGGTCTCATTATGGGTTTTAGAAAGAGTAGTAAATTATTTCTCATGTATTACTATACCAAAGTCTATTGGTAGATCAATTGGCATATCAGTTTTGTGCATAGTTTACTATTGAGCCCAGAACAATACACAAATATATTTCTACTGTGGATATATTATTATAAGAGAATGCTGAGTTGCTAAATGAGCCCAAACATACTTTTTAAATAGAGTCTGTGGAACCAGCTGTGTGATAATAAACCTCCCAGCAGAATATTTTGGGCTTTTTAAGGATTCCATGGCACAGTTTGAAAGAGGGTTTTCTGCACTTGTTCGTTGCGTCTGTTTACATTTAAGTGAAGGAAGATCTTTCCTGGGTACTACAAGATACATTTCCATCTGCTACCATTCACTCAAACCATTATACATTATGCATTTGAGACTTAGAGCCCCATTCCAACATTTTAAACTTTTACATTAGGCTATGGTCTTTGAGTACAAGCATTCTCTCATTTTTAAGATCTGTGCCTTAACTTGTTTACTTAGGAGATCTCTGCTTAGTTAAAGAACAAACAATGCTAGCACAACAAACTCTTATGGACTTGTTATTTTAATAATTATTACAATCCCTGCGAACTAAGATAAATACATTAAAACTAAGCCACTGATTAAATATCTTTGGGTGCTGCAATAGGATATGGTTTTTGGAGTGTTTTGCATTGCCTGTAGAAGTAGCTGGAGGGGTCTTCACAAATGTTGCAGTTTAACCCTGGCCAGCAACTCAGCACCGTGCATTCACTCACTTGCTCACTCTTCCCCGCCACCCAAGGTGGGATGGGGAGAAGAATTGAAAAAAGTACAACTCGTGGGTTAAGATAAAGATAGTTTGAAAGGATGGCAAAGGAAAAGAAATAATAACAATAATTATCATCATCCAAACTACAGTGCTATACCAGCCACTAGGAAGAAAATTAACTCTATTCCATCTTAAACCAGAACAATATGGAATAACAAGTACAATCTTGAATACTAGTCTCCTTATTTTTACGTTTTTTCAGGTAGTATCCCTATGATTGGATAGATTGTAAAAGTGCAACCACAAAGCAGCACAGAAATACCTAGACAGTCTGAACACTAAAGAATCTTTCTAGATTATCAGTCTGGCAATATGCTTTAGAGCCCTGTAGGGGACTGCAAGTAGTGTAATCTTCCAAAGGCAAAACATGTCTATGGTAAGGACGGAATGTATGCCATCTATGTTAAAGCACTTTTAAATAAATGCTTAGAAACTTGTGCATTATGAAATCCAAAGGAAAATAACTGTGATAAGCTGTCTCTATCCCCCTGTTTATTGTAAGAGAGGCACTACAACAGCTGTGACCACGGTTTGCTCTGGTTACTAAGAAATGAATGCTGTTCTTGATTTGCTGGATTCTGCAAATATGGTAAGCTGTATTCCTTTTTTCTAAAAAAAGCAATTTTGACAGAACATTTCTACCCATCAGACTTCAAAGTGTCACTCATTTTCAGGAGTGTACTTAATACTTCACAAAAATTACTATTATTAAAAGCCTCCTTTAATCATGCTTTTATAATGGATTACCTCATGTAGTATAGTTTCATTAGCTATTGCATTATATTTTGAAGATGTTTAGAGATTTTATTTCATTCTTTCTCCTCATTTGGGAGTCTGGCAAAGACTGGAAGTGAAAGAAGTGGGTTTATGTGTCTTTCCCCTGTCTGCAGCACAGACAGAACTACAAGAAAGTTGGACCTTGACATGCTCCTGGCCATGGGCACAGAAATGGTAGCTTGTAGCTGTCAATTAAGAAAAAAGAAACAAACTCGAACCCTCACAAGCATGTTAGGAACCTCTTAGGGCAACATATCAAGCCTGGCAGTTTTTCACGGTCTTCTCCAACAGAGTTCGGAGTCTGGTCTTGATGGATTAACACAGTTTTTCAGATAGAGCGACAATGACAAAACACAGACATCTGCATCTGATTTTTAACCATAAAAAAGCAGCTTAGAATGACAATGGAGAGAAAAGAATCTCTTAGGATATGATATATATCTTCCTAAATATGTGGGTGTTGCTGACATAAAAAAAGGAGCTAAGGCTGACCTGTGTTCAGATGCACACGAAACCACTACATTTGTCTAAAGTCAGTGAAGACTAATCCCCCTTAATTTCTTACACTTTCATGAAAGCTGGGGGTAAATAGGGGAGACACACCTAAGCTGACTTTCCTACAGACAGAAAAGCAGCAGTATAAGTTCAACAGTCATCAACTCATGCATTGAAAGCCTGAGTTAAGGCCAGGATTCAGTACTTCTTCTGCTACATGGCTTGTTTGAGTGTATGTGTATAGTCTCAGCAGTAAAACTTACCTTTGTTTTTTTCTTAAGTAAGTCAGATTGGAAATATAATACAATAATTACTCTTCTCCCCTCAAATTGTAGCACTCAAGTAACACTCAGACTTTTAATCACAGCCTGTAAGAACTACAGGACCATAAAATGCTTTCTACTTACTGAGCTGTGTCAAGCTATGTTTATTCTATTCTTATGTTTCCCAAGATTTGCTATAGTAGGTTATTATTTCCTCCTACAGAAATAGCCACTTTGTCCACTGTTAATTCCAGTTTCTACAGCCCAAGAGCTGTGACCATATAAGCTAAGTAGTTCCAGAATAAAGTTAATTAAGATATAATGCAGTTATTAGTAATACTAATTAGTAATACTATTATTAGTGCACTATTATTTTGCATTATATATAATGCACTATATAATAGCCATAATACTAACAAAGGTCATACACTGGTGGAGATGAAAAGGAGAAGAAGAGAAACTTAAAACACTGTCCAGTGTTGTTCAAGCCATGACATGACACGCTTCAGAAAGAAAGTACTGTAGCTAAGGGTGATTTTTTTTGCTGCAAAAAAATTAAAAGCCCTGCCTATTTTTATCAGAAGTTGAAATCTCAGTTGCAGTATCATACTATTAAAAAAAGCTCTCTTGCTATCATATTTTACTTTACTAATAGTACTATACTTACTAATAACTAAATATTATTTAGTAACAGTAATTATATATTAAAATGCAACTCCTGTTGTGTCATAAAGACAATATTATTATTATTATAAAGACAATAGGTCAGAATTCAGTCTTAGATTTTTGTTTTCATACCATACATTCCATGGATCTAAATTCACATGGATCCATCCAATCTATACACGAGCTATAAAAAATATCAATGTATCTAAAAAATAAGCAAAATATACTTAAAGTTTTTTTCCCTTCCTAATCAAGATAATCTCATGTATCTAATTAAATATCCTCCATGTAGTAGAAGCTGAATTAGAAAGTTTAATAACTACAGTAAGAAAACATACTGCTATTAGCTGAGTGAGTCAAAGTTCTTATCACCTCAATCTGCATTCCAAAGTCTTCCTCCTTCATGATGCTTCCCATATTCTTAAATAACAATTTTTAGTCCGGATTTCCTCTAAAACAGAAATTCTTTTTGATCCTCACTCCAAGCTAGTCTCACCTGCTCACATGCAGATGTGTGTTCCTGTTAAGTAATTGCTAATAAACAGATTTGCTTGAATAGTAAGATAAAGCTGACTGAGAAGTTCAGGTTGTTCCTAGAATTTAGCACAGAATTATGCACTGACCCATATAAGCAAAATCAGCTGATGCCCAAATTCGAAGCCTTAAAACATTTACATTTCCGGAAAGAACAAGGGCATTATTTGTTCAACAGGCTGATAAAAGCAACAGTTTGAACTCTCAACCACAGAAGATTTTCCATTACACATGGTAAGAGACATGTATAGACAACAACATATATGAAGAGCAAAACATAATGGGAAGTTGTAATACTTTTTTATTGTTTTCTTGTGGTCTGAGACAGGAAGAGAGAACTCCAGTACTAGGTGACACCAGCCTTGACAAAAAGGGTCCTTGTTGGAAAACCCTTTCAAGCCCCTGCTACACTTTAACACATTTCAAATAGAAAATCCTCCCAAAATGCACACAAAGCTTTGTTTAAACTGTCCCTCTCAAACGAGACAGACATCCCCACATCACAATCCACCTTTTTCAAAAAACTACCAAGGTTTAGCAATAAAGGAAGCTGTATGTTAAACAAAAGTTAAAGACAAACATTTAGCTAAGAATAAAAAAAAAGGTTTACAAGCAAAAATACTTATAAAAACACTCTCATCTCAACAGCACATTTTCTGTACTCTTACATATGAGAAGCTATCAGAGAAAAAAGGCTTGGGTTACACAGCTTGACCTCTTTTTTGGATAATGTCCTCAGTTTCGTAAGTCTTCTCTTCACCCTGAACTATTTAAATATCTTTGTGATTGAAGACCTAATATGCTCCTGCATAAATATAGTATGCATGCTATTGCAAACATTAATAACAATCTGGATTTCTCCACAGTCCAAACTTTTCCTTCCCTGTCTATAGCCTTCATGTTTGTTACCAACATGTGCTTGACACCATGATACATGATTCCAGCTGTACGCATGTTTTGTGAAATTCAGAACCTTCAGTATTTTATCAGTTTTCTGCAATAACTACACATGACAATACATGATGCACTTTGTGACACAGCATTTTCTCCAGCCCCCTTCCCAAACAGGCACTGTAGCTTTTAGGGGTCTGTTGTCAGATATAGTGAAGGCAATTAGATCTTCTGAGTTATTTGTTACTTATGCACGTAAGATTTCTTTTCCCTGGTTAGAATCATAGAATAACCAGGTTGGAAGAGACCTATTGGATCGTCAAGTCCAACCATTCCTATCAAACACTAAACCATGCCCCTTAGCACCTCATCCACCCATGCCTTAAACACCTCCAGGGAAGGTGACTCAACTACCTCCCTGGGCAGCCTGTTCCAGTGCCCAATGACCCTTTCTGTGAAAATTTTTTTCCTAATGTCCAGCCTAAACCTCCCCTGGCTGAGCTTGGGGCCATTTGCTCAAGCTCATTTTGTGTGAAGACATTTAGAGTCCTCCTGATCTTTTGACTGACATGAAATTATTTTCCTCTAGATCATGCAGAGCAGATAGAAAATGTGATATACTGCAATACCAGGAGAACTAAATTTAAATTAATTTTTTACACCCCTGTTTCTCCTTGTAATCTCATCACAGCCAACAATAACAGTAAAATTTTATCTCATGGGGAATTAAACATGAGATATGTTACACAAAGAGCAACCTAAGCTGAAGAGCTTGCCGGCATTACCTGAAGTCTGGAGTGGCTGAATTTGTTTGTCAGTTCAGGTAGTAATTGTACAATTACTATTGTAAATGCCAAACTGATTAAAATACTTCTTTCACCTACATCTAAGCTGCGATAGTCAAACCATCTCCTTTAAAGTGGTACCAAAATCTGTGGTTCAATTTCAGTCAGCAGGGATAAACCTGACCAGTTAAGGAGTGACCTGAACAAAGATTATGCAGAAATTTAAAAAACAGACCATGCTTTTATTTTTTTTTAAGTTAAAGGATTTTTGAAATTATCTTTTCAGTGTTTACTATGGTGCTTCTTAATGTCTGGTCCACACTGCCTGACAGTAGGTGATGGTAGAGTACATCGCAACACAGAATTGAATCACTAAGTAAAAGAGTACCAATAGACACACGTGAAACACAAAAAAAGACATTACCACAATTCATGTGTTTATGAGCTTGTGTAGCCAAAGAAATCAGTTCATATCTTTTATCATGAAAACTGACTTCTAGTACTGTTAGATAAGGCAGATCATAGATGATTGTGAATCAGCACCTCAATGGAAACCAATATCTGCCACTTCTCTCTCAGATTCTTTCTTCAGAGTTTGTAGGTCTCCAAAATAGGCTGTCATTTTAAACACTTAAAAAAGCTAAAGTAAGTTTAACAGCACTATTTGTATATTTTAAATTTATCAAACTCCTCAAGATCTTTAATGGAGTAAAACCAGGCTGCAGCCTACTGAAAAACATGAAGTATCTGATGCCCAGCAACCCACCTTCCAACTGATTAAAATTTGGCTGATCAGTTCTTGTAATTTTGACCAGCTTCAGAAAGTGCTGACTACAAAAATGCCAACCTGTAAGCTCTGAGCTGTGAAAAAAATGTTTTATAACAAGCCAGTTTCAGTGACATAACTGTTCCAACACGTCTTAGTGGAATTTGATATGACAGGTTTCCAAAGCTCAGTAGTACTAAAGGCAAGGCAGAGAATTAGGGAAAGGACAAGCATAAGAGTTGAGTAACATGAGTGGGTTGTAGGCTTATACACTACATGATCATCTTGTAATTCCACATCTATTTCTTCATCATTAGAGAACATTGACCTATGTAATTCACTAAACAGAAATAAAAATCCTCAGAGACAGGCTACTTCCCTGTCTTATGGAGGTGAGATCCCACTGCAGGGAATTCCTGAAACAGATGTTAATGTCTCTCTTGTACTTTCTCTCCTTTCTTATTATAACTACACACTCATAATATCTATAAAAATGTATCATCATTAGAATCTCTACCATCAGGTCAAACATATGGCAAAGTTTTCAATAGCTATCATCTATGGAAGAAAGCAAAAAAAAAGAGAAGGACCAGAGACCGACAGTGTAGATGTCTAACTAGTTTCCTTTAAAAATGGACTAAAAATATCAGGAGAGGAGTTAAAACCAGGAGATATTTAAATATGAAACAATTTATTCAATAGCACTTAATGTCAATAGAAGGATTGATTGTATGATTTTGCTGAAAGATCCTGATCCATACTGAATCTATTTTGGTCAAGGCTATACACCAAACACACAGGAAGAATTTCTGCTCTTTTTAATCCTGATGTATTTGTACCTTGAAATAAAAGAAAAGGAACAGAACTGGGGTTTTCTGTTTCTTCTGCTTCTACAGAGTTTCAATTAACACTTTAAAACAACCCTAAACCAACAAAAAACCCCACATCAAAGAAAACACATGACTTACTTAAACCACAGTACAGCAGGCATACATACTGGATGAGTTTTCCTATGCTTGTAATCCTGATATAATACAGCATTTCTCCTCTGTGTTTTCTGGCTGCACTTTAGCTTTTCTTTTTAAGAAATTTCTAGAGCAAAAGCTTTTTAAAACTTTCTCATTTGTATACTTTGGCAACTGAAAGAAGAACTGAAAGAACTGAATAAAAAATCTCCAAATCATTTTTCCAGAGAATGCTGTTAAGAACCTATGAAGTTTTTACTTAAAATAAAATAGATCCATATAACAGACAGGAATCCTGGCTCAGATTTTGAAGGCCTTTGTTTTAATGACATCTTTTCATATTCTTATTCTGCATAATGGGGGAAAAAAAAATGTTTATTAACTTTAAATAAACCCATTGCAGAAGCAATATTTCAGATCACTGCTAGCCTAATAATACACACATTTGGTTCACAGTACTATGTTGCCCATGCAAAAGTTTCCACATGCCTTACAGTAAATGACTGTAATCTGAATTTTAACCTGCGGTGTCACCGTAATAAAAATAAAGGTTGCAAGGTCAGCTCTAAATTCTTCTATATGCAGTAATTGAACAGTTACACATAAATTAGCAGCCTAGAAAATATTTATGACAGGTAGTCATGGTCTACCTAATGGCAAAATTTAACTATTAGTCGCAAGTAACTCCAGGAGAGAGAAAGAGGGAATCAAAAGAATATTTATAAAATAAGTAAAGGAAATTTTACAATAATTTTTAATAACAAGAATATTTTGTATACACATCACAGAAAGGACATAGAAATTAATATATTATGTTCATTCAGAAAAGGAATCAACAACCACCACTTTGTTTCCCACACTTTCTTTTCTATATTCAACAAGTTTTGCTATTGCATACATAGTAGGAAGGGCATTTCTATGCCTCAGAAAACATGAAGATAGATCCACAGATTACAGTTTTGAAATTTACATTTAACATTCAAAATTCACACAAAACAAATCTTGAACTTAGACATGTGCTTTAAAGGATTTCTTTCTTAACAGTAGGTTGAGGGCTGACAGAAAAAGAGTTTTAATTTTTAAGAGGTTTAAAGAGAAAAGATGGAAGAGTTTTACTGAGATGTTCTAGAATTACACAAAATAGTAAAAGGAGAGCCTGAAAAATAGGACATGCCTGCAAAATCCAGATTATGGTATCAGCAGTAGTAGCCATATTCGGAAAGTCTAAATTCCTTCCAAGTCTCCCTGGGAGACAGCGCTTCCAGTGTCTACTACGAGCTGAGTACAGGTCTTCATAGACACCTAGCCAACAGCTGGTACCATGCCAAAAGAATCAGACAATCTGAAGATGTAAAGGTACTTTTAAAATAAATAAACAAATAAATACGTAGATAGATAGCTAAATAAATGATGATGCCATAGTCTAGGATTTAATCAGTCTGTAGTCTTCTGTTCTTAAGGGACATCAAGGAAAGCTTGACAGCATGATGAGATAACTCACTGTTGTCTTCTGGAGCATATAGGCAGCCTGAAGCAATAACTCAGATAAGGTATGATGCACCCCAACACTCTCTGCTTTAAAATAATCTGCTTCCCTGCAAAGAATACTCTTTCAGGAAATATAAATAAAATTTATTCAATTTAGAGTCTCAGACTTAAGGAAAAAATTCAGTGTCACAGTTGATCTTGCGGTGGTAGAAGTGAAAGTAGACTGTACTTGAGCTAGTGAAACTGGGGGAAAAATACAGGACACAGAAAAGGTTGCAGATGGCTTTAATGTCACAAAGGACAAGCTCAATCTGCTTACATGAAAAATAAAGTGCTACTCTAGGAAGGATGAAAGAGGAAGGTTTGCAATGAACTGACAAATTTAACCCAGAGTAGGTCTTTTGAAGGAGCGAGGAACCAAGTTAATTAGTTGTCTTTTCTATGTCTTTTTTTTCCCAATGCAAATTTCATATTAAAATGCACCTGTCAAATAACAAAGCTCTTGTGATATAAAGTTGCAGCATATGTGCTTGCAACCCATAATATGCTTTTATTCTGCAAACCAGTTCAAAACATCTTTGCGCTTAAACAGACATTCTCTCAACTCAGAAGCAAATTAGAAATGCCTTCTCAGTCTCATTTTGCAGACTTCTAAAAAAAGGGAAGCAGAATAAGGTTGACCTTCAGAAATTTCCTCACTGCTGCAGAGCAAGAGCAGGGCAGGCAAGCCTCAGTAAAGATTTCTTTATATAGTCTTACAACACCTTTCCGTTTGAAGCAAGTCTCATGCTCTGGATGTCTTTTAAGCACAGATTCCTGCTTTTGCCAAAGTGCTAAACTATATAACAATTCTACAATATCCAGAAAGAAGGGTTGGAATGAGATCCTCCAGCTTATTTTCATTTGATGGGGCTTAAATACTGAGCACAGGATTTAGAAATCAAAGGCTAATACCAGCTTCTTTTACTACCTCTTTCACTGCCATATGTGGGTTCTTTGTAGTGAAATTGCCTTTTCAGGATGAAAATAGGAATTTAAATTGGACAGACAGGTGAAAATTGTGTTTACAAAGAAACTTTGGTAACATAGTTAAGTTATCGGTTGACCTACAACTTTATTTTCCTGGTTTTTTTTTCTAGAACTGAAAACAGAAGTGAATTGTATAAAACTTTGTTTTCTATGTTTTGCAAAAGGAACAAATATTAACTGACCATAAATAAGCCATGTATATTACTTTCCAAATATATTTAATCTTGTTAAAATTTATGTGTTCTGCATAAGACTGTGCAAGGCTGCTTGTCCTTTCAAAGAAAGAACTATTTTAAAGGTACAAAGTTCTGTGTAAGTTGTTTCTAGTCTGTTTCCATTACAGACTTTTTTTCCAATATGTGCAATAAAAGATCACTACTTTAAAAAACAAACACCACACCATCCCATTCCAAAAAGCCTTCCAAAAGCCTCTGTGGACCTGTTTTTATGTGTTTCCATTTAGATAGAATGATAAAGTACTTTGCTGTTGAATAAACAAGATGCTAATGTTTCATAGGGTCTGAATTATACTCTTAAGCTTACAGGTTTTCCAACTTAAACAATTAAACAAAATAATGTGAACCTGAGTCTAGCAGCTGGTGTTGAGAGGAACAGTCATGAGACAGTACACGAATATGCTGCTGAGGGTTCCTTACAAATTACATGAGGTGAAAAAAAGAGAGACCTCACCCATATGTGCATTATGCATTTTTGCTTTGTTTTGCTTTTTCAGATTTTTGTGGCTTCACAGGTCACCTTTTACTCCTACGAAAACCAAGATGAGTAATACTGATTTGGTAGCTTGCCCATGCATATATCTGCTTCTTTGGAAAGTCAGAAATATGCATTTAATAATGAATGAATCAAGAGTATTGGGAGAGGTGGAAAAATAAAAGACATGTTTAGCTTTCAAACCTGTTGTGGAAAGGTCGGACATGTATCAGCTTCCTGATCCATTTCTTTATTTGTTCACATTGACAATAACCTCGATGGGCCTCTCTCTTAAAGACAAGATGGGATAATTTTAGCAGAGCTGTCTCAAGGAATTTTGACTCATTGTTGAGATTACTGTTCTATATGAAAGGCAAAAAGCTGGAAGTGGGAAGACAGGAATTTACCTTCTGACTTTGTTTCAAGAAGGAGTCAGACGCAGCTGTAGAATTTGGTGCCGTATCTATGCAGCAAGTTTGGTATGAAAACTAGTTTGCACCTATAACTGAAAAGACTGACAGATAGGAATTAATCTCATAGTTTTTCCAGATTCTGCTAATTTGATTGTATTAATTGCCAGCCTACTTCCAGAAATTTTCCATTGGGTTCCATATAAAGCCAATATCCTACCTATGTAATACACCAAAGAGCATCACACAATATGCAGTACAGATACAAGTATACTCAGTTCCCTCAGTTCTATTGTTTACAGAGTACACAATTACTCTAATTCCATTTCTTTTGTAACTCTACTACATGGTTAGCCTCAGTTAAATTAAAGATTAGTTCAGACTTCAGCAGAGATGGTTCTACTAAGCACCCCTGAAAGCACACCACAAAGTGCCTCTTCTGAAGAGTCTACTACTGAAGCGTGAAGGATACATATTTCAGCACTCTGAAAGTATTTCCACATAAAAGGCAGAGGGTTTTTTTAGAAAAAAAATTATTTTGAGACTAAGACTTTGCAAAAGTAGAAGTTGTCTTTATTAGGAGGCCACACTAATGCATTTTCATAAATATCAGCATCAACATCAGCAAAATAATCAGATAGGCATGCTCTCATTAAATGATCTTGATAAACCCTGTGCATTTTTCCTCCCTTTCCTCCACTCTCATTCTTCTTCCCAAAAAAATGTTACCACCAGTCAGAATTACAGTTGTGTAACCCAGACATACACCCTACTTTGACTCTAAAATTTATTGCAATTGCAGTACTTGAAGATAATCAAAATATTCTTCTCATATGAACACACACGAAGTCAGCAATTCCATTTTACGTCATACATTTGAGAATAGGCTTTTAAAAAAAAAATTAATATATATTTAATGCTGTGAGTACCATGCTCAGCCTCAGCAGTAAGTAGAGACCTCCACTAGAAAAATACAACTTGGAAATATTTTTTGTTGTTTGGGTAAAGTTTAAGAGTTACAGTGTAATGTTTTTTGGCCCTGTTCCGTATAAACTCAGACATTTAGAGTGATATCTTAGCAAAATGGGCATCATACATGGTGGATCCTTCAAGAAAGATGCAATGCCAGAGTCCTAATGTCTTTGGGCCTCCAGTTTGTGGGCTTTCTCAAATATCCCTGATGGCCTTTGCAATTAAAGCAGAATTGAGGGATTAAAGCCAGGGGAATATTTCAGGAGGCAATGCAGATGCAAAGCCTTCACAGAGGAGTGAAAGCTGGCAGATAATCCACCAACAGGAGTCCTTACTTTGTGTGGTTTTGTATATGTAATACTTTTCATTAAGCCATGAAGACATTAATGTAACAGAACTATAAACTAGTAAAAAAAACAGCGATAACTTGAGTTGCATGGTGATCCTATATCGTATCAGTTTTGTTAATGAGTCTATTCATAACCTATATGAATACAAAGATGCAATTGTTAATAACATAGATTAATTGGATCCTACTTTTATCCAAATAACCTTTGTAAAAATTAAAGTTAACTCTCTCTATACAAAAAGTGTGAAGTGTCAGAATTATTCAGTTAGGCCAGATACTAAATTCCCTCAAAGGATCTAACATTTTTAGTAATTTAATTAAAATTAATGAATAAACCTGCAAAGGTTGAGAAAACTAATTTCTTGCTCAAAGAATAAATGACAGCAAGCCCAAATGGTTTCCTAAATTTCTGCATAGATTTAAATAAAAATACGTTTAAATTAAAACTGCAATGAAATTTCTGTGAAAAATCAGGTGAGTTTAAAAGTACATGCAGTCTGACTACAAACAGATTGAAGGGGAAACTCTGAACAACTTGCTTGCATTTGCAATATCTCATAACATTTTGCGTATTTTCTTTCACATTTGCATATGTTCAACTTTAATGGGTTTTGCTATGAACTTTTTCTAGTATAACATCTGTATGCTTATAAATAATTACTAGGGAGAAAAGAGCAAGATAATCTCAGTCTTCATGTAGTTCATCTATTTGTTCTTTAGCAGCGAGTTCAGCATGGAGAAGTGGAAAAAAATCTGTTTAAAAACATAAATCAGTGTTATGTATACCTAGATTTCTTGGGGAAATAGAAGTGCAGCGTGCAGCTGACTAGACTGAAGACGAAAGAACAATAAACAACTACAATAGCCATGTCTGGGTTGAAATGAGGCATCACTGGGAGCTGAACAGCCTGCAGAAAGACACAGACATAGTCAACATCAGTCCTAAGAAGAAACTATAAACTGGTATTTAAAATGTAACTGTGCTAGGTGCTGTCCTCTCTACCTCGAAAAAACAAGTGCAAACATGGCCATAGTAAACAATTGTGTGTTTGGGTGATCCAAGACAGATTCTTACTGGCAGAAATTTATCCTACAGTGTAACCAACTGAAAGAGCTGCAGCCCCCCCCCAAAGACAGTCAAAATGATAATACTGACTGATAGACATCTGTTAAAAAAAAAAAGTTAAAAAATTAAATAAATTAAAAGTCTGACCTCCTAATGCAATTGAAAATACGTTCTAGATTTTTGACTAATTATTAGGACTGCCTTTGAAACAGAAACTGACTCAGAAGGGCATTAGGAATTCTAGCAAAACACCGGCATTTATTAGCATAAATCCAAAATAACAGAGAATATGAACTGTAAACCTTAATTTCAAATTGTATCTTCAGTCTGGTGGCACCCACAAAATATACAGTCAGAAGCAATAAAGTTTTTATTCACATACCTAGATGGAGACATATTCAGTACCAAGATTATGACTCAGTAGCCTCCAAATTCTTTTTTGCTGAAACATTTAGTCACATTATTTCCTCTTGCAATAAAAGAAAGATAAAGATGATTTTACTTTTCTCCAAATTACATATAACTTGACTAGTGAAGCAAAATAAACTATATCTACATTAATAGCTGAATAGGATTGTTAATTTCATGATCACAGATCAGTACAGAGATCAGGTAGCAATGTTAATTCTGCTTTATATGGGGGTCTGAGCTTGCTATACGTTGCTATAGGGTATTAAACCACTCTAAGAGATAAGGTTATACATTCTCCTAAAGGCAGTTTGAAGCTGATCCATTTCTGGGGTAAGGAAATTCAGTCTGTTTTGCTGTAAGATTTTCTTAATCCATATCTACATCTTGAACCACAATACCTGGCTCTCCATCCCTGCCTTCACCTCAGGCTGCCTTTTGTGTTCAGACTAAATTCCAGGGTGCAATGCTGGGGCTCTGCCCTGGTTCTCTTTCTGGAAAAACCTATTCTTCTGGCTTCACAGAAGCACCCTTTGGACATATTTTTGATAAATTATTTATTAAATTTATTTATCAGAAAGCCAGGATCCCACACCTTTTTTGTTCCCCATGGATTATAATTGCAGTTCCTTTGCTGCAGTGCTCGTGTCATGGCTAAAAACTACCCAGGCAAAAACTGGTAAGGGGTAACTACTGGGGATAATAAAGTGTTAAAAAACAAAACAAAATAAAAACAACACCACACACACACACAAAACAACAGCAATAACAAGCTCTCTCAAAATGAACAAGAGCAATTATCAGTCCTGACCAATTAGTAAATTTGCTGTGCAATGCTCAGGAAAAGAGGAATGAATTTATTTCCCTGAAGGAGCTTCTATATGAAGACCTATTCCTTCACCTTCTAAGTAGCACATTAGTGAGAGGGTCAGAGTTGCTGAACAATTCAATTTAATTAGGTGCATGTTTAAGAAAAACTAATTATTTGGTAGACCCTTGATCTGCTGTCCTCTCTTATATGACTGCATAACTGCAAGTTGGATTCCTAATTATGTCTTATCAACTGTTCAATCTGTTTCTTGTGCAGAAGATAGCAGTGTACATGTAGTTCCTCCAGTGCTGTTAGCTGATATTATTCTTTGTATTTCTTCTACAAGTCTTCTAGAATAGAAGTGCTAAATAAAGCAGTTCATTATTGCAGGCCAGAGTAGAACATAGTGCTTTTCTGGTTTAAACTTTTTGTTCTTTTCCAGGCATTATCAGCTGGCACTGAATCCACTTTTGACACTGTTTTTTTGTTATTTCACTCAAATAGCCGAGGGGGGATACTTTTTTGCTCAGCAGAGCAGTACTAATAAGTCTACCTCTGTAACATTTTTACTGTTGGTCACTAGAAAATTGACAGAGTAATTGGACCTGAGAGTGACAGACAAAAGAGATTTTTACAGTAAAAAAGTCAAATACCACTAAGACTAAGCAATATTTTTCCAGGTTTTAGTTTTACACTGAGAGAAATATGTAAGATAATTTCTTCTAACTAAAGTATTTTAAAGCCTTGAAGAAATGAATCATAATATCTGTAATGTGCATACGCATACTGTAATTTAACTGGTCTTTAGTACAATGAATCTCTAGTGTGAAATTTTCCTTGTTAATGATCAGCATAAGCTATGATTCTTAATGCAATTATGAATCAAAGGCTTAGAGTCTATAGGCAACAGAGTAACAAGATGATATCATTAAACTTCTCATTTCATTCATTCATACCTGTAGGGAAAAAGCAACAATTATTATATGCATCTTACTGTTTCTACTAGCAAAAGGGACCTTAGCATACATTGAATTACATGTTATAGATTTTTCCCTTGTGTAGGTGAATAAACTGTTCCAGTATTGGCAGTTTCTCTTTTAAATGTTTTTGTTTTATTTGTAATAACATTAAAGGAAAATAAGACAGTCTAGATAAGGAAAGAGCATTTCTTGATGCCAGAAGCAAGACTTTCAGCTCCTTTAGATGGTCTCTTCTCCTGGAATGATGAGCCCACCTACCACCCCCATGAATTATTTGAGTGCTTCATAAACAGGACACAGCTCTACCTCAGCTGCATTCACTAAGACCTGGAAGCTGACTCTATCTAATAGAGTTTTCTAGGAGGACTTTGGTAGCTGCTTTCCACAGCCTCCTGCTGTGGTTATGACTTCACTGCCTTAGCTGAGTCAGTAACCTGATGGAAAGATTCTAAAGCATTTGGAAAACATTTGCTCTGGGTGGCTCTGGGTTGATAAAAGGCTGTGAAGGCCTAGAGCAGAAGCATTGGGTATTGGTTGCAAGATAATGTCTTTTTTCAACAGCACGTAGTCTGTGAGAAGGGAAAGTGGGCCTTCCCTAAAGGATTTCAGCAACTCACACTCAAGGCAAGCAGCCGCTCTCAGTTGCACCCGAGTATTCTTCCCCTGGGAGAAACTTATGACTCAAGAAAAGGTGGTGTGCTCCCTGTCCACATTATCTTACAAGGGAGCCACTGCAAATCCCAGACCAGAAGATTCCATACATGTCAAACATCTCCAGGACAATCAGGCTCCTTAAAGCCACCAGTTCAGCACACGATGGGCATAATGTAGGGAAATGCTGGATCAATAAACACTGTTCTGTATAGTAAACTTTCTTCAATACTATTTCTCAAGACTACACCATTTTTTTTAAAAAAAAGTATATAACCCAAATACTTTGCCCACCCCTATACAGTGAAGAATGTTTGTTAGTCCCTCTGCTCAAAAAACTGTGTGAAAGAAGGCAGTTCTTTGATAGATCCCTGTGATGATATTTTGGCAAACAAAACAGCGCTTCTGGCCTAAAAAGATTTTTTCTTTCATAGAAAGATGAAACATACACCTGAAGGAATTCTCCTAAAGTTTTCTGTGAGCTTGGGGCTTTCCTGATAGCTACACAATGTGCAGTATTGTGTCACGTATGTTAGATTATAGATTTTAAAATTCACATATAAAAATGTAATTTAAACTCGGTTAGGGTCCTGTGTGATAGGATCATTTTCTTCAGTGAAACTTTAGTTCAGGACTTACAAAGAAGAGTTGTCCTTCTACCCCTATACCTTTTCAGGAACATTACCAGTTTCCAGAGGTTTTAGAGTTACAATTTATTTATTAAAAATCATCACTTACATTCTAAAATATGTAGTAGTTCTTTCCGTAAGAAATATTGAATTAGGCTTAGATAGCAGAATATCCCAAGAGTGAAAAACTAACTTAATGATATATATAACACAACAGATGTAGGTGTACACAGTATACAGCAGCTTTTCTTTCATTATTTCTATCTGAATACCTTTATGCAGTCCTAAGCCAACACAAAATCTGCAAAATATTCACAAAATATCAAAATTTAGAGAGAACAAAACTTTGCAAGGTGTGTGGGTTTTTTTTAAACTATTGTTTTTAATCTTCATAATCTGAACTTTGTATTTCCTACAAGGAAAATTGACTTGCTTAGCAGCCAATACTTTATACCCAAAGGAGGTTTTCTACAGCCCCTTTAATAAGATTTAGCTGAAAGTGATGGTAGCTTCCCCTACAAGAGATGAGATTTTAAAGAACTGCTTGAGAGACTGAGCAACAGGAGGTTTTGATTAAAAACCTTTTAACACATAATAGCTAGAAGAAAAATGTTGTTAAAGAGGAGCTACAAGCCAGATGGATCTGTTCTCATCTATCAGCATTCTTCTTCCAAAGCAAAATTTTCATGCATGAATGAATCTGGTCTTAATTAATCTTAAGGATTAATCTTGAACATCTGTTTTTCCCCTGTCAGAGTACTGGGGTTGTCTTCAAGATTTGCATCTGCTTTGGCTAAACTCTTGAGATCAGCTGGACTGAGAAAGTAGATCACTGCTCTCAATAAAGTAGTCCTTATTGCTCTACCGTTCAGATGGAAAATCTATGTTGCCTGATTTGGATGTTTTTCTTATGATATCACAGAGAAGAAAATTTGAGGTGGAAGAGCACATTTGTGTTGTTGTGTTGTATATTTTTCCAGACTGTCTCCCTGAACCCAACATTTCCAGATCAGAAACTCTGAGTAAAGCCAAAAAGATCTTCGAAAGATTCTTAGACAACTAAAAGGCATATATTTCTGATGGATAATTGTTTAAGATTTTCTGTAAAATATCCGGTGATGTAGACTTTACCAACTTCTCAGGCAAGGAGTTCTATTTATCCTCCCCCTTATAATCAGCACTTTTTTCTCTGTCATCTAATCTAGATCTTCTTTGCAGCAAATTAAGTTTGTTATTTCCTGTCTTATCCTTTGGAAAAAGTCTATTCCCCTCTATCATGTAGCAACGAGTATTTTATATAATTGAAGATTTTTATTACAACTTCTTGTTGTGCATTGTCCTTTAAATTAAACAATACTATGTTTTTCTATCTTTCTTTGTACTCCAGTTATCGTGCTACTAGAAAGCTATGACCTAGTTACCATCACAAAAACATGGTGGGATGAATCCCATGACTGGAGTGTGGCTATCGATGGCTACAGGCTGTTCAGAAGGAGAGACTGGGTAGGAGGGGTGAAGGCATTGCCCTGTGTCTCAGGAAAGGGATAGAATGTGAAGAGCTCTCATTGAAGAGTAGCCACAAGCAGGTTGAAAGCTTGTGGGTCAAAATTAAAGACAGAAGAACCAATGGGAACCTTGTGGTTGGAGTATACTTCAGGCCACCCAATCAAGGAGAGCCAATCGATGAAGTCTTCTTCCTTCAGCTACAGGAGGCTTCACACTTGCAAGCTCTCATCCTACTTGGGGACTTCAACCACTTCGACGTATGATGGAAAAGTAACACTCCAGGAGACTCCTGGAGTGCATTGAAGATAATTTCTTAGTCCAGCTGATAGAGGCCCCCCACACAAGGAAATGCAATACTGGACCTTATGGTCACCAATACAAGTGAACTCATCGGTGACATTAGGATCAGAGGTAGTGTGGGCAGCAGTGATCATGCACTGGTGGAGTACAAGGTCCAGAGGGATTTGGAACAGGTGAGGAGTATAGTCAGGACTTGTTGAACATGAGGTTCGACAAGGCCAAGTGCAAGGTCTTACACCTGGGTCGGGGCAATCCTTGTTTTCAGTACACGATGGTCAATGATGTGATTGAGAGCTGCACTGCACAGAAGGACTTTGGGATGCTGGTTGATGAGAAGCTCTACATGAGCAGGCAATGTGCACTCACAACCCAGAAAACCAGCTGCATCCTGGGCTACATCAAAAGAAGCGTGGCCAGCAGGTCAGGAGAGGTGATTCTGCTCCTCTATTCCTCTCTTGTGAGATCTCATCTGGAGTATTGTGTCCAGTTCTGGAATCCTCAACAAAAGAAGGATATGGAGCTGTTGTAACGGAGTGCTACAAAGATGATCAGAGGGCTGGAGCACCTTCCCTATGAGGACAGGCTGAGAGAGTTGGGCTTGTTCAGCCTGGAGAAGAGAAGGCTCTGTGATGATCTTATAGTGACCTTCCAGTACCTGAAGTGGCATGCAAGAAAGCTGGAGAGGGACTATTCATAAAGGCTTGTGGTGATAGGATGAGGGGGAATGGGTATAAACTGGAGAGGGGCAGATTTAGACCAGACATAAGGAAGAATTTCTTCACCATGAGAGCGGTGAGACACTGGCACAGGTTGCCCAGTGAAATTGTGGATATCCCATCCCTGGAGGTGTTCAGAGCCAGGTTGGATGGGGCCTTGGGCAGCCTGATCTAGTGGCAGATGGGGTTGGAACTAGATGATCTTTAAGGTCCCTTCCAACCCAAACTATTCTCTGATTCTATGATTCCATGATTCCTTTTTTTTAGGCCTCTGATCCTCTCTTCTTGTCTGCTCAGAATTCTTTAAAAGGTCACAGGTAACCTGAAAACAGTAGTTTGACTGCAGACTTATTAAAATGGAAATAGTCTGAGTTTTACATACTCTTTAGACAGCCTAAGACTTGGCTTTTTTGAAGTAACGTAACACTGTTTATCACTTCTCAGTCTGTGATCCACCTTATTAATTCTAACTTTCCTTTTTATTTAGACATCTTGCAGTTTGTACATGTTATTAATTAACTGAGGTTTGGTTTTGTTTTTTGCAGACAGTTCATGAATGGAGCTCATGTATGGGAAAATTGCCTTAAAAGTGAATGTGTAGTCTGACTGTCAGGTGGCTGAGAGGAGTTCTTGCAAAGTTACTTGTAAAAACCTCACACAGTCAAGCTGCCCAAAATAGAATATTTAATTAAATTGAATATTGTCATCTCTTGCTGACTTCTACATACAGTCAAGTTTGAAAAACAGAAGGTAACATTGGTGCTGTAAAAGAGCAGTTATCAAATTTAGTACAATGCAGTGTTCAGCTAAAGAGAGAATGCTGTAAGCAGTAACACTGCCAACATATGAGTTTTCATATTCAAAACATTCATCTGGTCTCCCATACATCGGTTTACTACAGAAAATAAAGATAATTTACCCAAGTGCCACGAAGACAGAGCTGTTATGAAAGACTGCTGATTCAGATCCTAAGGACAAGAAGGAGACAGGAAAGCAACCTTCCACAAATAGATATGTGGAGAGTAGTAAATATTTTAATGCCTCAGCCTACATAGGTTTGTTCACTGAAGTACTTAAAATTATTTTCTTTTTAACCTGAAGCTTTTAGATCTCATTTGATCTTAAAAGTGTCACTAGCAGAGCCATGCAACTTTTTGCACACCACCACTCCACCACTCCCTCATGATCCACTTCTCCTCAGCAGTTGTATTTATTTGTAGAAGAGAGAAGCAGAGACCAGCTTCTAGCATATGGCAATCCCAGTTACTATAATTTTAGTCACTGTCATTTTCCAAGGAGAGATTGCAATGCACTGGTTTTTTTTCCTAACACCCTGACAGCCAGTGCACACGGCCTCCCATCCTCCTCTTCCAGGACAGGCACAAAAAAGACATGGCTAGATAGCTAGCAGTGTCTTGTGCCAGTGGCACAAATGCTTTCTGGCTTACCCCTGCTTCTTTCTAACTGAAATATGTCCTGGAGATTACTTCTTGGGGTCAGTGATGCTATGTGGAAATGTGGAAGCTCCTGTAAATGTAAATGACCTCTGAGAGAATAAACAGAGGCAGTACACATTAATAATTTCTGGATTTACATGATCAAAGAATAAGCCCTTTCATGTTTACTTCATTGAATGATTGACGCTCCCAAAATCTGTTTTAATCCTCCTTGAAACATCTTTCCTTTATTTAATTCTGTGGTTTACTTCAGCAGCTAGGTGCATATAATCTGCTACCTTTCACTGGTATTTGGTAAAATAAACGTAGTTGCATTAAAATATGGCTCATTTAAAATAAATTGCATGCTTCCATAAAGAATGCCTTGACTCTGTGCTTTTACATAAAAAGAGATGGGGTGACTAAAAGCCAGTATCACAGTCAGAAGCAGCCTGTGATAAGTTAAATAAAAATATTCTAATATCTATGTCTACTGACTCAGACATACTGAGTTTCTGCAGATAAATCTTGATGCTACAGTAAAGCACGGAAAATTTGCCAAATGGTGTTGGGATTGAACACATTTGAAAGCAAAAGACACAGTCAATATTAGAGAGCTTATACAATAAGGACTAGAGCCTCTAGGGTTTTGGCATATGCTGTGATGAACCAAGTAGTTTCAGTGAACATTTCCATTAGTAGGAACTGAGGATAGAAAATATCCAACACAATTAGAATCATGCTAAGACAAGGCTAATTTTCCTAGAGCTGAGAATTTACTCTAGGAACATTTTTATTGAAACTGATATAGTTTCTCACAAAAAAAAAAATCAATAATTTAAAATGCTTTCTCAAAGGAACTTCAGCCAATGCCTTATTCATTTTTGCTGGGTTTTGTTCTAAGTTAAAAAATGAAGTCCTACACTGAAACAATTTCTAACAGTTCAGCAAAAGCTGCAGATTAAACTACAAACTAGGTAGGAAAGCCTTGTATAAAGTAACTAATGGGGAGTCAAGTTATTCAGCTTATGGCACTAATCATATTATTAATGAGTCTGTAATGGTGACTTATTTTTCAGGTTAGAAGTCATCATTTAGCAACATTACCGCTGTGTAAGCCATAGTGAAACTGTTAATAATCTTCCTGCCAAAAGACTAAACACCATTCCACATTAATACATTATAGGGAAAGTAAAGGCTACGAAACATCTTGAGAGGTAGCTCTTCAATGGCTAATAATTCCATCTGGTAGTGAAGAGACCTCCTAGAGCCAGAAAGGCCTTTTTGTAAGACAATCAGGAAAAGGCAATTAAAAATGAAGTTTATCAATTAGAAGGACTGCAATAAATATTTAGAGTCAAAATAAGCCATGTTGTTGGTTTTGTTTGAACTGATTTGAGAGCAAGTAAGAGAATCCCTGAGAGAGAAAATAATTAATGTAAATAATGCATGGGAAGATTTTACACTGATGCTTTCAGTTGAAAAAATGTGATTAGCATTTCAGTTCTCAATTGGCAGTTTTAGGTCACTGGCCTAGTCTAGCATGAATAAAATCACTGAATGAAAAATGGCAGTCATGAAGCAAAAATTAAAGAAAAGCTATTTGGAAAGGGAACTTTTGCCGCATCAAGAAAAGAAGATTAAATTTAATACCTCATTTAATGTCACCATTAATCTGCCATTGCACTGGGTCAATATGTGCAGAGGCAAATGGAGACAAAGGGGAGACCAAGGGTAATGGGGCTTACGTGCATTCTGTTCACTTTGACTTGGTAAAGATTAAACAGAGAGAAAATAATTACTCCTGGCCTTTGCAGTAGCCTTGAGCTCTGGGGTCCTCCCTAAGTAACTGAGTAATCGCACATTATGACGTCAGGCTTAGAAGCACCTATCTTGGGAAAATAATGCCATGGTACAGGTAAACCCTCTTGCTACTGATTTTCAGGTTCTGGTAAAGGTGAAGAAGTAAAGCTGCCCTCCATGTGATATATTAAGCCCTGCCAAGAAACTCAAGTAGTTTTTCAGTATCAGTGATGTGATATGCTCTCAGTTTGTACTCCAACTTATCTCCCTGAAAGTTCATTTTTTCATCCATACATAGATTTAGAGGTGCATAGACTTTCATGTGTACATATATGTGTGCATATGTAAGCACAAAACCATCCCCTATTTATAAAAATATAAATTAAACAATGCAAATCTACACACTCAGCTTTGGGGATGCGTTATATTGCAATGACTTAAGTGTGTATATAAAAGCAATTTCTAAAACTGAGTCATGCTACCTCAGGCTGTTGGAGTTGCAGGTTATCTATAGTACACATAAAATAGTATAAAATTATACAGTTTCCCATCTTATTTATAGCATTAATAGTAACTATATATACAGAAACAGAAAGATTTTCTTTAGGTTAATGCAAGCAAATTGTGGAGGAAAATTATAATAAGCTGTTTGTGAGAGGGAAACGTTAGAAATTTTTAATGACTTACCGCTTGAATTTTGGAGCATTTGTAAATCTTGTTTACTTGGACTTTGTAGAGTCAGGATCAAGTTCTCCAATGAAACAGAAGCTGTTATTTCTGAAGAAGACCAGAAAGAGATGTTTCAGTTTACCAATAAGTGTCATCACACTATTATTCTTGTACAAAAAGGATTAGATGAATAAGATGAACCACACTCTGCAGATAAAAAATTTGAACAAGAGGGGAGTCTCCTTCTTTTTCTTACATTAGAGTGGTGACGATACAGAAATATATATAACCAATGCAGGAACGTAAAGGAGTTTGTTTAGATCCTAGCCCCTCAGTTAAACTCTGTTCTTCAGTCAAATGAGAAAGATACATTATTATCACAGTGTTAGAGACAGTCTGTCAAATCTCATCAGTATCACCTACTGATTTTCTGAAAACTGGTGGGAAATTTTCAAAGTCTACTATCTTTATTCATTACAGAATTAGAAAATTTTGTTGGAACATCTGAAGACAGAAGAGGAGTTAGGAATATATGCTTTTGTGCTTTTGTCATAACAGAGTACTTTTCCTGAATCACAGGATCACAGAATCATAGAATAGTTTGGGTTAGAAGGGACCTTAAAGATCATCCAATTCCAACCCCCATGCCATGGACAAGAACATCCCACTAGATCAGGTTACCCAAGGCCCCATCCAACCTGGCTTTGAACACCTCCAGGGAAGGGCCATCCACAATTTCATTGGGCAACAGGTCCCAGCACCTCACCAATAGGAAATATTGTGTAGACTAACAACAAGTTGTTCCACAAAAGATTAGTCCTGGATAGGGGGAAAAAAAATTAAAAAATCCAGAAATGTGATTGCGTTTCTCTGTGTTGAGTACAGCAGAAATGTAGTCTAGATGCACAAGACTTACTAGATAATAATACTGAGTGTACACCTTTGGTCTCTGAGGGCATTTGATGAATAGATTCCCCCAAGAATTTTGTGAGGACATTCTATACCTTCTGTAGAAAGACGTAGACAGTCTTACAACCTAGGCTTTACTTAAAGGATGCTTTTAAAGTGTTTAATGGTTGTGGTTTAGCATTAGCTAATACCACTGGAGCACAAGAGGCATGTATGTTTAGGTACTGCATCTCCTTTGTGACTAGCACAGGTTTGTATGCTGTTACAAATTAACAGAAATACTGTGGCAATGATACAAAATATTCATTCTAGGCTTATATTTGGAGGGGTTTACAATCACTAAAGTTTCATCTGTTGGGCCAAAACTGTCAAGGACTTCTTGTCAAAAGGCTGGTTTTCCTTAAATTTCTCAAGAATAGGAAAATCCTTCAGTTATTAGATCAAAACCTTATTTTCTGTGTTGTTACTATTGCTTCATTTTGGTTTTAATGCTACCTTTTTTACTCTGCCAAATGAGGTAAGAGGTGGAGATGAAAATTTAGGGCCTGACTGGCCTGCACTGGTACAGGACCAAGAGAGAGCAGCATTCTGCTCAGCCACAGCAAGGGAGGATATTCAATGTGGGTCAGGAATGATGGACTGTCTCCAACACTGGAGGTAGTGACATGACTTCAACTAGCCAACCGCATCGGTATGCCAAAGACCATCAGGTTCATTGGTAGCAAAGCTGGGACAGCCTACTCCTTTTCAATACTCCTAGGCTAATTTTAGATGGAAAAAAGCAATGTATTGTTCTTTTGGGGTATAAAATGCTGTATTATCAGGGAAATTCTATTGGGACTGGATTTTTGCTGTTTCTGAATATTTGAGTGGTTAGGGGATAAAATAGAGTCCTGAATTCTAAAAGTTTTAAAAAACCTGTGTTTAAAAGAACCTTGTGATTGTATACTTAAGTAAGAAATGCTAACATTCATATCTTCTGAATTCAACTTTTTTTTTGTGCAAATGCAAGCCATTTACTAGATCTTATTTTACTGTGCAGCACTGAAACCATGGGCCATGAAACACTGATGTGTTACAATACTTTTACCAATGCTCTCAGAGGTTGGACATCCACAAGGTACATTGTCCACAACCCATCAGGCCCTCTTAAGTCTGTCTCGAGCTATGAACTAATGAAAGCTACACCTGTAATAAAATTTTGAGACCCTGCTGAAATACATTCCTTGGCTCAACTAAGTCCTTTTGTGCTTAACTGACTTGGCTCCAGGCTCCCAGAAGCAGCCATGGGATCCTCCTCATAGCTATTGTATTGTTTTGGGCCTCAGCAGCTGAAGCTACAAGAATTGAGGGTTTCTGAATCCAAGTGCTTTAAATGAAAACCTGAACAAATGCCTGTTAGCTGTCTGCATCCAGGGGTGACTGAAGACTATAATCCAGTGTTAACCAAGCAGCTGAGATATGGTCTTAGGGACTTCAGGCATGGCCACAAATAGCAGAGAGAATATATCCAGATTTGTTTCTGATTCTGAAAATGACAAAACCATACTGAAAGCTGCCTGTGAATTTAACAGTATCTTAGTTCAAAGCTAACATCTTTCCTGAAACTGAAACAAAGGTAAAATAAATTAAACACAGGATATTTTGTGGGATAATCAACTAAATGTTTTTAGGCAACAGGTATTTAAGAAATACAATGTGACACTCAAATAACTAATTCTTTCTTCTTCGCTATGGAAATGAGCAGAAAATGATGAATAATCCTAGGTAAATCTGTGAAGGAGCTTGGGGAAAACCTTAGGGGATAAAAAGAAATGTAGCAACAAATCAGAAACAAAGATCAAAAAAGGGAACAGTCAGAGAGGCTCAGCTACCGTAAGCTAGAGTTTCTCATCTGCCACCTGTGGGTCAGGAAACGGAGGGAATTCTTGATAAAAATGATGAAAAATTTCAAACTCGCCTGTTGGAAATTAAGGTCCTAAGTACACTTAAGATACTTGCACAATACTTGAAACTATCAAACATTGTAAAGTCTTAATTTTAGGCCTGTTTAAACCATGTAAATCTCCATCTTGCATTTTTTATGCTTTTCTATTATTTTCAAAAAAGCAGAAGTATTTCAAATTTAATTACCTTATTATGTTAGATCTAGTGTAGGACTGAGATTCAAAAAGGCTTTTAGGAGCTTAAGTGTCATTAAATCCCTTGACATCTGAGCTCCACAATGTCTTGTGACTTGCTGACAATGCATGTGCCAAAATATGTATGAAACACAAGTTTTTAGTAGTTCAGGTAATAAAACTCTTTATTTCCAGTCCATTAATTCTCCTGGACAGAAAGTCTAAAATGTGATATGCAATTGTAAATAGTAATGTATCTCAACATTTCTGAAGAAACAGTCCACCTTACCCTCAAGTAATGACCATGTCATGTAAGTAAAGTTCTCTCTCAATTTTTCCATTTCAAGGACTTCAGCAGAAAAATAGGTTATGAAGGAAGATTCACTTGGTTTGTCTATGCTTTAGAAGTCTCCTTTGGCCCATGCTGCTTTCTCTCTACTGCAAATTATGATTATTTTTCAAGTATTGTATTTTAAAATAAAGGTCACAGAATGTTAAAGCATCCCTGTGAAGTTCGTATTTTGATTTACACACTTATTATAAGAGATTCTGTTTCTACCTGCACAGGCCTTTGAGACTCCCTTGAATTTGCTTTACTCCCAGATGCCCAGAGGGAAGCTATCTTGCACCCAAGATGTGCTATGGGGGAAGGAACTTAGTTATACGCACAAGAAATTGTTTAGCTTGTCTCAGAGATTTGAGGAAAGCTCAAGTAAGCACAGTAAGGTACTTTTTTAAATTATGTTGTTCATGGTCTTGGTAACTTTTGGAGTGTTACAGTGAGAATATGCCTTTGTTGTTAAGACCCCAAACAACTACTTTCTTTAGAATTTCCATTTTCAAGTATCAATTGTTGCATGTTTGACAAGGTGCTCTCAAACTAATACCTCTTTATAGTTGTGAGAGGTGCTAAGGTGCTAAGGTGCTAAGGGGCATGGTTTAGTGTTTGATAGGAATGGTTGGACTCGATGATCCGGTGGGTCTCTTCCAGCCTGGTTATTCTATGATTCTATGATTCTATGATTCTATGAAACATAAGTTTGTGTGATATTCTACCTGGTTCAAAGGGAAAGCAAATATAAGATTTATAATGAAACTTTATTTATCCCAACTCTGTGTCAAATAGCACTGAGAAAGAACCTGAATAAAAAAGTGAAAGGATTAGTTCATGCGTATGACCTCCTGTTTTCCAGCTTGTATCTTGTTTGCATGACTGTAAAAACTAACAGTGCTTTCTTCTTTAAAACCAATAAAGGAGCTCCACAACTAAAAACTTCACTATCAAGTTTTCAATTATTTTTTTACTTGATATTTTCCCTTCAGTTGTCCAGAGAAGTTCTCCCTGCTTCATATTTAGTCAGTTATTTGTCTATTCATTAATATCTGCATTGCTGTTCCATTAATTAGCATAGAAACACAGGAACTTGGCTAAAGTCCTTCCATGGGTTTTGTATGGCTACAATGGTGTATAAATGCGGGGAAATCACAATTCACATGTCTACTGCCTTTTACACATCATAATTACTCAAATGATTCAATAAAATAGTCTATTGTGGAAAACTAGTATCAAAAGAGACAGAAGCAACTTCTCTTATCCTGTTGGCCAGATAAAGCAGATACATTTCAGAGCAGGTTTTAAACTCTCTTCTACATGCCTGCCTCTTGGCTCATATCCAGCCTTGTATAAAGAAAACCTATGATTTGCTCTAAATCATATACAATAAACATCAATGTCACTGAGATACACTGCCTAAATGCATGAAGTTCCTTAGCATAACTCAATAAGCTTCTCTTGCTCCAGCCATGGTGTCTCCATGGACAAAAAAATCATGGTTTAACACACTACAGGAGTTATGGCAGCCCATGTTTCCAGTAGGAAACAATATTACTCACTTACACATACCTCATTTCAGAATAAGAGTTATCATAGAATCATAGAATAGTCAAGGTTGGAAAGGACCTTAAAGATCACCTAGTTCCAACTCCCCTGCCATGGCCAGGGACACCTCCTACTAGATCAGGCTGCCCAAGGCCCCATCCAACCTGGCCTTGAACACCTCCAGGGATGGGGCAGCCACAGCTTCCCTTGGCAACCTGCACCAGTGCCTCACCACTCTCATAGTGAAGAAATTCCTCCTTATATCAAGCCTAAATCTGCCCCTCTTCAGTTTATACCCATTCCCTCTCGTCCTATCACCACAAGCCTTTATGAATAGTCCCTCCCCAGCTTTCTTGTAGACCAGATGAGGTCTCACAAGATAGGAACAGAGGGGCAGAAGCACCTCCCTTGACCTGCTGGCCATGCTTCTTTTGATGCAGCCCAGGATACAGTTGACCTTCTTCTCTTTTAGAGTCTTAAGGAACCATCATGAAGCCATCTGGCCTTGGACAAGCTCTTGAGCTCTGAACAGCCTTTTCTGTTTCAGTGTATTTGAACAATTCCTCTAGGGTCTCAGCCTCACTCATGGCATATTTGAGGAATGGTAAGTCTACCAAGTAATTTTGTAGTAATGTTTTTCAATTACTTTATTGAGATAAATATAAGTCAGAACAGAATCCTCAGGGATTTTTTTAATACCTCTTGAGTCCTTGCCTGCTGTTCCTACTGGTCTTTATCCTGGCAGATGGCTTGCTTCTCAATTAATTTTTAAAGCTGGTATGTCAATACTATAGTACCTTTGTACTCTTACCTCTCCCTCCCACCCAAAATCTCTTTCCAGGGACTTGATCTACAACCTGTTTTCCTCTGTGAAGCCTAAATAATTTTATTTTCTGCATAAGATAATCTTTTTACCTATGTAACAGTCTGTGTGTATTTATAGATATTTTCTAATGATTTTTGAGAGTAAATATGTCTGAACAGATGTGTTTATGAGTTTCACCCACAAATACCATCCTCACTACATAGCCCATGGGGTCTTCTTTTGTTAAGAATATCAGAATCATTGTCTCTCTTCAGTCTTGGCTGTTTCTGGTATCCCTTCTTTGTTCAGCCCATCCCACTGGCTCTTCCTGACAAGTTTTTAACTTCCTTTTGCCTGCAGGAACGAGCAAAATCCAACTAAATTTTTTATCTTTCTTCCTTATCAAGGAAGTGGAAATACAGCCTCATATTTTTCCATTCATGCCACAGGTTCTTTGAACCTATGGCATCTTTCTTTAGTCAAAGGCAGTACTTTCCACTTCTGCTCAAAATCTTGTTGAATTCAAATTGAAACAACATGCTACTTACTTATGCAAAACTTATTGGCATAGCAAGAGTTTTAATTACTTTCTTAATCTCAAACTTGCCTTTATTCATGTACTTGCGCACTTGCAAAATACTCTTGCATTTTAAGAAAAATAGTCATAGATTGTAGTGTAAAAATGTTTGGTTTAAATCCCTTTCTAATGTGATTCCTGGTGATATTTTTATTTTGATCAAATATTTAAAAGCTTTGAGTCATGGTTCACTGATCTCTACCTGCATCAACATGAAGTAGATAAACAGGAAAAAACAGAATTACTCTGTTACAAACTAATTTTAGGAGAAATAATAATTAGTCTTTGACTAATGATGAGAGATCAATGGATACCATTTGGAAATCGTCATTCTATGTTCATGCAGTAACAAATAATATGATTATAAGGCACAAAAATTAGCTCTGTATCTTACAAACACATTTCACCTTGCTTTGTGCTACCTTCCGTGTCTCTGTCCGCACCCACTCTGTGTTGTCTGGTCCAGCAATACCTCTGCATCTGCACCTTTTCCTCCTTCCAACTTCACTTCCATGGAAATGCTGATGGGAGCATATCTGTTCTGTGCATTAAATCCCACAAGAGGTCAGATTAACTGAACCATGAAAGAAGAAAGCCACATGCCAAAAAAACACAAGAAACCCTTAGGAAAACAAAAATCATGTACCAGTAATAAAACCAAACATATTTGATAAACTGGGAATGTGGGATGCATTTGTGCCTTATTTCTAGAACATTGGCTCCATTAACATAGATACTAGACTTAAAAAATGGGTTCTGAAAACCATCTGCAGCAATACTACCACAAAATCAGGCAGTACAATTAAATGTGTATGCAGAGATAATACTTGAAAAAAAGAGAACACCTCAATAATCTGTTCTGAGAAAAGAGATTTTTGTTGTTTATTTTTTTCAAAATTGACTCCTGCATAAGAGGCATAACTTTTATCAATGCTTTTATCAGGCCTTCTGAATTAATAGAAATTTGTATCACCTGTTGTAAATAGTACATTTTTACTTATTTACCTTGACACATATTCTTGGTTATGGTTGCAGATTAAGGATTGTTCTGAGACTTCAGAGCGTTGTTAAATCCTAATATGTGTCATGCAACAAGTTGTTTGCAGCATGCAGTAAAAATAAAAACATAATCAGGTTTCCTGAGTCTTGAAAAAGATGTCTGTGGCATGTAAATTAGAATTTTGCTCCCTTTGAAGGAAGGTGGTAAATACTCCCACAAACAAGTCATTAAAATCCTAGAACCAAGTAGTAGCATATGTTAAAGAACTGTACACTACACGTCTCACTTTTTCTCATCATCCTGTCCAAGCACTTCTTTTCCTGTCCTGTATGTTTCTCTATGATTTTCTCAACTCCAAGATTCACTTCCCAACCAACAAAAAGTCACATTTAAAGCAAGATAGTTTTCCTATGGAAGCAAAGTCCAAATCAATCCCTCCCTTTTCAGTCCATAGGAGTAACTGGCTAGAAGCACCTTAAGTCAGCAAGAGTACTCTTGACACTCAACTGATTTCCTACCTCCCTGAGGTAGTTCATTGTATTGTTAGTGCACATTAGCCAACATTAGCAGAAAGCTGTTTCGCTTGTTTCATGTTTGCTGCTTTGGTTTTTGCTAATCATTCTTTCACCTTCAGGCAGGCAAAAACCTGTTTTATCTACTTTTACACAGATTTTTAGTTAATGACTATGTAAGAAACAGATAGAGCATAGGTTCTGGACATAGCATTTCTTCTTGATTTAAGGACCCCTGATGAAACAAAGAAAGCATAATTGGACAAAATTACAATACAAAACACAAATCTTACAATACTAATGTTACTACTGATGACATTCAGCTCCCCTTAGGCCAACAGAAATAAAATACTACTTGGCTTGTGTCGGAGGAAAAAAGGGTATAATCCTTTTTTTCAGAGGATGGTGAGTTATATAGAATGAATCTTCTGTTCCAGAATGTATTGCTGGAAAAGAGAATAAAAGAAATGCCATAGAATTAGTTAGCATACTGATGATGGAGACATCATTATGTTGATGATAATGATAGAAGAATGCAGCAGATATCCAAAAAATAGCCAGTAATTTCTATAGGGATAATAAAAACTGAAGATTTTACAGGAAGTGGTGAGATCTATGAAAAAAAAAAGTGACCTATTTATAGAATTTCAGAAATAAATTATGATTCACCAAAGTTTACATCACAAAACGGAAGAGAAATTGCCCCTGAACTCTTAAGAAGGCATTGGTGTATGTGCGTGTGCAAAAAAAAGACAGACAGTCAGAGGGAGGGGGAACATGAAGAAAGGAGGGAAAGAGAAAAAAAGAAACTTATGATATATAAAAATAAAAAGAAGTGGTTTAAACCTTTCTGGATTTTTAAAAACAGTGAGACTGCATAGCTTTTGAATGTGCAAGTCTGATTCGTTTTTGCAGTTCTCCAAGGAAACTCTTTCCTGATACTATGATCTTCCAATGTTCAAAGGACAACTACTATTGTCAGAGAAGTTTTCTACAATTTGTATGAAAAGATGTATATTGTGTAGATCTCAGAAGATAATTTTGTACTAAATCAGGATCTGCTTGTACTGTAGGAGAAATAGGGCTTTCTATGAAATTGCATTATTAAGAAAATAACCCTTTTTCTGTTAGAGTAGTGACCATTTTCTTTTGTCTTCAGGCTAGCCAGCAAATTTTCACAGTTGTCTAATCATCAATTTTTAATCCCGTAGATTTCCTACAAGCAGTGACTAAGGTCCCACCATTGCCATTTTCCTTCTTTTTTGTTATTTACTAGATCCATTTTCTCCCCAGGTGTTTGATTTGTTTTAATTACCAGTGGTTTGTTTGGGAGATGCGTGACACTTTTTTTTCAAGAGCTGCTGCTGTTACTCAGGACTGACTTTATGTTCATTTTAGTAATATTTTTTCCTTATTACTTTTCAACTTGGTAAATATTCCTCTTCAACTAGAGACTGTAATGCTCTGGACTCAGGAATTATGATTTTACAGACAGA
Source organism: Phaenicophaeus curvirostris (assembly GCF_032191515.1). Taxonomy (NCBI): domain Eukaryota; kingdom Metazoa; phylum Chordata; class Aves; order Cuculiformes; family Cuculidae; genus Phaenicophaeus; species Phaenicophaeus curvirostris. The sequence continues at coordinate 121,884,748 of NC_091392.1, read as the reverse complement.
TATAAGGTAGACAAAGAAAGTGTTACAGAACAGTGAGCTGTTGTGCTGACATGCTGAGCCCTCAGCCCAGCCAGCTGCATAGCTCTAGGCACTTGGCTCCCAGTAACTGAACTGGCTGCTTCGCACCAGTGGCTCCCTGACACTCATTATGCCATTGAACTAGTAAGTGAGTAAAAATACTGGATCAGCAAAAGTTGTGAAAATTAAATGCGAATGGCCTTTAAAGTGGTCACATAATTCTAAGCTGAGTAGTAAGGTTTTTATTGTGGTCCAGCAGAACCATTGAGCCACCTGCAAGTCAGCCATCTCCCTCACAGAATTCCTACAGAGACTGAAGTTGAAAAATAGGGAAACCAAAGATTAGCAAAACAAATTTTGCAACTACCATTATAAGACAATATAAGAGTTGTGTCTATGGCTTATGTGGCGAAATAATTGATCAGAACTTGTTATTGTAGCTAGTCATAAGCCAAGCTTCTCAGAAGCTCCACTCTTACTAGAAGTAACGATGAAACAAATGATATCATATTCCCAAAATTTTTAAGATCACTAGACCCCAAACTAGGATTCTGATAAATATGCACATTTCTTTCCATATATATACTTTCAAAATAAAACCAAGAATACTATGGAATACTAGAATACTATTGGATAGCTGGGCCCAGGGAGTGGTGGTAAATGGTGTGAAATCCAGCTGGAGGCCAGTGACAAGTGGGGTTCTCCAGGGCTCAGTGCTGGGTCCAGCCCTGTTCAATGTCTTTATCAATGACCTGGATGAAGGCATCGAGTGCACCCTTAGCAAGTTTGCAGATGACACTAAGCTGGGTGGAAGTGTCGATCTGCTGGAGGGTAGGGAGGCTCTGCAAAGGGATCTGAACAGGCTGGACCGCTGGGCTGAGTCCGATGGCATGAGGTTTAACAAGGCCAAATGCCGGGTCCTGCACTTGGGGCACAACAACGCTGTGCAGTGCTACAGACTAGGAGAAGCCTGGCTGGAAAGCTGCCTGGAGGAGAGGGACCTGGGGATGTTGGTCGACAGCCGACTGAATATGAGCCAGCAGTGTGCCCAGGTGGCCAAGAGGGCCAATGGCATCTTGGCTTGTATCAGAAACAGTGTGACCATCAGGTCCAGGGAGGTTATTCTCCCTCGGTACTTGGCACTGGTGAGACCACACCTTGAATACTGTATTCAGTTCTGGGCCCCTCACCACAAGAAGGATGTTGAGGCTCTGGAGCGAGTCCAGAGAAGAGCAACAAAGCTGGTGAGGAGGCTGGAGAGCAGGTCTTATGAGGAGCAGCTGAGAGAGCTGGGGTTGTTTAGCCTGGAGAAGAAGAGGCTGAGGGGTGACCTCATTGCTCTCTACAACTACCTGGAAGGAGGTTGTAGAGAGGAGGGAGCTGGGCTCTTCTCCCAAGTGACGGGGGACAGGACAAGAGGGAATGGCCTCAAGTTCCGCCAGGGGAGGTTTAGGCTGGACATTAGGAAAAAATTCTTCACAGAAAGGGTCATTGTGCACTGGAACAGGCTGCCCAAGGAGGTGACTGGGTCACCTTCCCTGGAGGTGTTTAAGGCATGGGTGGATGAAGTGCTAAGGGGCATGGGTTAGTGTTTGATAGGAATGGTTGGACTCAATGATCCGGTGGGTCTCTTCCAACCTGGTTATTCTATGATTCTATGATTCTATGAAACACTGTTCTCAAAAGGATTTTTCCTAAGACCGGGACTAGTAGTGCTAGAAATCTCTTGTGAAAAATCTGCTTCTGAAAGCCTGCCAGCTCATTCCTCCCGATTCGAATGACTTGGATGGTCTTCACACGGACATTTAAGTTTTCAGCTGCTTATCCAAAGCAAGGAGAAATTACAAAAATTCTGAAGTTGTCCATTGTTACTTGCATGATGGCAGAACATGTGGTTAATTCTGGCTCCATTTAGCACTGCTCTGGTCAATTCTTACAAGAAATTTATTCTTGCTGTAGTTTAAGAGCATTTAATCTGATTTGAAAATATTCAGTCAGCTTCCCAAATTCTTGAATGTTTTATTCTCATTTGCTGTGGTAGTCTGTCCACTGCCCTTTGATTAAGACATTAGTATTGTATGTGACCTGCATACTTACTATTCCTTTTGCATTTCAAGATCTAGTTTTCCATATACCATTGGAGAGTCCTATCTATCTTGAACAGATCAAATCCTATAATAGTTGTCCCTGGCTGTTGCTGTTAGAAGAAACATTTTGAGTTTTTGTGCATTGTAACGGCTGTTTTTTTGAATAACTTCAGTGACTTATACACTGAAAGATTAGATGTGATTTAATATACTAATAATTTTCAAATAAAGCTTTCATTTGGATTTTAGTGGGGTAAAGAGTGTTAAGAAAAAGTAGCTGTCCTACTCAAAATGCTGATTCTGATGGTAAAGACCTATGAACTAAAGATTGTTTTCAGAAACAATGTTCTGCTTTGAAAACTTGAAAGCTCATCATGTCCAAAGTCTAGACTGGACACTTTCTTCCACCTAAATTCAGCTAAATTACTGATCTTGCAACACAAACATTCCTTTCTGATGTTAAACAATGTAGACCTAAATCCTTAATGCCAAAAGCTCAGCTGATGTAATACGATGTATATCCTTTACCCTTTGCAATAAAGATGTGACTGAATCATTATATCCTCACAATATGCTTGTGATACAACAGAACTTGTAATATAATCTATTAGGGCATGACTACAGAATTTAATATTTTTTAAACAATACGGCTATCTAGGAGCTCATGTTCTCACTGGGAGCTGCTGTTCCATGCATCAGCAAACAATAGCATAGCACAGCAGGAACGTGTCATGGTTTAGCCCTGGCCTGGCCAATTTCAGCAGCTAAAACTGAGCAATTGGGCTTCCAATTCCCTTCCTCCCCTCTACCGTCTCTGCGGAAAGGGGAAAGGGACATGAGAGCAAAAAGACTTTGGGGTTGGAAACTAAAAATACCATTTAAATGAAATAATAATAACAATAATGGAAATAATTAGAGAACCATAAAATATATGCAAATATATGAAATTGCGCCCCCACCCCTCGATGACTATGTGTCACCACAAATTCTGCAGAGCAGACACAAGGGAAAGGGTCTCAGGCGAAGAGGGATCTGAACATCGGAAATGGATTCTGGAATGCAAGGATCTGGGATCAGGGGTGAACACACAGACAAGGTCCTCATTGGACATCAGCCATTGAAGAAGAGAGTGAGACCTTCGTGATCTCTTGGTTTTATACTGAGAACTTTGTATATGGGATGGAATACTCTACTGGTCAGTTTGGGGTCACCTGTCCTGTTTACCCCTCTCTGCAGGTGCGACCTTTTTTCGTTAACTCAATACATCTCTGGAACAAAAGAAAAGGAGGACAACAGACTTGGAGAGACTGACTGGCCTTTGCAGTGGTGAGGGCTGGTCAAGCTCGTCTGCTGCATTGTTGTAGTTTAGCTCTAGCCAGCAGCTCAGCCTCACAGATTGACTAGTTCACTCCCCCTCAGCGGGATGGGGGAGATAATCAGAAAAGTAAAAGTAAGAAAACTCATCAGTTCAGATAAAGGCAGTTTAATAGGTAAAGCAAAAGTCACACACACAAGCAAAGCAAAACAAAGAATTTGTTCACTACTTCCCAGTGGCAGACAGGTGTTGAGCTATCTCCAGGAAAGCAGGGCTCCATCACAGGTAAAGTTTACTTGGGAAGACAAAATTCCATAACTCCAAACATCCCCCTCTTTCTTCCTATTCCCCAGCATTAATTATTAAGCATGAAGTTATATGTAATAGAATATCTCTTTGGTTAGTTGAGCTCAGCTGGCCTAGCTGTGTCCACTCCCATCTTCTTGCACACCCATAGCCTGCTCACTGGTAGTGTGGTGTGAGAAGAATATGAGGCCTTGATTCTGTGTGAGCACTGCTCAGCAGTAAAAAACAACCATCCCTGGTATTATCAACACTGTTTCCCAAACAAATCCAGAATGTAGCTGCATGCTAGCTACTATGAAGAAAATTAACTCTATCTCAGACAAATCCAGCACATGCATAAATGCCTCATTGACAGCTCAGCCCAGGGAGGACAGAAAAGGGGCTGTGGATGCCCTCTTTTAAAAGTATTGTTCTGTCAGGATTGTTTCCTGAAGGTAGCTGTAAGCCAATCTGCTGATCATCTGTCATGCAATGTAATTAAGGGGTGGAAAGAATAATATTTTCAGCTAAGACTAAAGACAAATCTATCCCCTAGTGCCATGACAGACAGTTGCCAGCCCAAATTCCCCTTTTGGAAGAAGTGTTTATTCTGCTGTGCCTGGCTCCACAGAAAGAGGGAGCTTGGCATGAGTGCATTACACACCAAAAGCCAAGACTTCCATGCTGGAGGTCAGAGAAGCAGCAGAATCAGGAACTTGTGGAACACTGCATGGCGAATAACAAGTGCAAGCTTCTTGCCCTGCCTGCCCCAGAGGAGTAGATAAATTGAACCATAAGAACATAGGTCTCTTTCAGCTATTGCTTTCTAATAAGCATTCACAGATAGGGCTGAATAGAAACTGTGAAGCATGTGGCACTAAGGACCACTCACTCATCTTGAGTATACCAGCATGCTAATTTGAGAAGCAGTTAGCAGATGTTGCCTCATATACACACTGAGGTCTCTATTGCCCAAGCACTCACTGCTGGGAATTGAGGTAAATATGACTGGCTGCTGTTGCCTTGCCTTCAAATGCAACCTGTACCTAGGCAGATGGGGTTACCAGGGATCCTTGTCCTCTGCAGCCAACCATACTGCACATAAAAAGAGCTGAGGCAGGAGATAAGACTGTCTTCCTAAGACACGTACACATGAACCATCCATCTGGGAAATTCTTCCTTTCTAACCATGTCAGTAAGACAGGCTGTAGCCAAAGTTAAAGATTTGTTAGTGCTTCCATTCATAAATCTCTATTTCATAGAATCATAGAATCATAGAATAACCAGGTAGGAAGAGACCCACCAGATCATCGAGTCCAACCATTCCCATCAAATTTCTGAGTACAGAGGTTGTGCCTGGGCTGTAGAAATGATCTCCAAGCTGAAACTTGACATATTGTCTCAGACAAGGACTTTTATTTGCTGTGGGTTTTTTTTTTCACTCCTGCAAAAACAATAAAATGGGATAAATTAAACTAGTATTAGAAAAATTCAAAATATTTTCCCCTGTATCATGAAAATGATCACAATTTGAAATGGAAATGTTCAATGGAAATGAAAAATTTCAATATGTATTGCAAGAGATTTTATTTTTAAAAATTTGCTAAAGTTTTAAAATCTTAATTGGTCTAAGAGCCAAAGCTGCACCAAGCTACTATACGAAATACAGCAGTAGCAGTTATTGACATGAGCTTTTCCTGCATACTAGCTCAAGGACAAGAGAGTCACTGATCTTCTCTCATCGCTCCTTCCCCCTCAAGATCTATTTCTCCCTCCACCCCAATTTGCTTGAAGGGATCTTGTATTAAAATCCATCCTAGCAAGGAAAATATAAAAAAAAAAGTCAACATTTTTTCCCTTTAAAAACAAGTTTTATGAGAAAGCTGTTTGTTGACAGAACAATTATTTTTTTCATGGAAAACCTTTTTTCCTCTTTATTTTCAACCCTCATAAAACATAAGAACAAAGATGAAAACAAAAAGCATATAAAACATTCTCCTCAAAACTGATAAATATTTCTGGTGAAAATTGAGTGTTTTTTTCTGTAGAAAGTTCTATTTATAATTTCTGAGTGATTCCAAAATTACACTTGTATCCTCAAAGCTCTGAGAAGTATGCACTGAATTTACTCTTCTTGAGTTCACCCCTAATTCACACTCTGGGAACCTGTACTTTACTTTCAGGACATTTTTCAAAGTAAGCTATATTAAATGAATATTCAGTAGTGCTTGTAAGGAATATATCAGATTTCTATGCAAGCATTCACTTCAGAAACATAATGCTAAGAATTAAGTTCATTCAACCAAGGAACCAAGACTAGAGCATGCAATTTGAGTGCAATTAAATGATGTCTCTCAAATTATTAATATTTACAGTGTATTTCTTGGGAACAAACTGCCACTCAGAGCTGTTTGAATAGCAAATCCATTTGAGAGAACTCAACACTGTTTTGCAGAATATTAACAAAGGAAAAAATAAACCTGATTTACTAAATATATTGCCAGCTCCAAAATATTTCCCCAGTCCTAAAATTTACTCTATCTGAAATAGTGCCTATGGACAAGCAATTAACTTGAGTATCACAGAAGTGCTGGACACACCATGAGGTTGTGGAATATTTTTCACTATTCTTGTTGGTACAAATACAAAAGTGCATAACCTTAGAAACAGTGGTTTGGACCGCATTGCCAAAGCACTTTTTAGAGACCCTTTTTTCTGCTGTTTATTGCAATTTTGTGCCTATTGCTATGGTATCCAAGTGCCTATGTGAATAATTATAATACAGTTCCATTTAGCAAAGTGTTCAGAAGTATTTCATGGAGGTTGCTCAATGGTATTTCATACTTCTAGTTTGCTCCACTGTCTCCTTACAATAGCAGAAATTTAAATCAATCTCTTATGCTGCCTTAAAATTTTTTTCTTCCTGAATGGTATTATTTGAGCTGTTACATTTGCATTAATTAGATTTTGACAGTCTTATAGCTTAGCACTTTGTGAAGATGGGGACAAAACGGATTTTTTTTTTCTCCATTCTTTTTTTTTTAATGTTTAGTACTTTATTTCTGAAATTACTTCATAGTCTGCACATAAAAAAAATAAATCATTAATATCTGCACTTTTAGCTGGATCCAAACCCACTGCATCTTCAAAATCTTCCATATACATCTCCAAACTGCTTAACAGACAAATTCTTTCTTAAGGGCCCAACACCCTACTGTTGGAATAGTGAAGACATCTAATCATGTAATTATAAGTTGTACTGGAATAAAACATACACAAGATTCCCTTCTGTCTACTCTTTATCCATTTCATTAAACAAAGTCTTCATTTATTGATCTTGAATTCTACCTTTTCACTTCTCAAACAGAAATAGTGAAAGATTTTTCCAATTTTTCTTTGCCATTTTAGTTTTCATGAAGTGCTACTACCGAAAGGATAACTTCCTGTGCCCAATGACACTGAGCAGCACTGCACATTATTTTCGCTAAGCCCTCATAACCTGTTGTTTACAATCATGCCTCCTTCTACTTTTCTGTTTTTGAAAATAAAATTCCCTGTTGGAAAGTAAATTTTTAAAATTTTCTTTATTTTCTGGTGTCTTCTTCTTTAAAGGGAAATGCAAAAAGAGAAGAAAAGAGTCTGAAATTTCCTTTGAGCTTCTAAAATTGTTTTTGATGCTACTTATTCAAGAACCATCATTGTCAGTAGAGTCATCAAAAAGGTTAAGGTAGATGTGAAAAAAACCAGGTATGTCTCTCTGCTATGCGATGATTAAAACCTCCATGAAATAAATGAGATTACAAAAAGTGGAATGAAAGTACAACTTCAAACACTATTTCCATATAGATAGTGAATGAACACATCTCAACAATAGGTAGGTTCTTTAACAAAGCATTCATGGAAGCCAATACAAACACTGCTAATTTTCTAAAACTGTCCATAGGATTTTGTTTACTCAGATACAGAAATAGACAATGATTCTATTCAGCATTTTCAGATTCCAACTCTCCAAAGCTCTGTACTGTTTTCAAATATGCCATAATGCATCTGATTGACATCTCTTGCAGAGAAGCAGTGGTCCATGACATGCAGCTTAGACAATTATTTTTGTTTAGCTGATATTTCACAGTCAATGCTATGGCCAAAGGGCAGTCCTGATATTGTCTGACCTCTCAAGCAAACAATATTCTGACATTTTTACATCTCACCAGTAGTGTGCAGCATATATCCCTCTCGGGTTCTGGCCAGAGAATCCACAAACTACTCAGCTCTATGGCTGCTTTCCAGAATGAGGGATACATTCTATAGTTTACCCTGCCTAGTCATATGAGATGCTTATCCTTCCCATGAATCACCCACAACAAGAAGACAGACAACGAAACCTTTTAATTGGTTACTTAGAGCTGGGAAAATTGAACCAAACCTGTGTTGATTATGAAATATGATACAATACCTGGAGATGGTCCAGTAGGTTAAATTTCAGGTTGAACTGAATAGCATCTCATGAATATCCATGGACCTGGAAAGAACAGGAATGAAGACAAAAGGTTAACAGGAAGAAAATGCCTCTAAGAAAAGCAACATATGGAAAGTGAGTTTCATGGTGGTCCATTCTATTTAATTGCTTTCCCAGAGTCAAAATTCATTGTAATTTTTCAAGAGTCTAAGTTCTGTTATTTTCAGGCCCTATAGCTACCATAGGTAGCTTTTCTTATAAATAAGAAGGCCCACAAGAATCAGAAGACGTGGAAGCAGAGAGTTCTTGTTCTGAGCAAAAGGAAACTTACATGGAAAATTAATTACTTGCATAATGGAATTTATATAGACTTGCTGGAAACCATCATATTGACCTTAAGCTATCTCTCTCTACTCCCTAACATGTGATTGCCATCGTTATGTAATTATCAGAGATATTTTTAAGCTGTATTAGCACTTCTTAAAGCAACTGCAATGATAATAGCAATTGTGTTCTTCTGCAAATTTAGCAAATGAAGCACTGGGTAATAGTATGAAGAAGCTTTCCTCACTAGGTCATCATTAACTTGATCTGGTCAAATACATAAGGACAGGAAAATGTTGCCATCTGATTAACAATCTAGAGTGGCCTATATATAATGAGCTGATTTCAGTCCAGATCCTGTTCACAAGATAAGAAACAGTCAATTTAATTGGGATTAATTGGCACCTAGCTTGCCAGTCCTGATTATCTTTAGGACATAATCTTTATTTCTATTGTAAACAACTTAGGGGAGGCACCATTTATCACTGAAAAATTCTGCACCATCATCCCTGTGAATGTTATACCTATCATGGATCTGAAACAACTTATCGTGTTATACTTGGAATTGGAGACAAACAGAAGAACTAATTTTAACAACTATCAGTCTACTGCCTTTGAAGAAACATTTGAAATGTAACTGTCATCTCCAAATTATTCATAACTCACACTAAATGCAGAGGGTCATGTTTTAGTTTGGACAGATTCTGAGTTTGTCCAGAACAGTGTACCTGTCACCTGTAACTGTGTAGGAAAATCTTCCAGAAGCAAACAAGTCTCTCTCTGACTGTCTTTCTAAGAGAGTATGAGACTTTGGAAGGAAGTAAAAATGCTAATCTTTAAAGCCTATTTGGTACTTAAGGGAGATAATGTGTAACTTTAAGCAGGCTCTTGTCTTAATGTGTCCTAATAGCATTGCAGGGAGCCACACGAATATATCTAGGGCAAAAGACTCTTGACTCACATGACTAATGCCCGTAAGCATTAACCAAAAAATATACATGGTCAAACAATTAATTCAAACTGACTTAAGTAAAAAGCTATCAGAAATTAGGGAAACTAAAAGCAATTATTTACCACATGCAAGGAATATTCTTTAGATAACATTTTCTTCACCTCTGCCATAACATATTTCATTAGTTCATAATCTGAGGTGCATTTGGTTTTGCTGGGCACAAGAGGGAATAATAAGCCTAAATATGCTAAGCCTTGCTTGATCTATGTAAAGAGATCTTTCTCTCTTCAGAAATGCTGATGAAATATAGACACATTTGATAAACATAAGCACATGGCTTGGGTTTTATAGTTCTAGCATGTAGCTAGAGAATAAGCAGACTAATCAGACCTTGGGGAATATATGGATTTGACAAAAATGACTGAAGGAGAAATGATTGTGGAGGGAGAAAACAAGGGAAAAAGAAGAGCGACTGAATGAAAATGAACTAGGGGAAGGGAACAACCACTTCAACATCAATATATCACTGCAAGAGTCTTTAATTTTGGATGGTGAGTAACAATCTGAAGGAGGAAAGTCAAAGCTGTGGTGAGATGAGAAGGGCAGGAACACAGAGTGAATAGGTTTGGAGGCAGGAATAATTAATTTTGCTGGCAGCCACAGTAGCCAGGGCTACAGGACTCTCCGAACTCTTTTTCCTTTGAAATCCATCTTTTGCTTCTACTTCTAGAAATTAAGGTCACCACACTAGGGCATTTATGTTTTTCCCCAATGTAAACCATTCTGAATTTGACAAATAGCATTTGAGTTTGTCTTAACTCCTCATTAAACAAGACCTAGAATTTTCTCACTGTAGGAACAATTTTTCATGCCTTTCTGAAAAGCCAATACAGCAGATATTCTCAGAATATTTCCAATATTTATATGCCTTCAGAAATACCAGCAGAGACTTTTTCCAGAGAATCCATTTCAGTACCACAGATTTAACTTTAGAAACAAGAAAGGGTAGATACGTGATGGAGGATATGATTGAAAACAGACGTGCTCTATATGGACTTCCTAATTTAAAGACAGTGCCACACTACATAATATGGACACGGCTTGTCACTGCCTAACCTAAAATATGAGTAAAGAAAACTCATAAGAGGAATCCCATTAGAATGGAAGACTCTGGACCACACCAAGTAGAGTAGCTTTATTAAAGTCTGGACCCTAGCTTCAATCACAGAAGCCATTCATTACAGCTCAAGCTGAATGCCTCTGAAGACGAATCCCTTCAGTTATTTTCCTGTGCTTTGTAAATCTTCACAATCTATTACGAGTTATTCCTGAATCCTTACATGCAGCAAGTGCGTCTTTCATCCAATTATACTGTTTAATGGGTACCTGTCCTCTTCAATGACAGGAGGTTTGGTGGAGGCACTTTTGCTTTCTTATACAGTTTCACAATCTTTTATTTCCTCTGCACCTGGATCTCATCTGTCTTCTGCTGACTTGAAGTAGAATGGCCTCTTTCTTCACTATCTGCTCCTAAAATTCAGCTATGTTCTGCTTACTCCCAACGGAATGACCTCTTTCTTCATTTCCAAGAATTACAGTTCCTATTCCTTTGATTGCAACAGTCATTGTACTTCACATTGCTAAGCAGATATATATTTATATATTAATATTATTTATATAATTTCATTATGTTAGTTAAGTCATCACATATCAGAGTCAGGCAAAGCTACTAGTCATTCTTCTCAGATTAAGAAAGCATTCAGCCTAAGTTTACTATGTTGCCATGCTACAGCTTGTAGTCTAAAGCTTCAGCAATCCAACTACTCATCCTAAGCAAGTCACTAATGCAAACCAAAGCTCATGATTTGAATTGTCAAATTTAAGATTACTTCAGGTCCCAAAAAGTCTCAACTCGTTAAAGCCACTGGCACTCTGTGAGGGCAATTCCCTTCTTTCTTTCTAATCATCTTTTTTCCTGATGCCTCCATCAGCAGCAGAGCTTGTTCACAGCTCAGCAGCCTCATGTAAAGCACGATTTTCTCCTCAGAAGCCTGTGGGGAATACAGGTCAGCATGGGCACTTCGGAGAGGAATATCTTTTGAAAAGAAAAACGCACCGAATGATATTACTGGCAGTATTCATGTTAAAAGCCACAGGAACATGAATGGCTTTCAAATAAGAACAGATACATACAACAGATTCAACTAGAATCTCCAGAAGACTCATCTCATTTGGACATGGAGGTTATAGTTTTACAGTTGGTTGTATAAAGAAAACACAGCTGTTGAGGAGGAACAGATTTTGCAAAGACTAAAGTTCTTTCTCCATCTTCAGGGAAAAATAGGAGAAGAATGTAGGAAAATTGTTGTACGTTTAATCCAGCTTTTAAAAATATTTATTTCTATGAGCAGTGGAAGTAATTAAGCATTACTATCACCTCGTTTGCATTCATTGTTCGTATATTCTACTTGTTCTATGTACTAAGTGTTTTTTATTCTCACTGACGACACAGAGCCTGATGGAGTTTTAGTTTATGACCTGGGTTTTTGAGTACTAGATACTAATGATTGATATTAACATTTAAGCTGTAATTTCTACACAGCAGAATTTTTTAATAAATGAGATGTTCCAGTTTAATAATTTTGGTTAAAATGCTGAAACTTACAGTCTGAAACCTTTCACAAACATGATTGTTGTAAGGATGAAGAGATGAAAAGTTGTGTATTATTATACTATTTCTTACTGAAGATTAATCTTCAGTAGATGGGTTTATGCACTAGATTCAGGTTGTACTATGAGGTGATGACAAAGAAGGAGGAGAAGTCTTCCTATGACAGTGATTATTAAGATGATGATAACTTTTCAACAGGATTTGAAGAAGCCCACATATTCTCACACTGCTGAAACAGTTTTCTCATCTCTGCTGGTTATTTCTCATATGCAGCTCTTCCCTTTTCCACATAAATCCATCCCAGTTCTTTCAGATCTCTTTTCAAACTCTCTACATGGTGGCTCTTGCTTTGGGTAGAGCTCTGCTGAAACCCTGCCCCTGTCCTGCTCTGCATTGCACAATAACGATTGTCACCCCATCAAATTTGTCAAAAACTTTCTGCTCTTTCCAGTTCTGCTAGGAAATAAAGCATAGAAACTTACTTAGCTCTACGTCTTATTCTAGAATTTCTATGACATTCCTACCATCTATTCTTTTTGCCTTCCTCCTCTCACTTTGTCATTTTCATCTGGGATTCTTTGCTCACAAAGAAAAATTTGGGCATATCACGAAATACTGGATGTACTCACAGGACCCAAAATGTTGGAGAGTAAATATAAGAAAACTTTGGCCAGTAACACTGATTGCTGCAATTCTGCACTACCTGCAGAGACCTTAATGCCCCATTAGAGTCTGTGGGAGGAATTTGACAAGAAAGGATTCTCAGACAGCTGTTTCTTTCTCTCTTTCCTGTTCCTCTGAAAGTGGCTTAAATAGATATCTCAACACAGCACTGGTCTCAGGCACCCACTCACCATTTATCTTCCCAAACCATTAATCACAATCATGCACAATTTAGAGCAGTTCCTGGTCTTTTTTTCCTGAAATGAAAGAGTTGCTCTTGTCATGAATATTATTGCTTATGAATCACAATGATTTCCAGCCATGCCATCAATTATAAACACAACTAATTGGAGTGCCGATAGGGCTGCCTCTCTTCACAGAGAGGTTCCTGCCATGAATTTTACTGGCCATGAATCACTCTATCATCAAACAAGAGACTCCCCTTCACTCCTCTCCACTGATCTGAAGCCAAGGCACCAGTATTGGCTTCCTGAAGTTATCAGGCTATGCAATGTCATAAATCCACATCTAATCAGTTCACCAAGGAAAATACTGTATTTCTCTGTACCCATATTCCTTGCAAGTCTCTTTCATGGCTGTCAGATCTTTGCATTAGACTGGTATCATCAGGGAAAATTGTAGACAGCTTTCTCTGTGTCTTTACAGGTCTCATGCCAAGTCAATATTCCCCACACTTTTTTCCAGGGGAGAGACAAAGATGTGGCTATCAGAAGGACGATTCTCTTTTCCCTCCTCAGACAAAAAAAAAGTGCTGCCTCCAGTCTATTTGTGAGGACTTCTGGGATGTATGCTGCTGAACAGATGATAAGTAGTAGCCAAAATCTATCATTTTTGCTTCTGAGTGATAGTATTCATGGGAAATGTATTGTGCTGGACTGTGAGTGAGGAAGAGGGAGACTGGGAATTTGAATCATGTCCAGTAAAAGAACAAGAAAATTGATTGCCTTTGCTGCCTCTAACTTTAAGCATAAAGCAGTGTAAAAGCACAAAATTCAGTAACTCTTCTGGATGTTGTGCAAGAGAAAGACCTACAAAAAATTAAGACTGAATCTGTTTCCTCCATAGGCAGTGCAGTATCTACCTACAAGAGATGGAGGAAACATACGCTAATGTGAATGAATTCATCAACTCTTTCAACACCCACTTCTCACCCATGAGAAAACATTACTTGCAATACAACAAGTTCTACTTTCACAAATTGTGTTGACACACCATCAGCCTGCCACTGTCACAACAAAGACTACCAAGCAATGCCACTTCTCATCCAGCTCAGTGCTTCTAGTAGATCCATTCCCCCCCATCACTTTCACCTGTGAACTTTAGATGGATTGAGCTGTAGCTATCTCTCCACCTATTTCAGCTGCCATTGATTGTTCCAGCCACACGAACAGCTATCACCATCTCATTAACCACCAAACCATCACCTTCGCTCATCACCTCTGGTTTTCAGTGACCAAGACCTTTTCCTTGTGGTTCCCTGATATTAACATTGGTTCCTTCAACTACTCCAAATATTTTACTAGTTCCTTCAACAGCCTGGAGATCTGTACTTGGACCTCAGACATCTAGAGTGTCTAGACCTCCTGGGTATCAAAAGAACTGCAAGATATCTGTGCCGTATCTTTAGTGCTGGTGCCTAGGTGATGCTCATGGCCTGCACTGTAAGCCACAGCACGAGCCACTGTCTGGCAAGGCCACTTGCTGTGGTGGCTGAGGGCTGCTTTGAGATGCACCTGCCCTAGAGCCATACCTCTAGGGATATGTTCTCCCACTGAGGTAGGCAACAGTAACTACAGGCTTCTTCAAAGAAATTGGACTGACTGGTATGTTCAGGCAGCTGCAGAGCTGCCTACTGCCTACTGTTTGTCCTGTCTTTACAGACCTCCCTATGAATCCTTCCCTCTCCTCCAAATTTCATCCAAACACAGTTTGTCTCAGGTCCTTATTTCCTCCTGCCTTAACTTGGACTTACGTGATTCCTAGTTTACCTACCAAGCCAATCATTAATAAACTAACTATATTCTCACTGTTAATCATAGAAACTAACAGAGTAAGTAGTTTGAGTTAACCACAACAGCTAGTAATTTATACTTTTCTGACTATTTCTACTACAGCTGTCCCACAGCACTCTATATTCTCAGTACCACATCCTCTTTGGTTGGCATTAGTATGGGAAGGGGATTGTGAGTAAAATGTTTGACAGAAATTTTTTTGAGTCCTTTGGTTGGGTGGATGGTGTTAGCTACATTATGTGAACTCAAAAGCTAATTAGGCAAGGACCACAAATCAACTGCTTGTGCGTGTGAGATGCACTCTGTTGAAACAGGAGAAAAAAGCCCTGTATTTCCAGTAAGCCAAACATTATAAAAGTGAAGACTGACCATTCTGAAAAAAAGAACTGCCTGGTTAGCTTTTCCAAAACCTGATTTAACCAATCTGTATACCTTCCAAAGTGATTGTGACAGTAAGTTGTTCACTTTCTCCAGAGATCATGTGACATACTGCAACCAAATCAGTATATAGATTCAGAAATGACAAGTTGTCAATGCCTCATATGACCTTTTCCTTCATTTACCTCATGAATAAATAATCATCTGTTTTACAATAATGCAGATGATCACAAGCTGCTGTCTGTTTCCAATTCCCCTTAAGCAATAAGCTTACTGGAATAAAAGTATTCTGAACAATTTAATACAAGGGTTATGAAAAAAGTACCACTATTAGTCTAGGGATAACCTAAGTCTCATGCCTGAAATATTTTGCATTTTCCAAGAGAAAGAAGTCTTGACTCAATCTCAACAAAGGGTGAATGACCTTATACTTAATTTCAGATGAATAATGTCTGTCAAGGTTAGAATAAAATAATTGAATGCCTTCTTTCTTTTTCCTTAAACTGATATAGTGCATCCTGTGACACAAAATCAATGATGTCTAAAAAATGCAGAATGAAAAGTCCAAGGAGGTAAAAGCAATAGGAATTATGAATGCATCACACAGACCTCCCAGTACATGCAAATAAGTCGTAAAAGACATGCTTTGGTGCAGAGCTCATCACCAGGTAAAGCCCAGTGGATTACACTACTCCAGTGGGGAAAGCTGCAAAATATTCGACTAGGACAACTTAATTGAGAGCCTGGGAAGGAGAAGCACAATGACCACTCCTACCATTGATACAGTTGTTGTTATTTCATATATAACAGGCCCTATTAAGTCTCATTCATATGAAGTAATCCCAAAAGCTCACGTAGTCTGTCTCCCCATTATCTCCTGAATCAGGAGAAGTCCTTTAGAGGTAAAGTAGCCAGTACAATGGTCCTAGCCTACCACTCCTTGGTACTGCTATAAAGCAAATAACTAACTGTGGTGTGATTCATAGTAGAAGAGGTAGTTTCTAATAGAAAAGCAAACATAAACAAGGAAAAATGCACAAAGGGCTGCATTTGTTACTGATGATTCAAATGAATTGCCAACTTGCTTCCACTTACAGCGAGAAATGACGTATAATAGATAGGCAGCTGTACAAAAATAACAAACTTTCACTTGCTGTATGCACCACTGGAGCTTGTTGCAGATGTGCATTTTTAAAAAATTTCGTCCTAAGCATTTCTATTTTTGCTAGTGTTTGTATAATGAGTATTGTGTTCTAATTTATTTTTAATGTGCAACTCACCCCTGACTGCCAGCCATTCTTTGAATGAGATGTTGCTTCTCCATGAGTATTTTTGTATAAATATTTTATAGCTAAACTAAATAAAAAATCACCTTATAACTACTTGAGGTTAAACTGCTGAAAAAGTGCAAGCGATTCCACTTGGTTTTCACATTTATTCCTGGTGTTTTGTAAGGAAATCTCAGTGAGGCAAACTGTCAATTTCACTCCAATTCACACTACATGACAAGACAATAAGTTCATTTTTAACATGAATAGGAATGAAACATGAATGTGTTACTGACACAGTATACCTTTGTTATAACTGAAATCATAGAGTAATGGTTGCAGACCTGTTTAAACTTGATATTAAAAACCACAGCTTTCTGCACCATGCAGACTTTGTAGTTTCTGTGTCCCTTTTTAATGAGGATGTATTGTGACAATACATAAGTATAGAATGATTTATTTACAATGTGGGATAAACAAGGAGCATAGAAAAATCAAAAAGCATCTGTGTTAGCTAATTACCTTCTAAACAGTATTAGAAATGACCTGAGCAAAATGAAGTCACCTTTTGTGATAAAGCTGAATGCTTCATCAACACACTGTGAAAAAGAGTCAGCTTTGTCTCAATAGTGTGTATCTGTGATTAGTTTAAAACAGATTTTTAAAATGTGGGTCACTTACCATCTGCAATATCGTTTAATCAACATAAAGGAAGAAAAAGACAAGTGATGAGGTGCAATGACAGATGCACAGGTGTTTAGGGGATACACCTATGAGGATTGTATCCCTCATTTTTTTTATCTTGATGATTGAGAAAGTCCAAATGAAATGATTTCCAGAAAATAAATAAGAGAATGGAGACCCACAAAAACATTTCATTGCAAGATGTAAACAAACTCTGGAAGCACAAACATGCAAACTGCAATTAGGGTAAAAGCACAAAAGAAAAAAGATAATTATTTCACATCACAATTAACCCCAGCTGGGAGAATTTGTTACCACTGCTGAATGTGATCCTTTTTCTTCGTTTATCATCAGAATCAAAAGCCCATGACTAATGTATTTAATCAGGGTTTTTTTCACAATGAGTAAATGCCTCAAGGGTCTACGTAACAATCCTTTACACAGGAAAGATTTAATGGAAGCTTGGTTAAACATAACTAAAATATATTTGTTTTTCTGTAAAATGCATAGAATGAGAGCAATCTCCTCTTCAGAAGCCAGGAGAGGAATTAGGCTGAGCCTCAACCACCATAGGCAAGGTTAACTGCATTCAGTGATAAAGGACTATAAATAACTCAGGGTACCCTGGCAAACTTGAAAAGGAAAGATATGTTTAACATAAGAAATCTATTTATGAAGAAAAGTCAGTAAAGATCATCGTGATTTCACAGTCTTGAGGAATACAAATATCTAATCAGACCAGGAAGCCTAACTAGCAGGATGAAGGTTTACGTTATAATTTGGAATGCTACTAAATATTACGCAGACACACAAGCACTGGGATGAAACAGCTTTGCTTCACTGCCTGCCTTATTAATGACCATGTTGCTCCATTTTAAATAATAACTGCAGCCTCTGCCAGGTCTTGGGTGAACAGGGTCTGGCCTTGGTGTTTCTCCTCTGAAATGCTAAATCATCTGTCCAGGAAAATGGACAATGCTGTCTGGATTTGAGAAAGTGCCTGTCTGTATAGATATGCAACAAGTTACAGTGCTTCCCTTCCAGCTAATGAGTAACATAGGCTTAACCCAAGAATTGAAAAGAGGAGGTTTGCTTCTTAAAGACAGAAAAATCACCAAGAGGAAAACAAGTGCCCTTTCTCTAGCTGAAAAGATAAGAATTAATCTCTTTTTCTTGTTACAGGAATGCATATTTGCAGTCTGCCAACCCAAACATATTTGCTGTTGAAGTTGTACTGCCTATCTGCTAATAGCAGCTTGAGCTTCTGTGCAAGAAGACCTCACTGGACCCAAACTGGACTTGACTAAAACTGAAAACTGTCTTCTCTACTCACTCTTTCTGATAGCTCCCTTCCTTGCTAGCTGTCCCAGCTGCTGCCACTTTTTTCTCGTTAGGCTCTTTCCACTAGTTATTTCCACACATTGCTTCTTCCCTCTGTCTATTTCTGTTACCCACTTGCTCTTTATACCACTGGGTAATGATAACAGCTTCCCAATGCAAGTGCAGCAACCCACAGATGGCTTTGCCATGTGAATTTCCCTGCCTCATCATCTTCATGAGAAGTTAACATGCATTAATTAACTGCCCAGGTCTTCCAGATATAGTTGGGTTCATCCAGTGTTTTGCCACTGCAAGAGTAGTTAATCTAAACTTGTAAGTTCTTTGTAAAACACAATGGTCCCACATTAAATGCAAGTGAAATCTCTTTAGGTTAGTCCCTATATTAATTTTCTTCAGAACCCTTTTCTCATGAATACATGTCCCTCTCATCTGTACTGCCTCTTCATGAGACTTTTCTAGGGCTCTTTCTAATCCCGACATAAAACTGAATATGTACAATTTCAACAATTAATTTTAAACTGCAGGTTTATATCTATCAGCATTGGCACAGCAAAACAGGGTAACCGGAGGTACAGCGTTTGCAGTCTGCAGCTAGTGGTGAAAAATAATGTGACCTTCGTAGAACAGTTTTCCCAGAGAAAAAAATAGCTTGAAACTACTCCCTTACTCCATATACTATACCTGTGTGCCCTGGACTGGTGGAGTAACATTTCTCTTGAAAAAAAAAAGCTCCCTAGTGTTAGTTTCAGGCTAGGTATTTTCTGGCACCAGGTGGAAATTGCAGCCATAAAAGTAGTTTCCAAACAATTTTGCTGTTGTGTTTCTGACCTGAAAATGCATTAAATCTATCTCCAGACCTTCACACATACTTTGGAGACATTTTGGAGAAGGAATGTGCAGCAGTGCATCTTTCCCATGAGTAATCTCCTGGACTTTGTGGACATCCAGAATCTTAGCACTCACTTAGATTACTTCCATGGGTAGCTGTAGATTTAAGGACAGACACTGAGAGAAGTACCACTGCCACAGATGAAGTTATCTAGGCTGCAGAGTAGCTGGCGACCTCAGAACCCACTGAGCAGAGTTTGCATGTATCTAGATGTCAATAGACTTGAAAGATAAGGCTCATTTACTGCCCCTGCAGGCTCCCAGAATTTCTCCTTGGCGAGGAGGAGGTTGTGAAATGAGGCTCACAGTCCTTGGAAAAGATATCCATAGGCTTCTGCACTGAGGAAAGCAGAAATTAACTTGACACCTGTAATATTGTTTTGATCTGAAGGTACTGGAACAGCATATGATGCTACTGGCACTTGAAATAAATGGAGGTATTCACAGTGTGTGGTTTTGAAGCACCTGCCCTGTTCTGTGTTTATGTGTTTCTGCTCTGAATTGCTCAGAGGTGCCAGTGTCCCTCCACTCACTGCAGACATTTCTCTTGGTACTGCTCTAGCTGCACTGTTAAATGGAGAATGCCATCTGCAGGTCCAGGTCTTCATTCTTAAACAGCCATGCCACCTACACATTAACGTGTATGCTCTAGCTCCATTTTGGCACAGGCCAGTAGGTCCTCTGGGCAATAAAACCTGAATGCAGAGGAACAGGACATGAGTATTTGAGTCCAACCTCAGCTGAAATATGGATGCGCTTAAATTGTGCCAGTGTCCAGATGGCTAGCTGGCCCATGGTACCTGAGCAGGCGTCTAAGCTATCCACAGCCTTCACAGTTCACCCCAGAACCAAGATATTCAGCTTTCTGACACCCTTGCAATTGCAAGCCATATCTGACAGGTTGCAAGGCACTCATTTAAACCAGTAGATTACTCATTATATCTTATTTCTAGAGAGAAGTTAATGGGATAAAATCAAGTACTTTTAAATGTTTGCAAAGAGCATGCCTGGATTCATAGGTTTGCTGCTAGCAAAATTTCTTGACAATAGTATGAAACTATCTTGTGGGAGATGTTGGGATTCATAGCTCTCATTCATGCAGGCACAGGGAAGAAATAAAAATTTAAACTTAAGATGTTGAAGGCAGCACATAAACGAAGTCATAGCGCATACTACCTGTTATTACTACAAGAATGAAAGAAAATGTCTTACCTGGGAGTGAGAACTGGTCCTCCTATGGTAGGCAGTAAATTCAGGTGTGACTTTCACGAAGGTACGTTTTAAAGCTCATAGCCTAGTTTTCGTGTCTGTGGGGACTGAACTGGATTGTCCAGGGACAACATACAAACCCACTGTCAGTTGCTATCTCTGTCAAGATACGAGATGAAGCTGTTCATGTTGCTGTGTGTATTGCTAGCAGGTTGAGAACAAATGCTATAAGAATGGGAAACTGGAACAAAACCTTGATGAATTATATTTAGGGAGCATGTGTTTTCTGTCAGTCTGCCCTAATATTTGAATATTTTCAGGGGCAGATATACTATACCTGTATGGACAAAAGCCCTCTGGCATCATCTTGCACTTATTTACCACTTTGCATGGTCTTTCTCAGGAGAAAGATGGGGCTAATCACTTGTTAGCATTAGATACCTTGCTCGGGAGACAGAAGCAGTTGGGCATAGCAGTTTAAGTGCAACCTAACACCAAAACACCTCACAGCATGAGCAAATGCTGAGCACACATAGCAAACTCACCCATTCTGCTGTGCAGTGCACATATCTGAAAAACCGTGCAGATGGTTCTTTTGTATGACCAGATCCCTTCACAGCCCCACAGCAGAAAATACCAGCTTCTCTTCACTTTACTGAACTCACAAAAAGTCTCTTCTCTCTTCATTAGTCTAATCTGTGAGCTGGTCACCTGGGTACATTTCAGAGTATTTCCCTCAGACTCCTAAATAATTAGAAATAGCTGACATGCGACCTCTTTCCAGCTAATATTTCTGGAACTTTTCGTCTGGTTTTTATTTTAGCCTATGTAAGCTATGCTTTGAAACAAGCTTAATAAAGGCAATAATTTTGATTAACAGTTTTGGGCCACTGAATTAGTTTCTTCTTTTTCCTCCTCATCTTTCAAATGTCCTTAATCCTTCAGTAGCTCCTGGTAAGTTCTTGTGCCTAACTGTATTGCTGTAGGGGGAAGACTCTTTAATTCAGGTTTGGCGATAGAAAGGAGGTGTAGACATCACAAGGAAAATCACTAAATGTCATGAGGGAAGCTTTGGAGTATGTGTCATGAGAGATACCCAACTCAGAAGACCAGTAGTTTTCAAGTGCTTCTTTTCCGAAGATTTGAGAGGTCAGTTCTCTGGGTTGCAATTAACTTGAATCTTGTGGAGAAAGAATAGAAAAGGAGTTAATTAAGACACTGTGTGTAATATCTTTTATCCTAGTGTTATGCAAACACCTTTGGTTATCTTGAACATTATCCATCTATTGGATGCCCACACCCCTTTTCAACAGTCTCTGCTCCTAAGAGCCAAGATCATAAGTTCTCTGCTCTGAAAGTACTGCCCAAATGAAAGTCACATGGCCTTCAAGGAAGGAGAATTCAGTCTCAGGCAGAGTAACAACATTTACCCAAGGGTCAAGTGTGGAGTAAGAGTTGAAAGATCTTATGTTTTTTAAGCTTCAAGTTATTCTGTCCCCTTCCATTTACCAAGCCTGATTGTAGACTTGAACTTCCTCGCTGCAGGTGCCTGGGTGTCCTGGGTGCAACAAGGTGCTTGAGGAGGCTGTAGCTGTGGCTGGCATAACCTCGTACATGAGGCCCTGAACACAGAGGCACATGAGATGTGTTTAAGCAGAGTGACTCAGAGGAGTCAGGCAGGTAATGGATAGGAGTGTATTCTGGTGAAGGGAAGCAAAGGCTGCCAGGGTAACCACTGCAGCTAGGTCTTTGCTTTCTGAAGCGTGTGCTACTTGACAAACTCCACATTCACGCTGGTGCCAAGAATGGTAGTGACTTTTCTTAAGTTCATACACTGTACCAATGTTAAAGGCAAATTTAACAGCTATTTAAATACAGAATATGTAATCACTGAGTAAGTGAAAGTTATTCAGATAATGCAGTTCTGAAGTTTAATGTGAATCTTAAAATCTTTTTCTGCTTATTTTGTACTTTCTATATCTTCAAACTTTCATGAAACTATAAAGTATAAACTTAGAGAGCTGGAAATTGCCACAGAAAACTAGTACAGGTAGCTCTGCTGCTAAGGCAGATCTCAATGAAATACAGTGCAATTTATTTAAAGGCAAAAAAAGGGAAAACCTCACCAGAAATATGCTTTTTCCTATTCTGTTTATACCTCCTCTTCAGCTGCAGCCATGAAGCAGAGCATCAATAAAAGCCACTCCACTACCAAGATCTCAAGGAGCTCCAATGCAGGAGGCACAACTCCCTCTCCCCACCTTCAGTTCCCTGGCATTGTCTCACTTTCTCATCTCCAGCTAACTGGTGCTTTCCACTCTAAGTCCATTATCAAATATTTGCCGATTAGGCAACTTTCTTTAAACCACAGTTTTCTCCCATATTTTGAAGCAGTGAAAAGCAGGGTTCATCTGTCACTCCTTCAATCCTCTCTCTGTACTGCTAGCACTGCAGCTTGCTCTACTCTTCGGAGAAGATTTCCTTGGTCACAGGCTTGTCAGAAGCAGTCCAAATTGTTGTTAAGTCTTCTTTCTTAAGGCAACCAACTCTCTTAGTGCCTTTATTGACGCTGAATTTAGCTAAGGATGAAAGAGCAAACTGCATCCCGTCCTTATATCCCCCTTCCCAAGAGCATTTTTTCCTTCATTACCAGCCACTTTGCAGGGTTCCTTCAGGCAGCAGGAACCCAGCACTCACTGCCCAGTCCCACAGGCATAATTTTCCTGGCGCTGCTTGTTTTGAATTCTCCAGCTAGGAATGCATTTTCACTGGGGCAAGCAGAACATTCAGAAGAAGTTAATTTTCTTTTAGTGGTTAAATCTCTCGAACTAGAATGATTTCTTAACCTTGGAATAGATTGTTATTTATGTGGCTGTGCAGTTTTGGCAGTTTAACTTCATGTTAACTCAGGAAACATATATATTTCTCACTGATAATCATGTATATCAGCTGCTGTTTACATTAGTACAAATTAAACTCAAATATATCGGATTAAAGCTACTGCAAGAGTTTCCAAATGAGTGTTTACATCAATTATTTTTTAAAGCAAGTGTAAAAAAAAACTAAAACATTTAAACTGATAGCATTCCTGTTTACAGAAAGCACCTAAACATGTAAAGCAGACATCTGTAGTCTGTTGTCAATCAAAACAATTACAATATCAAAAACATTGCTCAGTGTTTTATACAAATTTACTTTTACTCAGGTTTTACTGTGCCACAGGAAAATTGCCTACTAAGCAATGAGGATGGCGATGGTTGGAGAAAAAAAATTACAAACCAAGTAGGGTGATTCCAGCTTTCCTAGAGTGTTCTAACAGCCATATTTTCTGTCTGGACTGAAAATTATTGTTGATTCATATTTTGAAAGATATTTCAGAAAATACTATAAAGCCTGGAAGAAACTCCAGAAAGTCAGACTTTATTTCCTTAAGAATTTTAATGATTCCTTCAATTAGTTTAAGAGACAGATAGTAATTTTTATACAATATTTAATGACCGCATAGATGATAAAATAGCTATTTAACTTTTCTTACAATACAAAGGGAAACTACTTAGTGTGACATGAGTTTAGATTTGATCCTGAACACTGTCAAACTTTCAAACCAGTATTTTTTCCAAAAGTAGCAAAGGAAAATTGGCCCACTTCTAAGCAGGATTATTTGTGGTATGAATCTGGTATGAATAATAAACAAATACAATAACTTTGGTTCTTTTACAGGATCAGTTCTTGGCTTTTGTTGAGCCATAACTCATCACTGTGGAGCAGAGAGCGGACTTCACAGAGGACTGCAATCTGATATGATGATCAAATACAAACATGTACTCTGACTGCTCACACATCATTTGAAACATTAACTCACTGATTAGAGTAGTAGGTACCTGTGCAAGCACTGTTACCAGTTAATCAACTTTCAGACTGAAGGTTTTTTCTTTCCAACCTCAAATAAAAAAACTAGGAATCTGAGGTATGCATCTTATTTGTGATGAAGCTGCTTTTCATTGATGTGACAGTACAAAAGCTTTCAAGTGAATAGGAATTACACTTCCTACACTTTAAAAGGTTTTTATCTTATCAAAACAGTATTAAGAAACTTCTGTGTAAATATTGCTCCAATAAGGTAACCAAGCACCCTGTCTCTTTTCCTGACTGAGTCACCTAATTTTTAGATAATCAAGTGATAAATTAATTAGGAAGTCCCAATGGCTGCTGTTTTGCCTCTAAAGTGTATACTGTGAAATGTTTCCCTTTTTCCTGGCCATCTCTCTGTCTCCTGTGAGAGGGAAGGAGATTGACATCTGTTACCACATTAAATGATTAAATGATAAAATGACCTTTTGCACACAAAGCCTGTTGATGGAGCCATGGCAGCTATCCTCCATCTCTCAATGAAATGTCAGCCTGCAATTTTGATCTCTCGATGGTCAAATAAACAAATTTGTGTCTGCAAACAATTAAGAAGAAATCTTTGACATTTTCAATAAACTCTTACAGTTATGGGGACGGTATCACTTGAGAATGTCTGGCACTATAAGACAGAAAACAGAGAGCTCCTTTTAAGACCATGTCTGTTGGCTTTCTCAAGCGAAAAGCAGAAGTGACTATTAGGCAAGATCTGATTTCTAAGTACTGCCTAACTGAGACTGTCACACTGAGTCTCCAGCATGACCTTGCAACTTTTTAAAGGTATAGAGTTAGCATGCACATTTTGCTGGCTGAACCTGATGAGAAAGGGTTATTTAGAATCATAGAATCATAGAACAGTTGAGGTAGGAAGGGACCTTAAAGATCATCCACTTCCAACCTCCCTGCCATGGGCAGGGACATCCCACTAGATGAGGCTGCCCAAGGCCCCATCCAACCTGGCCTTGAACACCTCCAGGGATGGGGCAGTCACAGCTTCCCTGGGCAACCTGTGCCACTCTCATGGTGAAGAAATTCTTCTTAATGTCTAGTCTAAATCTGCCCTTCTTCTGCTTATATCCCTTCCTCCTTGTCCTATCACCACAAGCTTTCATAATAATAATAAAGCTTTTCACAAACTTTTATTTCTTAGACTTTATTATCCTAAATCAGCTTGAGTATGTCTCTACAAACCTCCAATTTCTGTAAATACTTAGAGACATATTTAAAATTGTGTTCTGAAGTAAATTGGGCTGCTTTTAGGCATACTGCTGAGTGTGTATCTAAGAACTTGCAGCATACGAGCATTTATCAGTAAAGAAAGACGTACATTTGAGAATATTTCTCATGAATCATATAGATCTGCTGATGTTATTGTTTGGGAAAGGCATTATTCTGCTCATTTCAATATCCTCTTTCTCATGATTAGAGTTTCAGGATACTGTTCTTCTTAGAAGGACGTGTAATTTTTGAAAGATCACTTAACTAAAAAGAAGGCTGAACAATCTACAGTTTCAGCTACTTATTACTTAATTATCTCTTCAGAAAAAAAAAAATCTCAGTTTATCCTTTTGCATCCCCACAGACATGCAAGCTTCATAATTCTCATAAGCTTCAAAGAGTTATTAATTATTTGGATTTCTAGTTCCCTGAAGTTTAATGATACAAGACATGACAGTCTATCACCTTATCTTTTGCACTACCTCTTGTATTTTGTGAGTGAGATGGCAACTGGGAGAGGAGTGTTTTTATTTAGTTTAGCCACACCGACAATGCGATGCAAACTGTGAAGATTACTTACTTAAGGCCCACTGTCTCATCACACGTGATCCTATGTCATGGGACAAGCATTTCTATGGAGGAAAAGAAAGTGTTTTTCCTTCCTTATGTTGCCCTGAGACATATCATCACTAGAATGAGAGACAATGTCAAGGGTGCTGCAAAGCAGCAAGTCTCTATTTTGCCTGCTGACCAAACTGACTGGCAGCAAAACCCCAGCACGAGGGTAGTAGAATGAGTGAGATCACAAGTTCAAAAAGGATCGAGGGATCAAATACACCACCAGAGGTATTCAGAGTTAAGGAAGCGCTAATTGATTTAGCCATGCCCCTTCTGTAATAGCATGCTCACTGTGCAGCCTTCCAGGCTGAAATCAGCATCTGCAGATGCTGAGAGAGAGGAAGAGAGAAGGAAAAAAATCATGTGTTAATTTCACAGAATCACAGAATCACTAGGTTGGAAAAGACCCACAGGATCATCGAGTCCAACCATTCCTATCAATCACTAAACCATGTTCCTCAGCACCTCATCCACCCATCTTTTAAACATCTCCAGGGTAGGTGACTCAATCACCTCCCTGGGAAGCCTGTTCCAGTGCCCAGTGACCCTGTCTGTGAAAAATTTTTCCTGATGTCAAGCCTGAACCTCCCCTGGCAGATCTTGAGGCCACTCCCCCCCGTTCCGTCCCCTGTCACCTGGGAGAAGAGGCCAGCCCCTTCCCCTCCACAACCAATAAGGTCTCCCCTCACATATGCTCATCCTACAGGTGTGGAAGATATTCTTTTAATTTATTCGTCTTGTAGGGTTAGACAACTTTTTTAGCTGACCATAGACAAAAAAAACATTTCAGAAAAATGTCCTAATACACCTTATTTTTATGGTCATAAAGACCAGAATGTATTGTTTCACCATGCCTGGAAGATAAGAACATTGTATAAAATTACAGTAGAGTTCAGAATTTCTTGGAAGAGATTGGGGATATCTGAGGTTTATACTTTCTCACACTTGCAGAAACTAAAGACCATACATACTCTTTGTGCTTTTCAACAGTATTTTGCTCCTTCAGAAAACTCACATTTTGAGTTACTGATTAACAGCTATACAAGTGAAACAGAATTTGGACCTAAAATACCTGCAAGTTTTGCAAAATGATTTTGTGAGTTTTAAAGTTTAATATTGCTCAGCATTAATAATTAGTGTTAGCTGAAGTTTAGCATTTTTGCCTCCTTTTTGTCTGCAATTGCAATTGTCATAGACTCTCATCAACATTTGGATTAAATTAATATGCTGACTACAGCATAGCATTTGTATTTTCTGGTAGAAAATGAGGGAGTTTGCAAAGAAGTTTTCCTTCTTTATGTCCACAAAGGAATGAAAAGCTCTTCACTGCTGATGATACACTACATAATCTTACATAAAAAAAAAAACCCTACATGACTGGAGATAACAAGGCGATTTCCAAACACAGATCACTAGCTGGCTATTACCATCTTGAGAGAGATGCATTGCTTCAATAGGAAACAAGCACAAGATAACTGTATCAATCGCACAGAATGTATTTTCTGAAATAATGTAACTTGAGTGTCTGAAATGAAATAACCCACATAATTTCCCACATACCTCACATTCTTTACCACATGACTATTCTTGAAATGTTGATTCCATTTATATACTTGTTTTCACCCATGTAGCAAGTAAATATTTAACATGCTAAACAATGCAAATTCCCATTAAGTGTAGCAAATTTTGTCTTACTGCTTGCATGAAGTATTACTAATTCAAAATGCTAACACTAATTTACATAACCTGGAAAGTATAGTTTACCTGTATTTATAAGCAATTTTGCAGGAAGCCCAAGTGCTCCGCTTGCAATATGGAAACTGGCTCCAT